>NC_137104.1:40510621-41193121 GCF_949357685.1 Gobio gobio
AGTCCATAAAAAGTGCATCTGTCCATCAAATAACGTGCTCCACGCGGCTCTGGGGTGTTAATAAATGCCTTCTGAAGCGAATCGACGCGTTTGTGTAAGAAAAATATCCATATTTAAAACTTAAGTTAAAACTTTCGCCGACCGCCTTCCCTGTTCAATATATGGAAAAATTGTTGAAAGTTCCCCTGCCGATCGAAGGACTAACGCGGCCAGGTAGGCTCATCATGACGTCACGTACGCATCTTGAGTTTCACTTTCAACATTCAACACTTTTCCACAGAAGGTGGTCGGCCGAAAGTTTACTTGATAAAGTTTTAAATATGTATATTTTTCTTACACAAACACGTCGATTCGCTTCAGAAGGCCTTTATTAACACCCCAGAGCCGCGTGGATCAGTTATTTGATGGACAGATGCACTTTTTATGGACTTCAAAAACAGAGCAACTATAAATCCAATTCTAATGCTTGGATTAGCCTGGACTTTTTTAATATAATTCGGAAAGAAGAATGTCATATACACCTAGGATGACTTGACGGTGAGTAAATTATGGGCTAATTTTCATTTTTGGGTGAACTATCCCTTTAAGTGAGTGTATTACATGCATTCAGATTTAGCATATTCTACTGCAATATCTTGTCCTTTTAACAGTAAAGTGGTTTTCCCGTGTCCTGACAGTGACAGCACTCATTTGTCAGTTGCGTCTTGTTCCCGTGTTCACACATGTTTTAGTCCTTTCAATATAAAAGTCTTCGCTTTTGAGTGACTCACTCATTAAGAAATCTAATGGTGCAATAACGTAACTTCTGTTGCTGTCATTGATCTATATAGAGAACATTTATATAGATCAGTGGTTGCTGTCCACAGTCAGGAACTATTTTTTCCGGCGTAAGGAAGGCTTTCTAGTGATTTTACTTCATGAAAGTTGCCTTGATACACTATATTGCCATACGTTTTGGGACGCCTGCCTTTACATGCACATCAATTTTAAAGACATCCCATTCTTAATCCGTAGGGTTGTAAGTTTTGCAGCTATAACAGCTTCAACTCTTCTGGGAAGGCTTTCCACAAGGTTTAGGAGTGTGTTTATGGGAATTTTTGACCATTCTTCTGGAAGCGCATTTGTGAGGTCAGGCACTGATGTTGGACGAGAAGGCCTGGCTCAGGCTTTCTAATTCATCCCAAAAGTGTTCTATCGGGTTGAGGTCAGGACTCTGTGCAGGCCAGTCAAGTTCCTCCACACCAAACTCGCTCATCCATGTCTTTATGGACCTTGCTTTGTGCACTGGTGCGCAGTCATGTTGGAACAGGAAGGGGCCATCCCCAAACTGTTCCCACAAAGTTGGGAGCATGAAATTGTCCAAAATGTCTTGGTATGCTGAAGCATTAAGAGTTCCAAAGCCCAATCCCTGAAAAACAACTCCACCCCCTTCCACCAAACTTTACACTTGGAACAATGCATTCAGGCAAGTACCGTTCTCCTGGCAACCGCCAAACCCAGTGTATTGCACTTGGTGATGCAAGGCTTGGATGCAGCTGCTCAGCCATGGAAACCCATTCCATGAAGCTCTCTACGCACTGTTCTTGAGCTAATCTGAAGGCCACACAAAGTTTGGAGGTCTGTAGCTATTGACTCTGCAGCTGCGTTGACCCCGCTCTGTTTTATGTGGCCTACCACTTCATGGCTGAGTTGCTGTTGTTCCCAATTGACCGTTCGCAAAGACCCGCCCCCTTTAGTTACTGTTGCTAAATGTCCGACAAGCCATGACGCACCCCACACGTTCTCACGTAGAGAAAATACATCACGGAGCAAAGAGGACACTGACAACACGCCAACAGACAGGACTTACAAAATCTCAACTTTAAAATTTTGTCAGTTTAATTAAGAAATTTAAACAACAAATACCGTTTTGTGGCTCTTTAATGTGTCGTGATCGCTGTAGCGCCTCAGGTAACGCTGCTCGTGAACCGATCATCTCTTCCTTCTAGATCATTGATGAGCATCAAATTAACATGAATAAACACTAAAAGAAATGTTGTTTCAACCGTGGAAAGACGTCAGTACACACCGTTTTTCAAGTTCAAGTCCACCAAGGTTAATCTACTAACTTTCCTGACTGCTTTGTCGGACAAAACAGCAGATTTGGCAATGTGATTGGTCAAATCGCCTGTCAATCAAACTCGCGGCGAAGGGTGAATTGCTTCCACTTTGTTATAATACCACTAACAGCTGACCGTAGAATATTTAGTAGCGAGGAAATTTCACGAATGGACTTATTGCACAGGTGGCAACCTATCACGGTACCACGCTTGAATTCACTGAGCTCCTGAGAGCGACCCATTCTTTCACAAGTGTCTGCATGCCTAGGTGCTTGATTTTATACACATGTGGCCATGGAAGTGATTGGAACACCTGGATTCAATTATTTGGAGGGGTATCCCAATACTTTTGGCTTTAATATTTGTATTGTGTGGTAACCGTTTTATAAAAGCAATAAGCCCAGTGAAGCCGTGGTTTTACAGTGAATTTATAACAACTCCGCTCCATGTCGTGCCTACCAACGCCCCTTAGCTGTTATAAATTCACTGTAAAACATGGATTCTTGGCACTTATTGCTTTAATTAAAAATGACCTATGAGCAAATGCATTATTGCAATTTTTGTGGTATGGAGGAGCCATGTGACCACATTTATATTCTCAATTTACTTTAAAAACGAAGTTTATCTGTGAACAACAACATCTAGCTAATTCACTTGTTAAATATACAGCAAAGTCCTATTCTATTATACATATGTTTCATAGCGCAATTTGATGAAAATGTGGGTTAAAAACAGCATATTGTTGTTTTTTTCAGTGACTGCCTTTTTAATTCCAACCATTTTTCTTTTCTGCATCCCTAGAAAGCAAAGGGAAATAAAATGTTGCCATATGGCTGCACCGTACCATAGAGAGATAAAGAAAAGAAACAGAGGAAAGAGTCTTTTATTGCTTTTTTTTCTTCCCTGACAGTTACCATGTTGCAATACCTCTCTTTCTCTCATCATTCCTCTATCTGTCTTTTTCTTCTCCTCTTGCTGTCAGTAATGATATGGATTTAAGAAATAATGAAAAATGGTCAGACCCTTCCCCCCAAATTTCACCACTCCCTTACATTTCTAAACCTCAGGCATTAAGTCCGTCTATACTCGAGAATGAATCCTATCAGGATCATTACGTACTCCGAGCCACCGTTTTTCACAATGACATCCATTGATATGACCTTATAAAGAATGGCACATTCTATTTTCCACCTTCAACACATCACTTAAAAGTTGGAGATCAATTTTACAGCTTCCTTCTTTCCATCTGCCCCTTCATACCCTTTCACTCATCTACTCTTTGTAAAGAGGCAGAAAATCCATTTGAAAGGTCTTCCCCAAAATGACCGTCCCTTTCGCAGAGCCTTTAAAGAGGGAAGAGAATCGATTTAAAAACTCCACCTCTTCTCCAACCGTGGCACATGTCAAACTCCTGTCCTTCTCTGGTGTACTTTTTTAGGCTTTAACTTTACAATCCCTCCTCAACCAAAAAACAAAAGGCACAAGCCCTACATCCATCACTATTGTTATCCCTCCACCTCAAGTAAAGCTTCAGAGAGATCAATAAAATCCCCTCAATGGTCATTCACAGACACACACAGCACTGCAATCTGCTCTGGTACAAGACCCTCACTAAAACACCCTTACAACATTACCATACAGGTGCTCTGTCACATTGTGAAGGCACACTTCTCTGATTTGTTGAGAAGAATTGGGCTCATTGTTTTAAAAAAGAGCTGTTGGAGCTTGCTAAGACAATTCACCACCTTCTTTTGGTATTTCAGCAGCACCTGTCACACCATTGTGGAAGTGAGTTTGCCATTCATCCTGTATGTTTATACATTTACTTACTTCATTTCAAAGTGAATCCCATATATATGTCGATTACCTTTGCATTTCAGGGGTCAAGACTGACTACTTGTGAAAAAAAGATAATGCACGACAGTAAAAATCCAGTGACAACAAGCAACATTTGGTAAAACTTGATGTGTGTCCATGATGGGTTGTGTCAGATTATGTTATTAAAGCGCAAACCAGACAATAAACACAGCACAAGCGGACTGTGATGCAGGGCCGATTCTAGGATTTTAATTTTAGGGGGGCTCAGCCCCCAGTGAGGGTATGAAAAAAAATGGTAACACTTTAGTTTAGGGTCCAATTCTCACTATTAACTAGTAGCTTATTAGTATACATATTAGGACATTGGCATGTTTATTATTACTTATCCTTATAAAGCAAATATTAATGCCTTATTCTGCATGACCATATTGTACATCCCTTAATCATACAATGTATGCAGGTTTATAATCACTGAGATCCCAAATGTGAGGTTAGGGGGGCACGGCCCCTCAAGAAAATTTTGATTTCTATGATCTACATATGTGCATTTTAAGATGTTCTGAACGCCAAAATATTAGATAACAATAGCTTGACAACCATGTCAGTGGGCAGATATGACTGATAAAGTTTTTCCATTTTTGTCAGTGAAGAAAGTAAACATGTTTAACTTATATTTATAAGTTTTATAAATCATTTTTATAGACATGTTAATTTACTGAAGGCTAACAGGAAAGCTGGGTAACTAAATTTATTAAATTAATTCACAATATGCACACATTCATTACTAATCTAATGCCCAATACAAGCTGAAAAAAAGCTGAGCTTTTTTATTTATTGAGAGCTACAAATGGAATTATTAATTTTCAATATACACATTCATTACTATTAATCTTATGTCTAATATGATTATAAATTACATTACATAGGCCTATTTCAAATCAAAATGATGAAATTAGACAAGTTTATTCATTTGCCTGAATATTTTTGTCATTTGTTTAACATTTCTGACTTAAAGAAGCAGCTGACACATATGAAACGTTTAGTTTAGCTACATATCTCGCACTTGACGTGGAGTCCTGCTGCTAAAATTCGTGCTCAGCCTCAGCGGCTTCTGTTTGAACATAAAACCCGCCTACTCTGATTTGATTGGTTTTCTCAAATATTTTGACATTGACGAGCGGTGACAGACCAATGAGTCTCAGATCAACGCACACACTGCTTCTGACCAGTGTTCATTTTGACAGCAAATTTTAATTTAGTTTTAGGGCGCTTTCACACCTACCTTGTTTGGTCCGGATTTTCGGACTTTTCAGTTTGGTCCGAATCAAAATTGCAGGTGTGAAACCTCCCCCGTACCACGGTCCGGACCAAACAGACAAAATTTGGTCAGACGAAAAGAGGTAGTCTCGGTCCGGATCAAACTGAACAAAGGCTCGGTTAGTTTCTAGTGTGAAAGCATTTTCTGTATGGTTCGGACTTTCAGACCATTTACAGGAACTTCCTGTTTATGTTTAAATATTAGAATGTTATTTTTAAATTAAATCTAGGCTACATTGATTATGAAAAGTGAAAATATGCGCAATATGTCAGAAGACAGAAAGTCAGAAATAATTTTGAACGAAATTTTGTATGATTTTGCTTAGAAAGCATTTCTTTAATGGGAATTTCATTTTGTATAAATTGTATCTTAATTTTAATCAACGTTTAATCAGATAATTGCCTGGATTTAATAAATAAGAAGCAAATAGTCTATAGCAGACAATAATCGCGGGAGCGATCACATGCTTTACACATGAACTGGAGCGGGTCTCAAATAAACCGAAACTCAGCAGGCTACTTGCCTCACAAACATGATAAATATGTGTATATAAAGCTTGAAATGTCCACTTTTAAACGCAACGAATAAAAAATAGCCAAGCAATGCGCACTGTTCAATAGTAGCAACGATATGCGTCCGTTCATTCATTCTTGTCAAAGACGCTGACATCAGACACACGTCCGTTTACAAACCAATCAATGTCCAGATGCAGCCCACATAGATGATGACGAGTGGACAAGTGCGTCATGTAAAGTTCTTTAGTCCGCTCACATAATTGCAATGTGAAACCAAACCAAAACTAACCGAATGTATAAAAAGTATCAAAACATGAACTTCGGTTCGGACCTTGGTGCGGACTTTCAGGTGTGAAAACGCCCTTAGTCATAGTCTTTTGACTAAAATGCCATTTAGTTTTAGTCATATTAGTCACCTAAATTGTTTTTAGTTTTAGTCGACTAAATCTACTGTAGATTTAGTCGACTAAAATCTTATGATATTTAGTCGACTATCTATGAGTTTAGTTAAATTGTAATACATTAAGCATTAGCCTACATAACCTACGGTCACTTAAACTGACATTTTGACATCATTTTGTTTTTACATTAAAAATACACGAAAGAGAGCTCAGTTCACTTTTTTGTTTGTTTTTTAAAAACATCTAGGCTATATAGTTTTTGTAACTTTGTATTTCTGTTTTAGTTAGTAGGCCATATCAGGTTAAGCTAAAGCTTCAAATTAGTTTGTTTATTTTTTTTATTTTATTTCAGTTAACATTTATTTAATTTCAAGTAATGAAGATTTTTTTGTTTTATTTTAGTTAACTATTATAACCCTGACACTTATTGAATATGTGTCAAATACTGGTCTTTCCTCCTGACTATGAATTAAATGGGAATTAAATTAAATACAGTTTATTGTGTAACAAAAAACGAATATGTAATGCGTGACTTTTAATTATAAACAAGCTCGAAATACACATTGACTCTTATTTTGAAATGCGGCTTACTATTGCAGTTGCAGCTGCTGATTCAAGTTCAGGAGATAAAATATGCATTGTTACAACCGTCTAAAACATATTACTATATAAACATCGTAAAGTAAACTTTGTCATTATTCATCAGCATTAGTTCATAAACAATTGCCTGGCATAAATGTGTGCTATTCAATGATTGTGAACCGCCCTGGAGCGCTGCATTGGGGATGTGTGACCCTGTAGAACGTGCAACAGCGCAGTGTTTTCAAGCGGTTAGATCAGCACGTTCAAATCAAATGTGCCCATCTGTTACACAGGATATCAGTTCTGACTGGATCTCTTCCCTAATCGTCCCTCTCTAACATTTTCGTCTCGTTTTTATTTGTTGATGAAAATGACAGTTGATTTTCGTGATAGTTTTTGTCATCCAACACTAGTTTTTATTTAGTTATCGTCTCGTTTTCTTCAGTGAAAAAAGGTCGTTGACGAAAATGATGATGAAAATTATTTGTCAACGAAATTAATACTGCTTCTGACGTGCGCTCTGTTCGACGCCGCTGCAGATTTAAAAAACAGGACGAAGCCGAAGCCTCCCGCCAGTTTCATATGTTTGAAAGGTTAATCACAAATTTTTTTAGGGGGGCTGGACAAAAGTTTAGGGGGCCTAAACATAAGTTTAAGCTGAAGCCCCCCTAAACAGGGCCTAGCATGCTGTGATGTCAGATTCTTTTTAATGAGTCAGTCAAAAATATTCAGGAAACAGCTTCAAACTTGTTTGTGCTTCTTTTTCGGTTTGAAATAAATCAGAAATTGAGAGACTTTAACTACTTAATTCATGCAGCTTGATAAAATGAATTTTGAAATATTTCTACTTGGAAATATGACTGTAAACCCTAATGCTAAAAACAAATGGTTTGAGTAGGGTAAACTTAAATTAAACAAATTAGTTGAGTATTTAGAACTTTCTTTTTCTTACGAGTTCACAAAACTGCACATTTGAAGTAATCGGAATTGTTTCTTTTAATGTAGACAAACTTAAATTTGACTGAAACTAGGCTGGGACTTCTATTTCCACGCATGCTTTGCCATGACATCCGAAAGGGAGAGTAAATGTGAAAATTAAGCATTATATAATGTTTATAGTGCAAGATTAATGTTAAAGGATTAGTTCACTTCAAAATGAAAATTTCGTGATATTTTACTCACCACCATCTCATCCAAGATCTTCATGTCTTTCTTTCTTCAGTCGAAAAGAAATTACGTTTTTTGAGGAAAACATTCCAGGATTTTTCTCCCTATCACAGACTTCCATGGCAACCAAAATGTTGAAGGTCCAAATCAATGCAGTTTCAACGCTCTTTGAAGGGCTTCAGAGGCTCTGCACGATCCCAGACCAGGAATAGGGTCTTATCTAGCGAAACGATGAAGAAAGAAAGACATGAACATCTTGGATGAGATGGGGGTGAATAAAATATCAGGAAATTTTCATTTTGAAGTGAACTAATCCTTTAAGTGGGAGATTTTGTTAATGTTTTGCTATGCTAATTTAGAAGAGTTTCTGTTATGTGGGTTTTTTGGGAGGCCTCAATTTAGCATTTACTGAATTAGTTTCCACTACAAAAAATAAAATTTAAGTTGCGATTACATGATAATTTTAAGTTAAATGTATGAATTAGTCTACTCAAACATTTTAAGTTAAGAGCAATTCAAATGTATTAGTACAAAATAAAAAATCAGTTTGTTCTGTTTGCTTAAACGTATTTCTTAACTTACAAATATTTTTGTAACTGATTACCTCAGAATTTTTGAGTTTTGCTAACTTATTTGGGTTTACAGTGAACAATGTCAATAAAGCGCTTCAAAATTGAAAGCTCAAACTGACTGGAGGTGGACACTTTAAAGTAGCCACATACAAAACAGAACACCTTGGCAACCATTCATTTTTGCTGACTGTGGTGGCTAATCACCAGTTGGCAGTTTTTTTTTTTTTTTTTTTTACAGCGGTATAACAATATCTGTAGCACCTATAGTATTTTTGTGGTTGCCATGGAAAATGTTGTTAGAGTTGGATCAAATAGTATATGATAATATGATAACATTTCAAGGCATCTTTCGGCTCAGTTTGCCTCACAGCACTGCAAAACATATGAAGTTTCACAAGCCGTACACAGTTACACCTTAATTATCACAGAGAGACCCATCTCTTCATCTTCATCTCTGGCCTGGAGGAACTCAAGTCTAGATATGTCGAACAGTGAAACCAAACAGTTACGATTTCACCCTCAAATATGGAATTTGCATGTAATATAGACTTACGTCAACCTGCTGAACGTATACATGGTCTATGTGGAAGATTTGTATTGAGGTTTTTAGGTTTACTGCCTGAACTGGTAGCTTCAAACCCTGTGGAACAGTGGAGATTGTGTGTGTGTGTGTGTGTGTGTGTGTGTGTGTGTGGCTGTTTCTCAGAGATGGAAGCAGATTCTCAGAGACCACAAGCCCTAAACATATCTGCAGGCCAGATGCTAACCACTCCATCTTTCCCTCCCCTCTTTCTCTTTCACTCTCTCTCTATTGAACCGTTGCTGTGAATGCTGTTCATTAACAGCATCATAATACTCCCACATAGTAGAGCAACTGTAATGTAAAATGTTGGTGTGAGTGTTGTATACGTCCGCTTTAAAGGTAGACCCCCCCCTCCCCATGTGCATTGTAATGTAGGATTGCTTGTCTGAATAGCCAGTGAATATGATTAAGTGTGTGGTTTGACTGTGCATTCAGGAAATGATGCAGCCAGTTTGTAATTAGCATTGTGCACAGAAGAGATGTGATGCTGCACATTTCCACTCCATCCTCAAGCCTTTTCTGAATTAGGATGTCACTGGAAGGGAACATCTCCCAGCATCCCTCACTGAAAGGTGCTGTATGTGTGTGGGGATATATAAGTGAATTTATGAGTCCATGCCACCCACACACAATACAGTGGAATAGAATTTCCTCCATCTGGGGAACTGAGAGTGTTGGAGGGAACAGAGAGAAAGAATCTGTGAAGATGTGAAAGATATATAGTTTCAGGCTAACTGCTCTCCATGCCAAGAGAGCCCACTGCCTGTTGTTTGCATGGCTCATAGAATATCACCAACTTTCATTGATGTGAACCTGCATAAAATAAAACACCTTCCACCTCACGGGTACACAAAAATAAAATTTTAATATCACAAAGACAGTTCTCACAGTACTTATGATTCAGTCATAATACAAAAAAACATTAACAAAACAAACAAACATATATATATATATATATGTAGAGAGGCTTAGATAAAAGGGATTGAGTGAAGTATCTAACTTGATGAAAATGTATTTAATATTATCCACATTATATTTCATTTGCAACAGCATTGTGAACAATTGTAAAGATACACTTGACCATTAACTTTTAAAAACACCATATTTAAATTGAAAACACATGAGGAGAGTCTCTGCATGAAAAACCCACGACTGGCAGATCAACATGCTACTACATTTCTCTCCGTTAGAGTAGGAAATTAAATTCAATTGAATGTGTAGAATATTAACTGTGACAAGATGATTGACAGGGCAGTTTAAACGGTGACAGGATTTACTTTTGTTAAAAGTCCACCTGCGGTTTGACTTAAAAATAAATGTGTCAATTTGAAAACGTTTCTCAAGTTTTAAATCCGATTCCATTTATGGGATTCTCGTGTGTTCACATTACTTTACGTTAACTTTGGCCACCCTAAACAGCACTGATTTCTTTGCTGCACACAAAGTAGTAAGTTCCCTAAAATAATACATGCCTACACATATGCAAGCACACACTCAAATACTGCTGTGTCGGAGGGAACTTTCCCGCGACTCCACCATTTTGGCTTTCCTGCTTTGCGTTTTTGTAGAAAGCTCAACGGACCTCTGCATTTAAAATACTGCCCACAGAGTCAGTCAGCAGACGGCCAACCGCACGGCAAACACACAAGCCTCCTTCTGCACGCAAAACCATTTACTACCTGTGCTGAATACGTACAGTACGTATGAGTATTACACTCTTCCTGAGGATACAGAACCGGAAAATCCAGCCACCTAATCCACACCTGTACAGTACAGAACAACAGCCTCAATTACACTACATCAAAACATCATAACCAAGACGAAGATTTATTGCTCAAAGGTTGATTTTTTTTCTAGTTTAGGGACTTAAATTTCATTATTTGTGTACATTGAGCAATAAAACGAATGTGGTTAGCACAGCTCGGATCAATTGGTTTGTGAGAAATGTTTGAGATCTCTGATTTTGGTTGCAGACTTTCTTATCTTTGTAAATCTGGGCAGAGTTTGAGATTTTTTTTTCTTCCTCAAACTCAAGTGGAGACACATTCGAGATTACTGGGGCGTTTTAAGCCTTTCAGTCTTAATGAAAAAACGTGATGTTCCCTCTTTAAAAACCCCAACACACATTAAATATGAAGAATGAAGTTGCATTTCCTACACTTTTAGTATATCATTCTCACCAGAAATCAGCAAAACATAATAAGGCATCAGACCACGCTGAAAGAGCAAGAAATGACGCCCACCTACAGGGAGAAATTCTGCCTCGGAGCAGGACCAGAGCAAGTTTGGCCTTGTGACATGATAACTGCAGTCAGGAATGAAGGTGCGACATCTGATTCCAGATCAGGCCTTTGGGGCACCCTTAGGGTCAGTTGTAGTCGAGCTGAATAGACTTGGGGTCTCAGTGGGGGTTCGAGGTCTCACTCTTACACCTTAGAACACTTAGTTTTAATTACTGCTGCTAAACACTCTCAGCTGTCACACACACTCAAACCCAGACATATACATCAACACTTTCTTGCAGTAAGACAAGTCTAAAACAATGCTTTCACATGAAAATAAGTAGCATTGGAATCATGTTGGGTTACACTTTATTTCGATAATCTTCTTTAGATATAAGTAACTTTGCAACTACATCAACTAACTCATTCATTTGCAACTACATATCAGATATTAAGCAGACAATCTACTAATACTGGATGACATGTAGTTGCAAATAGTTAGTAATGTCTAAAGTGGATTATCGAAATAAAGTGTTACCTCACGTTGCATGTGTTTATTTCAAATTCATGCAACCGGGCTCCTGTTTGAGAAGCATCGAGAGAAAAAAAAGTTAAAGAAAAAAGGTACTATACAATTTATAACTCGTCTTTGTTGAATAATACAGAAGATAAAGAGCTTTAAAAATAATATATTAAATCGCAATCGCAATATTGGTAAAAAAAAAAATTTGCAATTAGATTATTTTCCAAAATCGTTCAGCCCTACGAACAGCATTATGCTTGCTGCTGAAGAGAAAGCCAGCCTCGAGCAGAATGTCCAGGCTTGGAGCAATCGGCTGGCAACTTTCGGCCTACACCTCAATGTTAAAAAGACGGAGTACATGACGACCAGTGTTGCCACAGTTACTTTGAAAAAGTAATCTGATTACTGATTACTCCTTTAAAAAGTAACTTAGTTACTTTACAGATTACTTGATTTTAAAAGTAACTAAGTTAGATTACAAGTTACTTTATTAGTTACATTCAGCAGTTGCCAACAACACCCCTGCCGCCTCAACATAAAAATGACAACCATTTTTGCCAACACTCACTTTATTGGAAGTGCATTTTTAACAGTAACGTTCAAAAATGTATCTCCTGACATTTTAAATTGAAATAAAAAAATATTTCCTGAAAAAAAAAAAACATGTTTTAATAAAAAATGTAATAAAGACAGTCTTTCTTGACTTCTAAACATGAATACTCTCCCCGAGACGCAAGAAGAAAGCAAAAATATATATTTTTACTAAGGAAAATGACAAAAATAGTAACTCACAGTGACTTGGATAAATTACTTTAATCTGATTACTGATTTGGAAATAGTAACGCGTTAGATTACTCGTTACTGGAAAAAAGTAGTGAGATTAGAGTAACGCGTTACTGGCATCACTGATGACGACAGACCTGAATGAGCACGATACGATCAAGATTGACGTCATTGACCAACTAAGAACTGAGACTTTTAAGTATGTTGACTCAACGATCGCAGCTGATGGAAGTCTGAACCATGAAGTCACTGCGTGAGTTAACGCTGCCTGGCTGAAGTAGAGCACGATGGCCAGCTACTGTATATGTGCGATAGGAAGACCAGTGACCGCCTCAAGTCAAAGATCTACCATCCCATCATTCGTCCTGTCCCTCTTAATCGCACTGAATGTTGGCCCACAATGAAAGAAGTAGAACGCCGCCTCTGTGTCATGGAAACAAAAATGCTGCAATGGCTTACGCGATTCGACTACGTCTGTAATGATCACATTCGGCAGCGGTATGGTGTTGCCTTATTATCTGACAAGCTACGTGAAGCCCAGTTTCGGTGGTAGGGCCATGTCCTGCACACTGACCATATGTGACCCTGGACCACAAAACCAGTCATAAGGGTCAATCACATAGTTGTCCGAAAGTCCTTAGCAATGCATATTACTAATAATAATACATTTCTTATATATTTATGGTAGGACATTTATAAAATATCTTCATGGAACATGATCTTTACTTAATATCCTAATGATTTTTGGCATAAAAGACGAATCGATACTTTTGATCCATACAATGTATTTTTGGCTATTGCTACAAATATACCGTATGACTTATGACTGGTTTTGTGTTCCAGGGTCACATATGATGTTTGCCAAAATGGGCTTTCAGCTGAAAGTCAGAGGAACGCAACTGAAGGGACGACTGAAGCAGCGCTGGCTCGACACACTGCACAACGGCCTCAAGCTTACCGGTTTACACCTCGATCAAGCCGACGATTATCCTGACAAGCCAGACCCACATCAAGATGTTGGGTCTGGGAACACACCATTGGCAGGTTCATTGTCATGAGGGGCCGGATAAATGGTTGTCTTTCAAATTCCCTCTGCACGCAATAGGATAGCACTACAACCAACCAGAGCAACAAAGCTTGTTGATAGATTCAACTTTTGCCCTATCCGGTCGACAAAACTCTGAACACATCTTCCTTTTTTAAAAATGACTTCAGTGCCATTCTTTGTTCTTTTCTCAAAGAAAAGCTTAACTCCAAGTCTTCCAGAGTCACGGCCAAAGCCGTTTCGAAAGACAGCAGAAGCCATCTTCTTTGCCGTCCACTCTGCCATCATTATGTTAAGCCCGCCCACCGACTCTATACACAATGTGATTGGCCTGACTAGAGTTTTCAAGCTTGCAAGCCAACGGAGAGTTGCTAGACGACGCTGGATGCAAATTACATTTGCTGCCACTAGGGTGCGTCTAAATTTCTAGGCTAGCCGACGATCGTATCAAATGGCGCCAGCGATCCAGAAAAGTAGACCCTGCCACCACTCGGGATAAATGCTAAAGGAAAAGAAGTAGCATAATGGATGTGAATGATCTCAGAGCAAAGATTTGAAAAATATTTGAACTTGATAAAGAGATGCAAACATACATATTCTTACAGGAAATGGCATAAATAGAGAACATTTGATTTCTGATAAGCAAACAAAAGAACAAAAATCAAACTTAGTGGATTCAGTGGATACGCATACACACACACACTTTGGCCAAGTATGTCCTCATCTGTTTTCAGCATACACAAGAATACGTGTGTGAGTTTGTCCTCTCAGACGAGACCACAGTCTTGCAGAGTTTCCAAGCTCAGTGTCTCCAGAGTGTCAGCACGGTCAAATCTATCTCTCTCCATATCCTTTTTTTTTCTCTCACCCCATGTCTTTTCATTTTTCAGTCTCTCTTTTTTGGCTCTGTCTATTTACAATATGTCTTTTCTCTCTTTATAATTTATTCCAGCTCTGCCGTTTCTACTGATTAGCCAAAGACCATATTAAATCACAAATGGAGGGGAAGATAATTGGTCTTCATTCAGAAAATTTCTTGAGCCATCAGAACAATTTTATTTTGCCTATACCCCAAAGGTTTAAGGTCAGTTTGCGGTAAACTAAGTTCTATGTTGTCAAGATCATTTTCTTGCAGAATTATCAGTGAAATGGCCATAATGCAGTTCTATATTCCACTATATGGGTCAATGATGTGATACTATTTTATTTTCTGTATTTTTATTCATTTATATGAATACATTTTCCTATTTTTGTGGAGCTTATGGTAGAAAATCTCTTGGTAGTGTAACAGATTGAAGATTGCAATTAATTAAGAAGATCCAATTTAAAAGATACAATTCTTGAAAAAAGTGGTTTAGTATATTATTACTATTATTTATTTATTTATTTATTTTTAAAACACAGAAGCAGTTTTGTTTAAAAAAATAAAATAAATAATAATAATACAAAAATTATAATAATTTGCTAAAAATTCTTTCTATATAATAACACTAAAATAAAACTTAAATAATTTAAAATGTATATTTTACACTGATAAAAATGATTCTAAATACTACAGAAAAATTAATGTGATTTCTACCTGACAAAGTTAGTTTAAAGAATGAAGTAAATTCTATATTAGTACACAATTTAAGCTGGTAGAAATGAAAGCGTAATTATCAATGTTATAAAATTAAGTAAAACCTACTCAACTTTACTGGTGTTCCCATCATGCACTGGGGCATGAATAATTAATAAGGTTACATTTTTCACTGTTTTATCATTGCTTTTGTTGTTAGGGTTAGTAACTTGCTGCTTCTTTGTTAAGTAAATTTCTACTGAACTCCATATGTGAAATTGACTTTAAAAAAAGTATATTTTACTTATTGTTTTTTACAGTGCACTTTTATTTCGGAAAACAATTTAGATAAGTAAAAGTAAAATATTGTATTACCTTTTACCTCATAAATGCACTTAATTTTTTTTAGAGCCATAAATTCAAAACTTTAGTCGTATGATACAAATATTCATCAAACTTTTTTTTCTTTTCATCATCTTGATTTAACATCTTTGTCATTGATTCATATGCATGTTGTATGGTTACACCTCATATACATGTTCATCAAATACATCACACCGTGTCACTCACAGTCTACGGTCTAAGTTACAGTCTGAACTTCTGGCAGATGTTCCTTAGATCACGGACGCTGCAAAAATGCTGCCCATTATAAAGGCAAAAATAACATTACCGAGAATTTGCCAGCTCTTCATTGAACTGAGATGATGCTCTCTCCATTTCCACAAGCCATTAACCACATACCATTTTCAAACCACATCAAACTTTATTGATATTACAGAGAATCCTCGAAAAAAGATGACCTGGCTAAATGCATTTTATGGGGCTGGACAGGGCTGAGTGGAAACCCAGGAAGCCGATTGATTGCCAACACTTTGTTTAGGGGCAGCGGTTGATGTTTTTCCAGATTCACTATGACTCGGTCCAGTGCTGTTTTAGAGGCATTTCCACAGGATTGACCTCATAGCGGGGGACACAGACAGGACAGAGAGGACCATGAGGCACTGAACCACAAAACCACAACCATGAAGTGCTATCAGAAAACTGAGGGCAAAATCAGGTCAAGCTTTTCATTTCTATGATGTACAGAAATGTGATTTTAATGCACTGCATTTACGCTACCAGTCAACAGTTTGGCCACACATACTCATTTTTGTATTTGTGATGTTTCTCACATATTAGTATTATGGTAAAGTCCTCAAAACTATCAAACAGAGGTGGAACAATCAAAACTATCTCATATTTGATCATCTATACGCTCCATTGCATTTACAAAGACAGAAGTGCAACAGAAAGGCACTTTAAAGTCTTCAGCAATCAAATCACTGACTTAAACAGTCTATGCAAAAGGATTTGGATTGCTATAAAATGACAATTCTGCATAAAACACCTTAATCCTGCCTTAGAATAACATTCAATAGAGGGTCTTTGGGACATATTTCCAACAGGTATCAACATGTCAACAGGTTAAATCCTCTGAGTCAACAGCCCTGAGAACAATTCATCTCTCTTGCCTTAGTGCACAGTCCACTGTTATTTAAAAAAGAATTATGAACACTAGACTAAGAATAATAGTTTGGGGAATGAAAATCCTTGTGCAAACACAAACCAGAGGTGAGAGTGAGAAAACGATATGAGAGAGAGAGAGAGAGAGAGTGAGAGAGAAGAATGAAGATGTGTTACATGAATGATTATTCATGTAATTTGAGCACTCAAATCATTCAAAGCTGGAGAAAGTGTGTGGTCACAGAATGTCCAATAATATAGTGGCCTAAAAAAGGATTTGGACACTTAAAGGAATAGTTCACACAAAAATGAAAATTCTGTCATTAATTACTCACCCTTGTGTCGTTCCAAACCCGCAAGACCTTCGCTCATCTTCGGAAAATACAAATTAAGATATTTCTGATGAAATCTGAGAGCTTTCTGACCCCTCCGTTGACAGCTACGCAACTTTCACTTTGACGCTTCAAAAAGTTTATAAAGAGATCGTACAACTAATCTATATGAGTCGAGCAGTTTAGTCCAAATTTTCTGAAGAGACACAATTGATTTATATGATGAACAGATTGAATTTAGGCTTTTATTCACATATAAACATTGATCAGCGAACATACATAAATAGAAGCTCAACAGAACCTGTTGCGTTCAGCAAGGACTTCAGTGGTTCTTGCCGAAGCTCAAACGTGCTGCGTAACACGAGAATGAACCTCATTGGTTCTTGCTGAAGCTCAAACGTGCTGCGTAACACGAGAATTAACCTCAATGGTTCTTGCTGAAGCTCAAACGTGCTGCGTAACACAAGAATTAACCTCATTGGTTCTTGCTGAAGCTCAAATGTGCTGCGTAACACGAGAATGAACCTCATTGGTTCTTGGAGAAGCTCAAACGTGCTGCATAACACAAGAATGAACCTCATTGGTTCTTGCTGAAGCTCAAACGTGCTGCGTAACACAAGAATGAACCTCATTGGTTCTTGTGGAAGCTCAAACGTGCTGCGTAACACGAGAATTAACCTCAATGGTTCTTGTAGAAGCTCAAACGTGCTGCGTAACACAAGAATGAACCTCATTGGTTCTTGTGGAAGCTCAAACGTGCTGCGTAACACGAGAATGAACCTCATTGGTTCTTGCTGAAGCTCAAACCTGCTGCGTAACACGAGAATGAACCTCATTGGTTCTTGCTGAAGCTCAAACGTGCTGCGTAACACAAGAATGAACCTCATTGGTTCTTGCTAAAGCTCAAACCTGCTGCGTAACACGAGAATGAACCTCATTGGTTCTTGTGGAATCTCAAAAGTGCTGCGTAACACAAGAATGAACCTCATTGGTTCTTGGAGAAGCTCAAACGTGCTACGTAACACAAGAATGAACCTCATTGGTTCTTGCTGAAGCTCAAACGTGCTGCGTAACAAGAATGAACCTCATTGGTTCTTGCTGAAGCTCAAATGTGCTGCGTAACATGAGAATGAACCTCATTGGTTCTTGTTGAAGCTCAAACATGCTGCGTAACACGAGAATGAACCTCATTGGTTCTTGTGGAAGCTCAAATGTGCTGCGTAACACATGAGAATGAACTTCATTGGTTCTTGCTGAAGCTCAAACGTGCTGCGTAACACGAGAATGAACCTCATTGGTTCTTGTTGAAGCTCAAACATGCTGCGTAACACGAGAATGAACCTCATTGGTTCTTGTGGAAGCTCAAATGTGCTGCGTAACACATGAGAATGAACCTCATTGGTTCTTGCTGAAGCTCAAACGTGCTGCGTAACATGAGAATGAACCTCATTGGTTCTTGTGAATGACTGAAATAGCTTCCCGAGAGGCGTTTCAAAGATGGCCGCTGATTGAAATGACTTGCCTTAAAGAGGCTTTGACCAAATCAGAATATTAGAGTAGGTGTGTTCGACTTGATGTGGTGCTGTGCAAACTGATCTGTGTATGACATCAAAGAACAGCGAGAACGATTCGAAAGCATACGGCTCAGTCTGCTCTCGCGGTACTTTGATGTCATACACCGATCGGTCTGCCCAGTCGAAAACACCTAATGTGTCTTAAATGAGTTAAATTAAGTCTTAAATGATCGTAAAGATTTCATCCCTGTGATGCGCGGCAGGTCTTAAAGTGAGAGCAGCCTAATAAACCTGCTGCTGCTGTCTGTCACTTGACTGAATAACTTTTGTAGCTTTGATAAGGATTAATCTAGATTTAATTTATAATTTATACCATGAAGACTGTGAAGTGTTTGATAACTTTATTCAATTTCTGTATCTGTTAGATCTATACCTGGAAATCTTAAAGCACTGTTTACAAGGTTACATGGGTCAAAACAACAAAAACAATAACTTTTTGTGCATTTTGACAGGACAGGAAGTAAAATTCGGAACCGATCCGACTGGGCCAATAGGAAAAATTGAGCCCAGGTAAATGTGACATTTATTATAATGGGTTTATGTGAATATTGTTTTAAGTTCACTTAAATTAAATTTAATGTGAAAAAAGAGATTTAATGTGAAATTATTACAAAAATACAAAAAATGTGCAATTAATGACTACATTTTTATTAATCGATTGACAACACTAATTTTTATATATAGATATTGCAAAGATACTATAAAAATATGCATAAGAAAAGATGTCAAAGATGTACTGCCTACTAAAACAACCACATCAGTGTGTTTTAGTAGTGTATGTCCCGCATAAATTGAGCGTCAGCGTCAGATCTGGCAGGCCAAGTAGTCAAGACGCTGCAAACGCTATTGGTAACAACACTGTCTCATCAGCTGATTTGCATCAGCTGTTTCAACTCCCCTCGTTACTAATGGCTACGCTAAAAGCAGGGCGCCTATTTAAAGCAGATCAAGTTCGCTCTTACTACTAGCTGCTCGCTGCTTTGCAACCCGCCACCTCCCCACCTCCTCCTGTCGTGTATAACGTGGCATTTGTTTATGTCATCGTTGCTGCTCTGTTCATAGGGGGAATAGTTAAGCTCTCCCAGTCCTAAACTGGTAAGCGTTCCCTGATGCTGCTGCTGTCCTCTGACTCTCTGCTATTTCATGGTGCTCATGAAAGGTCAGAGGACTCCCTGAACAGAGCCATACCGCCAAAAACAAATTTAATTCAGAATTCATCAACTGATTGCAATTCAATAAAAATTTCTAAATCATTTTTATTGTCATGTGTGTTCTTGACTTAATGGACCTGACAGAACTTACTTTATATACGGCAGTAAGAAGCACAATAATGAAGGAGATACTGTGGTTTCTCTGAGCTGGGGAGTTGAAACCTTAGCTAACAAAAAGAAAAGTGCAAAACAACCTCTGTCAAAATATTGACAAAGCAGAGAATAGCTAAGTGATGAAATGCTGTAATCTTGCTGTCACTCATAAAAGTAAAAAAACATTCTGAGATGTTGAAAAAACGCATTGTATCTATGTCAGTCTTTGTCTTGCCTGTTTGCGAAGGCAGAACACAATGGCATCAGATGCAAGTGTGTAGCTGGTCTTGACAGGTCGGGCTGGTGTTCAGAGAACCAGAGGCCTTTAGGCCCTGAACACATGCTGGAAAACACTTCAACACAAATCATATCAAACCCAGGCTGCTGCGCACATTCAGACCCACAGCAGTCACCGGGATTTTCTTGTTTGGGCTGTTCAGGTTGTCAAGAGAAATCTTGAGCCAGCAGAGGTCAAAAGAGAAGCTGGAAAGGAAAGAGTCAGTAAAGGGTTTTGGAAATACCGGATTCAATGAACCATGCAAACAGTATTATTGTATATATAAAAACAAAAAAACTAGAAATATTTCTATGTTTGTATTGTGCTGTAACATTATATTTCAAAACACTGAATATTTTATGCCAGCTTTTGAAGTCTTAAAATAGAATATAATCATTTTAATCATCAAGGTCTCATTTGTTAACATTAATCAATGTATTAACTAACACAAACTAACATGAACAATACATTTGTTATAGTATTTTTAATCTTTGTTAATGTAAATAAAAATAAAGTCGTTTGTTGTTCATGTTAGTTCACAGTGCATGAACTAATGTTAACAAATACAACTTCTGATTTTAATCATGTAAATGTTGAAATTAACATGAACTAAGATTAATAAATGCTGTAAACGTATTGTTCATTCTTTGTTCATGTTAACTAACTACATGTTAACATAACACAAATTCAGCAATGTTTCAGCATATATATATATATATAGTTACACTTTAGATTAGGGTCTATTTTTCACTATTAACTACTCCTAATTACCGCTTATTAATAGTTTGTGGTAGTTATTAAGTTCAGGTATATTGGAATTAATATGTACTTTATAAGTACTAATAAACAGCCAACATCCGAGTGATATGCATGATAATAAGCAACTAGTTAATAGTGAGAATTGGACCCCAAACAAAAGTGTTACCATATATATTTTTATTTTTCTTACTTCATAAGGTTCCCCTTTTTGCACTGTCCCGACCCCTTTTCCCCTTTTCTATCTTGCCAAGTCTGCACATTTTATGCACAAATATAGTTTTTTAACACCTTTTTTAACACAAAAAACTTTAAATAGTTCAAATAAATAGTATATATAAACTAATGTTTAAAAGTTTGGGGTCATTTAATTTTTTTTCTTTTTTTTTCTTATGCAGCAAGGATGCATTCAATTGATCAATCATGACAGTAAAGACATCTTCATTACACAATTTCAAATATATGACTGAAGAATCGAAGAATGAAGTATCCATATAAAAATGACTTCAGTGACTGTTGCATAATCTACACATACATGTGTCAGTCTGCATGAAACCATCATTTATGCTGCGATTGCAGTTTAGGGCCTCAGCTCCTCAAGAGAATGACCCGAGGGGTAGTTAATCAAGTACTAGGTTATATTCCAATCAGATGACCTTTTTTTTCTACTTGACCCATATTCTTCATGGCCAGTCTCCTGACAAGGCCAAAGGCATTTGCCCAGCGGACAACCACACAGCTTCATTTCTCACAATCTGTCAGTTCGAATGTCCACAAGAGCATTAAAGTAAACAAAGTATGTGTTTAACTTGTTGGCTGGGCTTTTGGGGATGGTTAGCAAAACAAGAAACTATCTCGGAGATTACATGCACATATGCTTCAGATTTAGGTGTGAGAAAATGAACTTATAGATATTAAAAGATGAGGTCCTGTGGGTTCTGACTTTTCAAATTGATTTAATTTAACATTACATAAATAAAATTGAGTGTTGTATTTTAAGCCTGATCTATTATAATACAATACAGTACAGTATAATGCAATATTAATCTAGGCCTATTCATAAACTTTATGATGCTTTGTAATAATAATCATTATTGATGTACACTGATCACGCATAACATTAGGACCGGTGAAGTGAATAAAGGCCTGTTCACACCGGGACAATTTGCACGCGTGTTTATCGCTGACGTTTAACGCCTTATGACTAAACAAAGGGCGCCAATGTGAGTGTGCACACCGACGCGCAAAACGGCAGTTGTAAAAGCGTATTTAAAAAAAAAAAGTTTTTCTGTTTTGACGCGACGCGTTAATGGAATGGGCTCCCACTGAAATGGGTTCAGGAGCACAACAAGTTTGAGGTGTTGACTTGGCCTCCAAATTCCCCAGATCTCAATCCAATCATGCATCTGTGGGATGTGCTGCTGAACAAACAAGTCCAATCCATGGAGACCCCACCTCCCAACGTACAGGACTTAAAGGATCTGCAGCTAACATATTGGTGCCAGATACCACAGCACACCTTCAGGGGTCTAGTGGAGTCCATGCTTTGACGGGTCAGGGCTGTTTTGGCAGCAAAAGGGGGACCAACACAATATTAAGAAGGTCGTAATGTTATGCCTGATCGTGTATACTTGTAGGGTTGATTTGGACAGTTTTTCCCAGTCATCTCACTGGCAAAAACTGTCCCAATCAACCTGGATTCATATATTACATTTGTATTTTCCTTAGGGAATGGATTGGTTAATTAATGGGTTGAAGTTAGGGATGCACCGAATATTCGGCCACCGGAAAGACTTTTATCACCGAAACAATACGGCCGAAATGTTGTGATGACGTAAACAGAAACCGCGACCTGAACGTGCTTGTCTGAAGCAACATGTCTGCGGTGTGGACGTTATTAAATATATCTGAGAAACACCCACGGACAGCGATTTGCAATACATGTAATGCCAAAACTTCAAGAGGGGGTCTGCAAAGACTTTCTCCACGTCAGGTTTAATTTATCACCTGAAATCCAAACATTCCGATCGCTATAAGGAAAACGAAACACAGAAAAGGAAAACGCCTACGAGCACGCCCACTCCGGTGATCCCCACCATGTCCCCATCCCCAG
This sequence comes from Gobio gobio, assembly GCF_949357685.1. Classification (NCBI taxonomy): domain Eukaryota; kingdom Metazoa; phylum Chordata; class Actinopteri; order Cypriniformes; family Gobionidae; genus Gobio; species Gobio gobio. The sequence continues at coordinate 40,533,667 of NC_137104.1, forward strand.
AAGTGATAACCCTCTTGCCTACTGGAGAAGTAATCACGGCGGCGCTTTCCTGACCTGGCAAAGATGGCACGCAAGTACCTGTCTGCTCCATGCACAAGCACTGACAGCGAGAGCTGAACATCTGAAGGTATGTTGAGGATACAACTTACTGTCACGTATCATATGTGGTGTAATCGCTCAGTCAGTGTTTCAACGACGGAAAGACCTCAATATAACTGCTGTAAACTAAACAGTCATGTAGCATTACATTTACCTCAGACAGTCATTCAGTGTCCACAGCTGTTAGTTCACTAGAGAAATCAACTCTTTCACTAAATATATGACCTATATTAGCCGTTATATTCATTATATTCTACTTAACCTGTTAGTGATGTCTTGAATAATTTCTTGTACTTTGTTTTTTTTAAATAAACCTGTCATGAAAATGACAGACACTGTGTATAAATGATTATATTTCAACAACGAATTGGATAAAAAACTATTTTATAATTAGATTTAGAAGTTATTGCAAATACTGCCTTATGTGAAGTTTACATGTTTGCGTACTGTGTTATTTGAGTGTTGATTACTATGCCTAAAAATAAATAGCAACTGAATTTAGGCTAATAGTTTGGGCTCTGTTGTTAACCTTTAATATTAATGAGCAAGTAAGGGCTCCCTAAATAGTTTACAGCAATATCTTCAATAAACTTTTAGTTATAATTTAAGTCATTTAAGGACAGATACTTTTTTTTTCAGTAAACCAATAAAAATAAATAAAAAGCCATTTTGTAAAACTGCTGTACCAAACCCGTACCGAGCCGTCAGTTCCCTTTCGTTCAGTCACTACGACGTAAAGTTAGTGACTAACGAATGGGGGTTTCGCTTAGAAGCCTATCATCTTCGAGATCTTAGAAAACGCCCAATGGCAGTGCCAATGCCATGGGCATACGGAATTTGCATACGTAACTCCGCCCACTGCGTGGGTATAAATAGGAAGTACGTGGCAATATCGCATTAAGTTTTCTGCTTCGGAGCCAAGAGTACCTACCTCTTCACTCCTTACAGCCTTCTGAGACTGTCAGCTTCTTCGAGACGAGCAGCTTTCCAGTCGGTGTTGGTGTGACGGCGCATTCCAGTGATCGCATACTTCCTGCCTGCTGATCTGTGCAGTGGTCTGCATTCAGCTGGTGTGTGTTTCCCTGGGCGCTTCGGCATCGACTGCAAAGTTTTCCTCTCACAAAAGAGCTTGTACGTGGCACGTCCTTTTCAGGATGTCTCGCCCGTGCACTTCTGGGTGCGGTTGATTTCTGTCGCCTTCTGATGGGCACGAGTGCTGTGTGACGTGTTTGGGCTTTCAGCACGCTCAGGCAGCGCGTGTGGATGATTCATGTTCCCACTGCGGGAACAAGATCATCTCTGTGTCACGGTTGAGACTCCGTGACCTCCGTGCTGATGCCGGAGCGAGAGTCCCCTCTGCCACACCCCAATCTGCGGTCTCCACCGGAGGCGGCACTTTGGCTGGTGGCCAGGGTGACCTGAGGGTGACGGTGTGGAATAAAGCTCCGACGCTCATACCTCGGCCCACACCCCCCTCTAATGCGCCGAACCCGCCGAGCGTTCAGGCGTGTACATCGGGGCCGGCTCCTGCTGTCCCGATTGTTGCGTTTGGCGCCGTGGAGGACGAACAGATGTCGATCGCCGCATCACAAGGTGGGCTTGAGTCAACTGAGGATGATGATTCGGCTCTGCTGCCGCCTTCGGGTGTGCCAGCATTGCCCTAGTCGGACCCAGAGTTGACAGCCATGTTATCTCGGGCAGCTGCGACGCTTGGGTTGGACGTCCTTCCCTGGTCTCCTCTGTCAGGACGCAGCCATTAACCGTGCCCCCACACCGGGACGCCCAAACGCCTCCCATGTCCGGGCCGGTAACGCTGCCTCGCTGCCCCACCTGGGTACATCTGTGGTCCGAGCCTGGCTTCAGCTTCCGGGACTGTCCCGCTGGGTCGCGAAGACTCACGGCTACACGATTCAGTTCGTGCAGGCTCCTCCCTGCTTCAGGGGAGGGGCCAAGCCCCCATCATGCGTGCGGAGGTTGCCACCCTGCTGGCGAAGGGTGCGATCGAGCCTGTCCCTCCGGCCGAGATGAAGTCCGGCTTCTACAGCCCCTACTTCATTGTACTCAAGAAAACCGGTGGGTTACAGCCAATCCTGGACCTGCGCGTTTTGAACCGATCCCTTCACAGGCTTCCGTTCAAAATGTTGACAGCGAAACGCCTTTTCGAATGCGTTCGTCCAGCCGATTGGTTTGCAGCGATTGACCTGAAGGACGCCTACTTCCATGTCTCCATCCTTCCTCGACAAAGACCGTTCCGACGGTTTGCTTTCGAGGGGCGGGCATACCAGTACGCGGTCCTCCCATTCGGGCTATCTCTGTCCCCTCGCGTCTTCACGAAGATTGTCGAGGCAGCCATTGCACCTCTCCGGCAGCACGGGGTTCGCATACTCAACTACCTCGACGACTGGCTCATACTGGGCCACTCTCGAGCGTTGGTGTGCGAACACAGAGATCTAGTGCTCCAACACTTAGCCCGTCTGGGCCTTCGGATCAACTGGGTGAAGAGCAAACTCTGCCCAGTGCAGAGGATCTCTTTTCTCGGTATGGACATCGACTCGGTCGCCATGTATGCGCAGCTTTCGAGCGAGCGCGCGCGAGCAGTCTCTGCTGACTTGCCTCCGTCAAATCGAGAGCAAGAGTGCGGTTCCACTGAAACTGTTTCAGAGGCTCCTGGGGCATATGGCATCTGCAGCCGCAGTGACGCCGCTCGGATTGCTTCATATGAGACCGCTTCAGCATTGGCTTCGCGATTGAGTCCCGAGATGGGCATAGCAGTCTGGCACGCTCCGGGTTCAAATAACCCGGGCCTGCCTCCAGACACTCACACCGTGGTCGAACCTCAGCTTTCTACGGGCCGGTGTGCCCTTAGAACGAGTTTCCAGGCATGTTGTCGTATCGACGGATGCCTCTTCCACGGGTTGGTGTGCCATGTGCAATGGACAAGCAGCCGCGGGCTCCTGGACAGGACCCCAGCGCCTTCTGCATGTCAATTGCCTCGAGTTGCTGGCAGTACGGTTCGTCCTGCCCTGCTTCCGAGCGATTTGGGAACAGTTCGGCGACGCACATATAGATCTGTTTGCCTCCCACGACTCTTCCCATTGCACCCTGTTCTATTCCCTGACCGAGGGCACGCTCGGCACGGATGCACTGGCGCACAGCTGTTGTGCAAGATCAGGGAGGACAAGGAGCAGGTCCTTTTGGTCGCCCCGTACTGGCACGGCCGGACCTGGTTCCCCGAACTCTTTCTCCTTGCGACAGCCCCTCCCTGGCCTATTCCTCTAAGACGTGACCTCCTTACTCAGAGACGGGGCACCCCTTGGCACCCATGAAGATACCATATATAGCACTCATGAAGATATCTTCTTCATGAGTGCTATATATGGACTACATGTGCACGGAGCGCCCTCCGGCTGCCAGTATGAAGAATGAAGAGTTTTTTATGAATGAGAGCAGATGACGCTCGTATTACTATCTTCAGAAGGTACCGACGGTTTTCATATTCATAACTCCTGACACATATTAACAAATTACGGTCAATATATGTCTTTGAGAATAAAACAGAGGTCAAAAATGGAAGCTTGAGTCTTAGATCTTTTAAATGATGTATAGTTTGTCAAGGTTGAACTTACATCTGACAGTAATTTTGAGCTAATTTAAACAAAGAAAGCTTCAGTGCGCCTCGTTGCACGATGTGTTTGTTTGAGTTGATGTGTGTGTGGGCGTCGCCTCAGTATTTGAATCTCAATAGAGCGCGCGCTTAGTGGGCGTGGTCGCATTAACGTATAATGAGCCGCTCAGGAACGACTAACAACGCTCTGCTTTCAAACGAATTACATAAACACAGAATATTTATTTTTGATTTGGTTTACAGTGTAAAACCTGACATTTCAGCGTTTCTTCAGACATATGGCAAAAGTCATGTTTGTCAGACAAGAATTCACTAAGCTAGAGGTCATTTTCTAAAGACTATCTGAATGAACGTCTTTGACAGAGAGGCTGCAGATCGCGCATCATGTTTGATCCCTTTATTTTGCAAAAAGCACAACAATTTGTTTTTATTGTGACTGTACTAAAAAAAAACAGAAACTTAACAGATTATAATGATGCATAACACTTGCCTGAATGATAAAAAACGACGGAGTTATTTGGGTCTCTTTGGCACTGATAAGAAAAAAAGCAAGCCAATCACGCCGGCGTGATTGCCGACTCGAGAGGGTTAAAGTTTACATGGCCGCAATATCTGCCCGACCTCTTGGGGGACAAAAAGGTAAGTCAGCACGACCTGGTCATTCAGTTCCTGAGGGGAGCGAGGAGACTAAATCCGCCTCGTTCTCCCCTCGTACCTTCTTGGGACCTCTCAGTAGTCTTAGATGCTCTGCAGAGGTCCCCCTTTGAGCCTTTGCGGTCGGTCGATATTAAGTTCTTGTCGATGAAGACAGCGCTACTGACCGCATTGGCCTCCATCAAGAAGGTAGGGGACCTGCAAGCATTTTCGGTTGACGAAGCCTGCCTGGAATTCGAGCCGGGTAACTCTCACGTGATCCTGAGACCCCGGCTCGGATATGTGCCCAAGGTTCCCACCACTCCGTTCAGAGACCAAGTGGTGAACCTGCAAGCGCTGCCTTTGGAGGAGGCAGACCCAGCCATGGCACTGCTCTGTCCAGGACGCAGTGTTTCAGGACCTCAGACCAGCTCTTTGTCTGTTATGGTGGAGAGCGGAAGGGAAGAGCTCTCTCAAAGCAAAGGCTGTCTCACTGGATAGTGGACACCATTGTTTTGGCTTACCAGCAGCAAGGTCGACCATGTCCCCTTGGGATTAGGGCCCACTCCACCCGGAGTGTGGCCTCCTCCTGGGCTCTAGCGCATGGCGCCTCACTAACAGACATCTACAGAGCTGCAGGCTGGGCGACACCTAACACATTCGCCAGATTCTACAATCTCCGAGTGGAGCCAGTGTCCGACTATGTACTCGCCTCTACTAGTGGCCGGTAAAGGACCAGGCTCAGGTGTCTTCGCTTGCTCGCCATTCCACTCCACGGACTGGATACGTTCAATTTCTCCTCAGGTGAGCTTCCCCGAAAGCCCTGAGTTCCTCCAGCACTGTCTTACGCTGACACCAGTTCAGTCTGCCCTCTCTCGAGCCCAGACCCTCGTGTTCGGCCAGGTGCCCCGTGTGCATGGTTCCCCTCCGGCGACCCCCACACGAGCATTTCCACCGTAAGCCTCCTCTGTGAGCAGGTGTCTTTCCCTTGGCAAGTCCCTGCCACCCCTGGGGTTAAAAATCCACCTTCGGCTGGTACCCCAGAGTTTTCCCATATGCAGTCCCCTTAGTGGGTCATATGTGTACTCTCTAAGTCCTCCCTACGGGAAGGCATCTTGGCATTTCCTCACTGGAATATGCATCCCATTGTACCTTGGTATTCCTGTGTTAAGTGGGAGTCCTTTGTCCGTAGTAGTCTTACGACAGGGCACTCGCACTTACGAAGGGCACTGAAAGATAGCTGAGTGGCGTGATTATATTGGGACCCCCATTCGTAAGTCACTAACGTTACGTCGTAGTGACTGAACGAAAGGGAACGTCTCGGTTACGGATGTAACCCTCGTTCCCTGAGGAGGGAATGGAGACGTAACGTCCCTTTGCCACATCCGCTGTGTTGCTTGCTGGAACGGGAGTTCAGTCTTGGCTCCTCAGCAGGTAACCTAATGCGATATTGCCACGTACTTCCTATTTATACCCACGCAGTGGGGCGGAGTTATGTATGCAAATTCCGCATGCCCATGGCATTGGCACTGCCATTGGGCGTTTTCTAAGATCTCGAAGATGATAGGCTTCTAAGCGAAACCCCCATTCGTTAGTCACTAATGTTACATCTCCGTTCCCTCCTCAGGGAACGAGGGTTACATCCGTAACCGAGACGTTTTGTGTCCCGCTACACCCCTATTCTACAGTTAACATATGGGCAATGGCAGTCTTTGTTTTGATACACTATTATGTTGAAGGCCTACAGAGAAAATATTTGTATCTTTAAGCAGTTGCACTTGTTCTCAATGCACTTTCTTGTAGTAGTCCTACAGAGAAAAAAATTAAATGCACTTGACCTAAATGCACTTTGTTTTTATGAGAGAACATTTAATTTTAAAACCTTTCTGTAGGCCTGTACATTATTATTTAATGTACACATGAGTGGGGTCAAGTTAAAAATTTAATTTGGATTTTATTTTATACTGTGCATTGTTGCAATGTGTTAAACAAATATTGGCATCATTTGTAATTGATTTATTCTTTGAAACTTTAATATTAATTTATGCAATTGCAATGCCTTGATTTTAGTAAAGTTAGTGCACAGTTATAGCCATAAATGCAATGGTACTAATAATTGGCATAATTTCTTTCGGTGTTTTGGTTTTCGGCCTTGGTTTCCTCTTTTTCGGTTTTCGGTTTCGGCCAAGAATTTTCATTTCGGTGCATCCCTAGTTGAAGTTAACTTAATATTTTACTATTGTATAGTTTCATGATCTAATCTATAGGCTATCACTCTAACTGAAGTTAGGAAAAGCATGTTCATGTAATCCAAGCAATCGTAATGACAAGCAAACCTTCCTTTTTGTCCCCATATTAACGTCCGGGGTTGAGGGAGGTAAATGAGACCCTGTAATTCGTCTACAGACAGTCTATCACAGTTGTCATACATTTTGTGAAGACATGAAATTGTGAGAGGAAAAACAAATGTAATTAGACTGAATGGTTTTCAGGAATCCCCTCGCAAATAACTCCGTCTCGGATGAATTACAGCTATACGTATCCCATTATTTTCGAATCGGTCACCCTCCGGCTCTCTGGAATTTGCATCGGATTGTTGTAAAAGCAGATCTCTATTAAAAACGGCCGTTTGTTTGCGTGCTCAGACTTAGCAGTGGAAACAGCAGAGATCACAGTGGGTGTCAGTGGTTTTCTTGAATGTGATTCAGACATGACAGAGGAACCAGAGAGTCCAGCGGTGGTTTTACATGCACGTATAGGTCTGAACGAGATTTAGACTCAAACACTGCATCTGTTTTCCTTTCACCTATAGGCAGAGAGGTCATGTGAATGAATCCTGACTGCAATCTTCAAGCATTTCCAAAGTGTCAGTAGAAGTTAGCTGGTTCAACCTGAACGCCATCTGGATATGGAAATTTCTTTTTTGAGTGTGTAATTCAGTAACCTAATACAAAAAGACTGTTTTGCTATGGGACCCGCTTCCCACTGTTTTGGACTGGCACACACGCTGATCTTCTGCAATCCGCCTCTTTCAGAGATGAAGATCAGGTCCTTAAAAAAACAGAGGCCCTTTGGTGATGAATCTGAACCAGACAGTGACTGCTGTAAAGACACAATTAAACGAATCCGCAAAATCATCACCTTCCATACCTAGTGTATAACAATGCCACCTTTAATCTACATCATCATACTGGACTTTGGATATGAGAAGTGGCACAGAGAGTAGAAAGAGATTAAGATAGCTTAGACACTGAAATGCAACCAGATGGAACAAGTTTCAGTCCAAAAGGAGTGAATTTAGGTGAGAAATTATTGCCAGACTGGTGCAAAGTATAAATTCACACCCGAGCTGTCGAGGAGGTTCTTTTAACAGTGAATTCATTGTATTCCATGCATGCAAAGAATAATGTAACATGTCACATCAAAAACTATTTTAGCTCAGGTCGAATATCATAAATCAAGCATAGAAGCAAACACGACAGGGTTTGGACATGTGTTGCAATAAATAAAAGGAGTTGAAACTGGATGGTATTTTTGAGGAGTGAGAGACTGTTATATACGAATAAAAATAATATGACACAGCTGCTTCCTGTTTTAAAGTCATTTTGAGGGTACATCAATTACATGTAAACCATTCATTACCTTCCTAAAAGAAAATTTGATAATGAGTTAAGCTATAAAATGGCCAATGAAAAAAATAAAAAATTGCTTTCAGCAAGGCTTGCCGTTTAATCTTCAAAATAGATGTCAGAAGTACATGTTTTTGTTGCGCTCCACTAGTACACTGTCATAGTTTAATGGCAAGAGTGGTTATGTACTGTAGGTGCTACAATTGTATGGTTGTATAAGAGTTGATTGACAGCCAACACGTCCCAGACCACATTCCTGAATACATCTGAGAACTCACAAACATGTCTAAAAATTCTTGATATTCTTGACAGCAGAATTCCAGGTAGAACATCAGTAGCTTTTTTCTCTTCCTGGGATTTTCCTGGAAACTCACGTCTACATCATGACATACAAAACAACTCAAGCTGTATTACTAACTACAAAGACGTTCACCCAAACTTCAGCTCAGTTGAGGAAGTAAGCTACTAGTGCTACAAATAATAATAATAAAACATTCCACTTGTGTCTAGCAAGGAAAACTGTGTGTATGTAAGGATAAACAATAATTATAGTCTGTTCTCCTGAACCGTGTTCTGCTCAGTGGAGGATGAGCAGAAATCGTCCTTCTTTAAATGGATTGAAACAGTCCTGATGCTTCAGTACCATGATATTTACTCATGATATTCACCTATACTTACCAATATGCATGCGCACGCACGCGCGCACACACACACACACCATAGGCCGTAAAAAAAATATGGGCGATGCGACTTCATTCTCTTCCGCTGAAGAAAAGTGAAGCCGCCGGAGGTCCGAATATATGGTGCTGACATCTTGCGTAGATTTGGGACTGAGTCTGCACAGCAGTGAACTCGGGACCGGACTCTGCGCAGTAGAGCACAGGAAGTAGAGCGCGATATTAAAAGCCCGCCCACACTGTCGCAGATGCAGAACAATTATGTCTGTGTGAAATAAACAATTATGGAAAAGTAGAAATTAAATCTAAAGCTCCAATCTCCTCCTGAAAATTCAGAAAAAAAGTCTGTTGCTGCCTCAGGGACAACTTCACTCAGAGAAGCCGTCAATCTCAACTGTCAATCATGACGTCACACCCACCGTTTTTTAAAGCATCAAATAACTAACTAAAACCAAACATATTTAAAAAGCGAACACTGGAAATGAAATCAGCGTGATAAAAACTGCCTAAAAGGACGGAAACCAACTTTGGGAAGTTATATAAAGTGTTATTTGATTGTTTAGTTTGTCTCACGTCCATTAGAATCATAGACCGTAAAAGAAAAAGTGGACGACGCGACTTCATTGACTTCCGCTGACCATAGTTGAAGCTTTTGTAGGCCTGCACACGGCGCTGACATCTTGGGACCGAGTCTGCGCAGTAGCGATCTCGGGACCGGAGTTGCGCAGTAGAGAGCAGGAAGTAGAGGCGCGATTATCAAAAGCCCGCCCACACTCTCACAGAAACCATCTTTAGGAAACAATTATTTGCAGTGCAATTGAATTGTTTAGTGTGTCTCGCGTCCATTCTAATACATGGAGGGGTGGGGTTTAGGAGCTATACTGGGACCAGCCACCGGGGGGCGATCGAGGCGCGGAAGCTTCAGTTTTTAACACGAGTGCGGCAGGCTTGACACACACACACACACACACACACACACACACACACACACACACACACACACACACACACACACACACACACACACACACACACACACACACACACACACACACACACACACACACACACACACACACACACACACACACACACACACACACACACACACACGTTTTATGGGGACTTTCTATTGACATAATCGTTTTTATACTGTTCAAACTGTATATTCTATTCCCTGACACTAACCTTACCTCTAAACCTACCCATCACAAAAAAAACTTTTAGCATTTTAACATTTTCAAAAAACAATGACCACAACATGTAACTCATGCACCAACCCCCTGAACCAATTCTGCTAAACTACAAGCACAATTCCTGCTATACACTCAAATTGCAGTTCTAAAACACAATTCTCTGCCTTTGGCACAATTTTCATGCAGAAAATCTCTTGTTTTCACAAGGAACAAACTGCCCTTCAAATATGCACACTGACTCATCACATGGGCAAACACCTGTCACACAGTTTTACAATTAGCAAACAGAGCTTTAGCATAAAAGGGCAACAGGTGAGCTCTTCTGTTTTGGAGCAGCATAGTTTTTATTTATTTTTTGTTACTGTAACTGTATACAGTAAATTCTTCTGTTGTTTTGTATGTAGACCACTGTGTGCAACTTTGTGTTGGTTGGGATGTACACTGTGTACATTGTTTTGTGGGAAAAATACAATCTATTTGTTACTGTGTATTTGTGTGTTCTGAGTATAAAAACAATATTCTCAAATATTTTACAACACACTTATGTATGTACTATCTGTAGTAAGTGTTACACTGAACCAAAAAAGACCCAAGTCATTATGATGAATGGAGAAAAAGTGTTTTCCATTCATCAGTGTTCAACTGGTTCTTATAAATGTCTATTCATATGATGGTTTGTGTGTGTCATTTGAAAACAAAATACCATTTTGAGAAGAAATAACATTGTTTTGAATGTAAAGTTTCATTTTGCAGGAGAAGTGAGGGGTTTTGCCCATTGTGTGTGTGTTTTTTGATTTGTGTGTAGAGTTCTGAGAGTGTGAGGCATGCTTTCAGAAAATGTGTGTAAATAATAATTTTCCTCACGGGGACCAAAAATGTCCTGACAAGGACAAGGATTTCGGATATTGTATTCTTTGTGGGGACATTTTGTCCTTATAACGTAGGGTTGTGTGTGTAAGAGTTTGGTCCAGTTAAACGGCTCGTTAGATCCAGCATTCTGCCTGCTTTGAATCTGACACAGAGATAGATAAAGTAGTTTGCAAGATTACATTTATGAATGAATGAATGAATTTGTTTAAATTAATTATCGAGAGATGAGAGAGAGATGCGTACCCTTGTACCCCTATATATATATATATATACATATATATACACACACACACACACACACACACACACACACACACACACACACACACACACACACACACACACACACACACACACACACACACACACACACACACACACACACACACACACACACACACACACACACACACACACACACACACACACACACACACACACACACACACACACACACACACACACACACACACACACACACATAATGTTTTAATAATTTTTAACAATATGAATATATATATCAATAATATATTCACATTATATACATATGTCATATGTAGTGGTTGTAGTAATGCACACGAGGTCTTTATTAAATCCACAAAGGAACACTCAGGAGATTGCAGGAGTAAACTAATAGTCAACCACACTGAACAAAGACGATACTGAATGAACTGGGGGCTTAAATACAGACAGAGAGTAATGCACGGAAAACAGAACAGGTATTTATCATAACATAAATAAAAACGTTGTTTCCAAGACAACCCATATCTTTAGGAACACACACAGTGTCTGAAAAATGATTTAATTTCTACATCTGAAGCTGCAACAGAAATCATATTTCCAAAAGCGCAGGTTTGTCAGAATGTCATCAGGTATTAAAGTGTCTGAATGTCCCGCTCATATTATCAGGGTCAGTTTCTTTGCTTTTCCTGTGACCCGTGAGCTTGTGTGTGCGTCTGTGTGTGACTTGCGTGCTGATGAGGAGTTTATGTTATAGCGTGTCTCCTCCCCTCTCGTTTACCGGCTATTCTGGGGAGTTCCAAATTACAGTCTGTCAGTGTGTGGTTGGGATGTGTGGTTCTCAATCACTGTTTTTCTCCTCCATCCAGTTTCCCCCTTTTTTTCCTTCGCCCTTCTCTCCCCCAGCCTCACAGGGGTTTTCTCCAACCTTTACCCCACTCATCTGCACATCCAAACCCCTCTTATTTCCTTTTTCCATCACACACTTTACATTCTGATACTTTTTTGTCTTTCACTTCCACTCTGTATGCAGATCATTAAATGTTCCAAATGTTCCTTAATTGCTATCCTAACATACGGATCTCTCTAAGAGTTCCGCAGTCCATTCACAAACACAAACACAACCACAAGGGAGTGTTTTTGAGTTTGAACATCATGTTTTGAGGAATAGTACACACACACACACACACACACACGCCTGTACATAACAAATAAAAAAAAAAATATTTTCAGATGTGCATCATAATGCCCCTGACACATTTTCACTTTTCACAATGTTATAAGCGACGGGCACTTTTATGGCCTGTGTTTTGGTCAGCTCACACACACTTTTCTACTATCGTGTGAATGCCATTCTTGGATACAGGATGTGTTCTCAGACACAAGAAACATCACGGTTCCTCCAGCATTCCCACATGATCCATAACTATAGTGCGTGCACTGCAAACTGGCAGGATTGAGGTACAACTTAAAGTCACTCAGAGGGAGCCAACCCATTTCCTGTTGACATGTTATGGAAAGAAATACGCAAGATAAAGAGAGTAGTACAGTGTGGCTCCGTCTTTTAGACGTAAAAGCAATTTATCTTTTGATCAATTCTAATACATTATTTTGTTGTAAAAAATGGGCAAAGCTAAAAAAAGGTTTGGCCCAGGACATGTGATATCATGACTACTGTACTTGCGCTAACATTTTCAGACATGTGTTAGAGTGTTTTGTGGTGTTACAGTGTTTTGCGGTTGTCCCTATAGCTTGCACTGTCACTGTCTGCATACTTTCCTCTCAAATGGCCAGGATGCCATATTACAATGCCTGGAGGCGAGGTCTTTTGAATTGGGCTATCACCTATATCACCCCAAGCAACAATCTAGGCTCCCTGGCAACCACATAGCAACACCCTGGCAACCACCCAAAACTCCCCAGCAACTACATAACCACACAGAACACCCTAGCAACCACCCATAAATGCTTAGCAACCGAAGAGAATACCCTAACAACAATCTAGAAATGATTTAGCAACCAGCCAGAACTCAATAGAAACTACATACCAATACCATGGCAACCACATAGCAACACCCTATCATCCACCCCAAAATCCTTAGCAATCAAATAACAAAACACAAACAAGCACACAGAATGCCTGAATTCCCTATGCCAACCAGAACTCCCTAGCAACTACATAACAACCACACAGAACACCTTAGAGACCACTCATAAATGCACAGAAACCAAAGAATATACCCAAGCAACAACCTAGCAATACCTTATCAACCAACCAGAACTCTTTATAGACCACATAAAACACCCTAGCAACCATCCATAAATCTCTAGTAACCAAAGAGCAAAACCCAAGCAAACACACAGGATCCCATAGTAACAACCTAGCAATACTTTAACATCCAACTCCTTAGCAACCATATAGCAACACCCCTGCAACCACCAAAAAATTTATAGCAACTACATAGCAACCACACAGCAACCATCCATAAATGCCTAGCGACCAAAGAGAATACTCTAGCAACAACCAAACAACACCTTAGCAACTAACTAGAACTCCATAGTGACCACATAACAACACCCAGGTAACCACCCAGAGTATCCTAGAAACTACATAGAAATACCATGGCAACCATGTAGCAACACCCTATCAACCACCCAGAAATCCCTAGAAACCAAATAGCAAAACCCAAGAAAGCACACAGAATACCCTTGCAACAACCTAGCAATACTTAAACAATGAACTCCTTAGCAACACCATAGCAACAACCTGGCAACCACTCAAGACTCTGTAGCAACTACATAGCAACACCATGGCAACCACCCAAAACTCTGTTGCAACTACATAGCAACCACATTCTACAGAACATCCCAGCAACCACCCATAAATGCCTGGAAACTACATAGAATAAACTAGAAACAACCTAGCAACCATTCAGAACTACCTAGCAAAGCCCTGGCAACCACACACAGCACTGTGGCATTGTGGTGAGATTTAAACAGGCTCTAATCATTTTCTTCTCCTTCTTGAAAATCTAGATTTAAGATAATAATTCAAATATGATGGTGTGTTAGCTGCCTTTCCTTAACAATCTGCACACCAGTTCATCATTTTTATAATCAATTCAAAAAAACAAATAAAAATGCCTTCTGCCTGCGCACATGCTTCTGTTTTAATGCTGTGCAGCAGTTTTTGTGTTTTTGGCAATGCTTTATATTAAATTATGCCTCAACCAGGAGTTTTAACATGGTTTTAAAATTTGTGGCCATGCACAGACTAAAACTTCATCTAAGTGCACACACACACACACACACACACACACACACACACACACACACACACACACACACACACACACACACACACACACACACACACACACACACACACACACACACACACACACACACACACACACACACACACACACACACACACACACACACACACACACACACACACTTGAGTTGAGCGAGCCAATGGAGTGAATCAAGCTCAAGGGCCAAACCCAGAGGAAGTGGCAGAGCTAAACTCCGTGTATTCAACATCCATCCGTCGTGTCTCTCTTCAGGATGGAGTTGGCCTGCCAGTGCTCTCTGCACCACACAGAGACATGTTTGCTCTGGTGTCATGGTTACTGGCACAAATAAATAATCTGTATGCAGTGCAAGTGTCATCTGGTCGGATGAAGAGGTCGACATGGAGAGCGGTTACTCGGTGGTGCCAAAATACTCATTAAAAATGTCCCACAATCCAAACTTTTTCTTTTGACTTTGGAAGGTCTTTGGTTTTGGACTTCTCTTGGTCATCTCTGATGATTAAAAAAAACCTTCTAAATTAGAGAGTAACATAAATCTGGAAGTAAAATGACTAATTGCTAGAAAATGATTATAAGGTAATGTGTTTCATGTTTCTCATGCGTGAATATCATGTTGTGTCCTCTGCCTTTAGGGTATTTTTGATTAAATGTCGAGTACTACCAAACTGCTAAGGTCATGCCCTGTTCTCTGTGTCTAATAACAAAAGAAGTGCACGCATACGATGAATACAATGTAACTACGACACAGGAAAAAGGTTTTTATGCAAGAGCAATCAACTGAAAACCATTGGCAAATGTTCCTCCGTAATAATCTAAACAACAGATCTTGAACTGAATAGAGTACACACTCCATCTTATATTTCATCAATAGATAAGCAAAGTAACTTAATAAGTAGCTCATTTTAAATGGAAGAAAATGGAAGCATGGGAGAGTTTAAATGTTAATGGTTTAGTTCACCCAATAATGAACATTTTATCATCATTTACTCACCCTCATGTCGCTCTAAAACCCGTAAGACTTTCGTTCATCTTCGGAACACAATTGAAGATCTTTTTGATGAAATCTGAGAGATTTCTGTCCCTCCATTGACAGCTACGCAACTGACACTTTAACACTTCAAAAAGTTCATAAAGAGATCATAAAACGAATCCATAGGATTTGAGAGAATTTTCTGAAGAGACTCGATCGCTTTATATGATGAACAGATTGAATATAGTCTTTTATTCACAAATAAACATTCATCAACTCACACATCAGTTGCAGAACCAATGAGGTTCATTCTTGTGTTACGCAGCAAGTTTGAGCTTCAGCAAGAACCAATGAGGTTCATTCTTGTGTTACGCAGGACGTTTGAGCTTCCACAAGAACCAATGAGGTTCATTCTTGTGTTACGCAGCAAGTTTGAGCTTCCACAAGAACCAATGAGGTTCATTCTAGTGTTACGCAGCAAGTTTGAGCTTCCACAAGAACCAATGAGGTTCATTCTTGTGTTACGCAGCACGTTTGAGCTTCCACAAGAACCAATGAGGTTCATTCTTGTGTTACGCAGCAAGTTTGAGCTTCCTCAAGAACCAATGAGGTTCATTCTTGTGTTTTACAGAGCACGTTTGAGCTTCGTTAAGAACCAATGAGGTTCATTCTTGTGCTACGCAGTACGTTTGAGTTTCTGCAAGAACCAATGAGGTTTGCTAATCAATTTTCATATGTGAATAAACACGTAAATACAATCTGTTCATCTTATAAAGCAATTATGTCACTTCAAAATTTGAACTAAACCACTCAATTCATATGGATTTATTTTACAATCTCTTTGTGCATCAAAGTGGTAGTTGCGAGGACTGTCAATGGATGTACAGAAATCTCTCAGATTTAATTTTAAAATATCTTCATTTGTGTTCCATTGTGTTCATTAAGAATTTTGAAAATAGATGTGCTGCTTAATACTTTTGTGGAAACCATGATACACCCCCCCCCCCCCAAGTTTAAAAACATTTATTTGAAGTAGAAATATTACTGCAAATGTTATATTTGTCACTACTCTGTTCACACGTTAGACGTAATGCACTAGAAGTAATTGAATGGAGCACTTGTTCAACAGAAAAAAACAAAGACACTTTGCATTCAGAAGTCACAGAAGAGTGGCTAAACATGCTAATTCCCTCAACTGGAAAAAGTGAATACTTCCTGTAATTAAAAATAAACATTAGTGTTTTATTTGAGACAACATTACCCTACTAAAATTTATACACTAGAGTGCACCGTGAACATAATTTGGGATGCAACTGCTATTTTGCTGTGTATTTACTTTCACTGGATATTTGGCTAAATTAACAGATAGCACATTGTGTGTGTGTCATCAGCTATAATGATGAACATTACTTTGTCAGACGAGGGCTAAACGGTCACAGCGGAAGAGGTTTCGTAAGGTGGGCTGATGTGTTCCATGGTGCTTTGGCTCTTTCAGTAAAAGCGGTGGGCGGGTCACATGGGTGGCCAAAGGACAAACAGCTGGAGAGAGACAGAAAGACTGATAGAGAAAGAGAGATCTGTTTTTTCTTTATCGATACAAATATCAAGATTTTGTTTTTGACTGCTTAGTATTTCGTTAATTTATCCTTTAAATGATCGGCTTATATTTTATATATTTAACAGTCTCTCATCCTTTTCTCTGTCCTTTTTTGCTTCAGTGAATAGAGTCTCTATGAATGTAACAGAATAATGGGGGTCCAGTGTGAACAATACAGCCCAAAGCAGCCTCACCATCATAGACCCAGAAACAGCACAAAAAGAACAAAAGCCTACAGAGAACAGGCCTCACAGAGAGCCACTTCCTCTGCTCCCTTTCTCTTGTTTCATATGTGTGTGTGTGTGTGTGTGTTAGTGAATCTGTGTTCCAGTGCAAGACTCTCCACTGCTATTATGTCCTTCCTTGAGGATTGTCAGATGTGACATTTATTCAGTTCCATTGCACCATTGAAACTAAAAGTTTCTTTTGTTCCGAAACCTCTAGATTATTCCTGTTAATGCCGACTGTCATAAGTGTCTTATTGAAGAAAACCCAGAGGAAGATTCTATTGTTCTTTCATAGTTCATGAGACTTGATAGTTCACAGTTGTGTTATTTAACCATTATGTTTTGTTGATATTGACTTTACTGCGTTTAGAAAAAAATAATAGCAATTTCAAAATGAACCCCCCCCATATTTCTATCTATCTATCTATCTATCTATCTATCTATCTATCTATCTATCTATCTATCTATCTATCTATCTATCTATCTATCTATCTATCTATCTATCTATCTATCTATCTATCTATCTATCTATCTATCTATCTATCTATCTATCTATCTATCTATCTATCTATCTATCTATCTATCTATCTATCTATCTATCATCTATCTATCTATCTATCTATCTATCTATCTATCTAATCATTGCTCTTAAAAACCTAATATGTAAATATTAAAGGGTTAGTTCACCCATAAATTAAAATTAGCCCATAATTTGTTCACCGTCAAGCCATCCTATAGGTGTATATGACTTCCTTTTTTCAGCCAAACACAATCGGAGTTATATTTAAAAAATGTTCACTCCTTATGGGAGTGAATGGTACCTTAGGTTTTGACAACGCTATCTCACAACCAATTCGTACGTATTTGTACGAGGTGGCTAATTTGTACAAATTCGTATGACCTCACTGAATTTGTCTAAACCGCAGTGACAAATTGTAGAAATTTGTAACAAAATACGTACAAATTGCTGTGAGATCGGATTGGTTTTGAAACACAAAAAGTGCATCCATACATCATAAAAGTAATCTATACGGAAGATGATAATTGTAATTGTAGTTTATAGAGTTATAAACATGGATTTTTTCCTTACAAAAATGCATCGGTTCACTTCAGAAGTGTCACGATTCACCAGTGAGAGTGCCCCTGATTACCACCAGCGAGCACCCCGGACTGTCATTCCATCAAAGACTACATTACCCATAATCCTTTGCTCGGACTCATCAGCACTCATTGTTTACACCTGTGTCTCATTTACCTCATTACCGTGCCTATATAAACCATGTTCACTCTGTCATTTACTGCAATGTCTTGTTTAGTGTTACACTGCATTTCTGAGCGGTTTCCCCGGTTTCATGTCTCTTGGTTTGTTGGATTTCCCGGATTACCCTTTTGCCTCTGTCCCCTGCTTTGTTTGTTTGTTTGGACTGCCTACCTGTGTTTTGACCTTGCCTGTACTGTAGACTACGATTGTGGATTACCATTTCATTAAAGCTGCATTTGGGATCCTCAGCCTTCGCGTCTCAGTGTAATTTATAACAAGGAGGCCTTTATTAACCCCCTAGAGCCATATGGATTACTTTTATGATGGATGGATGAGCTTTTTGGTATTCAAAACCTAAGATACCATTCACTCCAATTCTAAAGCTTGGAAGAGCCAGGATATTTTTTAATATAACTCTGGCTGAAAGAAAGTCATATACACCTAGGATGGCTTGAGGGTGAGTAAATTATGGGATAATTTTCATTTTTGGGTGAACTAAGCCTTTAAGTAAGTTTTTGAAAGGGCAAGCAAAAACATTATTGTCTCAGTCAGATTTGTATTAAAAAAAAACCTAAATGGGGCAAATGAAAAATAGACACAAATGAGACAACTGTTGTCATATAGTAAATATAAAGTTATAAAATTAAAGGGGGTAATCAGATCATTTGATCTTTGAAGAATTTAATGAGAGCAGACTTTGATATGTTGGCAAATCTGAACACTTGTTTGAGACATTGAGATTTTCTGAAAATCGGAGACAGGACTTTTTTTTTTTTCTCAGGAGAAAAAAAAAAAAAGCTAAAGCTACATTTGAGACAGGGTTTATAAAAGCAAAAGTCTGTGTTGGCTCTGTTCTCTCTAGAGATCTCTTTTTTGGGACAGAATACTGTTATTTGCATCTTTTAAGTAAAATATTAATATAATCACATGTAAAAACACATGACATGCACTTTGTTTTATAATCAAGCATCTATTGAATACTATCCAATATCTTTCAAATATGAGCAACTGAGAACTGTTGATTTTGACGATCCAAGCTTATGCCAGTATGAGGCTGAGTAGAAAAATTGACAACTTCCTACAATGCCATGGTTCAATCTCAATGTCCCTCCTTCTGGGATGCTGCGAAACACCACTCTGTCCTTGACAAAAGATCTCAGTCCCGAAGGGGTGTTAAAAAATCGACTGAATCTATTGGTCCAACTCTACAAGTGCACTGTAAATCCTAAAACAAAAAAAAAAAACACTCAAGTGTTTGACGTAGACAGATCATCAGCATTTACCAGACTCATTCCCAAAATGCAATTGCATCAGTGTAGCTTAATTGTGATTAAACGCAGTTACTATTTCCTGCATTTCCTGTTCCTCCCGAGACTTTATGTAGAACACTCCAGAGAGAAGGATATAAACAATCAGTGTCAGATCCACCCTCGTAAAATCATTAATTCAAGGGCTGAATGCTAATCCTCATCTAGTGTGGGTTAAACATCTGGTGTGATGAGCTAACTGCTAAATCTCCCTCCAGAGGGCGTTTGGACTTGAGAAAGGTTTCACCAGTTAGTCCAGAAAAAAGGACACAAATCTGAGGTAATTGTCTCTGTAGATCTTTTAGATCAAGAAAATCCAGATGCTAACGGTGCAATAAAACATTTTAAGAGACATCAAGGAAAACGGAGCAGAATGCAGCCTGTATGTTGTTGCCTTGAAGGTCACGCAGCTCAGTGCGAATGCAGGATTTCTGGGATAGATCAACACACCTATACTTGCTCATTAGGTTTTGATCTGTCTCAGGAGTGAGATCAAACGCCTCAGATATACTGCACATAACTCAAAGAATGGGCAACATGCTAATGTAATGGAACATTTCATAATCCCTAGCAAAGAAATAGACCCCTAAGCAGTTTGTGTAAAAAGAATGGCTTACAAAGCTTCACTTCAAAAGTAAAAGCAGGTTTTTTTTTACCACTGCCAAAAGTCTGACTCACTCAAACAACCATGAAATGCCTCTTTTGGCCTCAACTTCTATTGTAAACTCTTTTTAAATATGTTTTAAAATTCTTGGCCTGCTTATACAAGGGTGTTTCTTTAACGATGTGCACTTTTATGTCTCATATGTTATTTTGTGATGTGACGTTTTTTACATGGCGCCTTCATTTTTTTTTGCCACTTTTCAAATGTCTTGATACAGATTTGATTGTTTTTACCCTTTTCCCAGAGCCAGACTTAAAATAGATGATCATTTCCAAGTTGCAGTTTTGTGAAAATTGAAATGAAGTCTGTCTATTTAGGATACATACAGTGCATCCGGAAAGTATTCACAGCGCTTCACTTTTTTCCACATTTTGTTATGTTACAGCCTTATTCCAATATGGTTTAAACTCCTTATTTTTTCAAAATTCTACAAACAATACCCCATAATGACAACGTGAAAGAAGTTTGTTTGAAATCTTTGCAAATTTATTAAAAATAAAAAAAATTGAGCTCAGGTGCATCCTGTTTCCACTGATCATCCTTGAGATGTTTCTACAACTTGATTGGAGTCCACCTGTGGTAAATTCTGTTGATTGGGCATTATTTGGAAAGGCACACAACTGTCTATATAAGGTCCCACAGTTAACAGGGCATGTCAGAGCACAAACCAAGCCATGAAGTCTGTAGACCTCTGAGACAGGATTGTATTGAGGCACAGATCTGGGGAAGGGTACAGAAACATTTCTGCAGCATTGAAGGTCCCAATGAGCACAGTGGCCCCCATCATCCGTAAATGACTCTTCCTTGAGCGATCGGGGGAGAAGGGCCATAGTCAGGGAGGTGAACAAGAACCCGATGGTCACTCTGACAGAGCTCCAGCATTTCTCTGGGGAGAGAGGAGAACTTTCCAGAAGAACAACCATCTCTGCAGTACTCCACCAATCAGGCCTGTATGGTAGAGTGGCCAGACAGAAGCCACTCCTCAGTAAAAGGCACATGACATCCTGCCTGGGGTTTGCCAAAAGGCACCTGAAGGACTCTAAAACCATGAGAAACCAAATTCTCTGGTTTGATGAAAAAAAGATTGAACTCTTTGGCCTGAATGGCAAGCGTCATGTCTGGAGGAAACCAGGCACCGCTCATCACCGGGCCAATACCAATACCATCCACATTGAAGCATGGTGGTGGCAGCATCATGCTGTGGGGATGTTTTTCAGCAGCAGGAAGTGAGAGACTAGTCAGTATCTAGGGAAAGATGAATGCAGCAATGTACAGAGACATCCTTGATGAAAACCTGCTCGAGAGCGCCCTGGACCTCAGACTGGGGCGAAGGTTCATCTTCCAACAGGACAACAACCCTAAGCACACAGCCAAGATAACAAAGGAGTGGCTATGGGAAAACTCTGTGAATGTCCTTGAGTGGCCCAGCCAGAGCTCAGAATTGAACTCGATTGAACATCTCTGGAGAGATCTGAAAATGGCTGTGCACCGACATTTGAGGATTTGAGAATTAGAATTGTTGCTCTCCACAAAGATGGCCTAGGCTATATGAAGATCCGTAACACCCTGAAACTGAGTTACAGTACAATGTCCAGGGTCATACAGAGGTTTTTTCAAGACGGGTTCCACTCGGAACAAGCCTCACAAGGGTCGATCAAAGAAGTTGAGTCCTCGTGCTGTGCATCAGGTGCAGAAGTTGGCTTCATAAAACAGATGCATAAGTGCTGCCAGCATTGCTTTAGAGGTTGCAGAAGCAGAAGATCCGCTTGTCAGTGCTCAGACCATATGCCGCACACTGCAACAAGTCGGTTTGCATGGCCGTCGTCCCAGAAGGAAGCCTCTTCTGAAGCTGGCTCACAAGAAAGCCTGCAAACAGTTTGCTGAAGACAACCTGTCCAAGAGCATGAACTACTGGAACCATGTCCTGTGGTCTAATGAGACTAAGATAAACTTGTTTGGCTCAGATGGTGTCCAGCATGTGTGGTGACGCCCTGGTGAGGAGTTGCCTACAGTCTTGCCTACATGGTGGTAGCATCATGGTCTGGGGCTGCATGAGTGCTGCTGGTACTGGGGAGCTGTGCTTCATTGAGGGAAACATGGATTCCAACATGTACTGTGACATTCTGAAGCAAAACATGATGGCCTCCCTTCAGAAACTGGGCCAATCAGCATAATGACCCCAAACACATGATGACAGATGACAACTGACAACTGCCTTGCCGAGGAAGCTGAAAACGAAGATGATGGAGTGGCCAAGTATGTCTCCAGACCTGAACCCTGTTGAGCACCTGTTGGGAATCCTCAAGTGGAAAGTGGAGAATCGCCATGTGTTTGACATCCAGCAGCTCCGTGATGTCATTATGGAGGAGTGGAAGAGGATCCCAGCAACAACCTGTGCAGCTCTGGTGAATTTGCTAGATAACAATGGTGCTCACACAAAATATTGACACTTTGGACACAGTTTTGACATATTCACTTAGTGTGTACTCACATTTGTTGCCAGTTATTTAGACAATAATGGCTGTATGTTGAGTTGTTTTTTAGAGGACAGTAAATCTATACTGCTATACCAGCTGCACATTGACTACTCTAAAGTATATCGAATTCATTTCTATAGTATTGTCCCTTGAGAACATATAATTAAATTGTTGCTGAAATGTGAGGGTGTACTCACTTATGTGAGGTTCTGTATGTACATGTGATTTTTTTTTTAAATAAATGTGCAAAGATTTCAAACAAACTTCTTTCATGTTGTCATTATGGGGTATTGTTTGTAGAATTTTGAGGAAAATAATAAATTGAATCCATTTTGGAATGAAGGATTCCAAAGGAATCCATTTGGAACGTCAGCCATTTTATTGGTAAATTCCATTTCCAACAATGATTAAACACAATAGATCATTTGAGATGTGGTGGAAATGACACTGGTGAAAATACAAATGGCTTTTATTAAAATGCCAAAATGACAGAATTCTGCATCCACTGTCAGATATTATGATTAAATCAACAAACGAGTGTGAAAAGTGTTTAAAAGCATTTATTTTCTAAAGGTCCACAGTACAGTAGTTGAAGACACGCCCATAAATATCAGATTGTCAGACTGTTTACGTCACTATAATTCTTCTTCAAATCTGCTTTTATAACATTATTGCTCTTTTTCTCATCTCGTATCTATTTTAGAGCACATTTATGGCAGTGGTTCATTGGAATTAATACTTTTTCCCCCCTTTCCGAATGCCAGTGCTTAGTGTTTCGTAATAGGTGAGTGTGTGTGGGTGTGCGCATGTGCGTCTGTGAAAATCTCACAATATGAGTGTTTCATAACCATTGTGTATTATAGTGCTCCTCCGGTTGCTCATTACACTGTCGAACAGTGCCAGGGTTAATGATCTGGGAAGGACAATCACTTATGGCAGAGAGAGCCAAACGAGGTCTGCTAATCGCACCGCTCCAAACTAATCTCCTGTTTTTAAAGCACTGTATTTCTATCCTTACAGACAGAACTTTTGGCATAAAATGCAGGGAATGAGATTGATGCCATTATCAGTAATCACTGCCTCAGGTAGACGAGAAAGGTACGGCCTGTGTTTGAGAAATTCAAGCGATCACATATTGTGTTCAATTAGAGAGGCTAAATGGAGACATCTGTGGGCCTTTTCAAAATCTCCTGGTAATGACCCTGAATTTAAAGGCTCAAATATACAAAAGAAAATGAGTAGCTAGGAATTTGTGTCTGGAGAGATTCTGTCAGGGTAAGGGTTTGGTTAGTTCTGCAAATGAATGTTGAAATTCCACTCCTTATTTGAGGTAGCTTCTTTGGCATATAACTTTCCCCCCATGGCTTGCTGTGTACATTCACAGCGCAATGACAAAAGAAATAGCTGTGAATGTAAGTTTGCAGTTTGATATGATAAATGTGATGAAACACACACAGCAGAAGCAGTCTGATTCACGAAAGAATGACACTTATGAGTTATTATTTTCATGAATTGTTCAAAATACAAGCTACCAATGACCTCACAGTGATTACTAAATATAAACCACCCATAACACCAGCATAACGATGCCCTAGAAATAGTGTTGTTATTGCAAAAAATAAACAAACAAAAAAACACTTTATTTGAAATAAAACACAATATAAATATTACATGAAAACCAAAACCAAATATTTAAATATTTGCTTGACCACTAAAGGAATACAATTTAATGTTTTTAAAATACATACTATAAAAAAATAAAAAAATAACCTAATAAAATGACAACCCCATAACAATATATATATATTATTATATTTTATTTTTTATTTTTGCATGGGTAAACAACACTAAAAATCTACTTTTATTATTTACGTCTTAAATGGATAGTTTGCACAAAAAATTACATTTGTTGTTAATTTACTCACCCTCAAGTCATTCAAAATGTAGGTTACTTTTTTCTTCAGTAGAACAGTAAAGGATATTTTATAGCTCAAACCTTGGTCCTTGATGATTTGTATAAGGCAAGTCAACGGCTACCGTCACTTTGAGAGTCAATTTTGACAATATTAATTTTGTTTTGCCTGTATATGTTTTTTTTTTACTCTCAAACTGACAGTAGCCATGTACTTGCATTATACGAATCACCAAGGACCACGGTTTTAGCTAAAAATATTCTTTACTGTTCAACTGAAGAAAAAAGTAATCTAAATCTTGGATAGCCTGAGGGTGAGTAAATTAACAGCAATTGTTCTTTTTTAGGTGAACGATCCCTATAAATATTACAACATTTATCTCAAAATATCCGTCATGGTATATTCACTGTTCAGTGCATTCTGGATTTGAAATTCAAAACTATTTATTTGCCTTAAAGCAACGATGTTCTGCTTTACTCTGTGGTTATGTCTAATCTATAACTGTACACTCAGAATGCATTAGTGGAACTGCCCTTAAAACATCTTTGCACTGACAACACTCTTATGTACTTGACTTCAGCTGTACATTTACACCATATTAATACAAAGTTTTTGTTTTTTTCTGACCAAAATAAAGCAACCATATTCACCTTAATTCTCCCCTCATGGGAGGAAGTGATGCTATTAATATAAGGACAATTATGGATTACTAATATTCGAATGGCATATTATAAAAGCCACTCAAACGAAAAATAAAGCTAGTGACCTCAGCCAATAATTACAATCTGGACTAACACGTATGCTAGGGAACAAAAAGACAACCATAAGAATATATAAACAGCCTGTGATCTTCTTTGGATAACATTAAACGTCCTCAATCAAACTCTGTTTATATATGTTCAGACCATGGCATTATGATAATCCATAGAAAAGCATGTTGTTACACAATGATGCTTACTAATGCCCCTTTGGTCCAGATACCTCATATGAACTTGGTTTATGAACATTAACAATTTCAGTCCTTAGGGTTTAATGGTAAATATTTCAAGTGTTTATTTGCTATTTAAGAGGCATTGTAAAAAGTGGTAACCTGCCAATGTTACCGTAAAGAGCTATTTTCCCCTTTATTTAACCAATATTTGATATGGTTGATGCTGCTCTGCTGTACACACCGCTCTGTTTGTGATGACAAAAGTAAAATATTACATTTTTAGGTTCACAGTCAGAATGAGTGAAATGGCCAATCAAATCAAAGAAGGTGGGGCTTACTGTTAGTGTGAAATCCAACACGACACTTTAGTTATTACAGTGAAGGAGTGCGTTGTATAATGTAAGTAGCTAAACATTTAATATTTGAAAACCAGCAGCCATCACCCTGTAACCCAAGACTGGTTTCCCACTGAAGCTAAGCAGGGCTGAGCCTGGTCAGTACCTGGATGGGAGACCTCTTGGGAAAACCAGGATGCTGCTGGAAGAGGTGTTAGTGAGGCCAGCAGGGGGCGCTCACCCTGTGGTCTGTGTGGGTCCTAATGCCCCAGTATAGTGATGGGGACGCTATACTGTCAAAGAGCACCGTCCTTCAGTATAGTGATGGGGACACTATACTGTCAAAGAGCACCGTCCTTCAGTATAGTGATGGGGACACTATACTGTCAAAGAGCACCGTCCTTCAGTATAGTGATGGGGACACTATACTGTCAAAGAGCATCGTCCTTCGGATGAGATGTTAAACCAAGGTCCTGACTCTCTGTAAAAAAATCCCAGGATGTCCTTTGGAAAAAGAGTAGAGGTGTAACCCCGGCATTCTGGCCAAATTTGCCCATTGTCCTCTGTTCATCATGGCCTCCTAATAATCCCCATATACTGATTGGCTTCATCATTCTGTCTCCTCTCCACCAATAAGATGGTGTGTGGTTGGCGTACTGGCGCAATATGGCTGCCGTCGCATCATCCAGGTGGATGCTGCACATTTGTGGTGGTTGAGGAGATTCCCCCCTTCTATATGTAAAGCGCTTTGAGTACCCAGAAAAGCACTATATAAATGTAATAAATTATTATTATTATTAACTGTTTCACGATAAAAACTTTCAGCGACCAACAGTAATATCGAGTGATGCAAACTACTTGACATTTTTTTATGAAATTTCACCGTTCTGAATTGAAAATATGACATTTATGTAAATCATAATTGAATTTGATGTGACGAAACATTTTTACATATTAGGCAGATGAATATAAGAGTGAATATGTGTATATTAAAAAAAAAAAAGATTATTAGCAAATAGTTGCAAATACTTCACAATAGAACTGAACTTTTACCTATCTTATTTATTTTTCTTTATTTCTTTAAATCCCTTTTAATCATTTAAACCCTTTAAATAAACCAATAAGACCAATACACTCCCCCTTCCCCAAGCAAAAAAAAGAAAAAGAAAAAAGTTGGTCCCCCCAATGTCTAAGACATGGTTACTTGCATGTGTGAAATCACACTCTCACGTGTAAACGTGAAAATTTGCAGTTAAGCAATTGCTGTCAAGTTTGATTGCAATTTTGCTTGGTTTATTAAATTGTCCCTATTTAATTGTAAAAAATCCCTATTTGCACGAACAATTTTGCATATCTGTCATCTTTTGATGTAAAAACATACTGTACATACGCCATAATTAATATTATTATATTTGATGCGGCATGCAATCATTATATAAAATATAAAAGCTCAATTTAAATAAATAATTCAAGACAATTACAGCTTTGAAAATAATCACTGCAGATTAGGTCTAGTTTGAGACTTGTGATTTTAATCCAGACTAAAGATCGACTACAATTTCTGAACAGTCAAAAAACGCCAGACTGATCTGAACTGTAAAACACAAAAGAGCTGAACATCTTTATGAAGATCAGTAGAGCATGTAGGGTTGTCTGCAAATGTAAATTAAATGAGAACAACTAACAACTCATTAACTTACACTTCTTATATTTACACCCATGATACCAAAGCTCATCACATTTACTTTAAAAAAAACACGAAAACATATTTGTGAAATGTTGATACATGATCTGCACAGTCATGTTTGCTTTTCAATCTGGATGGAATTCACTTTTGACGTAAAGTACTTTAATTTGACTTGCCCTGGAGGGGCTAATTTTACAAATCACTGACATTTTCTTCATTTCCAAGTGTTTTCCTTTTAGACCTTTAAACTCATGAAAAAATAAATGTTCCAAAAGAGGGTTTTTGCAGCGATGCCATAGAAGAACCTTTCAGTGAACAGTTCTTATACACTCACCTAAAGGATTATTAGGAACACCATACTAATACTGTGTTTGACCCCCTTTCGCCTTCAGAACTGCCTTAATTCTACATGGCATTGATTCAACAAGGTGCTGAAAGCATTCTTTAGAAATGTTGGCCCATATTGATAGGATAGCATCTTGCAGTTGATGGAGATTTGTGGGATGCACATCCAGGGCACGAAGCTCCCGTTCCACCACATCCCAAAGATGCTCTATTGGGTTGAGATCTGGTGACTGTGGGGGCCATTTTAGTACAGTGAACTCATTGTCATGTTCAAGAAACCAATTTGAAATGATTCAAGCTTTGTGACATGGTGCATTATCCTGCTGGAAGTAGCCATCAGAGGATGGGTACATGGTGGTCATAAAGGGATGGACATGGTCAGAAACAATGCTCAGGTAGGCCGTGGCAATCGAGACTCATCAGACCAGGCAACATTTTTACAGTCTTCAACTGTCCAATTTTGGTGAGCTCGTGCAAATTGTAGCCTCTTTTTCCTATTTGTAGTGGAGATGAGTGGTACCCGGTGGGGTCTTCTGCTGTTGTAGCGCATCCGCCTCAAGGTTGTGCGTGTTGTGGCTTCACAAATGCTTTGCTGCATACCTCGGTTGTAACGAGTGGTTATTTCAGTCAAAGTTGCTCTTCTATCAGCTTGAATCAGTCGGCCCATTCTCCTCTGACCTCTAGCATCAACAAGGCATTTTCGTCCACAGGACTGCCGCATACTGGATGTTTTTCCCTTTTCACACCATTTTCTTTGTAAACCCTAGAAATGGTTGTGCGTGAAAATCCCAGGAACTGAGCAGATTGTGAAATACTCAGACCGGCCCGTCTGGCACCAACAACCATGCCACGCTCAAAATGGCTTAAATCACCTTTCTTTCCCATTCTGACATTCAGTTTGGGGTTCAGGAGATTGTCTTGACCAGGGCCACACCCCTAAATGCATTGAAGCAACTGCCATGTGATTGGTTGATTAGATAATTGCATTAATGAGAAATTGAACAGGTGTTCCTAATAATCCTTTAGGTGAGTTTAGAATAACCATTTATTTTTTAGCGTGAAGGGTCCCACTTTATATTAGGTGGCCTTAACTACTGTGTACTTACATCAAAAAACAACTACGGCACTTTTGCTGATACTGAGGTAGTATACGGGTAAAGTTAGGGACAGGTGTGGTGGTATGGGTAAGTTTAAGGATAGGGTTAGGTGTAAGGGAAGTGTCAACAGTGTAATTATAAAAGTAACTACAGAAATTAATTACAGATGTAATAACATGTAAATACAATACGTGCATTGTATCAAATAAGTAATTTAAATGTTAGTACATAGTAGTTAAGGCCCTCTAATCTACTTTGCTTTCACACCAGAGGAACTTCTCATATAATGGTGGAAGTATCCGCTACTTGGAATGTTCGTACAGCAGGAACTGGGAACAATTTTAGTTCTAGGAATACCTTTTGGTGGGACTAAATTAGCTCCTACTTTAGAGTAGGGTCTAACCCAGCATAAGTGTTCACTGATTGGCCAAACATTTGTAAAACAATTGCACATGCCTTTTTTTCAAAAGCTGTGCAAACATACAGTTTATAGCTTATATATTAACACCATAAACTAACTCCATGAATATGGAAAACAGTGATTGATGGACACTTCTCAACCTTTATGCAAAGAGGAAATCCAATGTGACTTTGAAGGGACTGATTATGTATTTCTTCTCAGCTAGCGCCACTGGGCATCAACCGCACAGCAAACACTATAATACTTTTTCATATACCGTATTTTCATGTTTTTTTTTAATTCATTTTTTTATACAAGTTATAGCTTTTATAACAAGTTATGAATTAACTATAAAATAAACTGAAGTGACCACCAGACAAAGAGACGTAAGTCCTATTTCAGGAAAGTTTACATTATGAAATTTTGAACTCTCATATGAATCTCTTAGCCTTTAGCTAAATAAGTCCTAAGCATTCCCCTTTAATAGTCCTGTTTTGTGCCTCCCCCTTTACTGTCTGTCACTCTGGATTATGTGTGAAATTATCCATTTGTCCTCAAAACCATTACCCTGATCAGGAATTCCACATCGGATTGTCTTTATTGACAGATGGAATGACCTTCATGTATTGGCTTTCCTATATATTCCATATTCACTGACACATTTAACTCTGTTTCATAACCAAGGGCATATATAACTCTACTTTCCATATTTGATGAAACTTATTATACTGTGCTTCAAAACCATTATGTGTCCTGCTGGGTTGATCCGTAAATGAGAGTTCATGGATTAAACGAGGCCTTTAGCGAATATTAAACCTTTACAATATGCATATTTCTAAAGTGGATTAGCTCTGGTGAGATTATGACCGTGCATGTTGTAAAGTTCATAACTGTTCTTCAGAGGGCAGATGGCTTGCTGTTAGTGGCCACTGGATAGATCATATAAAGGTCACATGGTTTATCCTTATCTGACCTTTTACAATAACTTGTTAATGTAATTATTATATTGACTGGTTTGTGGAACATTCAGCTCTTATTTAAAGTCACTGTCATTTTTATCCTGACAGGATTAGTTTTTATATCTGTGATTTTAGTTTAGTGTGACACATAGATAACCTCATACAACATTTGAACAATGTTGTAGTTGAGTTTTTGAGTGTTTAAGCCTGCTCTGTGCGGATGCCAGTTGGTCTGCGTTAGTTTAGTCAATAATCCTGAAAGCTTTTAACCAATAAATTTTTAGTATTCCTCCTGGCATAACCACTAGATTACCCTTAAGTAGACGATTTTAGATTTGATTTTAACTGGATGTTCACCGTATTATTGGGGATTTTCCAGGTCACCCGAATCAACTCAGGGTCAATTAAGTTCTTGTCTGGAAAACCGCTAGGGACGTTTCATTGGTGTTATGACAAGGAAAAAAAAGACATTACACAAGAAGTGCCATTTGAACGAGTTTGTTGAGCGCCAATGACAGATTGTATTCACTTTACAATGTCTGAAACCACTGCAAACCTGGAATAAAATAAAAAATAAAAAGTGTTATGGACTTTGGGGTTAAAAAATGTCTGAGCCACTGAAAAATGGAAATAAAAAAACAACAACAACAACCCTGTTATGCCTTGAAGATAAAATGAAGAAGAGATACTTAACTTTTGACTAAATAAATAAAACAGTTTTATTTAAACAAAACATAAAAAAGTGATCAAATTAAGTTTTGAACTTGAATAAATGAATAATGAATGTTGTATGTACATTGATCAGGCATAACATTGAATATACTTCCTAATATTGTGTCGGTCCCCCTTTTGCTGCCAAAACAGCCCTGACCCGTCGAGGCATGGACTCCACTAGACCCCTGAAGGTGCGCAGGGTATTTCTGGGGAATTTGGAGGCCAAGTCAAGACCTCAAACTTGTTGTTGTGCTCCTCAAAACATTCCTGAACCATTTTTGCTTTGTGGCAGGGCACATTGTCCTGCTGAAAGAGGACACAGCATGGGCTCCCTGACTGGTCTGTGGCTATGCAGCCCCATACACAACAAACGGCAATGCACTGTGTATTCTGACACCATTATATCAGAACCAGCATTAACTTCTTGAGCAATTTGAGCTTCAGTAGCTCGTCTGTTTGATCGGACCACATGGGCCAGCCTTCGCTCCCCGTGTGCATCAATGAGCCTTGGCCGCCCATGACCCTGTCGCCGGTTCACCACTGTTCCTTCCTTGGACCACTTTTGATAGATACTGACCAATGCAGACCAGAAACACCACTCAAGATCTGCAGTTTTGAAGATGCTCTGACCCAGTTGTCTAGCCATCACAGTTTGTTGTCAAACTCGCTCAAACCCTTACGCTTGCCCATTTTTCCTAATTCTAACACATCAACTATTAGGACAAAATGTTCACTTGCTGCATAATATATCCCACCCACTAACAGGTGACGTGATGAAGAGATAACCAGTGATATTCACTTCATCTGTAAATGGTCATAATGTTATGCCTGATCGGTGTACATGTTTAGGTTTGTATTTTTCATTTATATATATTGCAAATCAAATGAAAAGAAATATTACATTTATATGCATAATTATATAGACATATATACATTAAAAAGAGTTTTGATCTTTGCTAGTTTGTTGATTATAGCCAAATATTAGTGTTACCACAAATACACCCTACATTGTTTAAAAACAAGTTATCAAAAAACATGCTACTGTCACCTGTAGCAACGCAAAACAAACATAAATATAGCTGCAAGCAGCAATACCGGGGCCAAGCGCAAATAAGAAGACAAGACATGCCAAAAGGGCTGGGAGTGTCAGATAAACGGCAGCAATGAGCAATTAAACACATTTTAAGATGATATTAGGCAAAAAGGCTGAAAAATGCATTGTAGTCAATGGGAATTTTGTGTTTTGTTCTATTAAAGCGCCACCAAGAGGCACAATCCTACCATTTTTTTAATGTGTCATGGGAGTGAGCCCATACATGTGTGTGTCAATTTTGGTGAAAATATCTCATTTCGTTTTGGAGTTAAGGCCTGTACACACCGGGACGAATATCGCGCGCGCTTATCGCCAGCGTTTTTCGTGCCGTTTTTCGGCGCGTCTTGAGTGTTCACACCCAAGCGATTTTCACTGGCGCTGCGCCGAGTGAACGTGCACATTCAGTCGATGCGCTCCCGGTGCACAAGATGGTGCTGCGGCACTTTAAGCCTCTGACACTCGCTTGTCACACAGAAGGAGAAGAGAGACAGTATTTACGTGCTTGCCAAAACCATAGACATATTATGTATATGGACAAAACCATTCACACACTTTTTGCTAACTGGCAAGCAGCATTAGCAGTTCATCTTCTTCTTTGTCTACTTACTTCGTCGTGTCAATGTGTGCTCGGCAAGAGCGTTTTGTGCTTGAGCGCCACCAAGTCGTGTTTTACTGTCACTTCAGCAGCTCCAGGCACGTGAACAAAAGCGCTGATCTCATTGGGTGGCCAGTTTTTTACGCGCCGCGTCAAAATAAAAAAACGAACCCGAGGCGTTTTTTTAAAAATGACGCTTTTACGCCTGGCGTTTTGTGCGTCGGTGTGAACACTCACATTGGCGCCCATTGTTTAGTCCCGAGGCGTTAAACGTCGGCGATAAACGCGTGCGAAAATCGTCCCGGTGTGAACAGGCCTTTATAGACATTTATATGAAAAAACACTTAAAAAATGACTGACACCTGACTTTGATTGGATTTTACTCCCCCTTACTATAAATATTTTGACATTTGGACTATAACATATGGTTATCGACCTATGTTTTCGAACTTCTGACGCTGGTTTCGTCTCGATCGGACAAGCGGTTTCGAAGATATCAGCTCACGTTTTATAAGCGCTAAATTACCACACTGCACAAACCATACGCCGAAACCTGGCAAGTCTGGTATTGTTGGACTCGGCAAGGATTCAGGAGACAAAAAAAGTTACTCCCATGAAAATAAATCAACCACACCCAAAGTTATAAGCGTTTGGAAAAAAAAATATTGTTTAGAAACAAACAATCAGGCTCCTTCAAGGCATCGTGCTGATGACCCATACCAAGTTTCATAACAACCCGTTCATATTTTCATAAAATACATCATTTTAGCACATAATTCAAAATGGCCGACAGCCAAAATTACGTCATAGGGTGCAATCGAATCGGCTTGAGTCAAGACAAAAAAGAATTTAGTTTCTAGCCATTTGTGTTCAAAAGTTATTAGCATAAACATGAGTGAAACTTTGGACAGGTGGTGGCGCTAGAGGGATTGTTTTAGAGACTCCAAAATTGGGGTGATTAATGTTGGGCCAGTCCTCTATCTGTGTGCCAAATTTCATAACTTTCCCGCAAACGGTTCTATGGGCTGCCATAGACTTCAGTGGCGGAATAATAATAATAAGAAATCTAACGGTTTCAATATGTGCCTTGGCACCGCCGGTGCTTGGCCCCTAAACAAGCATGATGAGGTGATTTGAATCATGTCAACCATAACGGCAGGTGAGCATAAAAGGAGTGCTAACGTTCCAGGAGGGTATCGTTATTTACTGCCACACAACAGCACTGTCTACTCCAGCCCCACCCACCCAGACACCTGAAAACCTCCTACCTCGCACCTCAGCCTGCCCCACATGCTGACAACACCACTTGCTCACCATATTCCCCATGGTGCACAAAAATGTCCCACACCACCACAGCTATCAAAGGTTTTTCTTCATGCAGCAAAAAGTCAACACACACGCACACACAGTAACTAGTTTTGTTTGCTTCTTCAAAGTTACAGCCATTTCCCCTCCCTTCATTTGGAGCAGTAATGAGTGTGCTAAATCGGGATAAATCTGTTTGAGTTTCTTCCACAGAATAGGCTGTGATGTTGTTGTCCAGTGCACACACGGCAGGGCGTCTCTCCGGGATGCAAACTAATGACTGTCTTATTGCAATCAATTAAACCACTGCTTTACCTAAAAGCTCCAGGGGTGCCGGCACGATTGTAGTTAGCTGGAAAATCTGCTGAACAACTGCAGCTCTCAAGGATAAGGATTACGCTGCCTGTGGCTCTTTGTGCGTGAGTGTGCTGAAATGAGTGTAGCTAACCAAAAGTAACAACAATACTGACTTAAAGGGATAGTCCACCCAAAAATGAAAATTCGGTCACCATTTACACACCCCCATGTCATTCCAAACTTCTTTGACTTTCTGTCTTTTGTGAAACGTAAAAGAAGATATTTTGAAGAACATTGGTAAGCAAGTATTTTTGGTTCCCATTAACTTCCATTGTACTGACAAAAAATACAAAAGAAGTCGATGTGACCTGTAACTGTAACTGACATTATTTAAAAAAATATTTTGTGTTCCACAGAAGAAAGACATGCATACATGTTGGGAACAACATGAATGAATATAAACTTTATAAACCTTTAACTTCATTCATCAGTAGCATAAATGTGCAGTTCAACAAACTGAAAGAAAAAAAAAAGGACTATTGTGAATAACACTGCTCACACTGAAATTACTTTCAAACTAAGCAGCTTTCTGTTGGTTAGTGTGGCAAATCCATGTGACCATCTTGAACTCGTTGAACAATCTGCATGGGTACATTTTTCGCCCTCTCGCATAATTCCAGATGGATTCCAGCTACAGCTTAAAATAGTGTAGCTTTTCCAACAAATTGAGTTGGAAAAAAATGCCTGATCACATTTTTTGGGGGGAATCACCTATCTTTTATTATGCTCATATTTTAAATATAATTTAACTATAAATTATAACTAGCTTTTCGCTTGACAAGCTGCAGTTTTGAAGTAGCTCCCCAACATTGATTAGCATGTGTGCTTGGAGAGCAAAATGTGGAAGCAACATGTTTGCAGAGGTATGTGTGTTTCCAGAGGCTTTCGCGTGTGTGTTTACTGGGGTGTGTTTGTGTGTTTATAGCGGTGTGTGTCAGCGTGTGGGTGTGGATCTTTGCGTAAATTCAGCCCCAGCTGTTGAGCGCAGTACAGATGTGGAAACAGAAATAGAGGATTACGGCTAAATATAGGGTAAAAGAAGGAGCACAGGGTTAAAGCGAAAGGGAAGAGGGATGGAGAGGGAAGAAGGGATGACTATAAAAGAACAAGACATTGAAGGATGGTAACATTAGGAAAACCAAAGGGATGAAAAGGATTAGCAGCAAACGAGAGAAAGGGAGAAGACGGATTAGAAGACGTTTGAGGGATAGAGAATGAAAGAGAATGACAAGATGAAATGAGACAGAAAGGGTAAAAGGAATTCTTAAGTACTAAACAAACAAAATAGATATTACCAGTACTTAGGACCGTCAGATTAAGAGCGGGATGACAAACATTAAAAAAAAGATCAAAGTTTACAAGAGGCAATGCAGTGCAAAAACGTCCTTTTGATGGATTATTTTCGGTGATTACGCAAGAGATGTTAGTCTGCATCTTTTTCATGAAACAAGGCTTTAGCAAAGGCCAGATGTAATGATTTAGCATCTTATTCTTCACAAATATACGCTTTGTAGAGGAAATGGAGGCGTTTAGCAGACTGGTGTAGAGCTCCTCTCTAATTTCTAGCCAAATGAAAATATATAGGCCTCTATAATGAACATATAGCTTAGGAACGCCTGCCTTTTTTTCTTTCTTTTTTTGTGAAAACATTTCGTTTACTTGAGTATTTTTGGCTCAGGGAAACCAGATCCAATATGAAGCTTTTATAAAGAAAACAGAGGCACAATTGCAATTTTTTTTTTTTTTACATTTTCTGAAGTGCTGCTCATAAAACGGTTACCTCCACAATGTTAGGGTGTTGATATGAATAGTTTTTAGTATGCTATTTGCTATTTAATAGCGTTTTGAAAGTGAAAAGCGGTCCCCAGATACACTATATTGCCAAAAGTATTGGGACACCACTCCAAATCATTAGAATTCAGGTGTTCCGATCACTTCCATGGCCACAGGTGTATAAAATCAAGCACCTGGGCATGCAGATGCTTCTACAAACATTTGTGAAAGAACGGGTCACTCTCAGGAGCTCAGTGAATTCAAGCGTGGTACCGTGATAGGTTGCCAGCTGTGCAATAAGTCAATTCGTGAAATTTCCTCACTACTAAATATTCCACGGACAACTGTTAGTGGTATTATAACAAAGTGGGAGCAATTGGGAACAACAGCAACTCAGACAGGAAGTGGTA
The DNA here is from genome assembly GCF_949357685.1 of Gobio gobio. NCBI lineage: Eukaryota > Metazoa > Chordata > Actinopteri > Cypriniformes > Gobionidae > Gobio > Gobio gobio. The sequence continues at coordinate 40,570,370 of NC_137104.1, forward strand.
GGCCACGTAAAAACACAGAGCGGGGTCAACGCAGCTGCATCCAAGCCTTACATCACCAAGTGCAATGCAAAGCAGTGGTGTGAAGCACGCCGCCACTGGACTCTAGAGCAGTGGAGATGTGTTCTCTGGAGTAACCAATCATGCTTCTCTGTCTAGCAATCCGATGGACGAGTCTGGGTTTGGCACTTGCCAGGAGAACGGTACTTGCCTGACTACATTGTGCCAAGTGTAAAGTTAGGTGGACGGGGATTATGGTGTGGGGTTGTTTTTCAGGGGTTGAGCTTGGCCCGTAGTTTCAATGAAAGGAACTCTTAATGCTTCAGCATACCAAGACATTTTGGACAATTTCATGCTCCCAACTTAGTGGGAACAGTTTAGGGATGGCCCCTTCCTGTTCCAACATGACTGCGCACCAGTGCACAAAGCAAGGGCCATAAAGACATGGATGAGCGAGTTTGGTGTGGAGGAACTTGACTGGCCTGCACAGAGTCCTGACCTCAACCCGATAGAACACCTTTGGGATGAATTAAAGCGGAGACTGCGAGCCAGGCCTTCTCATCCAACATCAGTGCCTGACCTCACAAATGCACACTAGAAGAATGGTCAAAAATTCCCATAAACACACTCCTAAACCTTGGGGAAAGCCTTGAAGAGTTGAAGCTGTTATAGTTGCAAAGGGTGGGCCAACTCCCTACGGATTAAGAATGGGATGTCATTAAAGTTCATGTGCATGTAACGGCAGCATTCCCAAACCTTTTGGCAATATAGTATATGCACATTTTTTTGCAAAATAAATAAGTTAGCAATTAAATGTTACATCACAACAATTGGTGCAACAAACAATTGGTGCTGAATGAGAGAGGCATATGAGCCCATAAAATGAAGGCTTTGTATTCTGTTTTGCAATCTGGTCACCGTGGTTCAATGAATTGAACAATATTCCATGAGTTATTCCACTGGACATGGAATCTCTTGTTTCTTTTCCCAAATCTTCATTCATGTCTCATCCGTTTTCGCACGTTTCTTCCTTTCATTCACTTTCAATTTCTATATTTGCATTCTTTACTGTGGTAAACTAAGAATGCTGTAGGACAGATAACTTTTTACTTGCACATCAAATTCGATTTAACACAGTTTGTACTTATTAGACTTGGTAAGGCACGTTGTTTATTTGTATAGCGCATCTCACACCAAACAGGGTAAACCGGGGCTAAAGGCACACCTTGAAAAATGTGCTTTTCACTACACCCTGATTGCAGAAATAATATATATGTTTGTATTGATGAAGCAATAGATTTTGTGTGAAAATAAATCATAAAAGTATTTTATTTTATTTAAAAATCGTATAAAAGTATGACATAAGCAAGGTAGGGATTTTACCCCACACACGGGGTAAAAGGTTCACCATGGGGCAAAAGGCACACAGCCTTACATCCAAATATTCAGATACAAATATTTTAGATACAAATACTTTCAGATACAAATATTTTAGGTAATATGATGTTTTTGTGTTATGTCTAAGTTAATACTTTAGCAAAGTTTGTACTATTTTCTGTTTATTTTGATAAATAAAGAATTCCTTTTTGTTTAATAGATATACTGTCATTACAATATGTTAATGTAAAAATATAGAGAGAAACAAAATTATTTTAAAAAGTAAATATTCTGAAAGCATTGAATGAGATTGTTACAGTAGTAACAATAAATTGTTTATTATATGATATGCTTAATATATGATGGTTTCATTATAAATATGGGTATTATCTCTAAGGTGGAAACCCAACTTATATGATATTTACCATCTGAATCTAACCATGTCATGTCAACAAAATAATGAAAAAATCAGCCAGCTATTTATTATCTATTTTATTATATAGAATTATTGTGCTTTTTGCCCCAACAGCAGGGGTGCTTTTTAACCTAAATAACATACTTTTACATATTCTTCTGTTATTGAAAAACCTCAAAATATATTCAATAATTTTAGCGATAAAAAAAAGAAGAAATTAGCACAGAATCAACTTTGCGCTGCTGCCTGCGAACGCGTCACGGATCAGCCGAATTTCCACGTGCATCATCAAAAGCGTATGTTTTGGAAAGTGCTGTGGCAAGTTTCTGTGCCATCTGGTTTAGAGGAAAATAAAATAAAAGGCACCTTTGACCCCAGTGTACCCAATAGCACTTGTGGAAGATAAAATTTGCTCTTCAGACATTTTCCAACAATTGTCAGTTGCTTTGGAACATCAGAAGAAGACATGAAGATATTAGACAAGAGATGGTCTCTGTCCTGCTCGTGTCTCACACCCTTCTCAAAGTAAAGAGCATTATTTGACCTCCATTCAATTCACATTTATTTGAATAAGGCTTTTCACAATACATATAGTTTCAAAGCAGCTTTACAGAAAATGCACGTGTCTACAAGTTAACAACGCATTTATCTTTGTGTAATTTCTGTTGTGTAATTTCCATGTTCTTTGTATTGTTTAAGTTTTATCATATTACAAGCGTATTTCTGCATTGTGTATTATTTGTGTGAATAATATGCAATAATTAATTCCATCCACTCAACCCCCCTCCACCAAAACACTGCTAACCGGAGTTGGTTGGCTCTTTTAACACCGCGGTGGTAAAAAACACTGCCCACAAGCCCTAAAATCTATAGGGTCTTTTCCACATTTTTATAGTCCATCAGCTGCAAACTGTGTAGAAAAGTAATAACACACCTCTACTCAACAAGTCTCATGATTTGAGATATAATTTAGTTTATTACTTATGTTATGAAAGAAAGGTAGACGTTTCCTGTCTGCCTTTTTTCTTGCAGTAAATTTAGCTCAGTCTCTCATCATAAAAGTTCCTTTCTTAGGTTTCTCATGGTTGTCAGCTTGCTGGGCCATGCGAATCACAGAGGCCTGGCTGGGCCCCAAATTAGCGCTTGCTGAAAAACCCTTGAGGAACCAGGAGCTTCACGCTGCTCCCGCTCATGCACGCTGACACTTTCCCCACCTCCAGCCGTGCCGCTTTTCAAAAACAAAGACTCTAATTGCGGGATGTGTTTCGACCCGTCTGCAAGCCAGCAGCGACTCAACCTCAAAACTGGCCAGCAGCAATTTTGGACTTTGCGACTTGAATTGATGCAGTTTGTGGTGTGGCCAAGAAACTGAGAAGTAAATTAGTCAGAACCGAGCTAGTTCCGCCTCAGATAAAGTTTGGATCACCCCTGTTTAACCTGTTTAGTTTATGAGGACGATATGTGCACCAACAGTCCAAGAAATAAATACATATGCACAACATCCAAAAGTCTGAGACCACCAGTGAAAATGCGTCATTGCAAAACGTGATGATCATGTTCGCCAGCATGATTCGAGAATGATCCAAAGAGCATCTTGTGCTTCAATGGAAGGGGAAAACATCAAGTGCACAAAACAGTGTTGAATTTGAGATATTTTTATATTTATTTTGTCATTTTTCTTTAAAAAATAAAAAAATCGGACATAGACAAACTAAGTAGTCAAATTACACTTTTTCCAAAGATGGTTTCTGTCATTTTATGCCGTTTTTATCACACTGATGTTAGTTCAAGAGTTCATTCTTTAAATAAGTTTGGTTTTAGTTAGTTATTTGATGCTGTAAAAATGGGAGTGTGGCGTTATGATTGACAGCTGAGATTGACAGCTTCTCTGAGGGAAGTAGTCACCAACGGACATTTTTCAGGAACTTCGGGAGGAGATTGGAGCTGTAATCTCTACATTTTCATAACTGTTTATTTCACAAAAAGTTATTGATTAGGCAGGACCTTGGTATCGCAGATCCACTTCGCGCTCACTACTGCGCGGACTCGAGACCCAAGATGTGAGCGCCGTATTTGAACACTGGTGGCTTCACTTACTTCAACGGAAGAGAGTATAGGCGTATCGTCCATCTTTTTTTTACAGTCTACGGTTCTTCCCCTGTGTTTTGATCCAGAGATCTAGTACTCTTTCAGAAGATGTGCAATAGCGCCCTCTACCATATAACAGTGAAAACATGGATTGGCAGAAAATTCCAATGGTGGGGAAAGAGTTAAAAAAGTTAAATATTAAGTGTACAAACATTATTCCCCAGAGAAAGTTCCAAGGAAATTATCATCAATGTTATCAGTCCTTTTAGACGTTTTGTCATACATCTTTATTATCCAACACCCTGTCTGACTGATCTTGCAACACAGGCCCAAACCTGCTTGCCTGAAACGATTCTTTGTGTGTGTGTTCATTTCGGTTTTAACTGCACTGTGACACTTTCATGATAAGCTTTTGTGTTTCCATCCTGCCAGACGGCTCTGGTTTGGCGTTTCTTTTCTTTTGTTAACTTACTTCATAAGAATTGCCAAGTAGTTCATCGTACTGAATGGGAGATATTTCACCTTCCACTATAGAGAACATCTTAATCCCTTTCTCAGTTTCACTCTGGTCACATAATCGTGACAGAAAGAAAGCTTCCCATGAGCCATCCGATATATGACAGCACAACAAACAAAGAATAAGGTTCTTCTTCACTTAAAATATTCATGGATCTACATCTCTCACCTCTGAGCTGTGGGGGAAGGTGAAAAAGCAAAAATAGACGAATACAATAACAGATATTCCATCTCTATACAACAAATGTTCAAACCGTATCTAGGAACTGTTTGAGATATTTTATTTCCACAAATTGTTTTCAAACAAAACCTCCTAAAAATGCATATTAATTATTTTTTACTTGTGACACATACTGTATATACAATACAGTGGGGACAAAATACCTGAAAGCAATAGCAAATGTTTCTACTTTATATATTTTTTAAAGGCACAATAGGTAATTCATAAAAACAACCATAAAAAAAAAAAAACTGAGCTTTATACTGTTAAAATTAAAACATGGAAGAAAAATTATGTTTATTACTTAAAAAAATAAAGTTTTGATAATTTAGTATTATTACATTAGTGTTAGTATTATTATTACATTGAGACGTATCTAAAATCTACTGTACAACAGTAATATATTTGTCAAGTTAAACCAAACTTTTATTTTGACGGGTTGTGTGTGTGTGTGTGTGTGTGTGTGTGTGTGTATGTGTGTGTGTGTGTGTGTGTGTGAATATATATATATATATATATTAGGGGTGGCACGGTATATGAAAAAGCGTGTGTGCATCACGGTTCGACGCATGCGCAATGTAGCCTTGTGCCCGTATCAGAGTCCTGCACGGGTCCATTTTTGGATACCCGCCCCTGCCCGTACCCGCATAGTTCAGCACCGGATCCGACCCGTCACCCGTGATAATATCAAAATGAAATCCGCACCCGCCCAGACCCGTTAATATTTGGCCCATTACCCGATCCGTGCCCGTGATAAAATCAGAAACGCTAAAACCATTCCAATTAAAGTGCTTTATTTTTTATCTTGCACCTCTCACAACATCACAACAGCGTCATGAATGGGCTGATGAAACAGGCTAAAGTGCGCTTAAATAGGCTATGGAACCTGATAACTATAGCCTACGAAAATAGACCTGTTAATGGAAGAAGAAAAAAACCTGAGCCTGTCGCTCACAAACAATATATTATAGGCTAGCCTATACTTGAGCCTGCTAGCTGATGTTCGCGTTTCTCCTCGAAGTTTGCAAGCCGCGATGCCGCTTATGATGTTATTTTCCTGATCTCTTATTACACCACACTTTCTCCACACATCCGATTTTGCCTTTAAAGACTCGTTGTCAACAATTGTATATACTCCACTCGCCAACTTTACTTTTACTTCATCCATACTCCTGCAACGCTCGCTTCAACTAGGCTACGAGAAGCATCAACAAAAGTCGCACTGTTGCAGTGGTGGTGACGTGATGGGTCAAATGTCATGTCGTTGTTGCGTATGTGTAATGGTAATTTAGACAAATGTTGCACATATTTTTCACCCGCGCTACTACCCGCCCGCGAGGAGTTAATTATCCGCCCGCATCCCCGCCCGTGAATTTTAGGAATGTCACAATCCACCCGTTTTAGCCACTTGTTTGCGGGTACCCGCGGCCGCGGGTAACCGCGGGTACCCGACCCGTTGCAGGACTCTGGCCCGTATGTTACCTCAGACAGCGGGTGTCCTTTTCGCGCAAAATAAGAATGTGTGGACATACAGTAAAAGTGGAATGCTGCAGGTCATGTCAAGTGTATACTATGTGTATCATATCATACAAATAAATAGTTAAAAATCATACATTGTGATTTCTGGATTTTTTTTTTTTAGATTATGTCTCTCACAGTGGACATGCACCTACGATGACAATTTCAGACCCCTCCATGATTTCTAAGTGGGAGAACTTGCAAAATAGCAGGGTGTTCAAATACTTATTTTCCTCACTATATATATATATATATATATATATATATATATATATATATATATATATATATATATATATATATATATATATATATATATATATATATATATATATATATATATATATATATATATATATATATATATATATATTAATCATTAATAGCCACACAAATGTGGTCCAGGCAACTCCTACATTATCTTCACTGCATGTATATTTAAATATCCTTAAACTTCTCTTTGCCCTCAGTCAAAACAATTTGGCAGACAACAAATTATAGATTCATGACACCAAAGATCGCCCGTTAGATCCACACAAGACGAACCACTACAGGACATCAGAGCCAGCAGCAAACGTCAGAAGGACTAGCCGAGGAAAGGCTGCTCTCGTCGGGGTTATGAGCGGTGATTGCCCGGTGATCGCCTGCATCTCACAACTCCAAAAACGCGATTATTTTTTTAAATAGGCGCTCTCTTTATAAATAAACCACAGATTTGAGCTTTAAACAACTACATTCTCACCTGAAAAAGTCTTTAAACTAAATTTTGTGACACAATAGTAGTATTTTTAAATTATGCACGGTTTCTCATCAAGTCACTTTACCATGTGACAGCAGTAAGCAGGCTCCTGATTGGTTAACGTGGCGCGAATTGAAGGCAAAGTTCAAATTTTTCAACTCGGGCGTCAGATGCGAATTCGCTTCAAATTCGAGTCTATCTATCTCGCCGCAGGACCTCCAGATATGCGTCAATGCACCTTTCCATTGACTTAACATTGAAATCACTCGCTCCTGACGCTCTATTCGCGTTTGGTGTGAATGCAGCATAAGGCACACCTGTGCAATAATCATGATCAGCATCTTGATATGCCACACCTGTGAGGTGGAGGGATTATTTCGGCAAAGGAGAAGTGCTCACTAACACAGATTTAGACATGTGAACAATATTTGAGAGAAATAGGCCTTTCGTGTACATAAAAAAAGTCTTAGATTTTTGAGTTCAGCTCATGAAAAATGGGGGCAAAATCAAAAGTTTTTGCGTTAATAATTTTGTTCAGTGTATATACAGTATATATATATATATATATATGTATATACCAATTTGCATGGAAAGTTGAATTAATATGAATTTCTGAATTTTTATAAGCCTATTAGTAGTTGTCCCACTTTTGCTTCAATGACAGCAGCACAGAAGTTTCTCTGTCTTCATTTTTGCAAAACCCCAAAACTTTGTTTATTTCCAGGATTAAATCAGATTTTGAATCCCAGATTGTCAGTGTGGTCTCAGACTTTTGGATGCCACTATGTCTGACAATGCAAATGTCAATACAAGTGCTTACCAAGTAAGAAATATGTCATGACCAACTTACATAAATGTAAAGAAGATTCTTGCGGTGGGTTATGCGGCCATCCGCTATCTACATCAAATAAATACATGGAAATAATATCACAAGCAGCTGATGTGTGTTGAGTTGGTGTGTACTCTTAAGCTTATTGCGTAATACACATTGTTGATAAGCATTTGGACAGCGGTTTATATAACAGCCACTGCCGAGGGCCTTTGAGTGGGAGCCGTGTATGATACAGCGCCTCCTGTGGGCAAATAACTGAACTGTAATGTAATCACTAAGCACACATAGTGAACACTGGGCCCTGGTTTCACAGACAGGGTTTAGAGTAAGACAGGATTAGGCCTTTAAGTAGCTTTTATAATCATGCCCTAGAAAAAAAAATATTGCTGGTGTCCATCTTGAGACAAAACAATGGCACTGATATATTTTAAGATACGTCAGGGCATGTTGTTCTCACTTGCAGTTTAGTCTGGCACTAGGCTTAAGCCCTGTCTGTGAAACAGAGGTGGATGTGCTAGAGAGTTACAGCAGAATTCCTAATTTCGTCTCTGCCTCAATATTATATGTGTAAAAACATTTAACTTTTTTGTTTAATAGATTTGGCTATCGCACAGAAACTCGTACATTAAACTACGGAAAAGTTTCATGTCAGCTCTGCAAGTTAGAAACTTCAATATTCTGAGTGAAATAGCTTTTTTTCAGATAAGATAAGCCTAATGAAGAATTCCACTGCATGAATTATTCCACAGGAGGATGTGGGTGGAATTTCATGACCGACTCTCTCAAAAGCAGCTTTAAATATAAAGGTTTGTGCTGTGTAATACAAATTCTACCACACACATATTGTATCCGGTGGGTTTAATTGGTAGATTTTCCATATTAAAAAAGTTTTACCCTGAGAAAATCCCAAAAATCCAGTCATATTAGTAGTCTTATAACAGCAGGTTTTCATGTGGATCTGGGCTGCTTGAGATCACATGATGAGCTAAATACTACTCTCTTTATCACTTCAACACCATTATTATTAAACACTTTCGCTCTAGGAACAAATTAATCATGAATGTTTGCGAATAGAGCATTTCTATGATGGCATTAGCAGCAGAAAACTATTGCTTTTCCATTATGCTGAATTGGGTATAAAGTACATGACTACCATAATGGCTTGCACAACATAAAGGGGATGAATTGATATTGTTACATGGAGAAATAAAAGAAAAGGTAGTATGCTATATGCTATTCCTAATTCAAAGACACACATGCTAGTATAGGGTTTTGTGGGTGTAACTTTGAGATTGTTTTAGCCTGATTTATCGTCTGGCAGAAGCAAATCAGAGTGTCAGATTAAATCAGAATCCTTCGAGTAATAACACACATCTTCGACAAGCTGCTCAGTTTACAAAATATAATGCTTCATGTGAAAAAATCCTTAAACCTAAACACATGAGAAATACTGTAATAATAGTGAGAATTGCCAAGCAGTGGATTTGAGTGGATTTTGAATTACATTAAAAAAAAAGAAAGGCTACTGTATAATCAATTTCTGATCAATTTGTCGCTTAAATCAGGAGTTTCCAAACTTTTCCATTCTACCTAGACAAGTATAATATATCTCAAGACCCACCAAAATAATTTTAAAGCATGAATGTGAGGTGGGGGTGGGAGGCGTTAGTTCTCTTTAGGGCATTTTTAATTTTCCTTGTCATTGTATGAATGACATTTAAGTTTAATTGCAATACAAACTTATGATACATTATCAAAAATGTTGATAACGATTGAAATAATGTAAAGAGTAACCGAGTATTTTACTGATTTACACAGACATGGCAGAATAAACTTAAAATAAATGAAAAAATATAAACCCAAAGTTTGACAAAAAATAGAATATATATATAAAAAAGTAAAAAAAAAAATAGGCTAATCATTTTATTTTATAGTAGGCCTGCAACTGTAAGATTTCAATACTAATATTTACGGTTTAATTTCTTCATTTACAGGTGTTAAAGCTACACTATGTAACTTTTCCGTCCCCTAGAGGTCGCCTGTTCAAAACAAAGGCGTAATTTGATGACGCCACGTTTGAGCGCAGAATCTTGTGACGTGTGGTTTTCACCTCACAGCCAGTGGAAAAGAGTCAGGATAGGAAATAAATCATGTTCATGGATGCGATTATTAACATTACTGTAGTATGAAGTAGAGCAGGAGCGAGTGTTGTGGAGCTGAGCAAGGCCGCAGGAGCGATTGAAGAGCGGGACTGTTATTATGGCATAGTCGCCGGCGGGACTTTTATTATGATACGGTCACCAGCGCCACTTCCTCTTTTCCAGTCATGAGTATGAGGTAACGCAACTCTGTTTATCGTATTAGATATATCTGAGTGTGTTGAAAAGGAAGTTATGACGTTCGCTCGGCGGCTGCTATGACACTTGTTCAAACTGCAGTGAGAGTAAAGCGGAAACCGAGGGTAACGCAGATATGACGCAATCGACAGGCGACTCCCTCAAACGCATAGCTCGTACGTCCCGGTTCCTTGGTTAAATTAGCAATTTCTCACGATTTACAAATAGTTGGAAACATTTGGGATATTCTAAGTACTCAACTGAACAAAATATATAACACTAGTGGTGTTTGGATATTTTACTGCAAAAATCTTACATAGTTCACCTTTAAACTATCAAGCTTTTATTTATCAAACTTGAAAAACGCTTATCCGGATATGAACAGTGATCCACGCTGCTAGCAAGGCAAGGCAAGGCAAGTTTATTTGTATAGCACATTTCATACACAGTGGCAATTCAAAGTGCTTTACACAGAAATTAAATAAAAATATTCGTAAGATAATTAAAACAGTTATAATAGGAATGAAAAGAAATAAAAAATAAAGAAAATATTGAAAGATAAAAATTAACAGTATAATTAAAACTAAAAATAAAAACAGGGTTAAATTTAAACATATAAATTCAAATTCAAGCAGTTCGGACAAAGCATGTATAGTGGCACAGTGCTCATTCAGTAAATGCACAGCTGAACAGATGTGTTTTGAGTCTGGATTTGAAAGTGGCTACTGTTGGAGCTCATCTGATCTGTTCAGGAAGCTGGTTCCAGGTACGGCTGGCATAATAGCTAAAAGCAGACTCTCCTTGCTTTGAGTGAGCCCTTGGTATTTCTAACAGACTTTATTCTGATGATCTGAGTGATCTGTTGGATTTGTATTTAATCAGCATATCTGCAATGTATTGAGGTCCTAGGTCATTGAGTGATTTATATACAAGTAATAGCACTTTAAAATCGATCCTAAATGTAACTGGAAGCCAGTGTAAAGACCTGAGGACTAGCGTAGTTAAACTCATTGCGGTGTTCAGTGCAAAACACTTTTGTGCTTGTTTGTGTACATGTGAAATGCTTTTTACATTTTTACCTGCTTATGTGTTTGTAGGTAGCCAAATGCACGCGGGGGAAAGCAAACAACTCACTCTTACGACCATATCTCTGAAAGACAACAACGCTGAGTTGAACAGACGACAGAGATGAATGCGTTTCCCATTTGCCACCAATGCTCTCTACGATCATCTTAGTTTACGATACTTTTGGGAAACAGAGCCCAGACCAGAATCAGCCTTTCATTTGAATTCTCCAGTGTAAAATCACAGAGCGGGGTCAGCACATGCTGAGGCACAGAGGTCGAAAGTAACGAATTACATTTACTCGCGTTACTGTAATTGAGTAGTTTTTCTGTGTACTTCTACTTTTTTAAGTAGTTTTAAAAATCTGTAATTTAACTTTTACTTAAGTATGGAAGCGCGGGGCACAACCTAACGCAGGTTAGTTGCACCAACATTAAAAAAATCTTTGGAAGATATTACTGAACATTTATTAACCATAGCAAAAGTATATTTCTTTCTTAAGTTTATTTTTCATCTCTGTTTTTTGTGTTTATTTAAAATAAGACAAATCTGACATTATTTTAATCTTATATCTGTTATTTAACAGTTGAGAGAGTTATTCAATGTTGATCTAACCAGCAGAAGACACGAGCCGCGATTTAAATCCCTGTTGAGCGGTTGGGGTGCGTTGTAACACTGCGTTACAATGAGCCCCTATTAGAACTACGCTATTATATTCTATACTTTTATGAATTCTTTTGAGAAACCATGAGAAAGGGGTGAATAATGACTGTGGGTCAATGTTCAGAAAATATTCATTATTATTATGTTCTTAATTATGCTGTATAGCTGTTTTTAGCGATGTGTTTGTTGTCAAACTCAAACATTTGTGTATTTTTAATTATTAAAAATTGCCATTATTTTATTTAAAAAAAGTTAATCATTGTATTATATTGACAAAATATTTTATTTTGTCTTGGATATATTTTTGATTATATCAGGTAACATTTTAAGCTGTCATTTGGTACATGTTAGCTCAAGAACAGTGCGTAGAGAGCTTCATGGAATTGGTTTCCATGGTCGAGCAGCTGCATCCAAGCCTTACATCACCAAGTGCAATGCAAAGTGTCGGATGCAGTGGTGTAAAGCACGCCACCACTGGACTCTAGAGCAGTGAAGACGTGTTCTCTGGAGTTATGAATCACGCTTCTCTGTCTGGCAATCTGATGGGCGAGTCTGGGTTGCGCAGTTGCCAGGAGAACGGTTCTTGTCTGACTGCATTGTGCCAAGTGTAAAGTTTGGTGGAGGGGGATTATGGTGTGGTGTTGTTTTTCAGGGGTTGGACTTGGCCCCTTAGTTCCGGTGAAAGGAACTCTTAATGCTTCAGCTTACCAAGATATTTTGGACAATTTCATGCTCCCAACTTTGTGGGAACAGTTTAGGAATGGCCCCTTCCTGTTCCAACATGACTGCACATGGATGAGCGAGTTTGGTGTGGAGAAACTTGACTGGCCTGCACAGAGACCTGACCTCAACCCGATAGAACACCTTTGGGATGAATTAGAGCTAAAACTGCGATCCAGGCCTTCTTGTACAATCAGTGCCTGACCTCACAAATGCGCTTCTAAATGGTCAAAAATTCCCATAAACACACTCCTAAACCTTGTGGAAAGCCTTCCTAGAAAAGTTGAGTCTATTATAGCTGCAAAGGGTGGGTCAACTCCATATTAAACCCTACGGATTAAGAATGGGATGTCATTAAAGTTCATGTGCATTTAAAGGCAAACGCCCCAAAACGTTTGGCAATATAGTGCATCTCTTAAAGTAGGCATGACATGAAAATTCACCCTAATTTAAACAATCGTACTGTAAACAATTTATCCATGTCAGTTATCCAATTGATCCATGTCCAAAACATCACCTGTCAATACCAGGTGAAAATGGCAGGTGCTACTTCAGTTTTATCATGACTTTAACTTTAACATTTTTGGTCACGATCCCCTTTAAACGTTTACAAAATCTGCCTAATTTCTTAGGATCATTTACTGTATACCACAGTTACACATAGCCATATCACCCAACCCTAATGCTGCTCTAAAACAGTAAAGCACTCAAAGAAATAACATGACTTTCTGTAAAGTTGCTTTGAAAAGGTGTGTGCTGTGAACAGTGCTACAAATAAATTTGACTTGACTTAGTTCATTTCCAGATTTAGGGCCTGACAGCTCATGAAGAGCACAATAATGATGCTTTGACACAATTCACTTTCTAATCCCCATCCTAGACATTTTTCTTTTAAGCCAAAAACAGCTTACAAGATTCGTTCTACATAATTGTTTCAACTGAGGCTTATTCCACAAATCGCCCATCATCGCACTTCCAGTAAAAAAACAACAAACGGATTGTTTTTACAACGAAACATCTGAGTGTAATTTGATGACCTGAATACATTTCTGTGAAGTTCTGAGGAAACAAGAGAGAGAGAATGAGAGTAACAGCAGGAGAGTGATAAAAAAGATTTAGAGTTGATGAGAAAAAGAAGACAAACAGATCAGGATGCAACAGAGGGAGGGAGGGAGGGAGGGAAAGAGATGGAGAGATAGAGAGAAATAGAGAAACAGATCATGAGATCTGGCAAGCTTTTGGGCTGCATCTGTATCTGTGACGAGTCCAGACGGTGTAGCTAGACTGGGGAATCACCCGACCACACACACACACACACACACGCACGCACACACACACACACACACACACACACATTTTATTTCTGCACTAATGGTGCTGAAAATGTCGAATAAACTCAAAGTGACTGCTAAACAAAATGTCCCACTTCCAATTTATGACTTCTTTCAATCAACCTAACAGTTCAGAAATGAGACCCCTAAACAACCATTCAGTAGTACATCAATGTATTTTTAGCATCACACACTTAAGTAAAGGTGCTTTTCTTCCCTTTAGGTTCAGCAGCCATCTTTGAATCAAGAATCATGTGTAACAAATTACAGTAAGGTAACATTAGTTATTACTATAGACATCATGACCTAACAATGAACACTTTTATACAACAGTTCTTTCTGGTTCTCGAATCTGATTGGCTGAGAGCCATTTCCCGCCGTGTGATATTCACACAGTATCGGCACTGGAACCGTTTCACCATTTGTTTCATTCCTTTCGTGGCGGTCGAGCAAATTTACCATAAGTTTGAAAAAACCTACTGTTGTTTTGTCGCAAAATGTAGTTTTTTTTAGCTGAGAATGTACTTAATTAGACCTCAAATATGTGACTCATACTGAATATATAGTGCCTGTTATACAATGTGTTTAAAAGCTTTCGCAGATGCGAGATCCAGGCCGTCAGGGGCCGTTCAGTGCTCGTGTCCCCGCTGAGAACAGCTTCATCTCGGCCAGTCCTTAGGGAATTTGCCACTGGCTCTTATAGATAGTGGTTAAACAGATATAATTAATTTGGGGTATATCAAACGGGCAATCTTTGGTCTTATTAATCCATTACTTGTTCCAGAGCAAACCGATTTGGGTTAAGGGGAAAATTAAGTGTGATAACTTTATATTTAACGTTAGGCTGTTTACTAGAGCGCTGCTTTTGTACGTTTGACAGCATTGTTTGCAAGTGTTTATTTCCTATTGTCTTTTATAATGGCTTTTGTTGTTTATTTAAATATTGTACAATAAATATTATTTTATATAAATAATATGCCGTATTTGGTATTGCGAAAGGATCTGTCAATGATTGTAATTTTGAATTCCGTGACATTTACATTATTACACCACTAGATGGAAAAGACGGTCTTGAGTGACTGGATGTAAACAAGGAAGTTGTTTAGCACTGTCTTGGCGAATCTTTTAAAAGGACAAAAATATTGCTTTCCTCAGTGTACATTCAAACTGATTTTTAATAATGGATATTATGGACATTGACCTGAAGAATCAATACTACATCAGATGCAGGTAATACACTCGCTTAGTCGATCTTTCTCTCATAATAATACTCAATGTTCCATCGTTACTAGTTCTAAAGTGACGTTTTAGAATTAGGGTGCTTTCACACCTGCCTCATTTAGTTCAATTGAATCGTGCTAGAGTTCGTTTTCCCCTTTGGTGCGGTTCATTTGGTCAGGTGTGAAAGGAGCAATCGCACTCGGGTGCGCACCAAAAGCGGACCAAACAAGCGTACCGAGACGTCCTTGAAGAGGTGGTCTTGGTACGCTTTTAAACAAACTCTGGAGCGGTTTGTTTGTGGTGAGAACGTGATCCGACCTCGAACAGACCCAACTGCAAAAAGTACTGATCATTTTTGGACTAAACCAGCTGCCGTAGTCAGCTGCGCATTATGTGATGAGGAAGTGTTTGTTGACAGTTTGCACTTTAGCATGGCAGATCGCGGACAAACTTGGAGTAGTGAGGAGGTGCGGAGCCTCATAGAAATTTGGTCTGATAACCATATTAGGTCCCAACTTTCGAAAACTCACAAGAACAGCGCGATCCAGTGCATTAGAACGTTATTTTCAAGCCGCATCCGCGCTTCATTATAGAAATGTATTGTTTGCATATTGTGGTGTTTACAAACAATGTAATAGATTATGGCCAGGGACAAAACCAGCCCGCGCAGTCACAGTTTAGGAAATACGCCATGGCCAATGAGTGATGTGGATGTTGTCATGTGACTGCATTTTGGTTCGTTTCAACTGGTTCGGACCAAAGCAATCAGTGTGGTGTGAAAAGGAACCAAAAAAGCTGAAAAATGCTACAATGTATAATTGTTTGCCCTTGGTTCGTACAAAATTAACTGAACTAGAGATGTGAAAGCACCCTTAGTAACGGAGGCCTGGGCTCAACTGTTAAACTGAGATTTGAATCTGTGGCAGAAGGAAGTAGTTCTGCACAAAATAAGGTTTTTAAAGACACTCCGTTGTTGTTTCTTGTTTATTTACTCCCTTGGCCGTCGAACTGTTGTTTAGACGCAATATCAGACTCGTAGCCGTGCGATATGGCTGTATATATCTGATATGCTCTGAGATACGGCTCTGAGTGTGATATTGCTCATTTACAGCATTTAATAATCTCTGTTTATGTTAATTTATAAATATACTATTGTTCATTCATGTTTGTCCATTAAACATTAACTAATGTTAACTACAATAAACATGAATGCATTAGTATATTTATAAAATTAACAAAACAAAACACACACACACACATATATGCATATATGTGTATTTATTGTGTGTATGACATTTTAAAAAAATAAGACACTTTACCTTTAAATATATATATAAAAAATATATATACATTTACATTAACAAAAATAAAAACTACTAATAAATACAAATTATCATTGATTTTAAGATTAAATATCTGACTAAATATCTTTCATCAGCCCATATGATAAATTATCACACAAACTTAGCACGGAATAGCCTTCTCCTTTAAATCATGTGGGTAAGAACAGTCAGTGTTGTTCCATTCAATGTTGACGGCTTCAAATATTCACTATAGGGTTCAATTCTTGACTCTAGCCAGGCCAAAACATGAGCCTGATGGACTTGCTCTCAAGCCACTTCTTGGTTGACCTTGCAATTTGGGCAGGAGGATTGTCTTGTTGAAAAATAACATCTGACCTTTCCCCTTTAGACAACAACTTTTCAATTGTGGGAAGCAAGCCATTCTGCAACATTCTCCTGCACTCCAAAACATTAAATTACCTTTCACAGTGAAGTAGCTCACCAATTCCAGCAGCTAAAAAGTCTCCCCACACAATGACTCCTCTTCCTCCGTGCATCACTGTGGTAGAGATACATTATTATATTTCTCAGTAGATTTTCAAAGAAACCAGTCTAGAGCATCACCATGTAACTCGTGTTTCATTGTGATTCATCACTCCACACAACTTCCCATATTCTGCCAAAAACGTAATTCTGTGTTTGATGTTTTTTTTTTTTTTTTTTTAAGTAGTGCATTAGCTTAAATTTTGCTCATTTTCTGACCAAAAATCTGTGGTTAAGGCAATCAAAAGCTTAATGTTTAGCAATTTTGGGCTTGGCCCATTATATCTTTTTTTGCCTAGTTCTTGCTGTTAACTCTTTCCCTGTCAGCGTTTTTTTTTTTTTTTTTTTTGTTAGTTGCCAGCCACCGCTAGCATTTTTGACCATTTTCACAGAAATGTCATATTTTTTTGTATATCTGAACATGCAATATATCAAAAGAAAGAAAAGACCCTCTGCTTTTATTCTAGCTTCATGCATTCTTTCTTCATGCATCCTTCTTTTTTTTAATCAAAACTTGAATGTGGGTAAGTTTCATAGGTTTTTGTCAAAAACTAAGTCTGGATCAGATTCAGCATTATGATCAAAACATAGATGGAGTAGATCCATCAACACCTCCAAATCTTCACAGTCCTAGAGCTTGCCCTGGGTCGACATTTCATTCAGAAACATTAGGCAGTTTTGATTTATATGCTGTTTATATGCAGTTTTGATTTATATGCTAATGTTGGTGATCGCGTTATTTTACATATGCATAAGATTAAAGATGATATTGCTTGTTTTTGCATCTTCTTCGCATGTGTTTTGAGCAGGAGATTCAGTACTCTTTCAGAAGTTGTGTCATAGCGCCCCCTACCGTATAACAGTGAAAACACAGAAAGCTGAAATTTCCATCAATGGCGGTGACATAGTTAAAAGTCCTGTCAATCATAAACAAAAAAACAAACAAAAAAACAACACCACCAAAGTAATCCATATGACTCAAACACTATGGGCCTTATTTTAACGATCTAAGGGCATGGTCTAAAGCAACTGGCGCATTTGCACTGAGTGTGTCTGAATCCACTTTTGCTAGTTTAACTACAGGAAATGGTCTAAAAGGGGTGTACCTATTCTCTTAAAGGGTAACTAAACCCTAAACCAACTTTTTTTAGTTAATGATCTGTAATAATGGGGCTTTATTAATGCTGTTCATTGATTCGAGTAAATGTTTTGACATTTGAGTATAAAGTGTTTTAATTCTATAAAATATGGTGTAAAACCGCCAAAGTGCTGCCCTCTTAAGGTTGAACGGTGGCTACTGCAGTTGAATTTTCCTATTGGACGTTGTGGTACATCGTGACGTAGGATGGTACCTCCAACGGCTCACTATCCGCGCCCCTGGCACGAGCTCACCACGCCCTCAGAAATGTTTCCCCAATCACATGATGAGAACGGCTTCACTCCAGTATGAACTCTCATATTACATGAAGTAAACATTATGAATGAAACTCACTTGACACTTGCTTTAACATTGTATTGAAGAAAATACGGTTAAATAATGCAGTTGTCAGTACACGTCAGGCTTTTCTTGCGATATTATTGCCGCCCGTCATGTGTACAGATAATTTTCATACATGAGACGCACTTTCAAACCCTGACACGCAAGTGGTTGCCGCGGACGCAGATAGATTAGGTCAGTTCTCTTGCGCGGCTGCTTCACTAGCATCGTCAGCATCGGGAGTTAACGCAGTTTGAGCAGCGGCTCGCATTGATAAGGCTCCGGGTCTGTGTCTGTTACAGACAATCCACCCTCCTCCACTTCAGGTGAAGGTAGGAGAAATGACCGCTCTGTTGCAAAGCTGGCGTCACTCCAGTCATTCTCCATCTCTGCGACTCGCGAGTCAGACAGCTGTCAAACAATCCGTCACTGCGGGTCTCAGGTGCACGCCCTCCGCTCAGCCCCGCCCTCGGTTCGTCCCCTCTGTGTCCGCCGGGCTCTGCCCACTTTTCCAGCATTTTTTGAAAATTGCCAGTGGGTGGAGTTAAGCTCTGAGCAGGGGTTTAGTTACCCTTTAATGAGTAATGGGTGTGTTTTGGGGCGTAATGTGCAATAAACCAATCAGAGTCTCATCTCCTATTCCCTTTAAAAGCTAGTTGTTCTCGCGCCATGGCGGATTCGCTATTTGCGAGTGGAAATACTGAACGCTTCTCCAGATTGGAATCCTTTAATTTTCATATTTAAAAATGTCTGTGTGCTGCTGCTTGTCCCTGTGTCTGTAATAAGCAAAGTGTACACACGTTGTGGAGCCGCCTATAGGTGTATATTACTAACACGCTCTTTAAATAACAAAATACTGCGCTGTTGACTTTAGGTCAGGTTTCAGTTGGTCAATGGCGCAGTTGTTTTCAGTTGCCTCAAAATAGCAACGCGCCAACAATGAGCCTGAACACACCTCGTTTTCAGACCAGCACGCCCATGGGCGCAAATGCATTTGCTATTTAACCCTCTCGAGTCGGCAGTCGCGCCGGTGCGATCGGCTCTCTTTTTTTCTTATCAGTGCCAAAGAGAGAATAACAGGCAAGTGTTATACATCATTATAATCTGTTAAATTTCTGTTTTTTTTTTTGTACAGTCACAATAAAAACAAATTGTTGTGCTTTTTGCAAATTAAAGAAAACACACATGATGCGCGACCTGCAGCCTCTTTGTAAATGATGTCTAATCTGATTCTCTTCAGAAAATGACCTGTAGCTTAGTGAAAACTTATCACACAAATATGAAACATATGTCTAAAGAAACATTGAAATGTCAGGTTTTAAATAAATTAAATCAAAACGAAAACAAATATTCTGTGTTTATGTAATCTGTGTGAAAAGTGGGAGATGTCAGACTCATTATCTGACTCATTATCTGCTAATGCGGCCATGCCCACGGAGCACGCGCTCTTTGAGATTAAAATACAGGCGATCCGCGTCAACGCCCACACATCAACTCATACAAACAGATCAAGTGAAGCGCTATAGTTCAGATACATCGTTTCCCTCATGGAAAGCAGTTCATGTTCTGTCCAGAGGATTCAGGGCTGATTGTGGTAGGCTAAGTTTATTATTTTAGCATTTGTGAATATTAAACACAAATGCACGCATGTCTCATAAATGAACTGAAGCTCGAAATGATATTTGAGTATTGTGTGTATCTGATCGTTTACAAAATCAAATGATTGCAAAAATGTTTGCCATTGAAACGACTGGGAAAAAGATTATGATGTGTTTATTGTTAAAGAGCCTAGTGTCATATCAATAAAGCTTTTCGCAAATGTCTGCTTAGATGCTATAAATATAGTACCAGTCAAACATATTTTGCTTCATATTGATGTTTAAATATTATACCGTAATGTTATTTTTTTAATTTAATATCAAAGTTTGTCAGAAATGATTCTGGAGTTTTGTTTTGTAGAAAGCGATTTTTGTTTTGTTTTGTAGAAAGTCAATTGCTTTCTTTTAAAGTGAATTTCGTTTGGTATAAATTGTGTCTTAATTTTAATTTTAATTTGATATAATATAACAGACTGGTATAATAAATATATTGGTATATTTGATATAGCAGACAATAGCCTTAGCGCTGGTGATCATGCATTGCACGCGTGTCTCATAAATTAACTGAAGCTCGAAATTATATTTGAGTATTGTGTGTATGATAGTTTACTAAATCAAATGATTCAGAAAATGTTTGCCATTGAAATGACTGGGAAAAGTGTACCAATCAACCTGAATTCACATAATACTATTCAAAATCATAATTGCATTGCATCATGTTGTTTAAAATCCCAAATATTTTAATTATAACATTCATCATTACCAATTATTCAGTTATTTGTATTTGTTGAATACTGAATTGGGTTCAGTGTCACAATATTACTGTTTTTTTAGCATGAGACTTCTTTCAAACACATTTCTGATTTAGATCTTGTTTCTTGTTTTGGCAGATAATTTAGCTTGCTTTAAGTAAAAACTCGCTTCATTTTGAAAACTTTTTTTGTTTGTTTGTTTTACTGTTACTGTACTTATCTAGTAAACCTAAAATCTAGTACCTGAAGCTCCTTCATTATGCAGCTCATTATGCAGGCCATTATGCATTCTTTGTCTCTCAGCTGTGAATCACAGCATTATTCATGGTTTGTTCACGCCTCCTTGCATACTGGGTTAGTAAAGAAAAAGTGTTTTACAAATTGTAAATTAATGTATTGTTTTATGTGAATGAGTAGGCTCAATGATTCTCACATCAGTTTAAAGCAAAAACTCTAGACAAATACACCCAATAAAAAAAGGTCTTGTGAACACATATCTATTGTGTGTTTTGAAGCCTTAATTTTGAAAAACAAATGTTTTACTTTTTTCAAATATCATGCATAAACATTATTCTCTCAAAAATACAAGCATGTACATACATGTTGCTCACATATTATGGTAGCCCAATTTGTGCTGAATACAGTGTAATTACACTTTTGCCATTAACATGTTTATAAGCAACTGAAAAATGCACAAATATAAGAGCATGTCAAAACTTCTAAAGGGCCCCAAAACAGCTCAGACTCCTAGGGGTTAAGTATGACTTGATTTACAAGACTATCAAAATTTCTCTCAGACCACAAATCAGATCACATATGTAACCCTAGAAGTGGTCCATATTGTCTTCCTCAAGTGGCGCTCTCAGGCATTGACCTGGAGGGGTGTCATCTTTAAGCTTATAATGTCAGGAGAAGGGAGGAGCGCTGGAACACCTGATCCTGATCTGCAGTTTGGAGCCAAGTGTCAGCCAGAGGGAATTTAATACTGACACTCTCAGACGGAGTGATCTAGGGGAGACAGAATGGGGTTTATCTTCACCTCGGGAACATGCCAGCAGCGACATTCAAACAGGTTTACACCTTACAGCTCCAATAAGTGAATTATATTCTTACATAAAACCACTTAAGACCAAATAGTCTTGGATTTTCGGAAAATTTGTTCAGTTTAAATCCATTCTGTAGGCTGTTTGATGAAGTCAAATTCCACAGGTTGTCTTCATGAGTAGCCTAGTTAGCATGCATTGAGAACACTGACCACGTTCACACTGTCATTATTTGTGTATCCGATTGGAATCTGATCTAAATAACTTTGTTGGTTTGCATGGTAAATGATGTTGCGTTGGTAGGACTAAGCCAGAAACAGCATGGAGGGGTTTGTAATGCTGTCTTAGAATATGACCATGTGTAGCTGCATCTCTGGACTGTGTTTAATAAAGGAGAATCAGAAATCGAGGCTGGCATGAGCAACTTTATTCCATGCCGCACATTGAAAGAAGTGAAGACACCTCATCACTGAACCACAGAGATGTCTCCATTATATTATAATTTTCTGTGTGACCTGCACATTTCATGCAACCTTGCTTCTGCAATGTCTGACGTGTTTACGTTTTATGTGGAGTGAGAAAGTGACGTCCAGTAATTAGATTTAAATAAGATTTCGAATCACATATGAATGTAGCTTGAAACGGATTTGTAAACATTGGATTTCCTGTTTTTTTTTACCGTTCACACTTGTTAAATATGATCGGATTCCAATCGGATATGCACAAAAACTGGATTTGGACTGACAATCTAAGCAAGGCTATACATGTAACCACTTGCTATACCAAAAATCAGGCCACACACATGATTAGCTAAGACTTTGAGTCAGGCTTTGCTCTTTCTATTTACAACAATAGGACAATAATGAATGGAATTAGCAAGTTAGCATTACGCTGGTCTTTAAAAACAACTCACGTAGAGATAATCAAAGAACAAATAGTAGCTTTGCTGCCTGAACGTTGATGTCTAATGGTTAGCAAAGCAAAACTAGCATTACGGTTTTCTCTTAGCCCACTACACAATAGTGCATCATTATCATTGTGGTACCATGTCATTAGCATTTAACATGGACTGACAAACAAAGCATTGCCAAAATCCATATGGGCAAAATCTGGCAGCCGTCTTGGTGTAATTAGGGCTTCTGCTCCAAAGTGGACCTTATTCCAATGTCTAAATGAACAACACGATCCCTGTTAGTGGCCTTTGGTAGCTAAACCATCTGTCCGAGAGATACAGTCTGCACCTAGCGATACAATAGTGACATCGTGTCGGACATAATTAGTATTATTGCTGTTAATGGTACAAGGTAATTGGGAGTGGGAGCCCACAGATGAACCTGACACCCTCTGGTGGTGCACCACAGGCTAATGAACCTCTCTGTACCCGGGAAAGATGCCAGGCCAACGACTGAGATCATCTGCTCATTCACGGCCGCTGATTACACAACCAGACTTTTAGTTTCAGGATTGGAGTTTTGAAGGGTATTGTTAATGGAAAACCAACTGAATGGGTCAATAAAATGAAAACTATGTCATTATTGACTCACCATCATGTTGTTCCAAACCAATATGCTGTTATTTTTCCAGTAGAAAACAAAAAATGGGAATTTAGTAGAATCTTGACAATTCTTTTCCAATCGCATCAGCCAAGTTCCAAAAATGGACTACAAAAATGTGTGCAGATACATTTCCATGCCAAATTCCTTGCTTCTCTCATATCTCCATGTGCATCTAATGGCAGCAATGTTTGATTTGATGGCTACAGCAGATGCAATTATTTTCAATAGATGCCGACTTAAATTCTAATGTGTTCCTCTCATATTTTATGTCTTTAGAAAACTTTGAATATAAAGTATGGAATACTTTTATAACGGTCATTTTAGAGGTCAACATTTCCTGGTCAAAATGTGGCCAGAATATGCTGCAAAAATAAATGTTTGTGTTTCATGAAAGTCATTTAAGATCGAGTTTCATTTCACTATCCCTTTAACACTTTACGTACTCTTCACGGCAGAATTAATGGATGGTGTAAAAGCTACTGTATTAAACTGATTAATAAGTAATCTGATTCATCTTGTATTATCTTCTAAAACAAATAACATAGTAAAATTAAATAACCTCATATAGTTTGAAATGTATACAGTATTACACAAATGTATATATGTAAAAATAACAAAATAAAAATGTCATTTTTATTTAAATTTAGTATAAAATGCAAAGATAACAAAAACAATTATTTACCAAAATAACGGAAACATTTTTTTTTTTAGAATCCTAAAAGTGTTGACCGAAACTATGTAATACGTTATTGCTACAAAAAGTCTGTAAAGCTTAAAAAAAAAAGAAAAGAAAAAAAGTGGCCCAAGTGTTCTGAAGTCATGAGAGCAGACATAACACACACAGTTTCATAACAGTGTGTTCATAACACAAACAGTTTACAGTCTAATGTTAATCTTAGAGTAGTATTGCATCCTTCATATCTCCGAAGAGTCTTTAGTTTTACCATATTTATAAAAGACAGATACGCTGTGCCGATTCTTTCCGAAAGCTGAACTTGTACAGGCGTGTACATTTACATTTACATTTAAGCATTTGGCAGACGCTTTTATCCAAAGCGACTTACAGTGCCCTTATTACAGGGACAATCCCCCTGGAGCAACATGGAGTAGTAAAGTGCCTTGCTCAAGGACACACTGGTAACCTTCTGCATATCAGGTCCATGGTTTAACCCACTGGACCACCATCTCTAGTGGACGGAGCTAAAGAATCACACACACACACACACACACACACACACACACACACACACACACACACACACACACACACACACACACACACACACACACACACACACACACACACACACACACACACACACACACACACACACACACACACACACACACACACACACACACACACACACACACACACACACACACACACACACACGAAATAGTAGTAGTAGTAGTAGTAGTAGTAGTACTACTACTACTTTATTGATCCCAGTTGGGAAATTAAAGTGCATTAGCAGCAATACATGAAGATAGTAAAGTACTCACACTACACACAAAAACATACTATGCACAAGAAAAACAGTGATTGTAGCACATCTTGTTTGATGTTAAGAAAGATGAAAAAAAAAAGAATAAAATACAAATAAAAACCGGTCAATCAATAAAAGCAGTAATGCACATTTTCTGTCTGATAATCAACTGCATAAAGTACAGCTATACGATGGGTGTAGTGACCTAATTCCTAAAATGAAAAGTTAATGATACCTCAGATGAATTGTAAAGTCTCGCAGCATTAGGCATAAATGACCTCCTGTAGCGTTCTCTGTTGCAATGTGGATGGATCAATCGGTTGCTGAATGTACTTCTCATTCCAGCAAGCATGTCATGGAGGGGGTGTGAGGTATTGTTTGTGATGGTCAACTTGGTTGGACATTATTCTCCTCTCTGTAACAACCTCAAACATGTCCAGATCCACTCCAATGACAAAGCCTGCCTTCTTAATAAGCTTATTCAGCCTTTTGGCATACATCATGGCATTATCCCTGGATAACTTTCGACTCACTATACTTCGGTGTTGTTTACATTATATGCACTTACGTGCTGATTGCCAACAAAACAGAGACATTTGATGCAGTTTCACTCACCGCCTGCGGTTTCGACCGGGAACAAACAAACACACTTGCAGAACGGTGCAGAACCGCTGCGACGGCTTCCGTAACGAAGCTCGTTGATGGGCGTGGTCTTGCTCTCACTCTAGTTGACGTGCACACGCGCTCATCCGGGAGAAGTGCCCATACAAGCAAATCCGCCCTTTATGCCGTCATACAGCGCCAAACTCTATGTATGTATTAGACACAAAAATACTCTGTCATACGTCCAACTCGTTTTTTGAATTTTGGCCATGTTTAGCATGAGAATCCAACTCTTTAAAGGGGTACTTCAGCTCCAGTGTATTTAAACTGGGTCATTTATGTAGTAGAAATGTGAAATGATTTTTGAATTTGGTGCCTTCTAGACTAAGAAAAGACAGAAAATGTATTTTTGTCTCATGTGGATGAAAGACAACAACTCCCAGAATGCACTTGCTTCGCTGCTCAACGAGGCCACTCCTAAAGCCATGGCTACTGGTTATCACTTGCCCACCATGACACCGACCCCACCGCCGTTTTGATTTTCATAGTTATAAAATAATTTCTTTCAGTTAGAGAATACACACTACAATTAAAAACTGAACGTGTCTTTTCAGCAAAGTGTGAGTGAGCCGAACGAAAGTCACGACACACGCTCATGAGAGCAAAGAGCTGAGCAGAGTTGAGGTAAGCGTGGCAGTCATTCACAACGCGTGTGCAGTATGGCGCGTTTTCAGATCATGCCTATGGAAGCTTAACTTTCATAGGAATTCATTGAAAAGTTGAAACACTCACTTTGCTTCGCACCGCTCCGTTATGAATACCCGAGCCGAGCGGCCGTGCACATTTACATTCTGTGAGTGAGATCCCACCCCTATGGCGGGTTGAAAACATGCGGAACTAGCTCCTACTACTGGCTGTAGTCTCTAGCCTCTGGCCAAAAAATCCTCCGATGACGCAAAATGACGATATTTGTGTCATCGGAGGATTTTTTTCCAGAAATAAAATGCATATTTCTCTCGTCTCAGGGGGACATGAAGGGGCAAAGTACGATAATTTGAATATACGACCAGGTTTCTACTGATTCAAAGCTTAATGCTAATCGCTGAAGTAACCCTTTAACAGTGTAAATAAGTCAGAATGCATGAAATGGCATTAGACGCCCCCTTTAAAGGTGTCATGAACTGGCAGTTTTTATTTTTTTATACTGTTGTCTGAGGTCAACTTATGACGTCCGCATGATTTTTACATTCAGAAACATCATAATGAATAAGTAATAGCCTATTTTTTGCCTTGGTTTTGTGGCTGTCTGAAGAAACGGTCGGTTTTGATGGCCGTGCCGCACTGAAGACTTGGAAGTAAACGCCCACGGCTAAGATTGGATAAGATTTGCATATTTAATGAGCTTCAGCTCCTCTCAGTACATGTGGGGATTGTTTTGAAAGCATCTGGGGAATCACTCACAGGACTCGCAAAATATCTTTATCAAACAAACACAAAGATTCATCTCTAATCCACCCACGATTGATTGGAATGTTGTCGCCCGATCAGTAAATATAACCGTAAACCGTACACACATACACACACACACGTGCGCTCGCAAGAAAGGAATGTTATTTCACTATTTAAGATAGCCCGTCGGCAGGCTGAAAAACACATAGCCCCGGGGACGTTGGGCTTTTAAAAAAGTCAAGTCCGTGCCCTGGCCCATAATGTTACAAGTCCGAGTATGATCACGAATGAAGCAATAACACTTCAAATAGAGGATTCTCCAGCCTGTGACCGCGTGCTAAGGTATATAATCAATAGATTTCAAACGATCTGTAACAATGCAATACTAACACATATAAAAAACATGTTTTACTCACATAAGTGTCTGTTGCACCGTTCCTGTCGGATCCAATATAGAAGGCACAGCATTGTGTTTTAATCTCAATATGTCTGCAAATCCAGTCTCGACCTGTATCTTGTTTACAATCGATTCCGTGGTGAAATGAAGCGAACAAACGCGCAATGTCTTACGCACGTGAGCTGGAACCGTCATGTTTATTGCTCGGTAGCGCGACCCGTTTAGCTCCACGAGTCGGTGGGCGGGCTTGAGGCGGTGCTCTGCATCCTATTACGTAAGTGGTCGACATATTCTGAGATCGATCGTTTTCTGGGTCTGGTGTCAATAAAAGCTTTTCTTTGACTAACAAGGAAGTTTTCAGCTGTGAAACTTACAGGATATTCTTATATCACGATGAACTTTTATCTATCAAAGGTTCAAGGGAAAGTTGATTTCTCAATTCATCCCCCCTTTAAGTGACTATCACTGAAGATCTTTCCCATTAAACCTTTCATATATTTTGACTTTCTATTCTTATCTCTCTAATTAATATATGGCTGTTAGCTCTGTAAGACAAAGTCCTCACAATGACCGAGATGCCACCACAATCTGGGAGGTCGAGGAGCAGCATATGTATCGCCTGAAGGAAGTCAGCTGTGAGTTTCTTTACACAAGTTGCTTAAAGGCAGATCCACACTGATTGCGAATACTCGACGCTCTGCACCCCCCGTCCCTTTCTTGTGTGCGAAAATATTTTGGTTGAAAGTTACTTTCACCTGTAAATCATAATCCCATACTCTTCGCTTTAACACATTTTACCATGACTTCCCCTCAACAGATTCTGTCTGGTCTTGTTTACTGGCATTCCTCATCACCATTAGAACTGTCGCTGTGGTGGACAAATTGGATCATTCACATGAACACACAGCCAATGTTTTTTTGAAATGTGAAACCATAATAGTTAGAATGGCTAATTGCACAATAGTATGCAGTTGGATCAAAACTGGTATGTGTGATGTTACATTTAATCTTGCTTACCCTTGATCACCCTTGAATCTTGATTATCTTCACTTGTACGTGGAGTGTCCTTGGAATTGAAAAACACTTAACAGCAGAGACGGAGAAAGAATGAGAAAAAAGAGAACGAAAGACAGACAGATGTGCACAAACATGTTTTGCTTCAAGGCATTTTCTCCTTAGATGGAAGGGCCGAAATTGAGAAGAACAACTGCATCTTCCCAGGACTGTCAGTGTGGGGTGTTTTATGTTATGTTTTTGAGTGTGTGTGTGTGTTCTCTAATGATGGGCACCTTGAAGGTTTTGATTTGTGTGTCGTAAGAGAAGAAGCGTACATAGGTGCAGGAGTTTCTGAGGTCAGATTCTCATCACTTCAGGAACCTTTTACCTGAGGAGACAGACGAGTGTTTGGTCTAGCTGAATGTGAATGAGTATGTCTGAGTGTGAAACAGAGCAGATAAAATAACAGACAGGGGAAAAGTGCAGAATACAGATGGAGAGATAAAAAAAAAATTAGACAGATGTACCTTCAAGAAACAGACTCGGTTGTGAAGACTAATTAAAGTAAAAGCTTTTATAAGAAACGTGTTACATAATTGCCATACTATTAATGGGTTACATTTTCTCTTTTAGAAGAGCTTATTTAACCATGGAAATACTGAATAGAAAAATATGCATGCAATAATTTACAACGGAGTTTCCTCAGTAAAGCGTATGGCTAATGGATCTCGGTTTTGGTGCGATTGACATGGGTTCGAATCCACCATTTGCAGAGTTTTTTCTTATCTCTTTTCTCATCACAAATCACACCAGAAATGCATTTACTTGCAATAAAAATTAATAAAATGTTCTAAATGTGGAAATAAAGTGCCTAACAAAATGTTTAATAATAATGAAAACATTTATTGGGTAGGGTTAGGGGTAGGTGTAGGGAGGGCTTTCATTGTCCCATTAAGGCGACATCCATTTAATAATTTTAATAAATATAATCAATTACACTCTATGTTATTATTGCATCCTGTTAATGTACAACAATACTGAGGTGAAAATAGTATGTATCTGTCAAAATAAAGTATAAATTGCATGTAATTACTATTTACACATATTGCAAAGAACTGCTACTTTTACATGGTGTAAATAGAATATATAACTATTTTCACTTAGTAATAGTATCTACTGTTATTTGTACTTAATATTAAAAATCATCTATCGCTAAGAAAATGTCACTTTCACTTAGTGTAAATAGAATCTAGTTGCTATTCACACATGGTGTAAATCGCATCTATCACTATTTGCACAAAGTGTAAATAGCAATCATCACTAAGAAAATATGCTATTTTCACTTAGTGCAAATAGCCACTGCCTAATTATAACATGCAAAGACAAAAAACACATTGTCATCGGGTCTTTTTATTGATTTGGCAATTTATGTTAAATGGTTAAAAATGCATTGAAAAAACGTTATAGTCATTCAGTCAGTTTCAGTATTGGCGTAGTTTCTATGTTTTTCCTTTGCAAGAAAGAAACGATTGTGGATTGCACATTCTAACAAGCTGGCCAAATACTGTCAGTAAACATTTGGAAACAGCACAGAGATTATGTTAAATGTAAAAAGGCATTGTTCATTGGATATCTAGCCTGTCAAAAGTTTGACAACACACATTTTTTTGTTTGTTTTTGAAAGAAGTCTCTTATGCTGCATTGTATCAAAAATACAGTGAAAACACAAATACATTAAAATTTTACATTTTCAGCATCCAGTTACTCCAGTCTTCAGTGTCACATGATCCTTCAGAAATCATTCTGATATTTGTTCTTACAAATTCTGCTGATTTGCTGCTCAAGAAACATTACTATTATTATATTATCAATGCTGGAAATGTTTTTGCTGCTTAACATTTTTGTGGAAATAATGATGCCATTCAAACATTTGTGGTAAGATTAAAAAAAGAGAGAAATTAATACTTTTATTAATCAAGGATGCATCAAAAGTTTAATAAATAAATGTAATAAATACAAATTCATTCTGTTCTTCAACTAACTTTCTATTCAACAAAGAATTCTGAAAAAAGTATCACCATTTCCGCAAAAATATTAAGCAGCACAACATTGATGATAATAATAAGAAATGTTACCTGAGCAGAAATCAGCATATTAAAATGATTTCTGAAGGATCATGTGACACTGAAGACTGGAGTAATGGTGTTAAAAATGCAGCTTTGCATAACAGGAATACATTACATTTTAAAATATATCAAAATAGAAAACAGTTCTTTATTATTTCACAATATTACTGTTTGTTTTTACTGCATTGGTTAAATAAATGCCACCTTGGTGAGAATAAGAGACTTCTTTCAAAAAAACTGTTTTTTTTTTTTTATGTTTCCAAACTTTTCACAGGTACTGTATACTGTACATACATTGAAAGAATTGGTGTAGAAACAATTTTCACTCAAATATTGCTATTAAATTTCACAATTAATTACATGCAATAGCAATGGCAAATAACACATTGAATGGAACGTGAAATTTTTAACTACAAAGATTGAGATTTTGCAGCAGCCATATCACCCTGTAGCTCAAGACTGGTTGCCCACTTAAGCTAAGCAGGGCTGAGCCTGGTCAGTACCTGGATGGGAGACCTCCTGGCAAAACTTGGGGTGCTTCTCAATATCCCTCCTCGTTTCCTCGCTCCTCCGTCCTCCATCCTATGACCCGGAAACCGATCGAGCTCAGCCATCTTGTAGGACATCTCAACTCTCGAAATTGCGCCGCGAGGAGGCAATGATGGAGGAGTGAGGAGGCTTCCTGAGGAATCATGAGCGAGGATACACAGGTGTATGCCCCTTCACATCTTGCCACAGTTTCTAAATTATTATAATAATCATTATTGATTACATGCACACAAATGTATGTCATATTACAATAACCGTAGTAGGACAGTGCAGAATTATATCAAAGCACAAGAAAATGAAAGAAAATGAAACAAACTGTAATACTATACAACAAATAAAACGCAGTTAATAACTGGGAATAATTCATTGTTAATAATAACTGGTAATATATTAAAAAATACGGACAAATGTGGTATTTTGTGGAGGTTGAAACTATTACAATATAAATAATTATCTGTAATGTTCAAAAATCCCGACATGCAAGCTAAATCCAGTGCTGTAGATTCATCATTGATTGACGACGCTTTGAAGTGATGCTCAAGGGAGCGAGGATATATAATTTCACTTGATTCAATTCCTCCGTCCTCGCGTCTTTTCCTTGTGTCCTTCCCTCACACCCTGAAGGGGTGGAGCTAAGACACGAGGAAAGGAAGCGAGGAATGGAAACATGGATGCACAAATAAGAATTGAGAAGCACCCTAGGTTGCTGCTGGAAGAGGTGTTAGTGAGCCAGCAGGGGGCGCTCAACCTGTGGTCTGTGTGGGTCCTAACGCCCCAGTATAGTGATGGGGACACTGTACACTTTTTAGTGCTATATAGCACCAATTTTGGTGCTTCAGTGGTTCTTCAGCGGTTCTTCAGAGGTGCTATATAGCACCTTAGTCAAAGAACCGGTGAAGAACCTCTGAAGAACCGCTGAAGAACCTCTGAAGAACCGCTGAAGAACCACTGAAGCACCAAAATTGGTGCTATATAGCACTAAAAAAGGTTCCCCTATGATTACGAGCCAAGAACCATTTTTGGTGCAATATAGAACCTTTTTTTTTTTAGAGTGTACTGTCGAAGAGCACCGTCCTTCAGATGAGACGTTAAACCGAGGTCTAGACTCTCATTAAAAATCCCAGGATGTCCATTGGAAAGAGAGAGTAGGTAGGTAGGTAAGTAGGAAGGTAAGAGTAGGGTGTAACAAATATGCCTGTCCATCATGGCCACTTTATCATCCCCATATACTGATTGGCTTCATCACTCCGGCTCCTCTCCACGAATAAGCTGGTGTGTGGCGGGCATTCTGCCGCAATATGGCTGCCGTCGCATCATCCAGGTGGATGCAGCACATGGTTGAGGAGATTCCCCCCTTCTATGTAAAGCGCTTTGAGTGCAGGGAAAAGTGCTATATAAATGTAACAAATTATTATTATTATTATTATTACTACTCCAATAATCTTTGTTTTATTTACAACTTCAATTTTTTAAACAGTATATATAGACAGTATATATATATTTCAGGCTTGTTTATGATTAAAAGTCTTGGTTATTATTGTTATTAAGGTTTTACAATCTGTATCTGACATTTAATTCAACGTAACTTCTTAAGTAAATCCTGACAGTAATTTTTTTAACGCAACAAATGAGGGTTTGTGCTGGCTCAAGCAGGCCCTATGTATTCTAATAAATCCATTTTGCTTGTAAATGTCTCCTTGCATCCCTTTAACACATTGTTTGATACATTTTCATTGCACCCCTAAAGTTTTTTTTAATGTGCTCCTAAATTAGGAGCGTGTGCTCTTTAGGAAAAAAGAGCCCTGACACATGGATGAGTCTCATTTACGCAAACATTCAGAGAATCCTATCATGCCGATTGCAATACTCTGAAGGCAACCTGCAGGCAATAAAAATAACAGCTAGAGTGTTAAAATAAGAATGGTTTATTAAGTTTCATTCTGGCAATTGTCATTCATGATTCGTTTACATGTTTGTAATCTTTCTACGGTAAACACGGTTGGTACTGTTGTTGCCAACAATGATAAATGCTTTCGTCCTCGCCTGTCCCATTCTCACCAGCCAAAACTCTCACGCAAGCTTGAGTATTTAAAACCTACAAATGTGTATCTAAATGCATATGAAAATGCCAAAATGCGCACACTTTCACACAACCCCCTGTAAAGTGCACACTCATAAGACACATACGCAGACACATTTACATAGACATTCACTCTCGACATTGTCTGCAGCATTCTGAGGAATGCTTAAGCTCATTCCGTTACTGCACTGAAGCCTTTTCGAGAAACCCCGCCCTAAATGCCCTCCCAGCCCCACCCACCAATATAGACTACAACAATCTCACACTGTCCTATAATAAAGACTCTCCTTATGGAGATAATGTACCTATTTCAACTGAGCGCAATGGACGAGATGCGTTAGAGATGTCTTTCTGTAACTAAGACTCTATTTGCTGGCACATCAACAGAAATAAAGTCCATGAAACGAACAAAAATAAACAAAATAATTTGGCATTAGCAAAGACGAGGAAGGATCCCTCAAGAAAGCAGACAAAACTCACAAAGTTTCAAAAAAGGATCAAATGATCAATAAATAACTCAATAAATTAAGTATATAAAGTAACATACTCAAAGAGCAGTTAAATATGTATCATACGGTAAAAACTAAATCTGCATCGCAATTCTTCGATATAAAACAGCGAATTGCAGTTTACGACTCGACCGTTTTTACAAAAATGGCCACTATGCTAATCAGTGGCACTGGCCAGTCCAGTACCTATCCATGATGACACGTACATACTATAGGAAATAAAAGTTTATCTATCCGTCTACCGTTAGTTCCATCCATCTCCATCTCTTTCATTATGTGCGCTGCTATGACAACCAAACTTTTCCGGTCATACAATGTACAAAAGTGATGGTCTCTGACCGATAATGCGCCTCTAGTTTCCAAGTTCAACAATGGAACTAGGAAACTAGATGGAAAGCGTTCCCATTACAGCTCACAGATGAGTCTCCATCCCGGCAACTAGCAGGAACAGCAGTCGTGCCTTTCTGCGATCGATTCATAAGCCTAACACCTGAACTTAGTGACTGGCAAATGAGTTTTATTGATCTCTGCTGCAGCGCTATCAATGACTGACACATATTGCAGTCCGACAGGTATGGGTTGTGACAGAATGTTAAGACAGGGTCAAAGGTCTCCAGCACTCCTCGAGTCTCTCAGCCGAGATCCACCGACCTCTATGATGCTTGTCATATCCATTTGAGCTCGTGTCAATCTTAAAATGTCCATCTCAAGATTTGCCCCAGTGTGGGAAGGTTCATTAGAGATGACAACAGACGTAGCAAGAGGAAGAGAGACCTCACTGTCTAACCAGATTTGTTTTCCTCCGCGAGTATGTTTGAGGAGAGTGGATGTTCCATCACAAAGGCAAATTCTGAAATTGATGCACGTCATCCTTATTCCAAAGGTCCAAAATTGTGGAGACGAAGGCCACTATTTGGGTGCGGTAGATCTACAATTAGCTCCAGTGTTTAGGGCTCGACTATAGGATAATCTGTTCTGATTGGATAATCTCCCGCACAGGTTGAACGAAAGGCGATCTTTTTCTTCGGAGCGCTCGGAACTGCTGGCTCAGAAATGTCAGAGAGAGGGAGAGACGGTTGCTAAGACACAAGAAGAGCAGCGAGGAGAAGCGTCGCCACAGTGATTAACAGTCGGTCTCCGGACGGACTGCTGCCGCTGACGCTCTTCTCCAGTTTGGGGATCTCAGGGTTAAACTCATCTGAGAGAGAGGGAAGAAAGAAGAAAAGAAGGACAGAAAGAAAGAAAGTTAGTGAGCATGTAAAGACAAAGACGCAACGATCGACTGGCCAGGGACCGGAATTGGCCGATTTTCTGCAAACGCCGGATCAGCTTTCCACGTCAGAAATGCATCAAAATGAAAAAATATCAGACTTTGTCAAAGCCCTCATCTCTATCGAGAAACAACGCTGACGGCTGTGCCAGCATGAGAGAGATATAAAACGATGGAGACGTGTTGAATAAACATCCCAGTACTGTATTTTGTGCACACAACGTGGATAGACTACAACAGATGAACATGTCAGCTGTGTGGATGCGAACTAATCCGCGAATACTAAGAATAATAATAATAATGCGAATACTGATATGGATTCTTATCGTCAATATCTTTTAATCTTTACTGTTTACTGTTACTACCTGAACTTCACACTATTTGTAGCACAGCATCCATAATCGCAGTAAGATCTGTACTTAAAGGGTTAGTTCACCCAAAAATGAAAATTACCCCATGATTTACACACCCTCAAGCCATCCTAGGTGTATATGACATTCTTCTTTCAGACGAATACAATCAGAGTTATATTAAAAAAGTCCTGGCTCTTCCAAGCTTTATAAAGGCAGCGACTTGTTGGGTAATTTTTGAATAGGGGTATCGAAATTAATCGTTTCTTCGATACATCGGTATCGGTTCAGTAATAGACCATAACCGATTAAAATGTACTGATTCTTTTCTGACGTCATTTGTCACGTACGTGCTGTGTCGTGGTAGCATACAATGTCAATGGGAGGCAAGACGCGAGTGAGAGTAATTCAAATGCTCAGACTACTTTAAAAGACGACATCTGGGCACATTTTAGCTTTTATGAACAATCTGGTAAGCACGACCTGGAGAACACATGCGCTGTGTTAACTAAACGATTTCATTTACACCTGGGCACATAAATGTATCTCTGCAAAACGGATATAAATCCGATCTAAATTTCCCGTATGCAGATTTATTGGAGTTCACGTCACCCAAAACAACAGATATGAGCTGCATTTTATTGATCACCATTGAGCCAATGGCAACAGCACCGGTCAGATCATTCAGTTTCTTTACTTTAAATGAATATGATTGTATGTTGAGCACCTGCAACTTTACTTTCGGTAGTGTGTGCGTTAGCTTGATGAAGAGATACGGAGCTGCTTGTCTGCGGGATGCGTGCTTTAGTATATCTGGCTATATCATATAGCCCATAACACGCTCACACGTTCATTTTTTTGTTGCGAGGAGTAAAAGTTACATATGTGGTTTCAGCAACCAGATGCATTTAGACTTTTGTTTTGACTGTATTGAGCGCAGACCACCTCCTGAAGTGGCTTTTAATCATTTGTTTCTATTTGTTCTAAATGCTCCTGTTGTCTTCTGTGCCCAGACTTGAGTTTTGTTTGATACATTCAAGAAGCGTGTTTTCTTTGAGCAGGTAAAATTAAAGGTTCAGTTCATATAACTGACTGACAAAATTGTATGAGGATGCAGTGCATCGTCAATGCATTGTGACGCATCGTGATATCGAATTGAACTGAATCGATGGTATGATAATCGTAATCGAACCGAACCGTGAGATCAGTGTAGATTCACACCCCTATTTTTGAAGTCCATAAAAGTGCATCTATCCATTATATAACTGCTCCACACGGCTCCAGGGGGTTAATAAAGGCCTTCTGAAGTGAAGTGGTGCGTTTGTGTAAGACAAATATCCATATTTAAAACTTTACAGACTAAAATAACTAGCCTCCGGCGGTCAGCGGTATGCAAGTCGACTTACAGCAAAAGAGTAACCCCCTGACGCCTCTTGCGGATCGGACTGGGCAACAAACTCAAGCCCCTTTTCTCTTATATTGAAATCCTCCACTATTTCTCTTTAAAAATTCTCATTTTAGACATCTAATTCATGACCGGTGTTTTGTTTTGCTCTATCCTCTGCGCTTCTGCGTTCATCAATACGCATGTGTCAAGCCATGTGTCAAGCCTACTCTTTTGCCGTAACTCGACTTTATAGATTTTAGTCTATAAAGTTTTATATATGGATATTTTTCTTACACAAACGTGCCACTTCACTTCAGAAGGCCTTTATTAACCCCCCAGAGCCGTGTGGAGCAGTTATGTGATGGATAGATGCACTTTTTTGGACTTAAGTCGCTGCCTTAATAAAGCTTGGAAGAGCCAGGACTTTTTTTGTAATATAACTTGGATTTTATTAGTCTGAAAGAAGAATGTCATATACACCTAGGCTGGCTTGAGGGTGAGTAAATCATGGGGTAATTTTCATTTTTGGGTGAACTAACCCTTTAATTGACACTTTTGATGTGTTTGTTAATTTAAGTAAACAATTAAACAATTAAACCTTCAGCTTTCAAATTATGTAAATTTTATCATGAAATACAAGAAATAAATGTTGTTTTGGCGCTCTTTAATGTGGCCTGACAGATCGCTCAATCAGCATTTTGACCTTGGAAAGAGAACAATCATGTCACGTAACATCAAAATTTACCTCAGAAAAGCCATTCAATGTTCATTAACTCGTTAGTCAGCTAGAAAAACAACTATAGAGAGGGGCATTTAGCTAAATATATCACTATATCACATAATCCTTATATTTTTACTTAACCTGTTGTCTACATGAGCTAAAAGTGAAATTCAACGCCGCCCATATAATTGCATGTTGAGCTGCCGTACAAATATTAATAAAGAAAAATAGACTGGGTGTGTGCAAGACATACAACAACGTTTATAGGATGCATTAGCAGGAGGCCAAATAGTAATGCTTACATTATTATGGTCTGTGACACTGGTTCAGATTCTGTGTAAAGAGCAATACTTTGTGGCTGTATGTGGTTCTCAATTTGGAAAAGCAATTCAGTTCCTACTTTAACTGAACATGTTTATTCTTTTGTGGTACTTAAATATAACTTGGCACTTAAAAAAATAACTTGGCGTCAATTTTTCCACTTATGGAGCCAATGGCTCCTTAATTGATTTATTTTGTCTGGAGCTCTGTAGTGCTTGTATTGTGCATTCTTTTAGTCATTCCCACAGGTTTTGTGCTCACATCAAAAGCGTCCACACCACTGATGGTGGATGATAAGTGGAGCACACAAGCCACTTCTTGTGAGTTGGAAGTACCAAAATAAGTGGCTTAAGGTGCTTAAACTGTCAAATACATACAAAATGATGTCAAAATGCTCATCTTAGGGAGTATTCAGTTAAACACAGTAAGTTTTGAAGCGTAAATAGTTGAGATAACGCATGTTGTGTAACAGTATATTGGATCCGTGCCTTAGCTCTTAAAGTGACAGCAGCCAAATAAACCTGCTGCTGTCTGTCATGTTATCAAAGAACAAAAGACAGAGAAAATCACTCTCAGTTCTTACTGAATAACTTTTGTTACTTTAATTGTAAGCATTAACCTGTATATCATTTTTACAATGAAGACTATCCAGTGTTATTTTACATTTGATTACTTTAATTTCTGTAGTATTTCTTACCTGAATAATAACCACCTGAAAAACTTAACGCCATGTTTATTTAATCTCTCTTTACTCTATTGCATTTATTTGTGCTGTTGTTTGCAATATATTTATTTGTTCTTACTTTATTACTGACTTTTTTGTGTTGCGTTGAAGAAAAGTAGATTTTTCATTGTATATGCTGTCAATTATAGTTTTTAGAAAGAATCGCCAAAAATCGGTATTGGCAGGTCACACTTCGGAATCGGCCAAGAAAAGTGCAATCGGTGCAATCTCTACTTTTTATACTGATAAAAAGTCTAAAAACTATGTACGCCGCCTCAGAGTAAAGCATTTACAAATATACATATATAATTTTTCAGCTTTTATTCAGCAAGGAAGCAAATTGATTAAAAGTGTCAGTAAAGACATTTATAATGTTCTAAAAGATTATATTTCAAACAAATGCTGTTCTATTGAACTTTCAATCAAATCCTGAAAAATAATGACATTGATAATAATAAGAAATGAGCACCAAGTCAGCATATGGCTTGTAAAGTACTTATTTAAAATTATAACAATAATATTTCATAATATTACTGTTATTACAATTTTCTTTATATATTTGGTGAGCATAAGAGGCTTTTTTCGAAAAACATTTTATAATACAATATGTATAGGTAATATGATTTATTTATTACTTGAAACTTAATATCATAATTGCTGGTCTTATGTTTTACTCTGAGATGGAGACCAATTCCAGATCTATTCTCTAATTGAAAAGTGAGTACCGGTATTAGCAAAGCTGGATTTCCAACATTCCATCCTGTTTGATAAATCTACAACTTCATGTATATTATCACAAAATGTCCAAAACATTTGTGATATCATTCAGAAAAAAAATTAAAATAAATAACCTATCAGTCAACTGTCAATCTCTCACTGAGTGATGGCTAACTTTAGCTCTTTATTTCCATCATGTTAGGCTGCTCTTATCAGAGGATATCATATTCAAGAGAGGAAATTAAAAGATTGGAAACAGAGAGAGGGAATGAGATCGGAACATCACTGTAGGCTGGAATCAAACCTGCATCCCTTATATGAGCACCATGGCTCAATGTCAGGAGGACATGCACTTACCATTAAGCCAGTGCAACCAAAAGCTAGACGTCAAAGTTTAGACATTGACATAGACGGTAATATATCACCTACTAAATATCACAGAATGACAAAGGGAGCAGGGGAGAGTCCTCTTTGAGTACTGTAATCACCTACAGCAACTGTAATGGTTTCCCCACAGCCTTCTCTAAATATAAGGAACATAAAACGCATCCATTCATTTTCTGTATTATTACTGGCCCCAAAGCTCAATATAACATTCTACGAAGGTTATTGATGATGAAAACAATCACTTAGAAAGAGAGAAAGGCAGAGAAAAGGAGAAATAAAGAAGAGAGGAGGTAGAGAGAGAGAAATCTTATCAAAACATGAGATATAATTGTAGAGAGAAGACTGGGAAGAAACAGAGAATATGTGACATTTCTTATCAGCAGCAGCCACGCTGTATGCTGATAAAGGACGCTTGGGCAGTTAGAGGTTAAACGCTGCTGTGATAGCAGACGTGAGTGAACATAGACACACAGCTCAATGGACATATCAGCGGAGCGGTGTCAACACATCAGGGAAATGTCTGGAATTTGTTACTGTTAACACTCGTAGGTACATTTCCGACTGGACTGGTTCTGCTTAGCTCTTCTTTGTGTGACTAAGTAGGATATGTTCCTGAATCAGCATCTTGGGCCTGGAACAACATTCCTGTCAAACAAATATAGTCTTATACCCTAGTGGTTCTCAACTGCTTTTGCTTAAAGTCCAAGATTTGACGTTGGACATCAAGTCCTGATCCAACACCGTACCAGAATTGTTCAGTGTGCAAAAGTAAAAAACATATATATATATATCCAAAAAATGCTGGTTATATCCAAGCTGTGAATTTCATGTGAAAAACTGCATTATTGCAAAACAGTTTGTTCTTTGCTTAGGGGTAAAAAGAAGTTTGAAATACATTTTCAGCATACCAACACGATTGTCTAGTGACGTGCTTTAGATCTTAAAGTGACAGCAGCCACTAATGCTGTCTCTTATTAATGTTAATCAAAGAATAAAGGTAACAGAGAAAATTGAAGCTTTAATAAGGATTAATCTATATTTAATTTATTATTTATGCAGTGCAGACTGCTTGATAACTTTATAAAATGTCTGTATATTAGACAGGTAGGAAGGCCACAGGTAAATATGACATTTATTATAAAGTGTTTATGTGAAGATTGTTTTAAGTTCACTTAACTTAAAAGTTTTTTTTTAAAAGCCTAATAAATGTTGAAATTTATATAGTTTTCAATTATACTGAAATATTGAATGTGTATCATTAATGTTTAAAAAAAATCAATTTCATAGTAATTTAGTATCAGTGATACTGGCCTTCATTCATAATGAATGTCTTTAAGTTGTTTCTACATTAATTTGGAGAGTAACTGTGACATTTTTACAATATAAAAATATGAAAAACTCTATGAAAAAATAAAAAAAAAAAATAAAAAAAATTGTTTTAATCCCAATTAATTACAGAAAAAAGTGTGATTAGTTCTGTAATTTTTTTAGTCGATTGACAAGCACTAGTTTTCATATAAAGGATGAGAAAACTCGTCAATGGTGGGGAAAGATTTAAACATGAAAAAGTGTCAGTATAGCTTTCAATTCGAATGACAATTTCTATAATTACTATGAAGCAGCTCTCCAGTGTGTTCATGTTTTTACTGGTGACATCTGACCTCGACGGACTGAACAGAAGAAATGAACCGGACAAGATTTGCACATCAAAAAGGCGGAGCCTCAGAGCACACCTTACATCATCGCCACGGACCAATGATAGATAAAAAAATTATGTCACTGGTTTGTTCTTCGATTTTACTTGAAGTATATCGGGGCCTAGAAAAAACGGCAACTAGAAATTTACCATAAAAAATATGGTAGCAACATTTTAATTTTTACAGATTGACCTTAAAGGTGCACTGTGTAAATTTTAGTGGCAGAGATGAGG
Organism: Gobio gobio; assembly: GCF_949357685.1. Lineage (NCBI taxonomy): Eukaryota > Metazoa > Chordata > Actinopteri > Cypriniformes > Gobionidae > Gobio > Gobio gobio. The sequence continues at coordinate 40,611,666 of NC_137104.1, forward strand.
TTGCGAATTACAATCGCCCACTGCTCACCCCTCCCTTTCGAAGCACATAGAGAAGCTACGGTGGCCGACACAGGACAAAGATGTGGTCGTCTGAGATAGCAGAGAGTGACTAGCGCCCTGTAGAAAAGTTTGTCTGTTTAGGGCTACTGTAGAAACATGGCGGCGCAAAATGGTGAGAAATGGCTCATTCTAAGGTGATAAAAACATAACGGTTCATTATTTAAGAACTTTATACACCATTAAAAACATGTTATGTATATAATATTGCATTTCTGTCAATAGATCCTCCAAAATATTACACACTGCACCTTTAAATTTACAATAAGAAAATGTATATTTCATTAACTAAAATAATTTTTATATACCAAAACATTAAACAAAAATTGCAATAAACATTAATTTAACAACATAAGATGGAACATAATAATAATAGTATGTCCATAAATGATAAGAAAAAACTTAGAAGAAATAGTTATTTAAATAGCCTATTAGCCAAATAAAGAGAAAAAAAGTACAAAAAGCTGTTTCACTTTTTTTTAAAAACTGAAACTAGTGTACAAATTCTTTCCGTGTGACCTAGCAAGCTGAAAAAAGAAACATCAGGTCTCCTGGGTCTTTGGAAGACTTTTCAGAATAGTGATTATGCATTGCTTTTTTGACAACTGTAACCCTATCTTTTCACATTGGTTTCATCGAGAATAATCCCTGACTGGAACACACTACATAATGCAGAATAAATGTTTTAATGCAGCATCAGCACAAATGACGGTATTATGAAGCTGTTGACAGGAAACAAAGTAAAACTTACTCCTCAAAACTGCAACACGCAAGATTTTTCCCCCCTTTATAATAGTTGACCTGTCAGCAATGTGTTTTTTATTAGACATGGTTTGGGAACACTAACAAGATGTTGACAGCTTTAAAAGAGGGTCAATTTGGTTCATATGGTGTATGTGTGCCATTAATGGATACAAGAATCAGTTTCCATTTTAATGTTTCGTGTGCATTAACACACATGTACCCCCCCCCCCCCCCCCCCCCCCCACACACACACACACACAGAGACGTCCTACTGCTAGAGTGCTTTTGGATGCCTACGGTGGTGTAAAGTGCCAGCTATTTGTTGTTATGTGCTTTAGTAAGGGCATGTGGGCGTTGAGCCAAGCTGTGCATCCTGCAGTGTCCGGATGATCTTCCTGTGATCCTGATGTGAACTTGGGTTTCTGAGTATTCGCCGGACATACATTTCAGATGTGCAGTCATAATGCCTCACTGCACATTTACAGCTCGATTTCTCCGAATAAAAACAGTAGTTGAGTGAGGGTGAGAAAGCAAAAATAGAGGGAATGAATAAATGCATTCATTTGTTTGAAATTGGTCATCCCCTGGTCACTGGGCGTTATGGTCATTCAGGCTTTTATGAGGAATTTAAGATGCTCATGAGGCACATTAAATGGGAAAAAGCCATATTTGCGAGAGCAGATAAACATACTTTTATAAAGCAAATGCATGTACAGGCTTCACAAATGTGTGTGTGTGTGTGTGTTCACTCACCGATGTCATGCGGTTGGGGTCTGACAGTGTAGTCAGGTGGACTCTGGTTTGAGTCGTCATCTGCATTAGAGACTGTAGCAAAGAAAAACATGATTTCAGACAGTGCATACAGTAACCCCAAATGATGTTTCATTAACAAAGTTTGGGAGGAGCATATTCAGAACCATCCAATCAACATGTCATCAATAATTGTTACGTCTATCCTATCAGCATGAGAGGAGGCCTATACATATATACACAGTCGACTCGCCTACGTTCCTCAACAGTTTTCAGCACTCCTCACTCTTACAGGGGGAGTCCTCTGGGTCCGGGCCAAATACAGAGCACGGAGCTCTCTCCTCGGACAGCACGCCAAATACCTATACCTTCTACTCTATCTAACCTATTTGTAAGTGTGAACTCGTGAAACACTATTTGAACACAAAAGACATGGATTTTTACAATTATTTTAATATGTTCCTTGAGATTCACAATATGTTAATAAAGTTATAAGCTATTCAGTATCTTTTTGACTCCAAATAACATTTGCTGAAATAAACAAAAAAAAAAGTTATCTTCATCTTAATGGCATGAGACTTGATGTGATGGTTGACACTTGCTAGCTCTACAAATAAAAAAATGAATTGGAATGATATCTGGTCGTATGTTAGCGTGAAAAATTTGGAAAAAGATGTTGGCCCCAGACAATAAAATGTGATTTTGTAACATTATAATGTAATTTTTTAAAAACAAATGTAATATCACTCACGTTATTAATGTTTTTACTCCACATTTATACAGTGTTGGGGGTTTTAAGGAATTTTTTTAACTTATATAAATAAACTTAGACATCAATGGGAGACCCAATGCTTTTTGTTCCATAATTTGTAAAAAACAAAAAACTAAATTAGTTACAATGCAGAAAACACATCAAACGAACACGCAAAATGAAAGGGCGATACCACAACACATCCCTGATGGAGTAAACACACAATAAAAAGTAGTTTAATTATTTAAATAAATTTAAAAAATACCTTAAAACCCTTACAACTGGACAAATGTATTGTAAAAACATCTATAAAGTGAGTGATATTACATTTGTTTAAATAAAATATTCCATTATGATGTTACAAAATCACATTTCTCTGGAGACCCAAGTATCAAAATAAGCCACTTTTTAAAACTTTTTTATTAATGTTTCGTTTATAATGAGGAGGACGTTTTAAGCGATGAAACTTGCTACAAAGACCTCTAAACATCAAGTTTGATTTTTTCATGTCACAACCATTTTTAAGGCATACTTAAAAATGTATTAGCCTGTCTTTTGTATTTTTCCACTGTCATTCACTGCAATTTGTCAATATAGTCTTTTTACTAAAAAAATAAATAAAATAAAATGAAAACGCTGCTAAACCATAGAATACTTTTTTGTTGCAAAATGCATCTATGTATTAGCTCAATATAGTTTACATTTAAAAACTTCAACAAATACACACACTTGTAATGTAACACAGAAATGTTTGTGATTTAAGGCCTGTTCACACCAAGGACGATAACTATAAAGATATATCGTTCTTGTTGAACAGACCTCAATGCAGCGAGGGGTTCAACTTTTCTTCAAGAGCTGCATGAGTTACGCTATCAAAGAAAGAAAGAGCAAAAGAGCGACAAGAGAAACTGAAAGAGAGAGCAGGGGATGAGAGGACGTCTCCACACATGGCTCTGATCAGAGAGGCCACAGAACGTGTTCCAGCATTAAGTTCTGAAAATAATTTGCTCACACACAAACACACATTAAAACCACCATCATGACGACCTCTTGCAGTTTACGTGCTTTTTTTGTTTCTTTGTGTGTGTGATGATGCTCACCTGTAGAACAGCAGACGAACACCCGCAGTCTTAAACAGCTGTGTCCGTGGTGATGGATTGGTGAAGCTGCAACAACACATGACAGAACAAACATTAACCTACTGCCACCTACTGGACAATGACATGCACTGACATCCCTTCTAGGTTCAGAATGTAATACTACTGTAGCTTACTATATGGACACCATCAAGTAAATAGCAAGTAGTATTATGCAATAATAAACGTTACAAATAATAGTATTCTACATTGCAGTCACATTACCTCTTCATGTAATGTGATTGGTGTCTAGTTATTATTTGTAAAAATGTCTAGATGTCTAGTTTATCAGTCCAATCAAATAATGAGTCAAAATATCGATGTTACAAATCAGCATTATTTCACGGTTCATTCGTCACATGAAAATGAAATGTCAAGCACATTGTATTGTGAGATTCTATATTGTTTTATGCACAGTTATAGTAAAAAGTATAGTATAGGAAGTAACAAATGTAGCACCAGGTCAAACTAGTATGTATTCTAAAAATCATTATCTATATGAAATACTGCTATACTGAAATGTAATGAGGTCATGTGACGTGATGCTTTTGTCCAAAGCTAAAAGAATAAATGTTAAGTAGTGCTGTGAATCGATTAAAAAAATTAACTAGATTAAAAACACATACATTTTATAAATTTTTAATGTACTTTATGATGTAAAAATGTCACAGTTAATCCCAAATTAATTCAGAAAAAAACTAAGACAGTGTATTTTAAATATTTTTTAATGGCATCTTTTTATGAATGAGGGCCAGTCTCACTGATACTAATACACCTGATGTCTCAATGAAAGATTTCCCCCCCAATTTTAAACATTAAAGGGATAGTTCACCCTGAAATGAAAATAAAGCCATATTTTACTCAACCTGCTGTTGTTGCAATGCTCTATGTCCTTCTATCTTTTTCGGACCTCAAAAGCAGAAATTAAAAAAAATAGTCCTACACGCGCTCCTTCCTATAATGGCAGTGAATAGCGACCAGGCTAAAACATTACAAAAAATATATTTTCAGGAGGCATACTATAAGGTTTTGTGAGAAAGAAACCGTATTATTCAGTCAAAATTCTGAGCTCGGCCGTTACTCTGTGCGCATTCCTGTGATGAGTGCTCATGCTTACTATAACTCGCACTGTTGTCATGGTACCCAGGATAAGCACAAACACACACACACACACACCATTTTGAGAAATCAGGCTCAATAGAAACAAACGCGACTCTCTTTCTATAAGGTATATGATAAGAAATAATACAATAATACTAATAATTTATTAGTATTAATATTAATAGTTTTTCTATGTAAACATGCATAGATCAACGCGATAGCTGCGTGCGCTCGTCATTCTTTAGCTTTAGACTTGGTACAGCGTATCTTTCTTTTATAATAAAACAAAAGAGTTTTTGGAGATATGAAGGATGCAGTACTACTCTATAGGTACTCAAGATTGACATGAGATTAACTGAAAATGAGTGTTTCACCCCCCCCCCCCCCTTTAATTTAAGTGAACTTAAAACAATCCTCACACATAAACCCATAATAAATGTCATATTTACACGTGGCCTTCCTGTCCAACAGGTAGGAATAGGCTACAAAAATGTTATAAAGTTATAAAGTTAACAGTCTGCACTGCATATGAATTAAATATAGACTAATTCTTATTAAAGCTACAAAAGTTCTTTAGTCAAGAGCAGTGATTCATTTCCTCTGTTTACTTTGTTCTTTGACATAAATCATTAGTGGCTGCTGTCACTTTAAGATCTGCCGCTGCCAAACATGACGCAGAAATGACGTGCTGTCACACCGACCCATTTTCTCACAACTCTTAATGTTAATTTAAGACGTTATTAAACTAATTTAAGACTGCTCTTATGAGAATACTTAACAAAACGGACATTTTGGCATAATTCTGTATGTTATTGTTCGTTCAAGCACGAAAGAGAACTCGTTTCTGACGTTCTGTCTGTGCTCATGATACTGCCGCGAGTATTTCTGTGCGTTGTGTGTGTGACAGAACTTTCACAGACAGCGCGTTCTCTTTTGTCTTGTCGTGCATGGATGGTTCAAAAGCATTTGCATGACTAAGAGCGTGATCATATAATGTAACGCTAGCCAAAGAATGACAGAAAAAAACAGATACTGCGTTACTTTGTATTAAATATTTGTAATGCGTTAAACTGGAAAAAATTTAATTGTATGTGTTAATGTGTTAACGTTGACGGCACTGTAAATGTACCAACAAAGTAGAACACAACAGATTTAAACTGCATTTCACAATTCAATTTATTTACAATAAAATATATAAACAGTACTGTATGTGGCAAGGCACCGGGGGTGGATGAGATCTGCCCTGAGTACCTCAAGTCTCTGGATGTTGTGTGGCTGTCTTGGCTGACATGCCTCTACAACATTGCGTGGCGGTTTGGGACTGAACCTCTGGATTGGCAGACAGGGGTGGTGGTCCCTCTTTTCAAGAAGGGGGACCGGATGACTGTGTACCAACTACAGGGGGATCACACTTCTCAGCCTCCCCGGGAAAGTCTATGCCAGGGTACTGGAGAGGAGAATTCGTCCGATAGTGGAACCTCGGATTCAGGAGGAACAGTGTGGTTTTCATCCCGGTCGTGGAACACTAGACCAGCTCTATACCCTTTCCAGGGTGCTGGAGGTTTCATGGGAGTTTGCCCAACCAATCCACGTGTTTTTTGTGGATTTGGAGAAGGCATTCGACTGTGTTCCTCATGGCGTTCTGTTGATGGTGCTCTGGGAGTATGGGGTCCGGGGCCCACTGCTTAGGGCTGTTTGGTACCTGTACGACATGAGAAGGAGCTTGGTCCGCATTGCCAGCAGTAAGTCAGACTAGTTCCCGGTGTATGTTGGACTCCGTCAGGGCAGCCGAGTGTGAAGTGGCTGGGATGAGAATCAGCACCTCCAATTCCGAGGACATGGTTCTCAGTCGGAAAAGGGTGGCTTGCCCACTTCAGTTTGGTGGAGACTGGAGGAGTTCAAGTATCTTGGGGTCTTGTTCACGAGTGAGGGAAGGATGGAACGGGAAATTGACAGATGGATCGGTGCAGCTTCTGCAGTAATGCGGTCGATGTACCGGTCTGTCGTGGTCAAGAAGGAGTTGAGCTGTAAGGCGAAACTCTCGATTTACCGGTCGATCTACGTTCCTACTCTCAACTATGGTTATGAGCTGTGGGTCATGACCGAAAGGACAAGATCCCGGATACAGGCGGCCAAAATTAGCTTTCTCCACAGGGAGGCTGGGCGCTTCCTTAGATATAGGGTGAGAAGCTCGGTCACTCGGGAGTAGCTCAGAGTAGAGCCGTTGCTCCTCCACATCCACAGGAGCTAGCTGAGGTGGGTCTGGCATCTATTTCGGATGCCTCCTGGACGCCTACTCAGGGTTCCGGGCACGTCCCACCAGGAGGAGACCCCGGGGAAGACCTAGGACACCCTGGAGGGATTATGTCTCCCGGCTGGCCTGGGAACGCCTCAGGTTCCCCCGGAAGAGCTGGAGGAAGTGGCTAGGGAGAGGGAAGTCTGGGAGTCTCTGCTTAGACTGTTGCCCCCGCAACCCGGCCCCAGATAAGCAGAAGATAATGGATGGATGGATGTACATTCCTCACATATCCATACTGGTTTTAACCCGTTACCTAAATCGTTCTTCATTTCTCCAAGTCCACCTATAATGCAAGTCACTTTCTTGCACCAAAAAACGCTGTAATTTAGTTTCACATGACCATTTTCCATACTCACTCTGATCAAGTTCAACAGGTTGTTTATGCTGTCCCTTTAAGTCTTCCATATCTAAATGATCACAGAATGACTAACCTCTTCACATGAAGAATTGAAATGAGCAGCAACCTGGTGAGAGTGCTTTAGAGTGCATTGACGTAGCACATTAAACTCTTTATTTCAAAAGAGCAGAGCAAATGTTATAGCCATTTTAAGGCATCTAAGGCAAAGCTCCTGCCGAGATAAAGCAAACACTAAATAAATAACACGGATCAAAACAGATACGGTGTACGTTTATTAAATTATCCATTTCCACAAGCTGCAGATACCATCTGTGATTGATGAATTGGCCCTAAACAAACTCCCCTGGGCTAAGACGAAGATAACGTTTCTTGTTTTCAGGTTGATAAACATATGGGCCACATTATCATAGAAATGTTTGAGTGCGATACCATTTTTCAATACCAATGGTTGTCATACTATCGCTAATAACCTGCCTACAGACCTCACTAATGAAGACGACTATTAGCATTAGGTGAGACATGCATCAGAAAATCATCATTAGCAATGCTCTATTAACACTCGGTTTATAGCCTGCATTAGAACGTTTTCAATCAAAAACGGGTGCGCTCTAATTGGTAGTGACTGACCCAAATGCCAGAAAGACTGATGATCGGCGGCCTCCCGTAACGTCCGTATCCCGATAACAAGCTCCGTTGCATGGAGAACCTGTCACCATTCCACCAACAAGGCAGTTTTGAGAGCAAATGGACTGCTGGGAAAGAATCATTTGAGCTTGTCCTTAGGAGCTTTCTATTATTCTCACTTGTGATTTGGAAAAATGAATGAAACACGGTTGTGTTTGTAATAACTTGCCGTCTTTCTTCAAACTGCTGCTTCATAGCAATAAAGCCCTTTAGAGACTATCACTGGGGTTGCAAATTGTTTTCTTAACAAGTTTTTCTTTTGTTAACTGCATCTGTATGACTTATCTGTAACCCTGCACATAATGGTGCTCACGCAGAAAGTTCTCTTTTATTCCCAACTCCGCGACAGGAAGGGCCATGATTGGCTCAGCGGTACAATCGCCACACCATGAAAGGGAGGATCCTGCCAAGGCACTTCTGCAAACAATGTCCCCTTGAACAAAGCACTAAACCTCCATCTGCTCCCCAGTATGCCTTTCCCTGTGTAATAACCTTTTCTGTCAGTGGAGTTTAGATAAAGTATGCCTACTGCTCTCTGGAACTCGCCGGCAAAAGAACACTTTAAAGGATTATTATGTTAAATACAAGTTCTATGGACAGCCGGAAAATAATTTCCACTTGCACCTGAGTTTGTTGACAGAAATCCACTTGTAATTGTGCAGCATTTTCCCCAGATACTTCTATTGTAAGCTTGTTTTCACAAACCGAGGAACAATTCTGAAGCATTTTCTGTGGCAACGGGCCTTTAGCTTTCCATCTACATATTCCTACGCAAATATTGAGATACTGCATACAAATTACAAATACTAATTTCCAGAATGTGCACATAAAACGTATACACTCGCTTGAGATGTAAAAACTTTTATTTAGCGAGACGACAATGCTAAACTACGACTGAAATGCATTTACTAGATAAATTCCTTGGTAGTGGGGAAATATATTGATTCATTATTCAGAATGCACAGTTGAAAAGAGAATATATTTAGAGGAACATTTCAGCAGGTTCAAGATAATTCATGTTAACGCAGAGAACATGATTCATTGTTTTATTAAATTCACCCTTCGTCTGGAGTTTGATTGACAGGTGATCTGACCAATCATTACGCAGAATCTGTGATTTTGTCTAACAAAGCAGTCAGGTGAGTAAGTAGATTAATGTCGGTGGACTTGAACTTGAAAAAATGGTGTGTACTGACGTCTTTCCGCGGTTGAAACAACATGCCTTCTGATGTTCATTCATGTTTATTTGCTATAAATGAACTAGCAAGAGATGACCGGTTCATGAGCCACTTGAACTGAGGCGTTACAGCGATCTGTCACTCCACTTATTGGACCAAAAACCTACAGAATCTCTTAGAATACAATCTGCGTTTAGAAGGATGTACTGTTACTTCATCTTCTACAGTAAAAGACCTGGGTGTTATATTAGACAGCAACTTGTCTTCTTCCAGCCCAGACACATTGTTAAGCTACGGAACATGCTATCTGTCTCTGAAGTTAGTTCATGCATTCATGACCTCTACTGTAATGCATTACTAGCCTGCATCCTCAATAAACAAGCTACAATTAGTCCAAAAAAACATCTGCTAGAGTTCTTACAAGGTCAAGAAAATATGTTCATATAACACCAATTTTATCATCACTACACTGGTTACCTTTTAAAGGGATAAATAAAAAAAATGAAAATGATGTAATCATTTAGTCACACTCAAGTTGTCACAAACCTGTATACATTTCTGTGTTCTGCTGAACACAAAGGAATACATTTGGAAGAATGTTTGTAACCAAGCAGGTCTCCGCAGCCATTGACTTCCATAGTGGGGAAAAGAAAAATCTAGTCAATGGCTGCCAAGATCTGCTTGGTTACAAGCACTCTTCCAAATATCTTCCTTTGTGTTCAGCAGAACAAAGAAATTCATACAGGTTTGCAACAACTTGAAGGTGAGTAAATGATGACAGAATTTTCATTTTTGGGTGACTATCCCTTTAAGTTCTGTATTAGTATTGCTACTGACCTATAAGGCCCTAAACGGTTTAGCTCCTGTGTATCAAGCCGATCTTCTATCGCCCTATAATCCATAGCACTCTTTAAGATCACAAAACTCTGGGCTTCTGGTACTACCTAGGATATCTAAGTCCACTAAAGAAAGGAGAGCGTTTTCACATTTAGCTCCTAAACTCTGGAATAGCCTTTCTGATAATGTTCGGGGCTCAGACTCACTCTTTAGCCAGAGTATCTCTTTAGCCAAGCATTCACATAATAGGGGAGAGCGGGTACAACCTAACGCTTTTTGACTGTCTCAGTTTGTGTAAATCCACATGGGGTTCAGAGTATTTATTTTTTCCCACATTAATTTAACACGTCTAGTACAATTATGTGGTTTTGTTTCATTAATACAGAGTATACTTTTTTCTTGATTTACCCCGAAAGAATGGAAGTGAAATGTGACAACGTGCCCCATGGGTGGGGTACATTGTAACATGTTAGGGGCACGATGTAACATGATCTGATATAATCAAAAAAATATCCAAGACAAACTAAAATATTTTGTCAATAAAATACAATTATTAACTTTTAAAAAAATATACTCATTTTTGAGTTTGACAACAAACACATTGCTAAATACAGCTATACAGCATGATTAAAAACAAAATAATGAATAATTTCTGAACATTGACTCTCAGTCATTTCTAATAGTGGCTCATTGTAACGCAGTGTGACAAAGCACCCCACCTGCGCAACTGGGATTTAAACGTGTCTTCTGCTGTTAGATCAGCATTAAAGAACTGTTAAATAACAGATATAAGATTAAAATAATATCAGATTTGTCTTATTTTGAATAAACACAAAAAACAGATATGAAAAATAAACTTAAGTAAGAAATGTACTTTTGCTATGGTTAATAAATATTCAGTGATATCTTCCAAAGATGTTTTAATTTTGGCGCAATTATTTCTCTAAATAATGTTGATATGGCAACTAGTAAATACACTAAGTTTGTCATCCTGGCATGTGTGGAAAGCTTTAAACCCTGCGTGTTACAACAAAACCGCATTAGATTGTGCCCCGCGCTCCCCTACACCTCATAACCTTGTACTCCAGTATTATCAGATCAAATGCATATGCTTATCTTTGCTTCATGTTATGAACAGCAGCTACGCTAATTATTTTCCATTTGCTTTTCTATTTTATCTCAGGATGCCCATCCTGAGGTAACTGGAGAGTATGCCAGCTCCAGTTTGGATCCAGCCTCTTATGAAGACTTCAGATGCTCCAACACCTGTGAAGAGTTGACTCCAAATCCTGCAAGGACTTCAGATGACGCAACTCTGAATCAACACCAATGTTACATTTATCTATATATCCTAATCATTTGTTAACCAACATGCATTCATTACTTCAATGAGCTCATTGTTTCTACCTTAAATGAATACATTGTTAGCTAACTGTGTGATTTGTACATTCACCTCTGATAACAGATCCCTCTAAATTGTAAGACACATGCTCTTTCTATGAAGCTGCTTTGAAACGATATGTAATGTGAAAAGCGCTAAACAAATAAATGCGAAATTAATTGAATTAGGCAACTGGTACGACTCATGTCAGTATATATGATTTAAAATATATATTAAAAAAAACTACTATTTGTTTTTTATGAATAAAACCTATACATAAGTGCCCATTTAAATTTGGGGTTTGTGACAGAACTATTAGAAAAAAAACATTTTATAAAGAACATTTTAATGATTACATCAACTACTCACATATATAGTAGTACTCATGACCCACGTTGAATTCATAACCTAGTGAGAAGGCGCTGTAACGCTGGAATTTCTCAGAGAACTTAATTGGTGCGTGGGGGGCGTGCGGCCGGTTGCACTCCCAGCGCTTGAAGCCCATCTGTGGGTCGCAGGTGCGGTATCCTCGGTAACTGACCATGTAGAGAACGTACTGCTCAGCCACGCCACGCTCTAGCGCCCCCCGCTGGCTCTGGTTGTAGTGTGGACAGTAGATGTCCAGGTAGTCGTTAACGCTGACCTGCACAGTGTAACCCTCTCTCCGCAAGCTGAAAGAAAGAGAGAGGAAGGATTATTATAAGATAACAGTGTGTTTGCTATTCGAATGGCATCCGTCATATATACTTTGGATATGGGCAGATATGAAAAAAAGAAGGAAGGGGAAGATTTATCTCATTGACCTTTCTAAAACGTGTAAGTCCTGCTTGAACGAAAAAGCAGTTCTATTGCAATGCTTTGCCACAGCACATTAAACCGGATCATTTTTCATGCTTAATGTGTGCGAGGCCCTGATCAAACAACAGGGGGCAGTGTTTCATTTCACAGCGGCCCTTCTCATTTGACTCTTTGTCCTGCACAAGCTCACACAGAAGAAAAAAAAAACCCATGCTAATACACACACTTGCGCGCTTCTAGGTCAGGTCCCGCAGGAGATTATTATTCAATTACAAAACGAGGATCAGAAATGTCACCCACTCCTTCTCCGTTCCTCTTCCGCTAACCCCTTTCTCCTCGGTTTCAGTGTCTTTCTTCACACTTCCTTTTTTTTTTACACACTTTCTGCACTACTACATGCAGTGCTGCTTTTTTTGCTTTCTAAAATGCGCATTATTCACGTGTCCTCTTTATAGCTCCGCTCCTCCTCTTTTACTCACGGTTTCTGCAGTTTTCTTTATTTTTTCCTACAGTTTTTTCCTCTCTTTTATAATCAGTGTCTTTCTTAGCCTTTTATCAATACACAACAGATGGCAATCACATCCTTGATTAGGGCTTTCTCTCGCTCTTTCCTTGCTCACACACACGCAGACTGAATGAAAGATTTTTGTCATGCAGTGTGTTTTGGGGAGGGATGCTTCAAAGCTGCTATATTTAGGGAGAGGGTGCAGGCAAGGAGAGGAAGAGAGGAAGATAAAGGGAGAAGATGAAAGAGTTAGGAAAGATGAAATGAGAGTGCAGGAAAACAAAGGATGAGATGGTTACAGAGAGGCGCAGAATTGGGACGTGGATGTACTTCACACTCCTGAAGATGATGTTGTTGAGGTGTGTGTGTGTGGGTCAGGTTTTACCTACACTTCAAGGACCGAATGTCCCCAAAGGAGAGTAAAATCTAAAATGTCACATTGTAAGCACCAGCTAATAGCTCCCATGAGGAATATGGCTTAATAAACATACTAAAATCCCTTTCATGAAATTGGTTGACTGAACGTTTAGAGTGTGTAGAGCTCAAATTTAGACAAAGAAGCAGCGCAAATATAAGAGAGCTTTGATCTGATGAACATTTTGATCACTGCATAATTCCCTTACTTCATAGTACTGATGACTTCAATTCTAAAATGTGGAAAATGCTCATAATAAAGAATAAAAGTAGGTGTGCTCACACTTTTGACTGTATCGCTATACATTGAGAACAGAATGTAAGGCGGCTAAATCTGACCTAAGTTAGTGTGATTTCCATTCACTGAAATAAACAACTTTCCAAAACTCCACTCTCTAAAGACATGTCATCAAACTCACACATATAAAAGGCAGAATGTGTGTTCTGATTGAGTAGTTTTCTGATTGGCTACAAATGTTGGGCATTTCCCTCAGAGTCTAGAACTATTACAGAAACAAGTGTGATTTGTCAAGACACATGTATATCAGATTTCTGTCAGGTAATAGGGACATTTATGTGTGGTACATTTTGATTCATTGTTTTAAAACATTATTTTGGTTAGAGTTAATCTATACTAGTAATAAGTGTGTAACCAATAAGTGTGTATAGTAGGGATATGACAGTTGTAAAAAAACGAACCGTATAGTTGTTCTCCACTCACGGTTCGGTATGCACTTGCACCGCGGTTCATCTCAAATCTGACGACGCATCTATAATATGGTTTGTTGAAAATAACAACGCCTAATGCTGCGCGTGTAACTAGACTGGGTAGACACGATTTTGACGCTATATTTGAACGCAGCTGTGTTCACACCAAACGCGAATAGAGCGTCAAAATCGTGTCTACCGCGTCTAGTTTGACGCGTGAACATTTTGAATCCATTCGCGCGTCCGCGGCGAATTGGACGCGCGTATAAATTGAGCGTTTAAAGCTAAATAAACACGCGTTCAAGGCACTCCAGGAGAAATATGTCATAAAACACCACTCTGCCTCTTTTCGTTTTCATTAAAAATATAAATTAAACATTAATAGCCACACAAATGTGGTCCAGGCAACTCCTACATTATCTTCACTGCATGTATATTTAAACATCCTTAAAAAATAAAGCTATGAAATTTCTCTTTGCCCTCAGTCAAAACGATTTGGCAGACAACAAAGTATAGATTCATGACACCAAAGATCGCCGTTAGATCTTCACAAGATGCACCACTACAGGACATCAGAGTCAGCGGCAAACGTCAGAAGGACTAGCCGAGGAAAGGCTGCTCTCGTCGGGGTTATGAGCGGTGATTGCCCGGTGATCACCTGAATCTCACAACTCCAACAACACAAGATTATTTTTTTAAATAGGCGCTCTCTTTCTAAATAAACCACCGATTTGAGCTTTAAACAACTACATTCTCACCTGAAAAAGTCTTAAAACTACATTTTGTGACACAATAGTAGTCAAAAAATTATGCAGGGTTTCTCATCACGTCACTTTACCACGTGACAGCAGCAAGCAGGCTCCTGATTGGTTAACGCGGCGCGAATTGATGCCAAAGCAAAAAACTTTCAACTCGGGCGTCAGACGCGAATTTGCTTCAAAACGCGTGAATGCACAAAAGCACCACTCGCGTGTAACGCGCGTAAAGCGCAAGACGCTCAATTCGCGTCCACTTCGCGTCATTCGCGCGTCGGATTTGCCTCAAACGTGCCTTCCGCACCGCGGGACCTCCAGACGCGCCTTTCCATTGACTTAACATTGATATCACTCGCGCCAGACGCTCTATTCGCTTTTGGTGTGAACGCAGCATAAAACAGACAGACAGAGTTAAGCTAATGTATGTTTATGTAGATGGCTTCCCAATACATTACAACAACAGCGATGATCAAAAAGCATGGACAAAACAGTCACTCTTGTATGCGAGAGCCGTCTGCTCGACCATGACCCAGTCATTTACGCCATCCTCACCCGGGTGTTGGTGAGACCTGAACACCACACGTTGCGCGCTGAGAGAAGATTTGTGTGTGTGTGCACTCATCTGAAGCGCGCACACGACACGTTGCAGATATCGCGCAAAAAATGTGTTCTCTTTCACGTCTTGCGCTTGAACGGACAAATTCACACAAAAATAGTCAACATGCCCGCCTTGGCAAGTATCCTAGCAAAGGGTTGTTTCTTAAGAAAAACGTAAACAGTCGAGAAAGACATGTGTTCATGTGTAACAGTACTGGATCCATGCATTTATGTCTTAAAGAGAAAAAGGAGCGTTTTCCTGCTGTCTGTGATTTTAATGTTAATCAAAGAACAAATGACAAAGAAATCACTCACTGCTTTTGACTGAATATCTTTTGTAACTTCAATAATGATTCATTTTATTTTATTTATACAGTAAAAATTATAATATGCAATGTTATTATTTTATATTTTATTACTTTATTCAGTTTCTGTATCTGAAAACCGCTGTTAGATACCCGAAAAGCACTGTTTATTTTACATGCATCTTTGCTCGATTGTATGTATTTGTGTTGTTGCTTGTAGTTTGATCATAAGTTCTTATTTTCTTTATTTTTATTTGACAGTTGAATATAGCTAATAACTAATTTCCCTGAACATAGCACATACCGAACCGTACAGAAAACCGTGACCCTATAACCGCGAGAAAAAACCGAACCGTGAGTAAATTGAACTTTTACACCCCTAGTGTATAGCATTTCCCCATTTAGATTGAAATGAGGTTAATAGTGACGTAAATGTAATTATTGAATTAACTTTATGTCACATTACGAACCCGAATATTACTTTCAAAACCTGTATAGTGGTCATTTTTAATACACAAGTAGTCCCTAGGGGGACTGAAGCTTTCAAAACGGCACCCTAAAACATGAAAATGGTCCAGTCAGACGGCTGTGACCGCATGAGTAAGTTCTGAGCGAGAATTGACAAACCGGATCAACCGATTCACTGAAAAGAATGAATTAGAGCCACTACTTCTGTCAAAAACTTACATGAACACTTACATGAGCACTAAAAAATAAGATTTCAAGAGAACAACTTAAATTTCAGTCTGTTCTTCACAAAGCTATCATATGACTTTTATATTACTTTTGCATCCATTTTAAAGCTTGGAAGCTTCAGTTCCCTGTAATTACACGAAGAGCGACCAGCACAATCCCTCAAAATTTCTTTTGTTGCATGGAAGAGGAAAGTGAGCAGATGACAGAATTAAAATTTTGGGGGGGAACTATAACATCAGTGTGCGTTTATGCTCTTCAGCGTACATGCTCTATAGGTGAAGTATTACGCAACTATATGTCTTCCCTATGACACCCACAGATGAGAGAGAGAGAGAGAGAGAGAGAGAGAGAGAGAGAGAGAGAGAGAGAGAGAGAGAGAGAGAGAGAGAGAGAGAGAGAGAGATGGCACGCTCCCCAGGGATGTGCAGATGTATTGAAGTGTGAAAACGGAGTAATGGTTTCCCCTCTTCCTCTCTTTTCTCACTTTCCCATTCTGCTGTCTCATCATCATTCTCTTTTCAGTGGGCAGGAAAACCTTGTTAGTTAGAAGGCAAAGCGGAAGGGAGGGAGAGAGAGAGAGAGAAAGATGGTAGATGAGGAATAAAAGTGATAGATAGAAGCAACGTATCCAGCTAATAATCGTCTGAGGATACAATAAACAGCCGTCAGCATAAAATGCTTCAGAGCCAAAGTCTCCACACTAACTGCTAAAGAAAATCTTCTATTTACACAGTTTATCCATCGAGACACATTACAGATATATTCCAGTGATATGACTTCATGCATTTTTTATGCTTTTTAAAAAAAATATATATTTTATTGAGCTACTCCTTCACCATCTGTTTTGTCATAGTTTCCCTACATATATTCATTTTCAAAACTAAACAAAACAAAACAAAACAATCAAATCAAATGAAACAACGTTTGAGTTACAATTTTCCTCACTCGTCGTCTGTGATTTCATGTACAAATTCGGACAGGACTAACATATCTGTGTTTATTACAGAGGAGGGTGTGTGTTTTCTAGACGTGGGCGTTACAGAAGGTCATGTGCTGTGCTTGCGTGCATCACGGATTACAAATATCTTTTAATGTATTATTTGGTGAACTTTTAAGTAAACTTCACAAGTTTATAGCAGTTGCTGTTTATAATAAACTTGCATTTGGTGACCTGACACTCAAATTAAAATGGGCAGTCTTCGCATGTTTTCCATGTTTTAATTTTATAATATAATTTTTCCGAACGATACCATCCATATTGAAACTAACTTAAAGCATGCAAACGGTCGCTCAGGTAGGTCAAAAAAACACATGAGGAGAAGCGTTAGAATAATACAACATCAGCAATCACAGATATTTGCATTCGGACGGGATTAGATTTCTCGGAGGACCGTTGAGTTTGCCGAATTTTTTTACTGAAGTTGTGTGAGAAAAACACTGACTTGGCAGATTCGGACGGGATTAAAATATCAAAGTATGTCTGTGAAACATTATTTTCTCTAACGTCCCCCTGGAAAACTAGTCCCGTCTGAATAGGGCTTTTGGCAGACTTTAGCAGTTTATCAATATGCGTTCTTAAGTGATCTTGCGTCCTACTGTTCTCGTACTACGCCACACTCTAAAAAATGCTGGGTTAAAAAAACAAGCCAAGTTGGGTTGAAAATGGACTAACCCAGCAATTGGGTTGTTTTAACCCATTAAATGGGTTGTTTTAACCCAGAAATTGGGTTGTTTTAACCCAGTGAATGGTTCGTTTTAACCCAGCGGTTGGGTTAAATGTTTGCTTAAAACAACCCAATCGCTGGGTTAAAACAACCCAATTGCTGGGTTAGTCCATTTTCAACCCAACTTGGCTTGTATTTAATCCAGCATTTTTTAAAGTGCATCATCAACCATCAAAGTCAATTCCAATACTAATCTTAACTTCTTAACTTTGACTAATCATAGGTAACATTACACATACATGCTCATTTTCACAAATACATGCGGTAAAATAAAATGATATAAAATAACATGAAAATAATGGCTAAAAAAGCCATCCTAGGTGTATATGTAATTCTTCTTCAAGACGAATGTCATATACATTCCTTCAACGTATCTTTGCACTAACAGCTGTGCCACAGCTCCAACCTGGTTTGTAATTGTTGATATTACTTAGCTGTCAATGTCAGCTAAATTACACTGCAGTACACTTGCCTGACAAACAAGTAACACATACTATTTATATGATATACAATTACCAATTACATACCAAAGCTGAACGATTAAGACACTGAAAAAGTAGGCTTTGAAACAATTTTCACTCAGAAATTGACAAATAATTATAAAGAAATGCCAAATAACACATTGAATTAAATGTAAAAGTGCACCTTGCCATCCTTTAAAATTCATCCACCACATCTAACGATCTTTCAGCTCTACAAAAGTCAATAACATGCATCCCAAACTATTTCGCTCAGTCCACGCCAGGCTTCACACATCATTATATGTTTTTATCACACAACTGCAGCTCTGTGCACAGTTTGCTTCTGAGCTTTAAACATTGCAAAAATGGTATCTGACGCAGTCTTGGCTGGCTATTACTGTGATGGATTCCCTGTAAAAGGTTAAAGCTATAACATAGAAAATTTACTCCCGGGGGCAATCCGTGAATGATTCACATGGGTGGATAGAGAGACAGCGTGAGAGAGACAGTGAGATACAGAGAGACAGGAAGATTCTCGAAAATCTACCGTACATAATCTATAGAATCCAAAAAAGACACTTACATCTTACAAAAGACACTTACATCTTCAAACTTGAGAGTCGCCTCTTTCTGCTAAAACGCTTTGGGTATAACGCCAGACATACTGTCCAAATTGGATTTTAACTGCACCTAAATGTGTTTCTAAGCGTCAGCATTAACGCATAGATTTACAGCAACAAAGTGGCCGTAAGTCTTTCATTTTCAACGAGAGCTGATAATTTGTGTGACAGCAGATGTTTCCAATTCAATGTGATTGAGCGTGTGATAAGCAGTGTTGGGGAAAGTTACTTTTAAATGTAATGTGTTACAATAGTGTGTTACTCCCTAAAAAAGTAACTAATTGCATTACTTTTTATGGAAAGTAATGTTAAATTATTTTTGCGTTACTTTTTCTCACCTGGGCTTGTTTTTCAATTTTTTTTCTAAGTTCTATTTTTGGTAAATGTAAAGGCCCTTTCACACCGAAAGTGAAATGAATAAGCAAAGTACAAGTTACTATGTAACTTGTTACATTTACTGAAAAAGTAACTATTTTAAAGTAAATTCAAAAGTAATGCGTTACTTTATTAGTTACTTGAAAAGTAATCTGATTATATAATTTGCATTACTTGTAATGTGTTACCGCCAACAATGCAAATAGGCAGTGATGATATGCAGTGACGACCAATGGAAGAGCAGAAGTGCTCATGTGATCATCCTTAGTAGTCGAGTATTGACAAAATGGAGAAATTAATAGTAATTCTGAGCAGTTATACACTTATAATTGGTTTAACTGATATTTTTTCACCAATATTTTCACCTACACAAAAACATTTCAAGTTTTATATTTGAAAATCAACAAACAACAAATAAAACAAGCAGCTCAATGCACTTTTTTAAACAAGATTCTATTCTATGGCATTTCCTTCCTTATAATGGCCGTCATCAATAGCTACGCATTATAACACAGCGCACATCCATGTATCACAGTGGACGTGCTCGCTCTCGATTCATTCAAATGCAACTTGCCGTCTTGCGTCTCCGTATTTGATTGT
The DNA here is from genome assembly GCF_949357685.1 of Gobio gobio. Classification (NCBI taxonomy): domain Eukaryota; kingdom Metazoa; phylum Chordata; class Actinopteri; order Cypriniformes; family Gobionidae; genus Gobio; species Gobio gobio. The sequence goes on from NC_137104.1 coordinate 40,631,500, forward strand.
ATTGAAAATTAAATCAGAGGACTTTACTATTATAGTAAGATTGCTGCAATCAGATGATCGTCAAGACTATTGTTTTGTACGCTGTACAAAATGGGTTTCTAAACATTAATCTCAATTCAATATGTCCCTATAATTATTTATTTGTATATTAAGTGTACAATGAATATACATTATTATCTCTAAAAGTCACGCTTAATAGTCTTGTTTGAACGTGTTAATTCGTCTTTGACTCAAAGCCACTTGCTGCAAAGTTTTCTTTGCGGAAGCTTCACGTTAATTTCAAGTGAGTGAGATAAAAATATTTCAACTCAAAACAAAATTTTGTGTCCAATTTTCCCAGACGTAGTTTTGGTATTGAGGTCAACATTAACATGCCTTGTGTTCTCTACAGGTGATGATCACGAAGACAACTCGGCAGATTTGAAGTGTTCTGTAGACAGGGTGAATATTCTGTAGACAGGGTGACCATCCTCGATTAAGTTTTCCTCAGGACTTTTGTAAAAGCCAAAATATGACCACACCTAAGATTTGGCCCTTTAAGAAGGCTGCAAAATATCCCAAGCGCTGTCCCTGCTAGGGCTGGGTATCGATTCAGATGCTCCGATTCGATTCGATTTCGATTCGCAAGCTCTCAAATCGATTCGATTTCGATTCTCGATTCGATTTTCGATTCAACTCAATGAATATAGATTTAATACAAATACTATATTTATAAAAAAGAACAGTGAACAAGTTTACAGATGGGTAATTAAAAAGAAATTAAGAGCCACAAAATTGTATTTTAAACTCTCTTTATTTTAGGTATACTTGAGTACATTAAAACAGAACCCATCTCTAAATTTCAAATGCATACAATTATGTTAAATACAATACAATTTGAATGCAACTTTATTCAAAAAAATTTATCTGAGAAGTATTTTATACAATTTAGTTTTTATGGATATTTTGATATATTTATTCTAAAATATAAAAACCGTCTGTAATTTGGGTCGATCGTAGTGTCTGACGAGGCCTTTCAAGGACTGAGGCCGTTAACCGCGAATGCATGCCGTCAACGCTCGTTACTTTTCACACACGAGAAGCGCGTTCATACCCGGACACAAGTTAGTTGCCGTGTGGACTAACTTTTATTTGAGGAAATCTGTTTATAATATAAGCTATTAGGTTTGAATTATTGGTCCTGCGCTGTATTGACTCGATTTGATTTTATTGATTTGCATGTAATGGCTAACTTACGCAAGTGAATGCTCAAGTTTAATGATCATAATGCAAGGCAAGCATTTGCATTTATGTGATCTATTTTTAGCAGTTGTTTGCTCGGCTGTTCTTGCAACATCTGGGTGATGTCTCATCATCAAATGGTTCTGCAGATTTGTGGCATATCACTTCAGCATTACAAACGTCAATGCACCGGAAGCCGCCATTTAACCAGTGAATGATGAATGACAGGCCGCGCGCCTCTCGCTCCTTTGTAATATTGCGCAAGGCCAACAAGAGGGTGACATCTAGCGGAGAAGACTAGTAATTAGATTTACGTTAATCTTATGTTCAATGTTTGCGGAAATAAATATGGGGGGGGGGGGGGGGGATCGATTTGTGGCCTTTGAGAATCGATTTTGAATCGACCACATTTAAAAAAAACGATTAATCGAAAAATCTATTTTTTTGCCCAGCCCTAGTCCCTGCTATTTTTTCTCGTTCCAAAAATAACGTTGCGCACTTCGCCTGCGACTGACCGATTCTGGCAGGACAGGATTTCCCCCAAGTTTTCAAAAACATGATGATCAAACACGGTTTTAATGATAATTAAATTTCAAACAATAATACTAACGATAATTTTATCGTGGTTTAGTGTGAAACTGGTAATCGTCCCATCCCTACTCTGCACGAACGCTTGGATATACACATTTATTTAGGTTAACGTTACAGCAAGCAGCCATGTAAAGTCGCTACTTGCATGCTTCAAATGATAAGCCATATTTGAGGTCGATGGATGATAGGCGAATGTTTGGATTTACTGTCAAATATACTGTAATTACCACAAGGACCCGCCGTTAACAATCGGACTCACGGCCTGCGTGATGACAGACTAACTTTTAGTCGATTATTAGGGGGCAGCCTTACTTTATTATCATGATTTTTTAGGGGGGAGGGGGGGGGGGGGGGGGCAATACCTGTTCTAAAATATGTTTTTGCCCACACAGTGAAAACATACCAGGAAGATGCCTTGAGGCATTCTACTTGAGTTTGATGCATGTTCATTTTGTTTATGACATGATACATTATGCCCCATGCAAATATGGAAACAATATAGAAATTTTGCTCTCCGAAATGTTAATGTTCAGAAATAAGAAAACTGATTTGTTGCCCAAACAGGAAAACATCTAGACATCTGTCTAGATAAATAAATAATTATGGCAATACATTTGTGAGGACAACCAACCAACAATACAGAGACCTCAAATGAAAAAGTCACTGTCAGTGCTAATGACACTTTATAAATATTTATACAGCTCTGGAAAAAAGAAAAAAAAAGAAACCACTTAACATTGAGAAATTGATGTTAAGTGGTCTCTTAATTTTTTTCCAGAGCTGTATATAAAAAGAATTCAGACGCTCACTTTTCTCAGAACATTATCAGGTTAATGGAATACATGGGCGTTCTTTCATTCTAACATTGAATCCTTCAAAACGGCATTAACAATGAAGGTTAAAGAACTTCTGTGGCCACTTCATCTAAACTCCATTCACACATTATTCAGAAGACCGGGCTTTAGAAAACTGAAATAGAGGCTCATGCTAGTGCTCATATTGGCCACTTTACCAATAAGTGAATAAGTATAGTTTCCCGATAATACCATTACCCACTCAACAGACTGAAAGTGTAAGAGTGTATGTGACCTTTCATGTTTGTTTGTGTGGACGACAGCTCAGGCTTCTGATCCCGACGCGATTCGTTCTAAAGAAATAGCTGCAAAGCTTTTCATAAAGACCACTATTTTCCTCTTGGTGAGATTGAAAAGATCCGTATTCTTTAACACTGCTTTTTAATCAGATGCATTTCACTTTATATCCAGCTGGTTTTGTATCCTATATTCATTTTGAAAAAATGTCTTATGTTAAAAAAAAATCTTAGGTTAAACTGTGGATTTCTATGATAAACGGGGGGAAAAAAGCACCTAATGCACACACAAATCAATATAATTCCAATTCTTGTAGACTAGAGATGTCATTATGAGAACAATTACATGCTAATCAATTGTATCAAACATTTATAAGTTTCTAAATAATTGATGCTTGAGAGACGTCTCATCCCCAGCTGAGCTCTTACAGTAGCGCATTCAGACACGCACATACACTCGTAGCTCTCCAAGAGCTTTATTTGGCAGACAAATTACAGTAGACCCACTTGTGTCTGTTCAAAGAGCATAGAGTGAACAGCGCTGCCTTTGAAGTGAACAATGTGATGGGGAGCCGCCACTCTTTTCAGGAAGTCTGATTCACGGAGGTGTTAGCTCTCACTCTCCTCCTTAAGAGTGAGACAGAAGGGGGTAGAGAGAGACAAAGAGAGAAAGATAGACTACCTGATTCAGATGTTAAAATCGAGGAGATATGATGATGCTTGACCTCTGAACCCTGTGATTGCTAGGGATGCACTAATAATAACTTTTTCCCTGTCATCGTTGGAATTTTTCAACATTTATGACACAACGCTTCTCCGCCATTGACAGAATTTTCCGGCAATCCATGTTTTTATGTTATACGTTAGGGGGCGATATTACACATTTTCTGAAATAGTACAGAATCCCAGGATCAAAACACGCAAATAAGCAGCAGAAACAAGCAATAGTCAAATATATTCACGCAGCGCATTACAATGAAAGCACCAGAAACATGCGTGCATGAGAAAGTAAAGCGCTGCGCAGGACGTGCAGATATAAACACGCACATTTTTGGCATTCCGATTCTGACATACAAAGGCACAACTATTTTTTTTTCTCTTATTCTGTGGATTTTTCCCATTTTCCTCCACTTGTTATTGATATTTTTCTGCCATCACTATGTGCGCGCTGCTGCAAGTGACATAACTGTGACGCCTGCTCCAAATAGGTCTATAAAGACTTATACATTAAAAATAAAACCTTTAATAGTAGCCGATAATCATTATCATACCAATATATTATGTATCCCTAGTGATTGGCAGAATCACACTATGGCTGTTAGTCATTTTTACCCCGAAAGAAAAAGAATGAGAATTCCCATTAAAATAAATAACTAAAACAAACAAATAAGGGGAAGAAATGTGCTTAATTATCACTAAAATAAAATCACAATTAACAATTTAATCTCTTTTTTGTTCTTATTATGATTATGTCACCTGGATGTATTTTTGTGAGAACCACCTGTGAATAAATTGTTGCATTTCATTACATGGCCTAGTGGTCGACACCTCTTAAAGTTTTAGGTCGTTGTGGTCACATGAGAGATTCAGATTCGAATCTGACCTGAACAGTCAATAAGTGGGAAAAATTCCTAAAACTTGTTTGAAAATTCAGCTTAATTCAGCAAATAACACACTTGACCTTTAAGAGAGTGTTCTAAAAGTACAGATTAACGTGATTTAAACTAATGCATAGTAATTCACACATGTCTAATATGCTTATTTTTCATAAATGTCTTTGTTCGCCCACACACACACACAAACCCGCTCTGTCACGAATGGGTGCGTCATAGGATGGCCTCTATCCACCATGAATATTTGATTATATCATAAAAATAACCAACCTTTTAAAAACTGTTCAAACACCCCTGAGCTAGAGCAGCCAACCAGAAAGCTTGAGTAATTATTTACACTTTGTACACAATAACACAGACGCATGCGCACACGCACACACACACGGGGTCTGATGAAGCTCCGGAGCGAGTCAGATGGAGACGGAGCGTGAGTGCATGAGGGCAGGACACAGCGGTTGCCGCTCCACCAAATAAATTAAAAATTTACAACCATCTCTGCCTCTCTCTCTCTCTCTGTCTGTCTCTCGTCACCTCCCTCTCTCTCAGCTCTGGAGAGAATGTACATCTAACTTATATAACTCCTCCTATTACATCAAACTGTCTCCCAAAGGCATTCTGGGAATAGAGGTGGGATCTGTCTGCTGGAAAGATGGTGCTATCAGGTTCACATCAAATAAGGCCCCCATCAGAAGGTCAGTGTCCTTCATCAAGTAAGTGAAGAGGGGGAGAGGCTATTTGTCTTAATGGTTCTTCAGAGGTAAGAAATGTCAGAGGGTGCAACTGTTCCTCATAGTTTCCAGCTAAACTGGTAATGCTGCTGTAATTTAGCCAAGGTTGGAAAGCTGGACACCCACAACTTGGAAATGACGGGTGTATTTGGCTACCTTGCAGCTAGGATGGCTCAAGATGCAAGACCTTCTGAAGACCCTGTGAAATCAAATGTGAGTTTTGTAGCTTGATTTCAATGTGCAGTTAAATGTGAAATCCTGCCCTATTATCACAGATTTCTTTGGAAGTACTGGGAGGCCATCCAGGGATACTTTGTTTTACATATCCCTGAGGATTCATTTGCTCTTTCTGCATGCTAACAAAGCCCTGGCATAACTAGGTTTCATGACAAAAATTTAACTGTGTTAGAAAACACGATGAAGAGAAAAATGTGGTTAGTATATGTGTGCTTTAGATTGAGTGTTGAGGATCATGTAGAAAATGCAGGTTTGAATCCAGCCGGATAAAATTTCTGTTTCCAATGGGAGTTAAAAACAGAAAATGTAATTCTGACTATTTCTTGTAATTACAACAATTTATCAATTCTATATCTCATAATTATCATAATTAAACTTTATAATTCCCATAATTCAACTTTATATCTCACAATGTGACTATGTAGAATTATACACTAAATTGCCAAAAGTATTGGGACACCCCTCCAAATCATTAAATTCAGGTGTTCCAATCACTTCAATGGCCACAGGTGTATAAAATCAAGCACCTATGTATGTAGACTGCTTCTACAAACATTTGTAAAAGAATGGGTCACTCTCAGGAGCTCAGTTAATTACCGTGATATGTTGCCACTTGTGCAATAAGTCCAATCGTGAAATTTCCTCACTACTAAATATTCCACGGTCAACTGTTAGTGGTATTAGTGGGAACAAAGTGGAAGCAATTGGGAACAACAGCAACTCAGCCACGAAGTAGTAGGCCACGTAAAATCGCAGTGGGGTCAGCGCATGCAATGAGTGGTCCAAAGTTCAGGCTCCAGAAGGATATAAGAAGGAATGACGGCAGTGAAGGGCAAGTGAGGACCAGGCCTCAGGCATTTTAAGTTGATGTTTTTATTATGCTTATGCCATAGTTGGCCACTGTTACTTCTTCCATAGTGTTGTTTGTCTATTAGAATTAAAGTTAAGTTTAACGTTAGCCGTTCCTTCTTCCCTGAACTTGAACTTTGTTAAATTTACGTTTGATCACTTAAATTCACATTATTTTATCTCATACTAACGAAATAGCCGTGAGTCCTGAATCTCAGACAGTAATTTTTTTGACAAATTAAAAATGTAGGATAACACAGCGCTGTTTTACTTGGTCAAAACAATCATGCTAAATATACATTTGAGTGTGTTGAAAGTTATATTATAACATTACTCTGTGTGTTCGCTCGGTTGCTCGTATGAGACACTTGTAGCTCATTAAGTAAGCTAGATCTAGATATAGCAATGATGTGCTTTCTGACAATAAGGGCTTCCAATCGGTTGCTCACCTGTCTAATAAAATGCATACTATATTGTGTCTTTAGTGTTTCCATAGTTTTTACGGAAGTAGAACTGAAAATCGAGGGTAACACAGATAAGACGTCATTGACAGGCGATGCAATGACACGGGCCATTATACTGGTTAAAATTGTGAATTTCTGTGGATTTAAACATTTTTGGAAACATTTGGCATAATGTAAGTACACAATTGAACAAAATATATAACACTGTTGCTAGTGGTTTTTGGATATTTTAGTGCAAAACATCTTACATGTTGTGCCTTTAACTGCAAAATTGTCATAATTGTGACTCACAACTGCAACCACACTGTCAAAAAAACCACTGTAAAAACTTAAATTCAGTTGCTGCCTTAAATGTTTGTTTTTTAAAGTTATTCCAACTTAAATTATATTCAGATCGAGTTGAATCTTATATAAATTTTCTTATAGTGCAGTAACCTTTCTAAATTGTGACTAAACATGTATATATCTCAAACAATGTATAAACAATTTACACATTTTAAAATTGATCTCATAATTACTTCTCTCTACTTAATCTGGAGGTGGAAATGGTCTTTCATAGTTTCCTTTCTACTCTTTTCCTTCTTTGGTCAATTGAAAAGTGGCAAGAATTTGGAATAAAATACTGATGCAAGAGTATGCATTGGACATGCAAGAATAATTTCTGCGAGAACAGAACAGAACAGAAGAAACAAAAGCAAACAAAAAAAAAAAAACACAAAAAAAGAAAACTAGCGGGATCCCTTCAAATCAAATGCAATGATTAATGTTACATACTGCTTTCCTGTGTCAATGTGTGTGTGAGTGGGAGTCGACAGTGAATCCTTGTCTGGTGTGCTGTCATCCGCCCACACCCTAAGGGGAATCTCGGAGGCCGGAGCGTTACTTGCCAGGAGCATTAACGCTAGGATTTCGCAATGAATCAAGCTACTAAACCATAAATGGACCATAAATTCAGTGACTACCGAAAGTAAACTGTGCAGCTCGCATGGGCCGTTATATACGAGCTGCTGCTGCAATGCGCAATATGTTTGTTTGCTCGTGGCAAACGACTGCCGCCCCCTGAGCGTATGCGTTCACATCAAACAGCAGCCTCGAAGCACACTGGCCATTTGGGCTATATTTTGATGACAATTACAGTTTGAAAAAGCATGCGTGGACCTGTGCGTAAAGCCATTTATATACACACACACACCCTAGAACCCTGCAAATGGGTTATTAGCTCAGGAGCCAATAGAAACCCCACAGCAATTCGAGTTTCTGCTCAAGGGCTAATCAGCGAGTAACTCCAGTAGCAAAAGCCTTGTTAGAGACCCTCGAGAAGCATATGAGCGGTTCCTGCCTGTTTGAGTGAAGAACCATGTGCCTTAGGGTTATAATCACAACCCTGAATGGGTGACACTCAACACAGTAACACATGTAATCCATTTGCTTTGTGTTTGTGTTGCTTCTTTTAAAGGACGGTATCGGACAGGAAGACATAAATCAAGATGCTTGTGGGTTGTTCAGTTAGTGTTCTGCTGGACTCATAAAAAGAAAAACCTTCATCGTCTGCTCGGCTTCACTGTCCGGATGTTGCTTTGTGTGTTTGTGTAAATCTAACATCCTCTTCTGCTGAATTTAATGGGATACTTCACATAAAAACGAACATTCTGTCATCATTTATTTATCATTTACCCTCATGTCGATTCCAAACCTGTATGACAAACGCTGCATATAAAATTGTGTGTTCTACGAAATAAAGTCTTACAGGTTTGGAATCGACATGAGGGTGAGTAAATGATGACAGAATTTTTCATTTTTGGATGAACTATTTCGAAATGCAGGTACTTTGAGGAGTTAAATACTTAATGCTACAGCATAAACTATAAATGCACAGCTAAATTAATTGAAGAACGTTATAGATATTCAGATACGTTTCACAAAAGGAAAACACATATAAAATGACTTCCTTTGTGTTTCTTTGTTTTCTCTGCCACAGCTGTTTCTTACCCCCTTTTCACTTTTGCACGAAAGAACAACCGATAATCCTCACATGACCTACACACACACACACACACACACACACACACACACACACACACACGCACACACACAATGTGTGAAAGCATCGTTAGCTCATCTAATCAGTGTTAATTACACTACTTACTGACAGTCCCACCTGTCATGCAATAGTCTCGTTCTAAAATGTAATGAGCCGCCTACCTAGACAGCATCATAGTGCTCCTGACATAAAGCCTGTTCCAAATGCCGTTGAAAATGGCACTAAGACAGTGGTACTCATCTGGTTTTGACGTCAAGAGCTGACCTAAACACAGTACCAAAATGATCATACATTAAGGTTTATACAGATTTATACAAAAATGCTCTTAGAACCAAACATATGCATATGTAAGATTAACATCAAGACACAAGACATAGGCTAAATAGTTGCTTTCGGGTTCAGTTCCTATCCTGATCTAGTTACCCTCACTTTCTGTCGCTACTCTGGACATTAAATGTTTTGCTCAGCAGCCACTGTGACAAGTAGTTTTCCAAAGTCCAAAGTTTTTCACTGGCCACAATTTTGACATTGATACCATGGGGAAAAACTGCCATATAGATATTTTTACGATTATCTCATAATTTAGCAGCAGGTATATTAGGCTGCTGTCACTTTAACCCCTTTTCCACCAAGGCAGTTTGACTGCTGGTTCGGAGCCAGAGCCTAGTTTCAAATCGGTTCTTTGTCTTTCGACACCCAAAGCACCAGCTCTGAACCAGGAAAAGTGGTTCTTAAGTAGGACCAAAACATTTCTGGTCTAGAAGTAAGAACGGGGTTGCCGTGACCAACAAGACAAACACAAATCGTCATTTTTTAAATAGCAGCTAATCGAGCTAAAAGCTGCTCGATTTTAATCTCCGTCTATACAAACTATGGCGAGCTTCACAAATGCATTGGATTCGCCGATGTAGGTTCACATAGTCATGTGCATCAATAGTAACGCAACGTTCGCCATTGTTGTTGGAAGGCTTGTGCGAGATGCATCGACGGTGCGCAGACCGATTGGCGTAACATCAAAGTACAGCGAGAGGATAAAATGGGTATTGGAAGCGTTTCAGATATTTCAGTATCTATATGTATCGAAAAATCAACATTATTTTGCACTTAGTTTATTATTTCAGAGGACTTTTTAAAGGTCTACAATTGAAAAATGGATATTATATATACACTTCAACCCGCCAAAGTGGCAAGTCGAAGTGACCGTTACACGCCACTGCTGAATCCAGTTTGGTGGGTGTTAATGTTAAGCCCTGTTCTACTGTCATATAAAACACATAGAGTGCACTGCAAAGAGTTTAAAGGACAAATTAATTCAAGATGGCCGACAAAGTGAGCTATACGTCACTAAATTAAAAGTTAAAACAAAGCTTAATTCAATCAAAAATGGACTATATGATTCCATATTTCTGTGTGCCAAGTATTTGTTTGCTTATTAGAGAATCATGTTGTTAGCCACAGCTACTGTATAGCAGCATTTAACTAACATCAGACAAATAGGATGAAGCTTCAGATGAGAAGCGCTATTTGTGTGGTGTGCTGACTTGCTGCTTATGTAGAGCGTTCCAATTCAGTCACTTATGAGCAGGTCCTTATGGAATCTAAGCATACAGAATTCAGCAGAAATGGAACAGCCATCGTTTACAGAATGGAATATTTTGTATAATTATGTTATACTTACTTTACAATGTTAGCGTCCAATTATTTCCTAAAAAAAAAGTCATATTCGATCAGGGTACTCTATAGGTAGTGGACAGCAAGGTAGCTCACTAGGTTTTGGAACAAAGCTAATGAGACCAAGCTAAAGAAAGAATCCTTCTGTGAGTGGTGTTGTGTTTGCCTCCGGCTACACTGATATATACATAGGTGTTTGTGGCAGCCAAAGGTTTGTGGCAGTGTTTTTTTCCCTGAGTGTTTGTATATTTCTGTGAGTTGGCATGCAGGTTAACCTTTCCCGCTCTCTCACTTTATGTGTGTGTGTGTGCCTGCAGTCGACACTCAATCTGTGGGACCTGCAGAATGGGAAATAGTCATCTAAAAATACCCAGACTGCCCAGTGTGCACTGAGGCTACTATGGTTTGATGTGCCTAATCTCCCTTTCCTAACTCTGCTATTCTGTTTCTCAAAGAGAGAGATAGAGAGAGAGGCTCTGACCCGGCCCAACACAGCCATCTCATTACACCGGGGAATACGGGACAGGGTTAGAGAGAGAGAGTGACAAACAGAGGACGAGAGAGATACAGGAACACAGGAAAACAGCAACTGGGAAAAGACAGAAGGGGGAAGATGAAGGGATTCAGGGATAAGCCCAGGGATGGATGGAAATGAGGGAGTCAGAGGTAAAAAAAAAAAAGAGCAGTGTGTGTCCAGATATGGACAAGACGAAAGGAAAGGTGAAGAAAACGACGGAAAGCGAAAGATAATGGTCCTATTTAGACATAAACACTGTTTAAACACAGCAGAGATGCAGGAACAGGAAAGGGAATTTCAGAAAAGGTTTGTCTAAAAAAAACATTAAAAAAAAAACATACACAGGTAAAGTTGAAATTAGAAGTAGTTATACATACACCGATCAGGCATAACATTATTCCTAATATTGTGTTGGTCCCGCTTTTGCTGCCAAAAGAGCCCTGACCTGTCAAGGCATGGACTCCACTAGACCCTTGAAGGTGTTCTGTGGTATCTGGCACCAAGATGTTAGCAGGAGATCCTGTAAGTCCTGTAAGTTACGAGGTAGGACCACCATGGATTGGACTTGTTTGTTCAGCACATCCCACAGATGCTCGAGTGGATTTAGATCTGTGGAATTTGGAGGCAAAATCTACACTTCAAACTCGTTGTTGTGCTCCTGAACCCATTCCTGAACCATTTTTGCTTTGTGGCAGGGCACATTATCCTGCTGAAAGAGGCCACAGCTACCAGGGAATACCGTTTCCATGAAAGGGTGTACATGGTCTGCAACAATGCTTTGGTACATGCCAAAGTAACATCCACATGGATGGCAGGACCCAAGGTTTCCCCAGCAGAATATTGCCCAAAGCATCACACTGCCTCCGCCAGCTTGCCTTTTTCCCATAGTGCATCCTGGTGCCATGTGTTCCCCAGATAAGCGAAGCACACGCATCCGGCCATCCATGTCATGTAAAAGCAAACGTGATTCATCAGACCAGGCCACCTTCTTCCATTGCTCCATAGTCCAGTTCTGACGCTCAAGTGCCCACTGTTGGCACTTTCGGCGGTGGACAGGGGTCAGCGTGGGCACCCCGACTGGTCTGAGGCTATGCAGCCCCATATACAACAAACTGCGATGCGCTGTGTATTCTGACACCTTTCTATCAGAACCGTCATTAACTTCTAGAGCAATTTGAGCTACAGTAGCTCGTCTGTTCGATGGGACTACACGTGCCAGCCTTCGCTCCCCACATGCATCAATGAGCCTTGGCTGCCCATGACCCTGTCGCCGGTTCACCATAGTTCCTTCCTTGGACCCCATTTGACAGATACTGACCACTGCAGACCGGGAACACCCCACAAGAGCTGCAGTTTTGGAGATGCTCTGACCCAGTCGTCTAGCCATCACAATTTGGCCCTTGTCAAACTCGCTCAAATCATCAACTTTGAGGACAAAATGTTGACTTGCTGCCTAATATATCTAAACCTACTAACAGGTGTTATGCCTGATCGGTATATATTAGGATTAACATACACCACAGAAAACATTTTATAAATGTATGTTTGAATAATATACAGTATTTATGGCTTATGGCTGTTTTATATCTTTATGGCTGTATTATATTTAAATATTATATTAACTATAAATTCCTGATATTACTACAGATGTTCTTTGTCACATTTATATATAGAAAAATGTATAACGGTAAACAAATATATAATTTCAATAATGACAAATAACAAATTTACAAATAAAATTATGAACTAAAATTTATAAAACAAACATCAGCAAGTCAAAATCTGAACTACTGGCCCAGCAGAACGCTAAATTTTGCATTTAAAAGTTTGAGGTTGGAAAGTTTTTATTTATGTTTTTGAAAGAAACATTTTGCTCACAAAGACTGCATTTATTTGATAAAAAATACAGTAAAACAGTAATACTGTGAAATATTAATTTAAAATAACAGTTTTCAATTTTAATATATTTTAAAATGGAATTTTCAGTAGCTAATAATCTAGTCTTCAGTATCACATGAGCCTTCAGAAATCAATCAGGAAACTTATTTTTGTGATAAAAAAAAAAAAAAAAAATTATATATATATATATATATATATATATATATATATATATATATATATATATATATATATATATAACATCTTTTACAACAATGTTAGTCACTTTTGATCAGTTTAATGCATCTTTGCAGAATAAAATGTTAGGAACTGGTTCACAAACATTAAGAGCTGAGAACTCATTCACTCAGTTAAACATCCCTGCTTTCGCTCACAAGTAAATATAAACCAACAGCCTGTCAGAGCCGGTTTAGAGGGTTGTAAACAAAAGCAGCATCTCTACTGTCAAGGAGTTGGTTAACGTCGACCACTTTGCCGCATCAGTACGTCAATGGTCTTATAGGTGAGGGTGGTTTTAAGCTTGCAGGGAAAACAAGAGAGACAAATAGTGCAGAAGAGTGAGAAAAGAAACATAAAGCACACAAAAAGACAAAGACGGAGAGCGAGAGGGAGAATGTTAATAATGAACGTGTGTGCCATGTAATGGCCATAACCTTCACCAAGATGAGAGTTGAGAGATCCTACCAGCATTCACTGCTGGTGCGTTGAGTGATTAGTATTACAGAGAGAGAGAGAAAGAAAGGAGATGGAAAGAGCGAGAGGCAAAGAAACCAGCTCTACTCCTGTATGCAGGAGGGTGAATGAAGTCTAAAGGAGACTGTCTGGGCACTGATGCATGCAGAGTCACCCCCTGCTTGAGGTTACGTGTCTTACGTTAGATAACACCCATCCATTTTAATGCATGTATGTGAGGGAGGGAGAGCTCTGAGCCTGTAAATTGAAACATTAAAGCTAAAACGCAGTGAAATGTAACACTAAATGTTGCATGCTTGACAGCATGTAATTTCTCTCCCGTTCCATACTGCTTTCCTGCTTAGAGACTTAATTGGTCAAGATCAGCCTTATGACACATCATGTTTCAAACTGACAAAAGCCACACTCGATGAGCCCCAAATGTGAATGGAAATCGACTTTGGTGGGAAAAGTCATTTCTAGCCAGTTGGAGTGACAAAACATCCTTTTTTTTTATTTTTATAAATCTGACATGTATTTGGGAAAATCAAATAAAAAGATACAAACGGTCTAATAAAGAAAAAACGTCTCTGTTATGTATGTAACTCTCGTTCCCTGAAGGAGGCAACGGAGATGTACGTTGGACGTCACTGATGAATTGGGATCCCTTCTGGGAGCCCTATCAGCTTCGAGTGTATACAGAACGAGCCAATGCACATTGGCGTGCAAGATTTGCATCTCGCGCTCCGGTCTACCTGTGCGTTCCCGAAGTGTCTCCAGATCAGCTGGATCACCTGGGGATGGAGGACTCTCCCGGAAGCACTTGCACGATTGAGCAGGCCGGGAATGTGAGTGGCACGAAGCGACCTCAGATGCTTGTGACTCCAGTGGAGGAGATTGTGGGCAAGTTGTGACATGTGACGGGAGCGTAGACCACCTTGTTTGTTGATGTACACAATGGTCGCTGTGCTGTCCGTACGGACCAGAGTGTGCTTGCCTCGTAGCGACCCCTTGAAGTGGCCTAGCACAAGACGTACTGCCAGTGCAGTTGAGGCCCCGTCCACAGACCCGAAACTGCATGCCCGTTGTACGTGGCCCCCCAGCCGGTGATAGAGGCATCCGTGGAGACCATGGGAACACCTGCCTGTAGAAATGAAGGGTCCGACCACGGGCTAAAAGTTTGACGGCAATTTGGTGTGATTGCTACACGGAATGAACCGCACTGCCATGCCCATCTCGGGACTCGGTCGTGGAGCCAGTGTTGAAGCGGCCTCATATGAAGCAACCCGAGCGGCGGCAACTGCGGCTGCGGCTGCGGATAGCATATGCCCCAGGAGCCTCTGAAAATTATTCAGTGGGACCGCTGTTCTGCGCTTGAACGAATTCAAGCAGTTCAACACCGACTGGACACGCTCCTCTGTGAGGCACGCTGTCAGATTGACAGAGTCCAACTCCATACTGAGAAAGATCCTCTGGTAGGGATGGCTCGATACCACAATTTTGTCTTCGGTATGGTACCACAATCTAATACCGAAGTACCGATATTAAATCAATACCATACAGAGTCTGAATTTTGATGCGGGTATTGCGCATAATTTTACTCACTCTCGCAAGTTTTGGGTTTATGAAGCGGGAAATTACCGCAAATGTTTATTATTAAATGAATCAACAAAGATTATCACATCAATCAGTCATTTGGAAACTTTTTTGAAAGTAATTTCAGCATTACTGCGCGTCTCCATTCTCTCAAAATGAGCAAATTGCTTCTGGCTTCAAAAGACGTGATCACGCATACACTATAAAAGCATCTGCGCGCTCAGATTCAACACTTTCGCTTCCGTTGCAGGACAGCTGACGGAAATCACAGCCCACGTCTTTTTAAACCTCGCCAATTTGAACATGCAAGCGATTTTATAGCATTTCGTAATACATATGGGATGAGAGCTCTTTGAGAGAGAGTTTTCTTTGCGCTCATGCCAACAACAAACACACACACACACACACACACACACACACACACACACACACACACACACACACACACACACACACACACACACACACACACACACACACACACACACACACACACACACACACACACAAGCCTAAAGAGCTCGCGCATTCCAAATTAAGTTGTTTTTCCTCAGTCAAATACACACAAAATTATGTCAAAAATGTAAATCTTTAGTGAGTAGTTACACACAGTTGGTTACATCTTTCGCGGATGTAAATAGTGCAATAGTATGCGTGCAAATATTATGAGGTCTAAACGTCACTGGTTGAAACGAACGCTGGAGATTTCTTTATATTTAAACGATACGATCTTATGTATGTGCGTTAATCAGTGTTAAAAGAAAAATGTCTAAATTAGATCGTTAGAATTATGCACTCACCTGTCAATCTCTTAATGTCTTACAAGTCAGGAATTAAGTGACCGATGCTTGGCAAGGTTTGATGGTTCTTCAGCAGTTTTATAAGCAAAGTAATTCCAAATTTCACGTCTAACCCTCTCTTTATTAATTCCTTTTGTGCGTGTTGAGTGAGATTCAACTGCTGTATTCATTTTGTTCTGTTAGAACATTTGCCGGTTTCACGTCAGTTTGGGTAGCGCACTGCCACCTAGCTTCGGAACAGCAGCATATACCGAAATGAGCAAAATCATGATATCGCACCGTTTGAAATAAAATATATACCGGTATTTTTCCAGTACCGGTATACCGCGCATCCCTATCCTCTGGACAGGGGAGAGTTTGCTCTTTTCCCAGTTGACCCGAAGTCCCAACTGGCTGAGGTGACTGAGCACCATGTCCCTGTGTTCCCACAACTGCTCTCTCGACTTGGCCAGAATCAGACAGTCGTCGAGGTAGTTGAGAATGCGAACACCACGCTATCTCATGGGAGCAATGGTCGCCTCCGCGACCTTCGTGAAGACACGGGGCGACAGAAACAGCCCGAAGGGTAGGACTCTGTACTAATATGCCTGCCCCTCGAAAGCAAAGCGTAGGAACGGTCTGTGTTGAGGGAGATTCGAGACATGTAAGTACGCGTCCAGGTCGATCGCTGCAAACTAATTCAAGAACCACAGGTTTGATTGGCCGCAACCCACCGCCTTTCTTGGGTACAATGAAGTACAATGAAGTACGGGCTGTTGAAGCCTGTCTTCATATCGGCTGGAGGGACCGGCTCTTCCGGATAACGTCCTTCACCGCGTCCTTCACCAGTAGGACTGCAATCTCCGGCCATTAAAACAGGAGCACCCTCCTTCAGCACGGGGCGAACCTCATCGCATAGCCGAGTCTGAGTCAGCGAGACGTGCTGGGAAGCACTAGCCAGGCTTCCAGTGACTGAACAAGGGGGACACACGGGACCGCAGATATACCCGCAGTGGGGGTTAACAGCGTTGCTACGTCATATTCTCGCACATGCGTCGTGGTGCTTCGTGAGTTCACGGCAGAGGCCAAAACGGAAAACAAGGACGTGTTGAAGTCGTTATTTCGATTTTTTTTTGCGCACAAAAACTATTGTCGGCGCTTCGTAAAATTATTGTAGAGCCACTGTAGTGAGATGGACTTTGTAACAACGCTTTTAGTGCCTTTTATGGGTCTTGTGAGTGTGAATGTACTGAATGCCAATGGAGGCCTACCTGAGGCCTTTCTCAGCCATCAGCTTTCAACAAAAATATCTTCATTTGTGTTCATTTGAGGTCTTACGGGTGTCGAACGACATGAGGGTGAGTAATTAATGACATAATTTTCATTTTTGTGTGAACTAACCCTTTAAAGATGCAAATAATAAATGTGTTTATTTGAACTTTTCTCATAATTGTAACATATTTGTATGTAAAATGCATATCTGACAATTGCAACGTCATATCTCACAATGTGACTTATTTTGAAATTTCTAACAATTTCCTTTTTCTGCTCTGAGGTAAAAACAGGTTTCCATAGTTCAATATCTTCTTTTTTTGTAGCCAACACTTTAAGCTATGCGACTTTAAAAAATAAATCTATCATGTGTGACAATTTGCCTCAGTCTCCCATATAAAGGACAATTTGAGGTTAAATGGTTCAAAAACCCTTTTATATAATCAAAAATGGCGTGATTTGGATGGATATGGTGGCGATCTGGAGTCCATGCTGAGCTGCACACATTCTTGGCCGACCTTGTTCAAGCCTAATTTTCACTTCCAAGAAAGTCAGCGGAATGAGAGGATTAAAAAAAGGACTCAATTCATTAAGGGAGGTGATGGCGATTTGCATTTTCCAGGTGTGTGGAGACGATTGGAAATGATTGTTTGCTAATTTAGATGAGGAAAGCAATGGTTTAACGTCTGGGGCTGAGCGAATGGGAGTAGATGCCCGGGAGAGCGGACGGCATCTGTGCCAGAGGACAAACTAACTTCAGGTTTTTACAGAGCTGAGCTTTATGACTGTGTGTGTTTGTGAGGACAGAACATTGAAAGCTGAAACAATTTTTTTTGGGGGGGGGGGGGGGGGGGGCTTTTTGAAATGATTCTATCCGCTTAGCCTATGTCCCAAACAGGCATTCTAAGCAATTGATATGAATAGTCACAAAAACGTTGTCGGAATAGGCCTCATCAGTACCTCTTCTTACAAACTTTCAATATATTTATTCATGTAGCAGTGGAAGTGCACTAACACTGAAATATGCTTTCCATTCCCTAATGTACCATAATACATGTCACAGAGGGTGTATATTTGTTATTATTTTTCATCAACTGTGAATGGCTTTTTAATACAACAGTTTTTTTACACTCCAAGCCTTATTACTGAGTATTACCTCTATGGAAAAACAGGCATCACGTAATTTATTAAGGTGAGTGCCCCTCTTTTCTGAAACAAATTGAGAGTAATGTAAACCAGCGCTTTATTTAATTGCTTTGTGCTGGGCGGCGGCATCTGTATTTGAGCTCCATCGACTGCAGGAAAATTACTAGAACGTTTCTGTATTATTTTATTTAAAGAAATAGTTCATCTTGAAATGAAAATTCTGCCATCATTTACTCGCCCTCATGCTGTTCCAAACCTGTATGAAGAACAAAAATGAGATAATTTGAAACATCTTCACGCAGGTCTTTTCAATATAAGAACAATTCACAGTAACCACGGCTGTTGAATTAAAGAAAACAACACTAAATAATAATGAATCAAAACTCACTGGAATGATTACTTCAATTAAATGACGTCAAAAGGCTTAAAGGAATATAGCAATGACACATTTGGTACTTTTATGGTAGTTCAACTCAATGACAGTGGTATTTAGTTAACCGGTCACATTTTTGGACTGCTCCTCACACAAAGCCATCACAAAAACTTAGATAGTACAAAATCATATACAGTTATGGTGCTCATTTAGTGTCTTTTTGTCATTTTGGTGGAAGAGCTGCAATGGGATTCTTTAAAAAATGCTCCTATTTTGTTTCACAACAATGACATGTGAGTAAATAATCACTGAATCTTCATTTCGGGGTGACATTCCTTTACACACAACACCCTCTCTTACCACCTAATTCATGGGTCATTGCTGGCTCAGTGTTTGACAGCTGTCACCCTTCCCTTCAGGTGCATCAGAACGCACCAGAGGACAAGAGAGAGCAAGAATGACAGGGATACGGGGAAAAGATGGATGCAGAGAGGTGTCCATGGGCAGCTGGAGGGATGAAGATAGAGGAGGAAGAGGTGGGGAGAGAGGAGAGATCCCAGGCCTCTCTGTCACTCCGGGCGGTCGTCTTTCCGCCCTCTTGTTTTCTTCATCCTTCCATCCTGTGCCAGTAACCTTCACCGGGAGGCCACAGCAGAGATGATGAATGGAATCAGAGACAGGAGAGAGGACAAAGATTAGGGTGAGAGAGACAGATGAAAAATGACAATGACTCAAGGGAGGAAAACAGAAAGAGAAAGAGTGGGAAAGAGCAGGATAAAGTTGAACATAGGGTTCAAAATGAACACTTTTGTGCAAACAAAATGAATTCTATAATATTATAAAATATGAAAATATAAAAATGTCTATATATAAGTGCTGTCAATCGATTAAAAAATAACGAATTAATCGCACATTTTTCTATAATTATTCACGATTAATCGCACTTAACAACAAAGTTTTTAATGTATTTTTATATTGTAATAATTTCACAAATTATTGTAGAAACAACATAAAGACAGTATATTTCTTAAATATTTGATCTAGGTAGGAAATACATTAACAAGCAGTTTATAAATACAGCTATAAATGCTTAAGTAAATAAGCATATCTATAATGTGTTTAATAATAATATTTTCATACTTTATTAATGATCAATTATTTTTTTCTAAATTAAGTATTACATTATTTACAAACCAGTTATTTAGGACTTGTCAGTGGTTCATAAGATCATTTAGAAAGTGTAAGGAAATGATTAATGAACTATTTAAATGAACTATCTAAAAATATCCAAAAACCACTAGGCCAGTGTTATATATTTTTTCAGTTGAGTACTTGCAATATCCCAAATGTTTCCAACTATTTGTAAATTGTGAGAAAATTGCTATTTTAACCAAGGAACCGGGACATGTGAGGGAGTCGCCTGTCAATTGCGTCATATCCGCCTTACCGGTTTTATTTTGCAGAAATGCTTTACTCTTACTGCAACAAGTGTCATAGCTGCCACCGAGTAACGCCATATCATTTTCAACACACTCAAATGTATCTAATATGATAAACAGAGCTGCGTTACCTCATACTCATGACCGGAAAAGCGGAAATGGTGCAGGCGACTGTGGCATAATAAAAGTCCCGTCGCTCGTGAGATGGTGTTGCGTTCATCTTTTTAACAATCGCTCCAGCGGCCTTGCTCAGTTCCCACAGCACTTAGCTCCGCTCTGCTTCATACTACAGTAATGTTAACAATCGCATCCAAGAACATGATTGAGTCCTATCCTGATTCTTTTCCACCGGCTGTGAGGTGAAGACCACATATCCTAAGATTCTGCACTCAAACTTGACGTCATCAAGCTACACCTTTGTTTTGAATAGGCGAAAAGTTACATAGTGCACCTTTAAATGCACATTTATACATCTTATTTAGACATTTAGTAATAGTTACACTAAATGCTTTATTAATCATGTATTCCTGAAAATACAATTATTAAACACTGCTTATAAATCAGGAATAAATCATGTATAGGTGTATTTATAAACTGCTTATTAATGTCTATTAATTCTTTATAAATGATGAATTAACTATTTGCTAATGTTTAACTAATGATTCATAGCGTGTAGTTATTATAAAGTGTTACCGAAATTGAATACAGTTGTCAAACACTTCACCGTATTCCCTACGTAAATTATCAATTAAACAGATTAAACAGAAATTAATATTTATTAAAGCTACAAAAGTTCAGTCATGAGCTGTGAATGTGAAAAAAGGGTCCAATTTTGAACAATAAGAGAGTTGAGTTGCAAAGTTGAGAGAGCATCAGAAATAGAAAGAGAGAAACAAGAGAAAGAAAGGAAAAGAGCGCAAGGTGTAATGAGAAGGGAACAACAGGGTGGGAGGGCAGAGGGTGAAAGAGAAGATATATAGAAAGAGAGTGAAGGTGACCGAGACAGTGAAGGGTGATTCTCTGTGAGTCTGGTGGACGGTGATGATGACGAACATGAGATAATAACACTCACACACACACACACACACACACACACACACACACACACACAAACACACACACACACACACACACACACACACACACACACACACAGCATGCCCTCTGTGCTGCTTTCTCCCACAGAGAGAACAATTTTGGTTTTAAAGGAATAGTTCACCTCAAAATGAAACCTCGATCCAAACCCGCATGACTTTCTTTCTTATGCGGGAAACAAAAGTGATATTAAGGAGAAAATTCATGCAGCTTTCTTTTTGTACAATGAAAGTGAGCAGAGACCATCGAGCACTCAAAGTGATAAAAAAAAAACACTATAAAGGCATAATAAAAAGAGTCCATATGACTTGTCCACTATAGTCCCAGTCTTTTTTTAAATGTGAAGAATTATTTTGATTCACATACAGTGCACTTTTGGCCAGTTTTATGATGCCAAACTTCACCACTCAGGATATCATTAATGTTAAACATGACATGGTATGTCTAAGATACTCATTTGTGGTGCCATTTTTGGTGCACAACAGCCTTTTGTGTTCTTTTGTCCTCTAAGATGATATCCATCATTATTCATTAGATATCACGCCTCCTCGCATACAGGCTTTGTGAAGAAAAACACTTACAAATTTTAAATCAGTGTATTGTTTTATGTGAATGAGTAGGCTCAATGATTCTCACAACGGTTTAAAGCAAAAAAATCTAGGCAAATACACCCATTAGTCAAAAGTCTTGTGGACACATATCTATTGTGTGTTTTGAGGCCTTAATTTTAAAACACATTGTTTTGTTTTCTCAAAAACCATGCATAAACATTTTTCTCTCAAAAATACAAGCATGTACATACATGTTCACATATTATGGTAGCCCAGATTGTGCTGAATACAGTGTAATTACACTTTTGCCATTAATGTGTTTATAAGCAACTGAAAAAAACACAAATGTCAGAGCATGTCAAAACTTCTAAAGGGCCCCAAAACAGCTCAGACTCCTAGGGCATCCAGGTCACACAAAAAATGTGGTGGCGCTATAATACGAAAAAAGCCTAAAACAGCTATAACTAAGCAACCGTTAGTCCGATTGACTTGAAAATGGTCATGCTGTGTCTTTGTCCAAGTCGCCTCGACATTTGTGTACCTTGAAAAACATGGCCGCCATCGGCCTTTGAACTTTGAGATCGGAACAAAACTCATGGCCCTAGAGGTCTGTGCGAAGTTTGAAAGAAAACGGCCATCGGGCTGTCGTGTTTTAGACCATATATATCGCGCAACGAATCACACATACACACAATATGCATGTCATATGTTAAATCTTCTCATTCTGGAATTTTTTTCCTCAAGAGCCACTGCTGTTAATCAAATCATTTGTTAAATATTTGAAATGATTTGAAAATCTAGGGACCCTCATGGCAAAAAGTTGTCAAAAGAACAGATACAGCAGATACATTTTTTTTTATATATGGCCAATTGTGAGTAACATGTCTATATCGTATGCACAAAGTAGAAACTTCACAAAACTGTGTAGATATGAAGAACAACTCATTTTGAAGAAACCTGCCAGGTTTCATGGATTCCTGATGCTCAGATGGCTCACAGTAAATTCTAAACCATCAATTATTTCAACTAAAGATGGGGCCTGTAATACTACTGTTGTTCACCGGTTCAGCCTAGAACCCAACAGCATGGTTGGCATGAAGTTCTTAAACGCTTGAACCCTGTTAATTGCTGCTTGCAGCTATATTTTTTCATGACCATTTTCCACATTCCGTTCTATTTAATCATGACTCTCTCTTTACTTCTATACATAAATGAGCACTGTTATGATTGGATAAACTCCATGCACTGGCATAGTTTTCATTGTTGTTCATCGGGGTCGGCCAAGTGGTTGAATACTGAATACGTGTTGATGTGTAAATGTGGGCAGTATGTTAATGTGTTTACAGTTCTGATGCCAATACCTTGACAATTTCTGAATGAGCTGTTATTTTAGTCATTCATTTAGCTCATGTACTAACCCTATACACAAAGGGCACATAATAAAGTGCTGTTGTTTTGCCAGCTTTAGTTCATTATAAAGACCTTTCTGCATGAGTTCTTCACAGTGCTGTCAACTTTAATCTCACGCTTCACACATTTTACTTTCGCATGGTTCTTTCGCATAGTTTTATAGTAAAACTCTTGCAATTAGACAGAGACTGCGTGCCAAAGTAGTAAAATGCATATTCCCAACAGAAATGGAAACAAAAGCACAATGACGGTTGCCAAATTCACTCCAGCATTTCCAGAAAACGGCAAGTCTAAAATCATTCTGAAAGCAAAGGCCCGTGCCTTCAGCCGTCCGTCCCCCTCCCTCGCTCAACACAGACAAGTGGAATGACAGACAGAGAAAGGCAGTAGGTCTTCTCCCCAGAGAGAGAGAACGCATTCATCCGTACTGATCTTAAAACAACAGCCTCCTCCTCTTTTCCCTCTCCTTTTCACCCCTAGCTCTCTTCCTCCTTCCCTTGACAACACACCCTCACCCTCTCTCTTACTTGATTGGCTCGCCCTCCATGCATTCCCTTTTTCTCCCCATCAGCCCGTGTATCGCCGTGTCTTTCACCTCGTGTTCCACTCCTCGTTTCCTTCTTTCTCTTCATCCATGCTGACTTGTATTCCGTGCCATTTCCTCCCTCCACCAATCGTTTCCAGCTGCTAAGCTCTTCACGCTGTCCTCTCACCTGTTACCTTGGATCAATTGTTTGTCTTCTAAAAATCATGTTGTTGAATTTTATGAACTCTATTAAGTCGTATCGGATAAATCACATAGGGGGAGCACATAACTTTACAAATTACATTTTACACGGGGTCACATGAACTTCTTTTCATACAGTACTTTCCAAATGCTGGTGAATTGACAACACTTTCTAGCTAGAAATATTTCATATTGGTTATAAAACTGTTTGCATGCAGCAAAAAAAAAATTGTCTCATTGACCATAAAATTGCTTAGCTGTTTTTCTCAGTAAATCTTAGAAAGCCTGTCAAGATTTGTCAGGGTCAAATTTCACCTCAAAGTGGTTAAAAAAAGCATGTTTTTTGGGGGGCCATTCAGATTAGCTTTTTGTATTAATCATTTATGAGTCATTACTGCAATGTAATATAATAAAATGCAAAAAGAAATAAATTAATGACCTAATGAAAAAAAATATTTAATACGTTTTATTTAAATATTGAGAAAACGACATAAATTAAAATAAAAGTATACATCACAGGGCATTGCATTTGCGACAAAAAATAGATGTGTGCAAACTGTACAATGTATTTTGGAGAACGTGTGCGAATAAAAAAATCCCTGCGGATCAGTTTTCTTAAATGTAAGATCATAAAAAGTCTTCAGTACCTTAAATGGTATAACAAACGACTTGATGATCATTTTAAAGCTTTTTATCTTGGGCATGGAAAAACATAAATCGCATTACTGAATGCTTATAAATGCTTATGAACTAATGCTGATCAATTATGACAATGTTTACTTTACAGTGCTTATAGAGTAATATGTATACGGTTGTAAGGATGCATATTGTATCTCCTTCATCTGAATTTTAATGAGCATCCTGCAATAATAAAGCATAGACATTGCAAAGTAAGGGTCCCGGTGTATTTCGGGCTTGTTTATAAATAAAAGTCACGCAGTGTGTCCAATGTCCAATGTATTATTTGGTTACACAAACTGTATGTAATTTAATTTAAGGCAGAAATAGTTGCGCCCCTAAAGTTTCTAATTACGCTCCTAAAGGCCTGTTCACACCGGGGCGATTTTCGAGCGCGTGTAACGCCTCGTGACTAAACAAAGGGCGCTAATGTGAGTGTGCACACGGCCTTTTTAAAAAAAAAGCCTTGGGTTCGTTTTTTTGTTTTGATGAGGCGCGTTAAAAACTGGCCTACCAATGAGATTTCCGCTTTTGTTCATGTGCCCAGAGCGGTTGAAGTTACAGTAAAACACGACTTGGTGGCGCTCAAGCACAAAAAAGTCTTGCCGAGCACACATTGATACGACGAAGAGGACGTAAGTAGACAAAGAAGAAGATGAGCTGCTAATGCTGCTTGCCAGTTAGCAAAAAGTGTGTGAATGGTTTTGGCAAGCACATAAATACTGTCTCTCTTCTTCTTCTTCTGTGTGACAAGCAAGTGCCAGAAGCGTAAAGTGGCGCAGCACCACCTTGTGTACCGGGAGCGGCCTCTTGTCACAGTGTGTTTTGTTTCATGTTCTCAGTTTATCATGTTCACTGTCATGTTTCTTAGTTTGCCATGTTCACTGTCTTGTTTCCTGGTTTGTCATGTGATTCCCATGCCCTCATGCGATCTTGTGTCATGTTGTCATTGGTTAATTGTCTCATCATTGTTCACAGGTGTCCCTTGTCTAGTCATTAGTCTTTGAGTATTTAATCCTCATGTTTGCAATGCGTCCTTGTTGATTATTCTTGTTGATAGTTCTCTGTTTCCAAGTCAAGTCTGTTGTCAAGTCTGTTCATTTGTCAAATCAAGTCTTAGATTGTTTTGTATCTGTTCACACCTGTAAATAAACTGCACTTGGATTCATTACTTCAACTTGCCTCCAGTGGACTATTCGTTACACATCTACTGAATTTGCACATTCACTCAGTACATCGCAAGTGAAAATCGATTGGGTGTGAACACAAAGACGCGCCAAAAAACGCTGGTGATAAGCACGCGCAATAATCATCCCGGTTTGCACAGGCCTTAAATCTTTCCTTGTGAAAAAAAAAGTAAGCGTCAAGCCCTGCATTACAATTCTATATGTTACTTTTGTTAATATGATTCATTACGAACATTTCAGTAATTTTATTGTTCTACAGTCCAAATACAATCATTGAGATTCTAATGTAATAACATCAAACTATTTTTTTTTATGGTGGATAAAAAAAATCTAACAATGTAAAACAAAAATCGTAATACAAAGAAGACTTTTTAAAATGACAATTTATGCTAAACATAATTTCTTTCTTTTTGACCATGGCATGTTCTTGACAGGTTTCACCCTGCAAACATTGCATGTCATTGTCATTCAAGGCAGCTCTCAGTGAAGCAACTGTTATAAAACATTGAACATCATTGTTATTTTGTTCCTCCGATGTTCATTATGTTAGAAATGTGTCTCCAAATGGAGTTCTGGAGTTATGACATTTAAAAATGCATTTCCTAGCTACATTTACGATGGGTACATTTTCCACTGAGGTAACAGTCACTGAGCTTCAGTCCTTTTGTTGAAATATAAAACATACATTATGCTGGAACCTTGCATTACTGCCAGTCAACTGCCCAGTAGCTCCATTTAATTAATTTTATAAGCAAAAAAAAAAAAGGAAAAAAAAGTTAATTAACATTCACCAAGTAAAAATTGGCTTTGGTAAGTGTTCATTTTGGACCCTGTTTGTATATTCCATAGCCTGGATGCCAGCCGAATTTAGCCCCGCCCACAATTTTTTTTGCTCGGGCAATTCGGTCTGGACTCGCTCCATAGAGGAGTAATTATGCCCGAACAGAAACTGTTCGGACCAATGAAATTGTCAGGGCGGGCTTTAGACGATGATGGACAGATGATCAACAGTAACGTAATCATCCACGTCATCGAAGGCTCTTGGGTTGAATTTGCTCTCATCCTAAACGGAGAACTTGTTCGTATATGCGTTCACCTTCACTATTTCTCTCAGAAACGATGATCGTGTTGGTAAGTACTCTGTGTATCCTTAAATTATTTTATTACTGGCAAAGATCGTTTACACTCATCTTTTTCTTGTAACGTTACTTAATCCAGCGTGCGTGCAGACAGGGTTGCCAAGTGTTTTTGCAATGTCGCGCACAATTGCTACTCAAAACTATAGCCCAAAACAATAACTTTCTGGGGGGTTCTCCGGAAAAAAATGGCGTTTGGTTGGCAAAATATGTTATTTTGGCAAGGTTGCCTGCTAAAATTCGCATTCCTGGGTTTATATAATCACATAATTGGGGTCGCTTCAACCCGCGGACATGGAGAAAAACACGGACTTGGGAACACAGCAATATTATTGTTGACATTTGACAACTAACGTTACGCGTCGCTCCGTTGCTCTGATTGGTTGTGGGTCTATCCAATTGAGGTCTTTCCTGGCTCGGTTGAAACACGCCCCATAATCAAAGCTCAATGGAGCGGTACCAGACTCAAATTCTGACTAGAATTGAGTATGGCCACGCCAGGCTATATATTCCACAGTTTGAGTAAAATGTGAATGAACAGCAGGAAGCAAGATGAAACCTGAAACACATGTGAAACACAAATATGTGAATTCATATTTGATACAGTATAGCCATGTACAACAAGACAGAAAACTTGAATCTGCCAAGTTTTATTAAAAGTTTATAATAGACTTCTATTTTTTACCCCTTAGTGGATTGTCTAGAACAAGGCTGTACAAACTTTTTTAAAAGGCGGCCAGATTCGATGTTGTGGACACACCTGGGGGCTGGTTCCTTTTCAATATATATATATATATATATATATACATATGTGTGTGTTTTGTTTCTTGGAAACATGACAGATTTGACAAAAAATTGCGCTGACAGTAGAGTAGGTTGAGATAGGACACAGATGTAAATTTAATACACAAACAATACCTGTAAAACGTTTTTAAAGGGTGAAATTGAAATATTATTACTAAGTTAGAACTCTATTCTTATTTAAATTAACGAGAATTCTATTTAGATCACCACAGGTAAAACCTCACTACGTGGTAAAAAGTAAAAATATTGTTTCTATATCTAGAATGGCTTTATGGTATTTAGTCTACATTTAATATAAATACATATGCACAAAACTGCAGGTTTATGACAAAAATATAGTCTGCAATTTGGCCTTTATTACTCAATTAATACATGTCTACATTAAAAAAATATATAAAATTAGATATTAACTACATTTCTGACAAAATACCACGGTTACAGTTAGTGTTACCACAGTAAATCCATGATAAATGTTGGTTAATTGCTAGTTAAAAGTAGTTGCACGTTAGTATTGTTGATTAAGTAAGCGCTGTTTCAACTGGCTTTAAACTAAATTAAATCACAGAAAGATTTGCAGCTTGTCCGGAGACTTCTATGGCGAACTCGAACTCTTACTGGCTGTTTAACATTAGTGGTCGCGTGATCGAGACACTTAGCAAGTAAACGCATTTGTGAGCTTGTGCTGCGCAATGTGCACGAGTAGCGCTGTTTCGTTCCGCTTTTGACGCATTTCCCTTGCCTAAAATCTAGTACTAGATTTGTAAATTATGCGTGGCGGGCCACAGATACTATGTTTTAATAGACAAGCTGCGGGCCGTTTGAAATTCATCCCTGGGCCGCATTTAGCCCGTGGGCCGGACTTTGGACACCCCTGGTCTAGAAGCTCTCTCCCCTTCTCTGTCTTTATAATTCATTGGGAATTAATTTTGGGAATCCAAAATTCATTCCTATTTTTATCTTACAAAAACTAGATTAAGTGGGGCTTTTAGTAGTCCATTTTAGTAAGTCCAAAATATTGCTCGCTTAATCACAATTTCACACATAAAGATGTGCTGATTAATATGGTGGACAGTGGCATCCATGCTGAAGGCTACAAAAATGAGCCCAGATAAACTCTCAGATGCCTACAAAAAGCAATCAGAAGATAAAGAGATTGAGCCGGAGGAGGTGATGGAGGAAGCGCACATCTGCATGCTTCGGGTCTGCCGAAAATGAACAAAAGATTAGCTAATTTACATGAGCAACCCTGTGGCTTTAGAAACCACAGCTTTCGAGGTTTTCAGAACAAGTGCGCAAATTGAGCAGCTGTGAGGTTTTGCGGCCACTGTCTACGTGAGAATCTGGAGGTGACACCAGCGAGACATGATTGATGTGAAAGCGGGCGGGGTTTGCGCCATTGCTCTCTCCGAAGATTTCATTAAAACCCCACATACAAAGCAGAGATGATGTCAAAGGTGTGCTTCTGTTTTCTGCTTCCTTTGAACCCCGCTTGGTTTGGCAGTTCTCTCTTTTTCCTCCTTCGCTTCACTCCATAGCCCTCCCTTCCTTCTTTTGCTTTTTTTCTCCACTGCTTTCTCTCCGATCAAACTCAATCAGCGGCCTGCATGAGCCGCGCCGGCTGTTATTGTAGCTTGCAGGTGCGATGGAACCCCTGCTCAGCGGGCCTGACCTCCTCTGCGTCCTCCTTCACTCTTTCAGAGCCAAATAAAGACTTTCTTTCCTTCTCTCCTCATCTGCTCTCATGCTTGCACTCTCGTTTTGGCCCTTCCAACACCAGACAACCATGTCACGTCGCTAACATGCTGCGGACAAGACCCCAAAATGATTTTGTGCAGCATGGCAAGTGCAAAACTAAAACACCACAAGCGCTTAGCTAATGAATAGATTCCTCCAGCTGGGGTAAAAACAGACATATGAAAACCAAAAAGAATACAGCATGCAGTTGTAGCGTTTGTTCAACACAGTAAACCTAAAAAATGCAGTGGACTGACTGACTGATTAAATAAAACAATACTACTGTATATACTGTATTATCAATTTTTTTTATTTGTTTTTCACCTCAATATTTTGGGGAAAACAAGACTTAAAGTCCCCATGTAGTCAATCATATTATCCCTTAAAACTTATCTTTGATCACCAAAATTACATCTAAATGTTTTTCCCCCTGTAAAATAGCTTATACTGTATGTGACTCTACACCCTTGCTTCATTTAGTAGGCTATACGCGGAGCCACTCACACCAACTCAGAGATCCACTCGGTCGGGTCAACTTTACTGAGGTAAACGCTGCACAAGAGCAGACACATACTGTAATTAATATGATTATCCTTTTGCTTGACTACATCATGAAACAGCTAATAATGTGTTGCTAATGTTACACAAACCATGTTCCCGTTCGCCATCTCAGCATGCCTTCTAAAAATCAGTCTCCTTAGAAACGCTTTGAACAACTTAGAACATCAGTTGAGAAAGGCATTTAGTTCTAGCCTGGTCCTACCAGACTTTCGTACATTTTATTTGTGCAGAGAGTCTGGCCACTCTCCATTGACAAGCATTAACTTCCTTGAAGACGGGTACTCTGTTGAAGTTTAAAACTATTGGATCTGCCCAGAGCCACTCTGGATCTGCCATAACCAATCGCTAACGTTCGCTGACGTGACGCATGTCATCTCAAACTAGCGCACGACATCAACATCATCGTTCTCAGCCACTCCCTCTGTTCGCTGATTGGACCGGTTAAAATTTGACTGGAGAAAACCAGAGAATATACTGCAATCCCAGACGGAGTACTGAAGGAAAATGAAAATTGAGCAGAAGTACATAGGAGGGCGGAGCCAGGCTAATATAGTTCGTCCTAACATCGTAATATGCATCATGTACATAATTTTATATTGCTAAATGTACCCGTATTTTCATATGAACAGAAAAATATACCGGATAATCTGGCTTCTCTTGAGACCCCCTGCATGGCAGTAAAGTAATGATGCCGGCACGTTGACTTGATTGGTTACAAGGTAGCTTATAATGTAAGAAACACCAGCGATTTCAAACCACGTCTTTTTTTTCACTGCAGTTTTAAGGAGAAAATACTTTGCAAAGGTGTTGACTTATGACCTTGCACATGGTTTGTATTAAAGCATATTAAAAACACCACACAGACATATAAACAACATTCAAAACTTGATTTTCACCACATGGGAACTTGGCCCACCCTTTGCAGCTAAAACAGCTTCAACTCTTCTGGGAAGGCTTTCCACAAGGTTTAGGAGTCTATCGGGTTGAGGTCAGGACTCTGTGCAGGCCAATAAAGTTCCTCCACACCAAACTCGCTCATCCATGTCTTTATGGCCCTTGCTTTGTGCACTGGTGCGCAGTCATGTTGGAACAGGAAAGGGCCATCCCCAAACTGTTTCCACAAAGTTGGGAGCATAACATTTTCCAAAATGTCTAGGTATGCTGAAGCATTAAGAGTTCCTTTCACTGGAACTAAGGGGCCATGCCCAACCCCTGAAAAACAACCCCACACCATAATCCCCCCTCCACCAAACTTTACGCTTGGCACAATGCAGTCAGGCAAGTACCGTCAAACCCAGACTCGTGCTTTACACCACTGCATCGGACGCTTTGCATTGCACTTGGTGATGTAAGGAAATCCATTCCATGAAGCTCTCTACACAGTGAGGAAATTTCACGAATGGACTTATGGACAGGTGGCAACCTATCACGGTACCACGCTTGAATTCACTGAGCTCCTGAGAGCGACCCATTCTTTCACAAATGTTTGTAGAAGCAGTCTGCATTCCTAGGTGCTTTATTTTATACACCGATGGCCGTGGAAGTGTTTGGAACACCTGAATTAAATTTGGAGGGCTTTTGGCAATATAGTGTATCTTGGACAACTCCATCCCTAAATGGCATATAAAAGCAAAACCTTGTACTTGGTCACTCTACATGTTGATTCCAGTCTAAGTGGCTGGTCCTTGCAATGAAGACCAGATTTAATGTCAGTGGTTAATTGTCTAATCTATAGTCCTATCCATAGTACATTCACTTCAAAGGTTTGCTCCTAATCCATTTCCAACCATTTCCATCCATAATGCTCCATGATGTGTAAAATCTCTGCCTTATCCCTTCCAATTTTCTACGAACAAATTCGGTGCCCCATCGGCATCATTCTTTGGTGTAATACTAATATTCTCACTCTTCCCTGAAGACACCTCTTCTCCAGATGCACATTGACCCAGCTGCTCTGGGGCTGGTAGGAGGGCTTGTTCCTCAGAGCCGCTCCACTGAACATGACTGACATAAACCACAAAGACTGTGGGAAGGAGACGAGCGGGAGAGAGAAAGAGAGAGAGAGAAAGAGAGAGAGAGAGAGAGAGAGACAGAACAAGTGAGACCTGAGATATTAAACACTAGTTGTGAGAGAGAGCTAGAGCAGAGCGGGTGTAATTTATGATCAATAGCGTTCCTCAGATTCCATTCTAATTAGAGCTCCATTTATAGTGCTGGTGATTCTTACAGCTGTATTAGTGAAATATGCCATAAACAACAAGCAGGACGTTAGAACTGCACACAAACAGACATACACACTCAGACAAAGAGACACTAGATATCCATACAGACACTGAGCAAGATATATATAGAGTGAGGAAAAGAGAGATAGAATGAAGAAAAACATTTTAGATTGACCGACAGATCAATTGACCAACAGACAGAATGGATAGATAAAAGACCAATAGACCAATATTTCAATCAACCAATAGACAGATACAATAGAACAATGTGTGTGAGAGCGAGATGGCGAAATCCACCATGTCAATGCAGCCGTGTAAGTTTATTACAGTAAGATTAATGGCGGTTCAGGAGGCTAATGCCTGCTAATACATCAGCACTGTTTTAGCACAGCCCAACACTCTCCCAGTCAATACAGAGCCTGAGAAATGGAGAGAGGGCAGCCAACCATAACCACAGGCATAGGAAAGAGAAAGGTGTGAGTGCTTGGGAAAAAAAAGAGGTATAGAACAAGGTAAGATGGCATGATACAGCACAGCATAGATGCCAATTGTCAAGCACCAAAAAAGTACAACACAACCATATAAGTATGATGTGTTTTAAACTATTTCTATTGTCATATGATAGCTTTATGCATGGAGCAGACAATAGTTGACCACAATATATCTTCCGCTCCGCCATTCAAATCTAGCGCATTAATTATACATGCCAGAGCATCTTTGTTTACATAAGCGAAGCACATTGATCGTGCCAGACACTATATCAGGAAAAGAAAGAAATTAAAGACTTCAGAATTAGAGCAACCTCGCACACACCTCAATTCGATAAGAACGTATCTGCTAAATGATTGTGTAGCTTACTGTAGTATAGTATAGAAAAGTGGCATAAAGTCAAATGTAGCCTTCATTCATTCCTTCAAAGTGTCTGTTTTAAACCAACTTGTGCTTATAAAATGTCTGCAAATACAACTTTCAAGGTGAAGTTTTAAACACGGCCGTGAATCAAGTACACATTGTTGCATACTAATAAGACATTAATGGAGTTTGTTCATTTCCACAGTGCAAAGCCCGTAGAGCCCGAGCGGTGTATTGAATCCGGATAGGAAATGGGAGCCAGTTCCAGCTGGCTGGACACAGTTGAGTTCTGTATCGATTTTAAGGGGGAGTTTGAAGCCCTCAGACACCCTGCACAGTAATCCTGGCTCAGGAAAGCATCTACCATCAGTGGGCCACTGAAGTGTGTGTGTGAGTGTGTGCGTGCAGGGCCCGTGGGATCTCTGACCACAAACATGGGGAGCTCACTCACCATCTGCATGGGTTGCTGGGAAGATTTCTCTGCTTTCTGTCAAAAATGTTCCACACAAATTCAATAGTCCAGTTACAACGTTTCCCGCTCTGCTCCCTTGATACTGGAAAGCAAGCACCGAGATTTCATTCAGCCAAAAACCCTATTGGGATGGGATTAGTTTTAGTCTGTGAAGTATTAATAACTTTGGACATCTGAAAAGTTTAATGTCATTTCAAACAGTATAAGCATATACGAGGTCATGCTCAGAAGCATCTTTTTTATAAACATGAATTCAACATTTAATCAATAGTAATACACTTAAAATGTTAAAAAAAATAGACAATCTAATCGACTTAACTGCAAAAATATAGTTCTTTTAATTCAGCTAAGAGGTCACACGTCTTCTACTGGTCACAAGTCTTCACTTTCAACCACTTCTGTCCTGATTTCTTCGAGGGGAGGGTCTGTGTGTGGGTAAATGGATGGACTTTTTCAGATCTTTTGATGTAACGCGACAGAAAAACACACAGAGAGCAGCATTATTTCTGCTCTGACAGCCGCCCAAATGCAGCGAGTGTGTGTTCAGGAATGAAATCAGGAACGGTCTTCAAAGCAAACATGGTTTTACAGCCGACAAAGTTTAAATCCTGTTTGGCTAGCGCACTTCCCATCATTTTCATGCATTAAGTCAGTAGGCAGAGAGTAGCAGGTCTTTTGGGGCTATTCGAACACATTCGACCACATGAGTGTTTTACACTACAAAAGCAATCCGGTCAAATGCGTTTTCGACTACCTCTGGAAGTGGTGGAAAGTGGACAAGCTCAAAACGTTTTAGACCCAGTTTACACCTGTATTTAACGTCATCCACTTATGATCTAATTGACTGAAATGCATCTTAATACCATTTTGAAAAGACATGAGGGAAATTACATTTTTGGGTGCACTATTCTTTTAAGTCCATATGCAAAAGTGCTATCTCGTCTTTTCATTTTCTGGTATCAATTCACATATTATCTTTGCAGGGCATTTTACAGAAAGTGAACTGCAGTGAAAAAAAGACGTCAGTGAAATCGTCAGTGTTTCTTATGTCATGAATCTCAATCTCAAGGGAATCTCAATAGAAGCCAGATTATCATATGAAATACTGTTATGTGTCCGACGTTGTAGAAAGTTATTTCCTAAAACATAAAAACATATTACCTTTCTGATACATCGACTTGTAGACGAGCCTGCATGAGTGAGTGGAGGCAGGGCTCATTTGCATATTCATGGTTCCACGTATACTAATTGAAGCAAGGTGGTAGTTTAGGGCTGTCACTTTACGTTTGAAAATCGATTGCACAATCGATCAGACCAACCAACACAAGTTTCGAAAACGAAAATAGGGAATCGATTTTAACCAAATATGTACACTTTTAATTTTAAACTAATTAAACAAATAAAAGATAGATGTAACAAAACTCACAAACAAGCAGAAAAATAAAAAAAGGAATTTCGAAAGTGCAGTAAGATTTGCGAAAGTTAAAAAGAAGATTCTCACTAATTTTACGTGCCTACAGTTTCAATCGGTTGCTGCTGGTGTTTTCCCAAAAGTTCAATATGGAGTTCGATATGGATGCATTTCGGGTTTTGGACTGTAGATCAAACAATGAAGAAGGAAAAAGTGGTATGCAAACTGTGCGATCACGAGTTCCCATATCACAGCAGCACTACAACTATAGCATATGCAGCTTCATCATCCAGATGAATACAAAGACCCGGTAGAGTTAGGCTAGTCCTTCAGTGAATTTTATGTTTTATTTTCAACCTCTTTCATGGGCTACAATCACCTATGTAGGCAAAATTGGTTTGACATTTCTAATTGTAAACACAGCCATGTTGAAGCCTGCAGTAATGTTCTTCATTGATGTTATGGCAGTCCACTCTGCTTATTGTTTTTCGAGAATTTTGCACTCCTGTTTATTATTTGTGCACGAAACTTAACGGCAATAAATCATCAGATATATTACTGACTTGTGTGTCTCAAGCGCCCTCTTTACGTTCGTCTTAATGCCTGTTAGTTGTCCGTGGATTGGCCTATATTTTGGAATTGAAAATGGAAACGTCTTTAGACATGGAAAATCGATTTACAATCGATTCAATGAACACTTTTGTCTCAAAAATCGAACAGGATTTTTTCACAAAAGTGACAGCCGTAGTGTAGTTACATTCAAGCTATTTTAAGATATGAATAATTTTTTTCACAGCGAAAAAACGTTTAAGAACATCATTTTGGTGATCAAAGATGAGTTTTAAGGGATACAATTACTACAGGGGGACCTCAAAAATCACTGACTCAAAAAAAAAGCTCAGATATTTATTACATTCCATGTTCCCATTTAAAACTAATCTGGTCTGAATAGTACAGAAGATTTTTCTGCTTAAATTTAGCTTTAAGCTTTAAAGAAGAACTGCCTGAGATGATTACAGACATGACCTGTTAAAGGATTGAGAAGAAATAAAAGAACAAACCGTAGACTTTTCTTAGCCACGATCACTCATTGCATCATTGAGTTTGCAAAC
Organism: Gobio gobio; assembly: GCF_949357685.1. Taxonomy (NCBI): domain Eukaryota; kingdom Metazoa; phylum Chordata; class Actinopteri; order Cypriniformes; family Gobionidae; genus Gobio; species Gobio gobio. The sequence continues at coordinate 40,667,650 of NC_137104.1, forward strand.
AGACAGAAATGGGTCATTGTAATGTACTTTATCAAGAGTCTCTGCAGCTCCAGGCAGCTCACTTCTTTCCCTCTCTATTTTCTGCTGCCGATTTTAGTCCAACAGTTTTTATTTGAGAGCATAACCACTTAATAGACAATGATCATTAAGCTAAAGCAAAGAACACAGCTTTGAGTGTTGCTAATATGGAGCAACGTGGAAAGAAAAGGCCTTTTCCTCAGACAAAGCACAGCCTAATACAATCATGCTTTTATCTTGATGTAAAGATACGCTTTAGACCCAAAGAGCACCAAATATAATCTTTCCAAGAGGAGCCCTGCGGGGATACTTTCTCAGCATATAGTCCCGACCCATGCTTCTGCTGTTTTTTTTTTCACCCTCTCAGCGTCATAACCACACTGCACTCTTCCTGCACCGGCTTTACTTCCCACACATAACATATTCTCATTCTTAATTCTTATACTTCGTTGGCTTAAATGTGAATGTGCCAAACACACTTGGTGTTGGTGTCCTACTTGATACCTGGGTAAACTATCCCTAAAACAAAACAATGAAATAAAAAAAGTTACATTAAAATCAATACAATGTACACTTTTTCTAAAGGCATGACTCATGTGATCAAATCAAAGAAAAAAGAATAGAAAAATAGATAAAAGAAAAAAAATGGTCAAAAGGTCAAAATGTAAGCTAAAAATACAAACAAATAGCACTGATAAACTAAAAAATACAACAGATTTGATTAAAGGCACAATATGTATGATTTTTGGATTAAATATCTAATCTAAATATCTAAAAACCGCTAGAACATTGTTATATATTTTATTGACATGTGCACTAACATTATCCCAATTTTTTTCCATGAATGTTTAAATCCAGTGAAATAAGCAATTTTAACCAGGACAGAGCGTGTCTGTGCGTCGCCTATCAATGACACAATACCCGCGTTACCCTCGATTTTTATTTTGGAGAAACCATGGAAACACCAAAGACGCTTTAATATATTATGTGTTTTATTAGACAGGTGATCAACTGTTTGGATACATTCATCAACAGAAAACGAATTATTGTTATATAGCTTAATACAGTTAGTCGTAGGGCTGGACGATATGGCCAAAAAAATTATATCGATAAAATCTTTTCATATCAGTCGATATCGATAATTATCACGATAAATGTAAAATATTGATTTCTTTCAAATTTAAAGGCAGATTTACCACTGCCATGGTAAAATGTATCTAGGCTATATGGTTTCTATGGTATTTGTGTGAAAAACAGTAGCCTAAAAACATTTAGTAGCCTATAAATGCACAAATTCTATACATTAATACATTTAATAAATGTCTACATTAATAATATAATACAATTCTATATGAATATCCCACATTTCTGCCATAGTACCATGCAGTACAGTTAGTGTTACTACAGTTAATCATGGTAAATTATAGATAAGATCGAAAAGCCTTCTGACTGCATCATTGAGCACAGCGTTTCTCCTGTGTGTCAGCACTGTTTTGTTTGGCTTTAAAATAGTTTAAATCCCAGAGACTTGTGTTTTTCGCTGAATGCACGCGCTTCTCACTGGATCTCTTTGGACTTTGACCCGAGCCGTCTGTGTGGCGCGGTTCAAATAAGTAACAATTCGTGCTACCTTTTATCAACAAATTCGTCGTCTTTGGATGATAACTCAAGGTTAGTTTCACTTTTGATTTAACGTTCGTCGCCGCTTCCACACATTTTTTCCTTCCCGTGTCGAGTTTTCTTTGCCAGTAGAGCTTGTACTTTTGATGTGCAGCTTAATTAAAAGCTGCATGCTGACTGGTTCTGACTGGCTGTTGTCGTGTTTATTTCTGCTGTGTGATTGGTTGTTAGAGTAAAAATGTCCAGAGCTTATCATCGTTATCGACTTAAATATAACCGTGATTTGATATGATATCGTTTATCGGCTCAGCCCTAGTTAGTTGTTACTCGTTTTCTTGAATTACTGCGAGTACCATGTTTTACCATGCCTAATATCGATCTAGCTTACTGCATTGTGCAACAAGTGTCTCATAGTGGCTGCTGAGCAAACACACAGATTAGCATTATAACATAACTTTAAACACACACAAATAATGTATCTAATGTGATAAAACAAGCGCTGCTTTAATCCACATACGCATGACCAGAAAAAGCGGAAGCGTTTGTTTGCGGCACAAAAGCTCCCCGAAATCAAGGCGTCATCAAGCTACGCCTTTGTTTTCAATAAGCGACCTCTAGCGGCGAAAAATTACAAATTGTGACTTTAACCGAAACAATGAAGATACTAGATCTAGCAAAAAGAGTCCATCACTGCTTTAAAAAATACTTTTAATAATAATAATAAAATAATCGTTATCATTATATTATCTTATGGCTAACAACATCCTGTGAAACACGCATCAATTATTGTAAACATCTCATTTACATAAATCTTGCTGACTGAATAAAGTAAGTGTATATTATATTTATTTGCCTTATGAAGACATTTTGAATTATTGAAAATAATAGGCTACCTCTTAGATTTACAGAATTCTGGTGTTTGTTATTCCTTTCTACTCTGTCTTCGTTCACCCGTTGTTTCAATTTTCCGCCTCTTTACTTTAAGATCACCCCCTACACTCTAAATTAAATCTATTTCATTCGAATCCAAATTGTTTCATTTGGCATGACAATGAATTTCTTTCTTTTTGTCGGCAAGCCGTGAATGCAAACAAACAAATTGAGCAAGGAAACAACGAGTGAGAACAATAAGTGGTAATTATGAGGAATAATTACGCAGCTAATCCGATGAATAAGTGTATGACAATTAGCGTGGGGAGATGAATGGCTGCGTTGAGTTAGCGTCGGTGCGGCCCTGCTGCGAAGCAGGTCATGACAGGTGGCTGGTGAAACAGGCCTGTCATTACAGCACACCTCCGTACCTCTCTCGGGAGGGGGCAGATTACTTGTAAAATCACATGACATTTGTTCGCAGTGTGAAAACAGCTAGTAGTGAACAGGTTAGCTGAGCTTTGGTCTGGGAATGTGTAACCGCGCATGAAAAAAAGCAGGTTTTCATGCATGTTAATGACGAGGATATCCACTTCCAGCCAAGAGAGCTCCACATCAATATGGATGATCCATATGGTTCTAACTATATCAACATCAACATGACATAACTTAATTTCTGAAAATAACTACTGACAACAAGGCTTATTTCATTAAAATATCAATGTCAGCCCCCCCCCCTCCCCCCGCTCCCCCCCCCCCCCCCCTCTACAACCAAGAGCCACAAAAACAAATAATTGAGGAGTGATATTCAGGAAAATATCAAACATAAAATCTCACAGAACGCCCACTGTGTCCTGTAAACAAATGAGTGGTTTTATTGCACAATCTGCCAAAGACAAATTAAACGAAAACAAAGCTTGCCATGGGAAAAGACAGTTAACTTTAGCAGACTGCTAAAATAAGCAAAACATCACAAAACAAAGGAGACGAACAGATGGTTAATTTGAGTGCTACGTAATACATCATGCTAGTCCGCAGAGCAGCATTAAAATACATAACACAATAAAACCACTCTTACAATGTTCCTACCCTCAACAGTCAACTTGAGCTATCTTACTAGTATCAAGGGCCTCCGATGCAGATTAACCACTGTTAACCACGCTAGCTCAAACACGATTCTCAACTGAATCTTAGAAATTCATTTTTATAGTAAATGTTAAGACTGTATGGTTCCTCTTGTGCCCTGTATAGATGTAGCCCAACTGCAACTAAGAAGATAAAATGTTGTGGGCTCCCCTGCCATCTCGAGCACAAATGGCTCTATGCTTCCTTTAGTGCCTCTAAAAAGACAAGAGGCAACGCTCCAGTAGGTTGGCAGACCTTTGTGTTGTGTCAGCCAATGGGGGTGAGATACAAAATGCTATAGGTGAGGAGATTTTTGCCAAAGCTAGAGGTTGCCAATTGCATGCAGACAATGATTGTGCCAACTGGGAAAACCTTGTGCCCCCTGTTGTCAGATCAATGTCGAAATTGCAGAGGAAAGGATATCCAGTTGGCATTAGATTAATATTGCCTCCTTGGAAGTTCAGAAGTTGTTTACAATGCTCAAGAGAAAAAACAGTCTCAGTAGCCACGTTTACATGCGCACTTTTTTGTCATTTCGATTAAAATCATTCCGATTAAAATATTTGGTGGACTGTTTACATTGGACGTTATCTAAACCGATCTGGTGTTTACATGTGCTAACTTTCAGTCGGAATCATTTTGTGACATGCGCACACAGTTTGTCTGCCGCATCAGATTCGTAACGTTAGTATCGTGGATCAATAGTTCTGTGTTGGTAATTTTTATATTTATTTATTTTTCTGTGGGCGGATGCAGTAGTTTAAACTAATTTATGTCCTATACAATGGCTTTTTCAACAGCTGTGAATGATTAATGCAGAATTTATTTTGAAAGACACAAAATTAACTATAAAATGCACTCAAATTACTAATAAAAACATAGGATGTATGGTGAAACAAGAATGAAAGCATTCAAGACGTGCTCCGCATACTACTAAACACATAGATATTTCAGATGATTAAGGAAAGATACCATAATCACAAAGGTATAAATATTAACAAAAGTAATTAAAGTAGACTGTGGGTAAAGTTACTTAACCAATTTGAAGCAGTTGTTTAACTTTTTTTTTTATATCTAACGTTAACTTACGAGAAACAAAATGTCGACACGTCCTCTCCAGCAGCTTGAATGTTCCCCGTTGCAATGGCAACTCTCAACGGCCACCAGGACTTGTACAGTTTTATAAAAGCTATTCATTATTTGTTGTAAAGTGTGAGAATCACCTCAGAAAAATGAATTCTTCTGTCAGGCACAGTTGAAGCCTACAAACGCTGTCAAGATGAGATGGTGTAGCCAGGCTATGTCTGTGTCATTATTCCAACATCATGTTCATAACATGTTACGAAATAAAATGTTGAATACCTCCGAAAAATTAACTTTTCTCTCTTGCCTGGTGTGAGCACGGCGTGCGCTCTTCAGTTGTGGAGGTGCGCACGCTGTATATCACGTCACAGAAAGACGCGCACTCAAAGTAATCGGATCAGGTTGTTTACATGGTGGAATTTTTCGTTTGATTGGTTCATGAAAAGGTTTATCCCACCCCTCCCAAACCGATTACAATTTCATTCGGTTTGGCCATTTTTATTCCGATTGAGGTGTTTATATGGAGCATTTTCATTCGGATTGGACTTTTAAACCGATTACAGTGCTCCATATAAACGCACCTAGTGTCTCTACACTAAGCTAAACAAGTAATATTTTCAGTAGTGCATATAATGCAAACAAAGTAAATTGTAGAGTAGGGCTGCACAATTAATCTAATTTCTAATTGCAATTATGAATCTAAAAAAAAATTGATCTCATTCACATTTATTCTTATTGCAAAATGAATGTTATTTCACTATTTAAGATGATACGTATTGGTAGCCCCTCTGGAAAACACATAGCCCCGGGACGTTGGGCTTTGCGAGCCCTGTGACAGCATGGTAAGTTATGTTTAGTTAGACATGTACACAATGTAACATTGTATTTGATCTGTAACAATGCAATACAATCACATATATAATTTTTTTTTACTCACATTAGTGTGTTGCTTCATTCATTCATGTAATCTCATCCTGTCTGCAAACCCAGGCTCTTGTTTACAAACGAATCCGGTGAAATGAACATAGCCTAACCGTGAGCTGGATATTCATTAAAAATAAAGTTCAACTACAAATTTCCAATATTAGAATCCGAAGGAAGCCTATGCAGCGACTGTGTTCTTCCACAACCAGGCACAGTGCAATATCTTGCTATATTCGGCATGTTTATTGATCGGTAGCGCGATCCGTATAGCTCCAAGAGTCGGTGGGCGGGGCTACAGAATCAGGCGTACATATTTATCTGTTGAGGTGGCGTGTCAGCATACGATGATGTCAAGGGTTGACATATTATGAGATCGAGCGTTTTCTGGGCCTGGTGTCAATAAAAGCTTTTCTTTGACTAACAAGGACGTTTTCAGCTCCGAAACGTACAGGATATTCTTATATCACAATGAACTTTTATATATCAAAGGCTCAAGGGAAAGTTGATTTCTCAATTCATCACCCCTTTAAAGACAAGTAAACACTCAGTAATTCAAATAGAACAAATACACACAAATAAATACAAAGATACGATTGAAACATTTTCAGGTATTCAGGTTGAAACTGTCATTTAATGGATTTTCTCGTTATCACAGAGACGGCAGCAGGAAATTCTGACACTGTCACTTTAAGAGCTGCACGGATCCAATATACTGTTACACAGGCGCTTTCATTTTTTCTTCTCAACTGTCTGAAGACATAACCAACTGTGTTTATGAGAATATTGACATATTTTTGTGTGTATTTGTCCGTTCGTGTGCTGTGCAAAAAGATGCGGAAGAGAAATCAGTTCATTATTGCGCATTATTCACTATGAGAAGCCGTTCTGTGCGTACATGTGTGTGTGAGAGTGTGTGTCAGCACAGAAAACAGCGCACAAGTCTTTCGAGATTCAATGGTTTGAAATTATATTAAAATGCGCACACAGGAACTGATAAGCGGAATCGAAATGCGCGTTTCTTATCGAATCACCAGTTCTGGGAAATTTGAAAATGGAACCGGTTCTCGATACTCATCCCAAGTAGGGACTAACACAGCACAATATGAACTACTTGTTAAGTGTACGCTGACTGGTCGAACGCACATGAAACACCAGCACCCACCATTTTTAAAAAGTACATATAGATGTACACAATCGATATGTTAACACCATGGGACCCACTTTATATTAGGTGGCCTTAACTACTATGTACTAAAATTTTAATTAATCATTTGATACAATGCACTTACATGTTTTTACATTGTACTTACATCTTAAAAATGACTTGCATGTAAATACATCTGTAATTAATTTCTGTAGTTACATTTATAATTACACTGTTGACACTTCCCTTACACCTAACCCTACCCTTAAATTTACCCACACCACCACACCTGTCCTTAACTTTACCCGTATCCCACCTCAGTATCAGCAAAAGTGTTTTGCAATACAATATGAACACAATAAGTATGTACTTATTTTTCATGTAAGTTAAGTTAAGGCCACTTAATTAAAGTGGGACCATTTCATGAACTAAATAACATGGAAAACAGTGAAAGTTGGACCTTTCAACCTTTATGCTAAGGATAAAATCCAACGCAACTTTGAGGGGACCAACCGAAACATGATTATGTATTTCTGCTCAGCTAGTGACCCTGGACATCAGCCACACGGCAAACGCTAATACTTTTTCATACAATGTTTACTTTCTTTGTATAACAGTGCTACCTAATAACATATTAGACAGGGCTGTTAAACAGATCATAAGCTAATAAATACAGATAAAGTGAGAGCTATGTGCTCAGGGTCTGGTGTTCTCAGCGGCGTCAAAATAAAGGTCAAAGCAACAAATGCGGCTTAAGTCACTTCAGAGTTCTGGCAGTAAGAAAGAAACCAGGAAAATGATCCTAGGGGAACATTTAATTCTCGGGGAACCACCTTAATGCCTAGTTCCTATAACTAAGTTCCTAGAACTACCCTGTGAGAAAGCCCATATTATTGTACCAAGTAGGGCTGAACGATATATCGTTATCGTATCTATAAATAGATATGAACTTTCAAGATATTACTATCGAAAAAAGCAACGATATAGACGATATAGATTTCCCCTCTCCGCGCTCGCCCTGCATACAACTCTGGCAGTCACAACAAACATCAGTTTTACGAGTGCCCTTGAATGCACCGCTAAAGCCAGCACGCACACACTACCAGGGACGTGGGAACTATATTGTGAGAGGGGGGGCGGGGTTTCCATGGTGACGCGTCATTGCTTGTCACGTGACACACCGCAGCAGCAACAGCGTTGAATGAATGATGATCTGCTTTTATGTCATTTTTTCCTTTTTTATTCAGAATATTCACAAATGTGTTAACTATGGCATGAAATATCTGATATTCCGATTGTCAAATACATGCAAGTGGAAGTATATTGTTGTTTAAACACCTTTATAACGATCGCGTTAGTTGAGCTGTATGCACGATGGGCGCTGCCGTGTTAGTTTGTGCCGCAGACGCAGTTCAGAGAATCGGATCTGTTGGATTTACAACCTCAATGTTTACAACACGTGAATTCATCCACTTCTCCCGAAATACTTAAAAGTAAGTGGCTGGTGAACTGGGAATAGAATAGAGTACACATTGAAGTTACTTACACAATGTGTATCTGATATGAATAAAACGTGTCGAATTATAATGGAAAGGATTATTATAACCTCTTCCATAGACATCAGTGTGTATTTTACAAACTCTAAATGTATTGTTTTTTTAGTACTTATGTGTATTTATATGTTTGAAACCATAAATAAACAATATGTGGTTGAAAACACTGAAAAGTTGTGATATATGACAGGTCTGAGCGCGCCTGTCTCTGGCTAAATTCAACATTTGAATTTAGCAGTTGATCATGTGATGCACTTGATCATACACTCCAGGGACCAGCCTAGACTGATCACACCTGTGTGATCGTACGTGCGAAAGGCTTAAAAACAATACATTTTCTGAAACAAATTTTTGAAATGTAGGCTTAAATCAAACACATTTTAATTCAGATTCTGGTTTTCACCGAACACGTAGTCATATCGTATTGTATCGATATCGAGATATCTGGCATGAAAATCGAGATATGAAATTTTGTCCATATCGTTCAGCCCTAGTACCAAGCATATTTTTTACTTTTTTATTTAAAGAAGAAACCAAACCAATGTATAGTTGACATTTGTGGATTAATGCTACAGAAAAGCAATACAAGTTTTTCAGCAAGAGTGTTCTCAGCTTGTTTTTTTATTTTTTATATAAAAATATGGCATGCAGTTGCTTCAGACAATGGTATAAAGCTATTAAAAACATATTTCAATGTAAATTATGATAATTGTATTTAATAATCACAATTACAATTTCAAGGAAATAATTGACAATTATGATTTTTGTCATAATCACGCAGTCCTATTGTAGAGGACACAATCACTTATTTTGTACAGTATATTATATATATATTAGGGGTGGTTAATCTGTCTGATTTCCCGATTCGATTCGATTACGATTATTGAAGTCCCGATTCGATTACAGTCGATTAATTTTCGATTATTAACGATTCTCGATTAGCGATTATTGATTTTCCATTTCACAACAGTAAACGAAAATACACTACAAAGTGATTGCAGTATAAAAAAAAAAGTCAGCTACTGAATTACTTAACTCTTTTATTGAGTAACAACAACTCAAAGCACTTGTCGTGTAGTGTCGTGTAGTTACACAGAAATGAATACATCACATTGTGTTGTGACTCATCAAGTTGAACTAAACAATAACAAATAAATGAAAGGCTTATTTCCTTTAGGAAGTAGATCAGAACCAACATACTGTAGAAAGAAAGGATTTCTAGAGTGTTCCCTCAGAATCATCTCAGCATTAACGACAGATTTACATTCATCTAATGAACACACACACACACACACAGTGGTAGTGTCAGGTTTAGATAAATAAAAAAATCGATTTTTGAAAATTTAATGATCGATTCATGCTCGTCCATAACATACTCGCGATTAATCGATAATCAATTTTTTTCACCACCCCTAATATATATATATATATATATATATATATATATATATATATATATATTTTTTTTTTTTTTTTTTTTACATTAACTTATTATAATGAATAACAAACCTGCTCTAGAGAAGCTTCACAAATTTCTTGACCGACTAAACAAGTCTGAACTTGAAGACACCGCTGCCAAGCATGGTACAGAATGGTCGTGGAAGATCCACCCTGAAGACTCTCCCCATAGAAATGGAGCAGCAGAGGCAGCTGTCAAAGTGGTGAAGCGGGCGTTGAGCAACCTTGGTGGAGATGGTGTTTTCACATGGGGAGAATTTCAAACTTTTCTCTTCATGGTAGCCAACCTTGCAAATGAGAGACCCATCGATGCAAGAACTCAAAGCAGAGAAGACTGTGTAGAGTACATCACCCCAAATTCTCTGCTTTTAGGACGTGCTAATTCAAAGGGAGACCCTGGAGATTTCCAGTTCGATGGCTACCCTTACAAAAGACTTAAACATATTCAAGCAGAGGTAAACAAGTTCTGGAAGAAGTGGAGCCAATTGGCTGGCCCTAATCTGTTCATAAGAAACAAGTGGCACACCAAAGAGCGAAATGTTGCGGTTGGAGATGTGGTCTGGTTGGCTGACCAAAACGCCCTGAGAGGACAGTACAAGCTGGCTAGAGTGGTCAGTGTCAATGCTGACCACTGCTATCCTGTTCATATCACAAAGGCAAACTGCAAAGGGCCCACAAGAGCAAATAGTGAAAGAACCAAGAGGCTTCAAACCAAGATCCCAGCCACAATTCTTCATAGAGATGTCCGACGCCTTGTCATTCTACTTCCCACTGAAGAACAAGCAAAGGACCAAGGGCTTAAGTGACCTCTCTGGATTTGGAAAAACCAGGAGCTCAAGTGGGAGGTGTTGAGCTAAATCTCAGGGATGGGTCACAAAAAACTACATTTCCCAGAATGCACCAGCAGCAGCAAACTGACTGCTTACCACTGGATCAGTCATTGTTACTGATTGAAAGCACCTGTTAAGGGAGTTTTCAGTCATTCAGACAAAGAAACTTGAGAAAGAAGACTCTCCAAGTTCACTCAAAGGTTCAGTCCAAAGACACCAATGGTCGGTGAAATGTTTATTTTATTTAATGGTGTTTGAAATTGCTTCATTGATTTAGTTAAATTAGTTTGTGCTAAAATATTTCATTTTGAGTTTGGAAAAAAATTAAAACAAAAGGATAGTACAAGTCTAAAATGGTAAAATTCTGTTAAATGTTAAAACTTTACTAAAACATTTGAAAATGTTTAACTAAAATGTTTAATTAAAATGGTAACTTTTGTTTCTCTGTCTTTAAAGGTTTACAACCTAATTTACTGAATCAACTGCCAAAACAAAGAGAAAATTAAAAGTGATTGAGTAAGAAATTTGAGTTGTCCTTGTGTCCTTTGGAAGTTGAACGAGAGGAGGACTTGACAATTAGCTTTGGCCATGATTATAATGAATAACAATTAGCTTTGGCCATGATTCTATAACTGAAACAGCCCAAACACAATGTAAGTATTTCCACTGGCATTCACACAGTTCTGACATGACATGAAGAAATCAGAAAAAAATCCCTTTTATCCAACCAAGTTCAATGTACACTGCATTCTAGAAATAATTATTTCATCCTTGCCAGAGCACATACACTAATGAGTGCAAGTATCAGTAGCAGTTACAATAGTTTCAGTTTCCAAGGTCACCACTAGATGGGATGAAACTTTGAAACTGGATTAATTATAAAACCTGTCTGAATTTCTTTCTTCAATGGAAAACAAAAGATATTTTAATGAAAAGTGATGGTTATAGTCCATGGACTATTTTGATTTGATGTTGTAGAAGAAAGTCAATAAAACGGGGTTGGAACATTGTGAGGTTGAGTAAACAAAGAAATATATTACAAGCAATAAAACAATAGTACTGAGAGTTTCTGAATGCTTTCCAGTCAAGAACAGTATGACTATTAATAATGACATCATACACAGTGGCAGATCTAATAGGCTGAATTCAGATGTTTTGTCCAGTCTGTTTAATCCCTTAATACATAACTTACTGTGTTTACATTAAATAAGCGTCATAAAAGCATTTGAACTATACTTAGTCAGAGTCGCACACAGGCGCTCTTCACGAAGCGCACATGAGCTTTTGAAAGCAGCTGTCTGTCAGTAAGTGAGAGTGTGTATTGAAATAGGCTTACTGCATTCCAAACAGCATAAATGATGCCTTCGTAGACCATTTGGAAACGGAAAACACTAGAATCATCACTAACATCAAGCAAAAGTGCGGGTTTCTCAATACCCATGCAATAAAGTCCATGATTGCCTTTGTAATTTGCTTCAACCTTTTCAAACTTCATGGACAATGGATGTTTCGAGGGTTTTTGGGTTTGTGTATGAGCGTGGAATTGAAAGTAGGCAGACTATGGCTGTTTCTAAAGCACGTATAGTGCCATCGCACATCTGCGGTTAAAAATTTAACTTTTAAATTTTTTGAATTGATCCAGAAACGTTGAAGAGAGAATCCCGATGCATCAGAGAATTGATTTGTTCTCCCACCCCCAGGTCACACAGTGCCAAAATACAATAAGCGGTAGACCCATCCCTTTAACACAGACTAGCTACTTTCATGGCCGTCAATTAGATACCATTAAAGATGCAGAGATTGTGTGGACTATTACCAGTCCATGCTTCTCAAATGTGCTATGCTATGCTCTACCAGAGTGTGTAATTAGAGGAAGTGCTTCAGTCCACAGATTTTTCTTTCCTAGATGCACAGCGAGTCACTCAGCATGTTGTCGGTTTAGTCATACAGGAATTAAGCAAGGCTGTCTTTTATACTACCCCTCTCTTTGCCTTGTTCTCTGCATGGGCATGCATTACAATTCCTGCTTCTTACCTCCTCCTTCCAGCACTATGGCAGTGATTCTTTGATCATGGAATAGCACCGTGATGGGTACATTTCACAGCTGGCCCCATTCTTAATTCTGCCATAATTCTTTCAGTAATGTTGTTGTTTTGGTTGATCAACCGTCTCTGGAGTTTCTCTAATAAGCAGTCAATAGTCTGGCTTCATACACACACCATTATGGCACAACAGCACACATTAGGTGTCATTCAGTAACTGTGTGTACACACATACTTAGGTGCAAAATCTGTGTGCAAAGGTGCAAATGACTGATCAGCTCTGCTTAAAATATTTTTAGGGCTGCAACTAGCGATTATTTTAATAACCGATTAATTGGCCGATTGAACTTTTCCGATGAATTGATGAATCGGATAAAAAGCCCCTGTTTATTGACAAAACACACTATTCCGCATCCTGCCCAATGCTGTCCTTTAAACAAATGTGTAAGCTTAGTCCATGGGCGTACATTTCATCTAACAGTGGGGGGGGGGGGGCATTAAACATTTCTCATGGGCAAGTTTTGAAGGAGACAAATAATACAGCCAAAATTGTACTTGTAAGTATATTTGTGGCCTTTTGGTGCACTGTAAAATGATCTCATGTCCGTTTTTATTTTCTGTGCCATTTTATCTGGCCAACAACACAAAGTAATAATAGTTAAATAATCATAACAATACTTTTGACTTATCATAGGTTCACCACGCGGCAATATAATTATTAAATTATCTTGCTTCTTCCACATAGTATTGAGAAAAACCCAACAACAGCTGTAGATTTACAATATTTGCCTAATATCAGTTCACACATAGGCTTATCGCCATGTTAGTTGTAGTGGGTGATTTACAACAAGCTACCAAAACAACAATTGCTAAAATAGAAAAATACATCGGTTATCATAATTTTTTGTCATTGCTAATGTATTAATAACTCACCATTGTGCCCTTAAACACCCCAGGCGCCTAAAGGGACTGCAGTAAGTGTACAATAAGTAATTTTGAGTAAAATCCAACTTTTAACATCGTTTGCTATAAAAAAAGTAACTTGACCACTGTTCTTATTAATGATATGAAAAGTACAGGAACTTCAGTACCAAGTGTGTATGTGTGTGTGTGTATATATATATATATATATATATATATAATGTACCACGCCACTGGGGCAGAACAAAACCTTGTCTGAGCTGTGATGCGCCGCAGACGTGTGCAGTGTAAATAGGGGGTAAGCATCCCAACCCACATCGACGTAAAAGATGTGGAAAAGATCAAAAGTGTGTCTACATTTTACCAGGCTCGATGCACGACAAATCTGAAGCACTTGACAGTGCATGGAATAACTTAAACTTAAGAGCAGAAAGTTGCTCCGTATTCGACTGCAAGAACTGCAACGCATCCCATACTGAGAAATATGCCTATAGAAAGCTTGAAATGTCTGCATTTAAACAAACCAATTTGAATTGAAATCAAATACTTCGATTATGTAATCCTAATAAAAGGTGCATTTCCCTCTGCAGAGATGACGAGTCGGCATCATAAACTTCCTCTTTGCAGCCAACACAGCCTCAAAAAACATGTTTATTAATAAACAATAAAAATGTCTCCTTGTTATATTTTTATTCATAATCATTAGGCTACTTTTGCCAGTGTGCTTGAGCGCAAGGCATATATTCCGCCCCCCAGTACCCCATATGAGTCTTTGGGCCCTATTTTAACGATCTGAAACGCAAGTGTCAAAGCGCGAAGCGCAAGTAACTTTGTGGGCAGGTCTCGGCGCTGTTGCTATTTTCCCGGCGGGATAAATGGCTCTTGCGCCCGGCGCAAATCTAAAATGGGTTGGTCTGAAGTAGCTTCATTATTCATAGGTGTGGTTTGGGCATAACGTGAATAAACCAATCCGAGCGTCATCCAACATTCCCTTTAAAAGCAGGTGCGCAAGTTCCATTATGGATTGCTATTATTATGGCGTATTTACCAGGCGCACGCCAGGAGCGGTTCACAGCCGAGGAGACTGATGTTCTTGTAAGAGCAGTGAAAGACAGAGAAGTGAAGTTGTAATGTTGTCCATTATGGTAAAGGTGATTTCACAGTCTTTTTTTTTTCAGTCTTTCAGTTTTTTCAGTTTTTCAGTCGATTTTTTTTCCTGGTTCTTGACGGACAAACCAATTTGTCAGATGTCCTTATATACATATATGTCTTGCCACTATTGGGCAAACAGGTCTTATCCTTAATTATTACAATTAGCCTGAATCATTTGTAAGCTAGATTTATGCCTATTTTTTCACATCTTCGTGGCACACCACAATGATTTCCGTCATCTCATGTGTTAATATTTTTTTAGTGTAACAATTTATGATTTGCAAAAATCACTGTTGCATCTGTGTAGGTTACATGAGCAAAGTGTATGCGCGTTGTGCACGCTATACATTATGGTCAAGCATGTGCCCTTAAAATAGCATAATGAACAACGCGCAACGCGCCACTGACTTTAGACTAGGTTTTTTCTGGTCAGTGGCGCAATTGTTTAACGGAACAGCAAAATAGCACCAGGGATTGTTTGCGCCGGAACACGCCTCCTTTTTTGCGCTGAACCGCCCAGGGAGCGCAAGTTCATTCACTAGTTTAGCGACGTGCTTCTGTGGAGGGAAAAGCGCGCTTTGCGTGGGTGCAAAATAGGAATGACACATTCCTATTTTGTACAAAGTCAATTGCGCTGGGTGCAAGATAGGGCCCTTCGAGTCTGTAAAAAAGTCAACAAACGTTTTTTTTTTTTTTTTTTAGGTAATGTAATCTTGGTTAAAGAACCAAATATTTGAACCATACCCAGCCCTAGTATTCACAATACTAGTATACAAATTCACAATTATTGGTGACTACTGTACTATTCATGTTGTGACAACCCTAGCTATGTACAATTAAGCATTTGGCTGCAGCTTTTACACAAACTCCCTGTGCAGTTGAGAGATACATTTTACATACGAACTGAACCCATGACCTTCCCATCCTATGCATTTATTCCCAAGGAGTCAACTTCTATATCCTTTAACATGAAGTTGTAACAAACTTATAATGGTGAATATGGATGATGATGATATGCTCAACAGCAAATAGTTTGGATCCCCTCAGTGCACATTTCCTTTCCTTTTGACTGCAGTCTTGGCATTTTGCATGAGCTGGAGTTGGGAAAATGAATGTAATTACAGTTAAACTGCGGCTCCCCACTATTCCAAAAGCGCCACAAGCAGCTAAAATTATTCTAGGCAGCCTGAAGCGCCACGGACGCTGCGGCGTGAGTTATTGTTGCCGTGTCACTCAGGTCTGCGAAACGCCGATGGGATCGCAGGGTGAGCGCTCTTATTCAAGCCAGCTCTGTCTGCTCCCTGCTCATGTCTACCTTTGAGTCATGAAGAAAGCCCTCTGCCCCCACCCGACGTCCTCCCATCAGCAATTCCGGCCACTTTTCCTCACACAGTAAG
This sequence comes from Gobio gobio, assembly GCF_949357685.1. Classification (NCBI taxonomy): domain Eukaryota; kingdom Metazoa; phylum Chordata; class Actinopteri; order Cypriniformes; family Gobionidae; genus Gobio; species Gobio gobio. The sequence continues at coordinate 40,683,787 of NC_137104.1, forward strand.
AGCCTGGGCTTTATTAGCATGGTGATGGTGCCCCTGGGCCCTGGCGCTTTTAGAGAAACGGTGGGCAGCGCTAATTCAATTCCGCTCCATTCAGCACTAATAGCTGCCACTGTTTGGAAGGAGTTGAAGAGAAAGAGAGGGATATGAGGGAGGGAGAGAGGTTATTATAGCAAGGCAGATAATGCACCTTGTACTTCCATGGCCACGATCAAACCTTTTTGTTCTCCCTGCTCACTATTGGAGACTTTCAGCCTTCACTCGCAAAACTATAATTGCCCGTCAATCACAACACTTTTGCCTGTATACGACTTAGTGCAAAGGAGAAAAGAAAAGATGAAAAAAGTCTGAAAACCAATAAAACTTGCCTAATGATAACTAGTTATACAAACAAACTAAGAAAATGACCTTCGACACTTATTTTTGTATCTCACCTATCGCATACTTTTCAAGTGAGCTGCTTGCTGTAGAGATAATGATAAACTTTAATAAAACAACGTTTGCAGAGCCCCATCTACAGTGTATTTTCTGGAGGTGGATTTAGCTTTATTGTGCAAAGGTGCTGAGGCATATTACAATGCATAATATAGTGCATTTGTTATGCTAGATGCAATGTTCTTCCCTTTGTTACGAGAGAGCTCTCAAATGGCTTTCTTGTGGGCAGGGAGGCTTTTAAAACATTAATCAAAAAGCATCAAGCATAAGGTTAGGATAAAGTCACATCGGAAGGCAGAGCATTTCAAGTGTTGCCATTAGCTTTGCAAATGTCTCGTCTGTTCCATCGAGTCCTTTCAATCACCAACATTTTCCTACTCTCAATCACTAACCCTTAGCCTCTCTTTCCTGACTTTTTTCTCCTTTTCTTTATTACATTGTCTCTAAATGTTCTTGACCCTGCAGATCCTGATATGAAATAAGTAAAAAATATATATATTTTTTAAAAATGGTAGTTTATTGAACCTTTAGACAAAAAAAAACAAAAACAGGCCCAAACTAAGCAAAAATATATGCAATTTGGCGCAGTTACTGATATTTACAAGGCCAAAAGAATCATCATAGCTTGTATTGTGAATCAGTGAGATATTTATATTAGTATAATAGACTACTTAAATAAAATACATGTTAATATCTGTTGTCACGCTATGAGACCTATCACACCCAGCGCAATGCGATGCCAGGTGCGACGCAAGTGTTTTTTGCTAGTTTCAGCCCGGCGCAGTTATCATTTTCATGTCCAGCGCCACGTTGTTTAAATAGCAAATGCACTCGCGCCCATCTGTTCGCCCATGGGCGTGCTAGTCTGAAAATTTGGGTGTGTTCAAACGCATTGTTGGCTAGGGCTGGTCCGAAAACCATTTTTTGAGCTTCGAAGCTTCATTAGAAATCAACATTGAATATTCAAAGCTTCGGAGGGAAGGAGCTGAACATATTCTTCTATCCAATAAAGACAGGAATCTCGAGATTCTCAGTGGCGCGCCTCATGCGGGCAGGGCTTATATGCGCCGAGAACGGACACTGTAGTGATACACCGGTCTGTTACGTCCCAGTTTTGATATATTATAGTAGTAAAAAATAATTTAGTCATTTAGAGAACAGATTAACTACAGTTAAAAACTGAACGTGCAGCGTGAGCCGAATGAGAGCAGGATTTCATTCATCATGAGAGTGAGGAGCTAAATGACAAGATTTCGAAGTTTCGAAGCGAAATGTAAAAGTGCCTATTTAAGGGATTTTGTCATTGTACTGTTTTGTTGTTGTGTTTTTCATTAAGAATAATAGGCTAATTAACCCACAATTCAAGCAACCCATCCCTGAATTGGCAAACCGAGAGTAAACTGGGCACGGCTGCATTCATTCACAGCCCCCCAATTTGAGAGTAACAGAGTAATGTATTTCGCCAGATTTTATAGTGCAAACATATGCTGGCGCGAATGAAAACCGTTTCGAGGGCGATGCCAGGTGTGCGATTTTTTTTATTTTTTATAATAATAATATTCTAATCCCAAAATTGAAAATCGAATAATATTCTGGTTCAAGCCTATTGTTGGCACGTTGCTATTTTGAGGCAACTGATAACAACTGCGCCATTGACTTTAGACAAGGTTTTTGTTGGTCAATGGCGTATTTGTTATAAGTAGCCTCAAAATAGCAACACGCCAATACTAGGGTCGATTTTCAATTTTGGGATTAGAATATTATTATTATAAAGAATAAACAAAAATCTGTATTTTTGTGTTATTTAAAGGTTGCGTTACTAATATGCGTGTACACAAACATTTTAAATATTACAAATGAAAGGATTCCTCTCTGGAGAAGCGTTCAGTTTTTCCGCTCGCAAGTTCCACCATGTAAATAGTGAGTCCACCATTGCGCATCTGGCTTTAAAAGGGAATGGGAGATGAGACTCTGATTGGTTTATTGCATATTATGTCCAAAACACACCCATGACTCATCAAGAGGCTAGGTATAACCCTTTTGGACCATCGTTTTTCCATCGTTAAACTAGCAAAAAATGATTCAGACATGCCCTAAGTGCACCTGCGCCATGCGCTTACAACTATGTGCTCACTTGCTCAGATCGTTAAAATAGAGCCCTATATCTGCCAATAGTATGTCTTAGTAAGATGATATTTAAATTATCAAAGCTCAGTAGTTTTAATTGTGGGAGGCAAAACATAAGGCAATGCAATTCAATGATGATTGAGAGATGTACAAATCAACGTTTTCGTCAAAAGCCTGACGGTTCCCATTTTTAGAACTGTACTAAAAGCCTCTTTGCCTGCTCGAAAAGTATAGACCTCTATTCATCGGATTAAGGAAGTGATGTCTTAAAATAAGCTATATGGATGTGTGGAATGGCTTGAGGGCACGATAACTGAATTTTCAAATATGGGTGAACTATTCCTTAGAAATTCTCAAAGATTCTTCACAATAGAGGGGCTAGAAGTCTTCCTCATTAAGAGGTCTTGTCACATGTTTTTTTTTTTTTCCTGATGAGTCAGTGTGTGTGAGTTTGGTCATCTTGCTGTCTGTCCTCAGACTGGTGAAAGTGTCATTGGTGGCAGCTAGCATGCTGTGTTGTTACTGCCTTCCCTTCCATCACTGTGTCCCCATCAAACCCTCATTACCACACTACCATGATTTCTAGGACAGATGCCATGTTTACTGGAGATTGCCAGGTGTACTCCAGGTGTCATCTTTCCTCTCCTCTTCTGCTTGGTGTTGCACCTTTTTATGCTTCCTCTTTTTTGACATCTCTCAAGTGTAATGAGTATAGATTTTGGTTCAAATCAGTTTTTAGCAGTTTATCTCTTTAAGCTTGTTAAAGACTACAAAGGTACTAGCATATTTATGTTTCTGCAGTTAAGAAGCTTTTATTCAAGGCAGCTTACGACCCATATACAGAGTAAATGAATTATGCAATAATGCTGTAAGGATTATTTTTACCTCTCATTTCTAGCTGAAAAACTCCCAGATAGGCACTGCAACTCCACAGAGCAGATAAGAAGAGTTTAAAATGCAGTACAGAATGCTGCTCTTTATTTACATGACCTGTGCTGAGGCAAACAGCAAATGTCTAATCCAATTAATTAATTAACTAATCCTCTTATTCATCTTATTTATGCTCTCACAGCCCATTGACTTTCTAGCAGATAAATACATGCTGCGCAATTCAACCGGGAATTAATACCTATTCCTCTGTTTATCAAGGAAATTAGTCTAGAAATGCTGTAAATGCTGCTCTCGGCATCACTATCCATCTCACCTGTGTGTGTGTTTGCATTGCCTTTGTGTAAATTAACTGTCTTTATGCGCTTAATGAAACTCTCCTTTTTATGCAAACCCTTCCCTCTTTCCACACTCCACCCTCCCACCTTTTTGGAACCCTTTTCAAATTGGAGGTGTGAAAAAATACTGCTGAAGCAGGGGGTTTTATGCCACTTTAAAGGGTAACTAAACCCAAAACCAACTTTTTTTAGTTAATGATCTGCAAGACTGGGGCTTTATTAGTGCTGTTCATTGATTCGAGTAAATTTTTTGGCATTTGGGTATAAAGTGTTTTAATTCTACAAAATATGGTGTTGAAACATCTGAGTGCTGCCCTCTTAAGGTTGAACGGTGGCAACTGCAGTTGAATTTTCCTATTGGACGTTGTAGGTCATCATGGCGTATGATGGTTCTTCCAAAGGCTCACTACCACGCCCCTGGCACGAGCTCCCCACGCCCTTAGAAATGTTTTCCCGCATTGATCACATGAGAACATGAACTCTCATGTTACATGAAGTAGAAAAATTTCTACAAAAATAGAACAAAAATACTGTAACGTGCGTATAAAGTCTAACTTTTAATTGAGGAAATCTGTTACTTATTGGTCCTGTGCTGCTTATTGATTAAGTTAATTTGAATGAAAATACATTGCATGTATATCTGATCTATTTTTAGTGGCACTCAGTATAAGGATTTGACTGTTCATGGATTAGGTCAGTGGTCCCGTTCTCTCTTGCGCTGCTTCTTCAGTAGCATCATAGGCATCGGGAGTTAACGCAGTTTGAGCCAGCGGCTCAAATTGATAAGGCTCTGGTCCTGTCTACAGACAATTCACCCTCCTCCACTTCAGGTGACGGTGGGGGAGAAAAGTCCTCTACTTCGAATGACCGCTCTGTTGCAAAGCTACAGGCGTCACTACAGTCATTCTCCATCTTTGCGAGTCAGACAGCTGTCAATCAATCCGTCACTGCGGGTCTCAGGTGCACGGCCCCTTCTCAGCCCCGCCCTTGGTTCGTCCCCTCTGTCTCCGCTGGGCTCTGCCCACTTTTCCAGCATTTTTCAAATATTGCCAGTGGGTGGAGTTAGGCTCTGAGCTAGGGTTGAGTTACACTTTAAGCACACTGTGTTATATTCATACCAGACTTTCTTGCAGAAAGTCCACAAGTGAGACTTGCACACGAAGGTAGACAAATCAGGTCCTTCCTCGAAATTGGGTCTCTGTTAGGAACGCAAGCTATCCCATTTGCTCAAATTACTTTTAATAGGGACTCTCTTTAGCGCCTGATTACAATTCCTACAAAATCATGTTATGATAAATACTGTTTGAATTGCGAATTATTTAGTTAGCTTATGTACTAGCATAGCATACAAACACCCGACTAGCCTGATAGTTTACTTTATACTCACATTACCTTACATTAGGGCTGCACAATTCATCAAATTTCTAATCGTGATTACAATTACGGATGTCACAATTACGTAATCGTTCAAAGGCGCAATTACAAAAAAAAGGTCCACTTAAAGGGTTAGTTCACCCAAAAATGAAAATTCTGTCATTAATTACTCACCCTCATGTCGTTCGACACCCGTAAGACCTCCGTTCATCTTCGGAACACAAATGAAGATATTTTTGTTGAAAGCTGATGGCTGAGAAAGGCTTCAGATAGGCCTCCATTGGCATTCAGTACATTCACACTTCCAAGATCCATAAAAGGCACTTAAAACGTTGTTTTAAGAAAACAAAATTTTTTTGCGCACAAAAACTATTGTCGTCGCATCGTAAAATTATTGTAGAGTCACTGTGGTGAGATGGACTTTGTAACGACGTTTTAAGTGCCTTTTATGGATCATGGAAGTGTGAATGTACTGAATGCCAATGGAGGCCTGTCTGAAGCCTTTCTCAGCCATCAGCTTTCAACAAAAATATCTTAATTTGTGTTCCGAATATGAGGTCTTACGGGTGTCGAACGACATGAGGGTGAGTAATTAATGACAGAATTTTAATTTTTGGGTGAACTAACCCTTTAAATTATTCTGCATGGTTAATAGGATAGGTTAGGTTTTCATTTTAAATTCCTAAATTTGAAATTTCTGTCATTAATTACTCACCCTCATGTCGTTCAAAACCCGTAAGACCTTCTTTCATCTTCAGAACGCGGTTTCGTTGTAAACCGTACAGCTCAGACCCGGCAGCCAATGCTGTTGATGATGACGCAGCTGTTGCACTGTAGTTACAACGTAAACTGCGTATTAGACTGACACAGACTAGAGAGAAATTGTTTTATAAAGTTGTTATTTTTGTTTTACTTTTGCGCACAAAAAGTATTCTCATCACTTCATAAAATTAAGGTTGAACCACTGGAGTCGCATAGACTATTTTAACAAACAGGCCTTTCTGGGCCTTGAAAGTGTTAATTAAATAGCTGTCTATGGAGGGGTCAGAGAGCTCTCGGATTGCAACAAAATTATCTTAATTTGTGTGTTTGTGTTGTAATTTGTGTATGAAGGTCTTACGGGTTTGGAACAACACAAGTAATTAATGACAGACTTTTCATTTTTGGGTGAACTATAAAGGAACTATTCCTTTAAGATGTTCCTTTTTTCTTTTTCTACAGGTTAAGGGTTTTTCCATTGTTTTAATTTTAGTTTTAGTATAACATTATAATACCATGCATTTTTTATTTAAAAAAGAAATCAAACCAATGTATAGTTGACATTTAAGGCTTAATGCTATAGAAAAGCAATACGTTTTTCAGGAAGAATGTTTTCAGCTTATTTTCATAAAAAATTTGTTACATTATGCACTGCAAGCTATACATATTTTAAATGAACATCGTTATTTGTGCTTAGTATATTCATTAACTGATAGTTAGTAGAGACCCGATTTCGAGGGAGGACCTGATTTGTCATGACACCGGATCATTTGGTTCAGCTCAGCATGAGAACCAGCTCTTTCGGTTCCAAAAACGGTTTTGTTTTATCATTTCTGGCTTTCATAATTAAAACCAATTTAACAATGTTTTGACCTATCATTAGTATGCGTGCACAAATATCAGTTTCCAAAATACCATAATTTTGGTATTAAAAAAAAGAAATAAAAAAAAAGATTATAAAACATACAGTGAGTAATCCAAAACACAAACCATTCCAAATGAATCACGTTCAAAACAGAACACTGTGTGAACCAAATAAAAACTAGATTACAATGTGCAAAACAGTAACATCTTGCATCTAGCAGATGTAGTTGCATCATTGAATTTACTCAACCTAACGCTGTAACATGGCCGCCAAAATATTTCCAATGTGAAATAGGCACAGTCACCCATATATTCAGGAAATATTCACTGAAATACACTGAATTTACTCAACCTGTGTCCCTCTCTTTAGTACTGATGTTTAAGCGAAATATGTTTTCCAATGTGCCTGTACTGGTGCAGCAAAAAATAAAGAGCTCATACATTGTGCATGCCTTCATATATGTGACCCTGGACCACAAAACCAGTCATAAGGGTACATTTTTGAATTTGAAATCTATTATTTTGACCCATAAAATTAGGGGTGCACCGATCCGACTTTTTCAGTCCCGATACCGATACCGATGCCTGGGCTTTGTGTATCTGTCGATACCCGATACCGATCCGATATATTGTTGAATTAATAATAAACTGTATATCTTCCACCTTATACCTTCCTTGAAGAGACTAAAGGCACCAGACTTTACTAACTAAACATAACTAAGACAAAATAACAGATGTATGTAAGGTGTTGAATTCTTATTTATTTAAAAAACAATTGTGCATTCAAATCTAAAATAGAATGTAATCTAACTTCTTTAAATAAATAAAATGTAGCAGTGGAAACAAAAAACAGTCAAACATACAATAGTAATCTGACAGTTACCAAACATTTTTTACACTACAGATAATTGTTTTGGTATATAATCATATCAATATTAAAAAGTAGCATTACAAATTAACAAATAGTCTAATTTTCTACCATATGCAATTTAATAAAAATTTTCAGCTAGCTAATAACAACTTTGTTCTGGTTTCACCTCACTCCAGATTAAATGATTGTAGGCTAGGCCTATTTATTTTACTACACATTGTCAACAGAAATAAGATGAAATACTGTTGATAATTAAAAATAATTCTTACTACCCACTCTTGCTAAAATGGGTAAGCACACTTGTGTTCTCATTTCAGTTGCGTTCTGAGTAAATTAATAAACTGAGTTCATGAGTTCAGTGTTGGACAGATCAGTTGTTCTGGCCAGTCGTTAAAATGATTCGGTTCAAAGGAGTCATTAGGTCACGAATCGGACATTAGCAGACGCGTTGTGTGCGAATCCCGTCTGTTAGAACATCGCGAAAGATGTCAACACACAGAAAACACTTCATAACTGGATATAATTTGTCTCTCGCTTATTGAAAGTATGCTTTATGTCAGCTGGTCAGAGAAGAGTCAATGTTTTTTGAGCGCAATTCACACCCAGTGATAATTCAAGGACAAAATTTTCCGAATGTGTCACGTGCAACATGGTTTCGGTCTTCCGAGCTTTTGATTTGGATTAATATGTGAAATATGAGAGAGCTAACACTGATTATTTTGAAGACTCAGAGAGCGCGCGCGGGGGAGGAGCTCTCAGATCGGTCTCTCTGTCACTCAGTCACAAGCGCAGCATCTGTTCTACATCACTCGTAAATCACAATAACTCATCAAATTAGGCTTTGGCCGTCAAAAAAATGTCAATGCAGGAAAGACCCTGACTTTGCAGTAATACCCTCGAAACAGCGACGAACTAGTTGGCGTGGCAAGCGTGAAATATCTCCTCCACACAGCCGAATCTCTGGCTCGCTCCCTTCTAGCATGCGACACACGTGAAGCTGACGAATGACGTAGGTTCTGCTGCGACGGAAAAAAACACCTGGATCGGCTTGTGGATCTGTTAATTTTTCCGATCCCCGATCCAGCTATTTTGTCAGTATCGCGGCCGATATCCGATCCTAATATCGGATCGGTGCACCCCTACATAAAATGTATTGTTGGCTATTGCTACAAATATACCCATGCGACTTATGACTGGTGTTGTGGTCCAGGGTCACATATGTAAATGAATCAATAATGACAACACACCATCTCCAAAGATATTGAGCGATGACCACTCTTCGTCTACTTAACAACCTGTCCATCAAATCTCCAGCAAGGTCTCAACTCACCCATCTTCGAGAATATTGAGGTATATCAATCACGCCGGATCAGCACATACTCCTCTCTGGAGAGTTCACACGAAGACCAGGACAGAGCACAACCAATCAATCTGGGGACCACTGGATTGGGCCAAAATGTGATGTCATGTGCAGATGGCACACTAAAGCGTCCAAGCCAGACATGGCTGATTTGGAATGAGGGCTCTCCTTTGGTACATCCTCCCCGTCACAGCAAAGATGGCCGCCCGTGTCTGTGCCTGACTGTAATTTGGAATTAATGGGATGGTAAAACTTTTAATTCAAAAGCTCTGCCTTGGGGACAAAAGCATTTGCATACAAATGAACACAATTTCCTGTTTGTTCCGTATGCAAATGCAGGAAAGGAGATGCTTAACGAGCATGAGAGTGTGTTTATGTATGTGCGGGGGGCGGTGCTTGGCAGCTCAAGCTGAGCGGCATGTGAACGCTGCACCAGACGCCCAACTGAGCACTTCAAAAAACGAAAAGAAAGGGAGTCTCAGCTATCAGGCCAGGGCAGGAGGTGAGCTGAGCTCATCCCTGAAGAGACGCGGATCCTAGGGGAGAACTTTATAACGGTGACCTTTCCCTCCGCCACTCATACCTGAACACAACAGGAGGGAAGGCTGTTTGTGCTTCCATCCCATCTTGAATACAATTATAGCCGGCAACTCTGGGGTGGCGCAGTGGAAGTTGATAGTGCCAACCCAAGGGTAAAGGACGCAGTGTCAAATCGTTTTATAAAAAAAAAAAAAATTCTAAACATTTAGCAGCAGTAGCATTAATATTCCTGTATCATTGCCGGTTTGGTGTTGAAGTTTGCCCTTCTCTAAGCATTTGTGGGTCTGTTCTCCTTCCAACAACCTCAAAAGACTGCACTGAAATCAATAACAGCACTTTCTTCCATAGAAGTGGTGTACAAAACAGTAAATGGTCAATAATGGTGTGTATATATATTAGGGGTGTAACTGATACAGGGTACATAAAACTGATGGTTCGGTGCGTACCTCGGTTTTGAAGTCATGGTTCGGTACGGGTTCGGTACAGCAGTTTTATAAAATTGCTTTTTATGTATTTTTATTAAACAGTGGTTTACTGAAAAAATTGTGTCTATCCTTAAATTAATTCAATTATAACTAAAATTTTCTTAAAGATAATGCTGTAAACTATATAGGGAGCCCTTACTATAATAATAAAAGTTAACAAACTATTAGCCTAAATATTTTTAGATATAATAATCAACACTCAAATAACATAGTGTATGCAAACATGTATAATTCACATAAGGCAGTTTTGCATTAACTTCTAAATCTAATTATAAAATGGTGTAGAGTATAATGAATATATAGCTAATAGAGTGCATATATTAAGCGAAAGAGTTCATTTCTTTAGGGAACTAACAGCTGTGGACACTGAATGACTTCTGAGGTAAATGTAATGCTGCGTGACATGATTGTTTACAAGCTGTTTTATTGGCGTCTTTCTGCCGTTGAAACACCGATTGAGCGATTACACGACATACGATACGTTTCAGTAAGTTGTAATGTATCCTCAACATACCTTAAGATATGAATTCATGATTATTCTTTGACTAGGAAGAGATGATCGCGTTCACTCGCGCGCCGAACTGATGCGTCTATACAGGATCATACTTCATATGTTCGTGTGGGAACATGCACACATCCACCGTACCGAAAGCCCTGTACTGAAACGGTTCGGTACGAATACATGTACTGTTACACCCCTAATATATATATACAGTTGCAAGAAAAAGTAGGAGAACGGCTTGCAAAATGTGAATACTTTTAACAAAATAAGAGGGATCATACAAAATGCATGTTATATTTTATTAAGTGCTGTCCTTAATAAGATATTTTACATAAAAAAGGTTTACATATTGTAAATAACTGAATTTATTAAAATGACCCCTTTCAAAAGTTTATGAACCATTGATTCTCAGTGCTGTGTGTCATTCCCTGGATAATCCACAGCTGTTTTTTTGTTTTGTGATGGTTGTTCATGAGTGCCTTGTTTGTCCTGAGCAGTTAAACTGCCCAATGTTATTCAGAAAAATCCTTCAGGTCCTGCAAATTCTTCAGTTTTACAACATCTTTTGCATATTTGAACCCTCTCCAGCAGTGACTGTATGATTTTGAGATCCGTGTTTTCAGGGGCGCCGCTAGCAATTTTGGGCCCTATGAAAGAATTTGATGTTGGGCCCTCTACCACACCAATCTAGCTATCCAAGATCATCTCAGGGGGCCCCAAAAGTGTGTGGGCCCTTAGAATCTTCCTAACTTTCCCCCCCCTTAGCTGCGCCCCTGTGTGTTTTCACACTGAGGGCAGTTGAGAGACTCAAACACAACTATTTAAAAAGGATCGAACATTCACTGATGCTCCAGAAGGAAACATAACGCATTAAGAGCAGGGGGTGAAATATATGTGAAGATTGTTTTAAGTTTGCTATTTAAAGCCTAATAAATGTTCAACTTGATATAGCTTTCAATTACACTGTAATGTTGAATGTATATATTAATGTTTAAATATATATATTTCATAGAGACATCAGTAGCAGTATTAGTATCAGTGATACTGTCCTTCATTCAAAAAGATTACAACAAATATTTATAAAATACTGTCTAAGTTGTTTCTACATTAATTTGGAGAGTAACTGTGAAATTGTTACAATATAAAATATTATAATATCAATCATTATTAATTACAGAAAAAAATGAGTGACTTTTTAATCGATTGACAGTATATATATATATATATATATATATATATATATATATATATATATATATATATATATATATATATATATATATATATATATATATATATATATATATATATATAATTGTATATATATATATACAAATTAATTGACTGATATTGAGAAATGTGCCGGTATATCACTAAAAAAAGTAAACAAAATAAAAATTTTATAAAAATTCTTTTTTTGTGTTACAGTTCTTTTTTTTGGTGTGATTTGATGAACAGTTTAAAAACATTCATTACAGTATTTCTCTCTGAAAACTATTGGATACTGCTCACTGGCTCACTGAGAGTTCACTGACATTTAATAAGATTTCTCCAATAATTGTTTCACTCGAGGTCAAAAATTAAACACTCTGAATGTGCTTTGTGTCATTTTCTTCAAGATAGAGGACCTGAGGGATCACAATAACAGAGCACTTTTAAAAGATTGAGCCCTTAACTTAAAAATACACTGAAGGGAACTGACTCTGAATTTAGAGTAAAATTAATGCTTGCTTTCCAACAGAAGGGCACAGACCCAATTTTGTATATAGAGTACTAGACACACAATGAACAAGAGCCGAAGGGTTCCTCATACTATTCCCATTTTACCATTTCCTCAAATTCTATACAAGTTGCAAGATCATTACATATCGCTCCACAAATCATGTCATCTTTCCATTGTTTTCAGGTCTGGTTTAATCACCATAAGACTACATAAAGTCCATACTACATCCATAAATACAGATGACAGTAAAAGAAGAACTCTCTAAACTGCTTACACCCATATCTCAGATACTCTAATTAAGTCCAGTGTGGTTACATTGGCCTGTCATGATTGATGATCTCACGGAATTGAGGACGAGTCGAAATATGATCTCAACATTTGGCCATTTAAAGGAACAGTTCACCCAGAAATCATTCACTCACCCTCATGTCGTTTCAAACCCACTTGACTTACTTTATTCAGCGGAACACAAATGTAAAAGTTTGGCGGCATTAGCACACTGCCTAATAGGGATGTTCATTTTTCCACCAAAATCAACTAGCCGGTGGGTTGGCTGTTCTGAATGACTAGTCGACAAATCAGTCTTAAGGGAGCACTGTATAATGAGGCTGGTTTCAGGGCATTACTTAGGAGGCGTTTACATTTTACATTAAAAAATACTTGGAGGTCAACTGGATGGAACAGAATTCAAAGGGCTTGAGATGCATTTTTAAAAGATGGATAAGCGTCCTAAATAGAGCAGCCCTTGAGTCATTTGTGGACAAATTTGGGCACAAATGTCACAGGTGTGTTTTAAATAAATGTCATAACACTATCTTCAATAAAATAAAAACACTCAATTTATGCATTTCTCTAAAATTACCAAATTTGTTATGTAAAATATGCTTATTTTTAGGTTACGTTTTTCTATATTGTACTTTAAGGCACAATATGTAATATTTTTGGATTAAAACATCCAAAAACTACTAGAACAATGTTATATATATATATATATATATATATATATATATATTTTTTTTTTTTTATATATATATATATATATATATATATATATATATATATATATATATATATATATATATATATATATATATATATATATATATATATATATATATATATATATATATATATATATATATATATATATATATATATATATATATATAATATATATATATATTTATTATTGACTTAAGTTCTTCATCCCAAATGTTTCCAAGAATGTTTAAATCCAGAGAAATAAGCAATGCTACCAAGGACACGGACCGTGCGTCGCCTATCAATGCCATCATACCCATGTTACCCTCGATTTACAGTTTTATTTTTGTAGAAACCATGGAAACATAAAAGAGGCTTTAATATATTATGTGTTTTAGATGAGCAACTGTTTGGATGCATTCATGGACAGAAAACAAATCATTTTTATACAGCTCAATACAGTTAGTATTGATTTACCACGAGTACCATGTTTTACCATGCCTAATATCGATCTAGCTTACTGCAGTGTGCAAGTGTCTCACAGTAGCTGCCAGGCAAATGCAGAGTAGCATTATAACATAACTTTCAACACACTGTATGTAATATGATAAAACAAGCACTGCGTTATCCCACATACACAGAACCGGAAGAAGCGGAAGTGGTCGTCTGCAGCATAATAAAAGCTCTGTGAAATCAAGGCATCATCAAGCTACGTCTTTGTTGTGAGTAACAGACCTCTAGCGGCGAAACATTACATATTGTGGCTTTTAGTAAAATATTCATTCCAGTAAGTTGAAACAGCCAAAACCTCAAAATTTGGCATACGTCAGTGATATATGTTGGTATAAAAATAGCAATTACATGAAATAACAATGGCCACTATATGGCTGTATACTCACTGGCTGCATTGGCTGAAATATATAAATCAATGTTTTAACAAACTTAACCTTTTAAGCTTTGATTTTATCACAAGTTTAAAAACAAAACAAAATAAAAAACAGCTGAGACTATACAAAGATGCCAAAATATTCTTACAGACAAATCTGACAATGCTATAAGAAAAAGACAAAGTAGGAGACAGAGTAATAATTTATAAAAAAAAAAAAAAAAAACATCAAATTTCAATAACTCAAAAAAGTACCAAACAGGTAAGAATAAACCATAAACCTAACAATAACTCAATAAAAGTAACAAATAGGTAAGAATAAACAATGTACATGTTTCGTTTGAAAGCATCAACAAATCTTTCTCTGATCTGACTTTGAAGTGTGTGTGTGTTTGTGTGTGTGTGTGTGTGTGTGTTTGCCACATTGAGAATGTTGTATTGGCTCACCCCTTCATTTATGTGTATGTATTATCTGCATTGTGTTGGATTGTTATTAACAAAACAAATTAACAAGAAATGCTTTACATTATAGTCTCACCCATTCATTTCCAATGGGTGCCCACTTTTGTCCATGAAGGACCAATTAAAGACTTTTTTTAACCACTTAACATTGTTGAATGATTAATGGAACCAACTTTTTTGTGTGTTCAGGTGGCAAACTAAGGAAAAAAAGCCATCTTGTGCCACTCCAATTAAGGAAACAATTTTTAGTAAAAATAAAAAATAAAAAATGGATTAAAACCCTTTCATGCATGGAGTCCACATTTGTGGACAGTTAATTTAACTCCATTTAGGGTTAATTTATCATGGTAATTTTCTCCAAACCACTTGAGGGCAGTGTCAGTAGATTGCCAGCAATATTGTAACAATAGCTACCGTCTTATATTCCAAATATTCATTGCTTGATGACACCATTAATCCAAGATGGCTGATGGTGATATCCATGTGCCAAATGCCCAAGGCATATCTGTGAAAAACTTTTATACAAGGAGGTCAATTGAGCTAAAAAATTATATTAGGATGTACAGTAAAGTATGATGAATATGTTAGTGTTTTATAAACTAAAATGTAGAGTAAAATGTAGTTTTTATACACCAAAAACGAACTGTCCACGTATGTGGACGTCATGCAACAGTGGAGTCAGATTGCATAAAGTCTGATTTCTGTAACCTGCTAGTATATATGTTCTATTTTTGCAAACATATTTTGAATTGTCTTATATTGTAATAAAACAGACAATTAACAAATATATCAACATAAATAACCATTCAAAATGACATTTTACCGCATTAAATGGCAACTTTACATATACATACCGAGACAAATTAGCATTTTGCCTCCCAAACAGGGACAGCGCAGGTCAAGCACTCAGTACAGAATAATATAGAATATCCCAGAGGACAGTGGAAATGACAGTGACAGCAGGGATGAGGAGTAAGTGCCAGCAAAGCCCAGTCCATATTGCTACTAGGTTTTCGCATTTATATGTAACTACTGTTATAGTTTCTACAATATGTGTTTTATCGTTGTTATATTGTAATATTAATGTTTTTAATAACTGAGCTGAGATACATAGCATAACATAATAAAAACACAATGTTCCATATTGTCATCTTTGGCTTCATGTCCCATTTTACGCCTTTGTTGCATGGTGTCCACATACATGGACGGTTAAATAATTTAAAACTGAATTTTGTAAAAAATTTAATGGATTTCAATTTTAGCATCATATTAAAGTAATAAAAAGATTCTTTAAAAAATCTAGATAATTTTTACCATAATTCATGCATGAAAGGGTTAATCCGACACATCCTCGATAAAAAAGATAAGCTTAAAATGGGACACTCAAGATGCGACACTCAAGATGCAGTGTGACATGCGACAAGAAAATTGTGCGTCTGAATGACTGTTGTCGCTTTGCATTAAAAGGGACTGAACTTTAAAAAAAAAAAAAAAAAAAAACAGCACACTGTCAATAATTAATAAATAACAGATAATCAGTAATAATAGAATAAAGAAAAAAACCCACTTGCTAACTAGTTGTCAATACCCTACAGTCTAAAATCTATTTTATGGTCTACAGAAGCAAATCATACATTTAGAGTTTAAGTAACTGCAATCTTAGGGTGGAATTTCCCTTTAAATCACTCAACCTTCATTAATGAGACATCCCGTCCAGAAACCATAAAGGTGACGCTGCACTTTTAGTAGAGACAGAAAGCAAGGGAAAGAAGTGTCACCAGGGAGCCATATTTCAAACAGCGATGCAGTTTCTCCTTTGAGAAGCTCACAGACCCTCCGTAACTTGCCACAACCGTTAGCAATACCTCACACACAAACGTGTCTCCTCTTTCTGTGCTCAATTACAAAGGCTTTGTATTCACCGCCTGTAATGAAAGATGAGCCGCTCCTTTGTCTTCTCACTGCCAGTTTGGCCGATAATTCAATCGTTTCATTATTTAAATAATCGAGTGTTTGTGTCAACACAGAATCCGTGCTCGTCTCTCTCTTTTTGCATAATCACCCACTGTGTTTAGATGTGCTAACTCAGGCGAAGAGAGTCAGGCGATAACACGCTTTATCATTCCCATGCTCCTTCTCTCAACAAAATTAAAGGGTTAGCATAGATTGTTTTTCTTTCTTTCTTTTTTTCCTGCTGGTATAACGAAAGTGGGAGATTGAATATTGCTTGCTAAGTGAATTAGGCTAATTTCCACTCAGAACTGAAAAAGAAAGGAAATTACAGAGGGCCATTTCCTGTCTACTCCTGCCATTCACATTTCAAACTACTTCTCCATCCTCCTCTCAGGCTCAGCTCTGTACCTTGTTTGTTAAATCCAAAAAAGATAACTAAAGTCTCAAGAGTATCCCATATAAAATATTGGTCGGTTTGGTATTTTGATTTATTCAACAATAACGAATAAGAGACAGAAAAGATCTAACAAATGCAATCTAACAAAACAACATTAATTGCAAAAACGACATGAAAAAAACTACAAGGTACTAACAATGTGCTAACAATATTTGTAAAAGAACTGGAAAGATTTGATTCAATCATTCTATGCTGGGGACTTGCCAGATAAATACATTTTTCAAAAATGTGTTATTTTCACTTTATTAAAAAAAACTTCAAAATGATGTGTGATTTGTTCGAATCAGACAAAAAAAAAAAGACTGAGCTACACAAGTTTGAGGTCGATATAGTCAGCAAAGTCACTTTTGAGAAAAATTTTGTTAAAGTTTTCTAAAGGTTCCAAAACAAAATCACCTAGCAACCATACCTTAAAATCCCTAGTAAATAACACCAAATTTTACACAAACCAAGTCAAAACCATATATCTATAGGAAAAATATATATTCAACTTTTTTTCCATGATACCACAATTGTTTGATTAACATTAAAGGGGTGGTAAACAGTGATGCCAGTAACGCGTTACTTAGTAACGCGTTACTCTAATTTGACCACTTTTTCCAGTAACGAGTAATCTAACGCGTTACTATTTCCAAACCAGTAATCAGATTAAAGTAACTTATCCAAGTCACTGTGAGTTACTTTTTTTGTCATTTTCCTTAGTAAAAATATTTATTTTTGCTTTCTTGTTTAGTCTCAGCAGGGGTTTTCCTGCATAGAGAATTACGAAGCGGCCGCTCCGTCAAATTTCTTGCCGCCTCCGTCTGTCGACAAAACTCAAGACAGGCAGTCACTTCAGATTAGCCATGTCGTGATAATTAAATAATCATCAGAAATATAAATTGTCACATTATCCTTCAGCAATCATTATTAGTATATTATTATTTGCTAGTAGCCTACAAAGTAATCTAAAGCCATTCCATAGCTGAATGTCTTTCCTCCGCTGTAGCTGTCAATCATTCTCCATTCAGCAAAACTGCGCGTCGCGTTCGGTTCCAGTCAGCGGTAAAGCTCACTCCATATGATATATTCCTGTTATAATACTTGATATGTTGATAAAATAATTTATCTTCCTGGAGTTTATCTAGCGGTTTCTGAAAGATGTTGTGCTCGCTACTCGGGTGACAACACAAGGACTATTAATTAGCATCACACGCACAAGAATTAAAAACTGTGAAGAAACAAATAATCAGTGAATGTTTGGACCGATATACATAGTAGACTAGGATTTGTGGGCTCAACGCTCATCTTCTCTTTATGCCGTGGACTTTTCAATGTGCACTCGCGCTGCACTGCACACTCTGATCCCATGTTGCTTTAAGCGCATCATTCTGCACCCGGGATGCGCATAAGCGCTTTGTGTTGCCGCTCTGTTTTGAAGCGTTTCATATATTTTCATAGTTTTGTGCACTTAAAGATTATTAAAAAATATATTGTTCTCACGGATCGATCATATATTTGTTGTCCCTTTACAGAGCTGCACATTACGTTTACAATAAAATATAAATCTTGTAATTTTATATTATTTATGTAGGCCCATATAATTATTTACATTCATATATAAATATAAATTAAAAATTAAATATAAATTGTTTTTCATAAATGTATTTAATAAGAACACAAAGTAATTTGTACCTTTTCATTAACATGTTTAGGGTTTCATGTTTAGTGTTTTATGTTTAGTAACATGTTTTATGTTTAGTGTTGGCAAAAACAGTTGTCATTTCTATGTTGAGGCGGCAGGGGTGTTGTCGGCAACTGATGAATGTAACTAATAAAGTAACTTGTAATCTAACTTAGTTACTTTTAAAATCAAGTAATCTGTAAAGTAACTTAGTTACTTTTAAAATCAAGTAATCTGTAAAGTAACTAAGTTACTTTTTCAAAGTAACTGTGGCAACACTGGTGGTAAAACACATTCTTTCGAAGGCTTGATTGTGTTTGTGGAGTGCACTGTAACGTGTTTATGCTTCGGTTTTTTTTAAATGCATTATTTTTCCTATATTTTACCTTTATTCTACACTGCTCTGTCCCTCCTTGTAAAAACGGTCTGATGGTTCCCGGGTTGTATGAAGCCAGTCCCTCAAAAATATGCAATGGGCTCAGATTGGTTAGCTGGCCCAGTGTGCTGTGATTCGCTAACACCTAGTGCAAGTTTGTCGGAAACGTCACGCCCCTTACCTTTACCGGTAGACTGTGCTTTGGGTAGTATTAGAAACAATGGCGTCAATAAAAACATACCAATTTGAGCCCGAATTAGACCTAGACAATTGTAGTGAAGATGATCGAGCAGAACCTGTTCAGTCCTCAAGAGTAAAGACTGCAGATCTATAGTGATCGCTACTGAATGGCACTATTACTTTTGTATTTTTAGAACGATTATGGCCAAATATCTGTCACAAGAACTATTAACCCAAAACGAACACTAAACATTGGCTTTACTAGTAGCCATATCAAACACAGAATCATGTTTAGCATGCCCGTAGATAAACAAGCATGTAGATAAACAATACATAAAAGCTCTACTTAAAGAATAATTTACACTAATGCCAAGTTCGCTGTTGAGATTTTTTTTTAAAGTTTGTAACGTTAGGTGTTTGTCGGATAACGTTAAGTATGAATGAGCATTTAACAAACTGGTTTGCAGAGCCAAAGAGCGTTGTCATTTGTTTACTTCCTTGCTATACAACGTACAATTAACAATACAAACTATTACAGGAAAACACATAGACGAAAAATAAATCATACTTACAGGTTGTGGCCCGTAAACAGCTTCTGTTTTTAAATCCATCTTTCAGGACAAGCAGTTGTGCGAATCCTTCATTGAACTTGCGAAGATTGTGGAAGCTTTCCTCCGTGAAATGTGCAGCGGACTCGTGCATTGCTCGTGTATTGCAAATACAGACGAATATTGTCCATTATGTCACATTTTCCGGTCTTCTCCTCCGACCCCTGTCTGTCTCGTGATTTATGATGGGCAGCATAAATCTGCGACCTGTTCCCCTCTGTCTTATTCACACATGCATATAACATGTTGTATGTTAAACGCACTGCAACGCACCCCCGTCCCTAGGAAGGCTGAACAAAGTGGACCTGCAATCCGGATGAAAATAACAGCGTTTCGTCGGCATTGCAGCAACAACACTCCAGCCTACTAACTACACAACAACGATTCCCTGCAGTAATACAAAATGGCCTCGCCCCCCCTTATTTAATATTCTCGGAGGAGGGGTTTATGTAAATATTGGGGCTGGTGATGTCAGCAACCCTGGAGGAATGTCTGTAGTCGCCTACTGCCCGTTTGCTGTAGTCCTTAGAAATGTATTTCTTTAAAAGCAAATATCTCCCTTTGCTTTAAACTTTGAACGTTGTAACTTTGCAGATGTTGTTTATGCTCAAACAGCAACATTACACACTAGCTAAAGTTAGAAAAGTGAAATCGTGGTTTACCACCCCTTTAATGAAACAGACAGCCTATATATTAAGACCTAATGTACCGCATTGATCTAATAATGTTACATATCTGGGGCCGTATTCACAAAACATCTTAAGGCTAAAAGTAGCTCCTAACTCGATTTAGGAGAAACTCTTAAAAATTATTTAAGTGTGTGTCAGTCCTAATTTTAGGACTCCTAAATTTTTGCTCTAAGAGTATTTCACACAGCATTTTAACACTAAAACTAGCTCCTAAATCTCAGAAAAGTTACGAGTAGTCAAGAGGACTCTTAAGTCACTAAAGCTGGGCATACACTATGCGATTTCAGCAAAGTTACCTACTCACACTCTACGAGTAGATCGCATGCGATGTAAAGCCAAAGCTCACGATTTATGTGCTCACACTGTACGGTCCTAACGTTGAGCGCGACTTGACTGCTCACACTGTACAAGAAATATAAAAATTTCATAACACATCACTGCACAACCAACACGCTGCATAATAAAATATTAGAGAGATTAGCTTACTCCTCATTAAAATTTAAGTATTTAAAAACATTTAGGCCGATTATACAATGAATTATAGGCCTAGAATTAAAAAGATTAACTGTCTTTAATATGTCAGAACACTGCAATAATATCAGTCTCAATGAAAAGAGCAGCTTTATTTCAAAAACAACTTGTTTAATACGAAATAGGCCTACTTCTCTTCTAATTTTTTTCACTACGCTATATGGGCCACAAGATAAATATTAAGAAAATAAAATAGTTATATGTTATCAGCATATCTCTCGTTGTCTCTGAGAATATGCACCGAAAGCTCGTCAGATTTTACTTTCACTTTCTGTAATCTGTAGTGATTAATTGACTGGTTTTGAGACTTTGACACCGACATTGCACATTGCAGGATATCAACATGTTTCCGTTGATTTCACACATTTTAGTCTAGCAATAGTTCAACTAGTAGCACAATGTGAAGTGTATGCATCAATAACGCTAATATAAGTGAGAAGAAACATTTACCTTAAAAATTCTCATGTAAAAAATCACATTCTGTTTCTGTTTCTGAGGTAAATCCCAGGTAAACCCAGCGTGTCTTCCAAACTCAATGAAAATGATGAAGATGATTCTTTGTTTTGAGGTGATGGGGGGCATTTACAGGTTAACAAATAAAAGTAGACACTTTAAGCTTTGTAAAGACAAATCGTTCATGTCTTTGAGGCCAAAAATTACGGAGTATTTTAAGTTGTTTTACACTGTCATGAGGAAAAACCAGCAAAAGGCGCGGGCGCGTTTCTCGGGTCCAGAGGGTTAATGATCAAGTAGCTAAATTAATAAATGAGGCGCTGGATAGGATTCACAGTGGTTTGGAAGACTCGGTTTATCCATTTTACAACACAAACTAGAGGTAAGCAACCGTTTGCTAAATTGCTGCTATTTACAGAACTTAAAGATCTCCCTCTTTTCGTTTTATTTCTTGTTGCCTTAAAGATGAACTGGTTCAACTTCTGCTTTTGCGCAGGCGCAGTGAGACATGCCAGAAATTCATCCGACTATCCGATTGCCGATTGGGAGAGGTTTCTCGCCTCTCGTTTCCCTCTGTACACTGCATGAACACCTCACAACAATTGACAAAGCTGAAAATCGGCGCGACCCAGGAAAGAGTCACACGAGTCAGAATTCGGCTCGAAATCAAATGAAAATCGCACAGTGTATGCCCAGCTTTAGATCAAACACAATCAATCCTAATGGCTGTTGCGGACCTTTCTCCCCTTTCTCTCTTCCACTTCGGTTCCTGTCTACTCACTGTCCTATCATAATTAAAAGGCATAAATACAGATGGAGCTCGGGTAGAATATCCTCTCTGAGGCCCTCTATAGCAGACAGCAAGCCAAATCTGTTTACCACTTTCACTAAGATTATATGGGCACACAAACTCGTGAACCTAAGTTTAACTTTAAAGGAACTGTATGTAAGAAATATATTTCAGTTAATCATAAAATCGCCCTGATTTGTCACTAGACATTAAGAAATCATGTTAATTTCAAATACTTATATCACTGACAACA
The DNA here is from genome assembly GCF_949357685.1 of Gobio gobio. Taxonomy (NCBI): domain Eukaryota; kingdom Metazoa; phylum Chordata; class Actinopteri; order Cypriniformes; family Gobionidae; genus Gobio; species Gobio gobio. The sequence goes on from NC_137104.1 coordinate 40,706,332, forward strand.
GTGGTCCGGCCAGGATATTGTCATTTAAAAGTGAAGTTGCAGCCCTCAACTGATGTTGATGTTGACATGTTGTGTTTTGGCCTGAAGCGCCACCCTCAACCTATCTACCAATCACGAAGTCAGTGTTTCGACATCCGGGTTGCCAGCTCTGCTCTAGTTACCACAGCTGCAGCTACAAACTTTTTGGATAAAAAATAAAACTTTAGGAAACTTAAAAGACCTCGTTATGAATCAGAAAAACATTGTGAAAATGAAAAAAAAAAAATTGCTGTGTAGGACTCGTCACTTGCCATTGGAAGCTCCTTGTAGCAGCCTACGTTCCAGCTGGATCCCGCAGTGTATCTGGCAACCTCGAGTCAGGGGGAGGGGGATAGGGGATACATCGCTCTACAGTAATTTGAAAGTGATTGCAGTACCAGTTTTGGCCACAATCTTACATACATTTCCTTTAACTATTTCCCAGCATGCTTTGCCCATGGCACTCGAAAGGGAGAGTAAATGCTAAAATTAAGTGTTATATAATATATATTTTTTGTGCAAGATTAATGCTAAGGGAGATTTAGGAGTGATTAATCTTTTACAGGGCTCCAGAGTGCGACCAAATGGTCACATTTTGCGACTAAAATTTGAGAGTGTGCGACTGAATTTTACATCCAGTCGCACATGTGTGACCAGTAAATTTGGCTGCTGTCGGCACTGGAGAAATTAAGAAAATACACTTACTAATTATAATTGATAGACGTTATGTCTGGCAAATTCCATCTTTGCCAGCCGTTTCTATATGAGAGAATATTAAACCATTTGTCCGTGATGAATTTTTGCCATTCGCAATCCAGAAGAGAAAGCGAGCGCTCTCTCACGTGGAGCTACAGCGAACACAACACCACAGTCAGCTTTAATGAGGGACGATGGCCAAGAACTAAACAAAAGTTTAGTCTGCTTAAACTTTAGGGATGTGCTGTGATTTTATTTTCGATTTTGGCTTCCAAGAATTATAAAAAGATGGTATGAGGTAAAACTATTCCTATATCGTGTTCCGTCGCACGTGACATCCTTGCGCTGTCATTTCTCCCTAAACCTAAACTAAACGTCAGATTCAGTGATTGTTGTAAACTGCAGTCTCTACTGTTGATAAACTGTGGGATGTGTTTGATAATAAAGAGCTATTAAATGCACAATAATCCGCGCAAGAGACGCTGTTTCCAACTTCAAGGCGGCTTATGTGTGTGTGCTGCGAAATGGACTGACTTGCACTTTATATTTTAGGCTTCGTGTGCGCGTCTAAACCATCAAATAAACAACAAATAGCTGGTGTCAAAATGACCGGATTGGAGAGTAGTTATTTTAACAGTTTATATCTTAAATGGGCGTAAATAGTTTGGAGAAATAGGAGAATATGATATTATTAGTTCTACATTCGATCGGTCTTAAAGGGGCAGCGTCTAATAAACCTGCTGACGATTGAGCCATTAATTCGAATCGAACAAAAGGCAAATAGAAAATATTCACATCTCTTGAATTAATAACTTTAGCTTTTAAAAGCATTAATCTATCAATTTATACAGTGAAAACTATGCAGTGTTATTTTACATTTCATTACTTTATTAGATTTCTTTGTAGGTTTGTTCTTTACTGTAATATTAATGTTAGCAGACCTTCCGAATGCCTGCACACTGGTCCATTTGCACATAGATGTTTTATATTTTGTTCAAAATTTGCGGTTTCTTTTGTTATAGATATTTTACTTTTCAGATTATAAAGCCATGTTAATTATGTTCTTAATTATGTTTTTTTTTTATACAAAAAAAGAAAAGAAAAGGATAATAAAAAGAACCGGTAAGAATACTGTTAAAGTACAGGATCGATAAGCAGTATCGGTAAGAGTAGTAATACCATTAAAACCTTAACGATACCCATCCCTATTAGTAATACAGTGGAAATTAGTAGATTTGGTTAGCATGTTGATTTACGGTGTGCGCCCCTAAAAATTCTGGTTGTGCCCCTAAAATTTTCAGTTGGGGGCCACTGTGCTCCTAGTGAAAAAAGTTAGTCTGGAGCCCTGTTTTATTATGTTAATTTAGAAGAGTTTCTGTTCATGTGTTTTTGGAGAGTTGCCATCATGGCGACAAGTGGCACATGAGCTTGGTTTGAGAGCAGGTAAGTTACATATTTTAAACGCGCTACAACACCCGGGTGACGATGGCGTACATTGGGTCATGTTCGAGCATGCGGCACTCGCATACAAGAGTGACTGTTTTGTACATGCTTTTTGATCATCGCTGTTGTAATGTATTGGGAAGCCAGCACGTGTATCCATCAACAGAAACACACATTAGCCTAACTCTGTCTGTCTGTTTTGTCATTTTCAGCAAAACCATATTATAGATGTGTCGTCAGATTTGAGATGAACGGTATAGTTCGATTTTTTTTTACAGAGAACCCTAGTAAACACCTTTCCTAATTAGGCCTACACTGCATGAACTACATCTTTTGTGATAAATAATATAATTAGGTAAAAGTTTAGACATAAATTAGTTACAGTTATTAATTATTGGTAAATTATTGGTTATTATCTAGGCCTATTGGTAAATTAACCAAATGATTAATCGACTATTCAGAAAAGAAACAATAGGTTAACATAATCGTTAGATTAATCTGAAAAATAATCAATAGATTAATCGAATTGAAAAAATATTAATTAGTTCCAGCCCTACTTAAAACATAACCGACTGTGAATGTACATGAATAATCGCCAAGACAGGCATTTTGACACAATTGTGTGTATTTGACCATTTGAGTGCCATAAACTGCTGTCTGAGAGGCAGCTTTCTGAGTGCGTGCTTTGGGTGTGTGTCATACAGCACGATTACAGCAATGAGATGTTTTCTGCAGCTTATTGCGCATAATAACTCTTTTTAATCAAGCTGCTGCAAGCGCTAGTGACTATTAATGGGTAGCGCACACCGGAGGCGTCCTTCTGCACTCACATGCTCATTTCAAGGCAGCAATCCAAAACAGTGAATCTAATCACCATACATGCATGAGTTCACTTCAAGAATGACCACACTGCTGACATGATCTTATCACTAGCACTCCTTGCACATCATTTTATCAGCAAGGCATATCGGCACAATTTGTCACATTGGGGCGAAGAAGATAAAAAACTATGAGTAAAGCAAAAGCTGTAAAAGCAAACACTGATTGAATCACACAGCAACCAGTAATCTCAGCCAGAAGGAAACTGGGAGAGTGGGCCGGAAAGCCCATGCCGAGGAGTGTGTGGTTACCGTGCGGATCACATTGCACATTCACCTCCTGAAACACAAGGCCTGATTAAATCTATACTTAATTGGATCAAATCTAGTCGTGATGGAGCATTCCCCCTTGAGTTTAACCTGCGGTCCACTGTCAAGTGGGGAGTGGGAGGTTGAGTAAGACTGGGGAATTAAGAGCTGGAAATGAATACCAATGATAGCTAATGCTAATCACCCTACTTCATAGGTCAGGGCCACACATGCTAGATAAAGGTAAAGAAGGGGTGCAAGGAGGAAGAACTGCAGAGGTCTTTCTGGATTTACACCCACTCATGCATTACTGTACTGCGAGGTACATGCACCCTTTACAATCTGCTTGCAGTATGCTATCTGCCGGGGGAAACGAATGAGCTTGCAGGTTGATGAAATACTCAAGCTCTGGGTTGTAATTCTTCACCCCTGTGATCCGCTCCAGGTGCAGAAGGCTTATGTAAAAGTGGGTCTAGACTTTTAGATCTGTGGCCTAGAGGTTAGCGCACATGCTCACATGCATTGGCAGTCAGACTTGACAAGAAAACATGACAGGAAGTCCCTAAACTGTCCACATTGTCAATAAAGATGGCAACACGTAGTTCTAGACATTACCTTAATCAAAATCAGACTGCCTGCTATCATAAAAAAGGTTAGAAATGCATACAAACTGGTTTTGCGACATTGGTCAGACAAACACAATCTCCATTGGTTGCCATAGATTGAGCCAGTGCTATCTGAATGTGGAAATAAACAGAAAAGTAAAAAAAAAATGGCAGTTTATATTTTAAGTAGGCATGTCAATTTACACAAATTCCCATGATCGATCATTGTTTAAATTAACGATCAATTAATCGATGAATCGTTAGCCTTAATATTGCAATATGCCTCTACAGCGTTGGCTTATAGCCGACAGCATGACAGGGTGTGCAAATGCTGCTCAAAATGCACCAAAACCAAATGAATGAGAAGGGTTTTTAATCTAAATAAAGGGCTAGTAGGATTGTAAAATGAGTCGATGTGATTGATCAATTGATTAAATTACTTATTTAATTATCAAATATAACGACCGATACAACGTGTCACCAACGCCTACTCAGATGTGTGCTAGTCAGAATGTGTGGACGTGCTCTTCCTTGAACAACGCGCTGAAAACGGCAACTAAGCCCAAATTAATTCACAACAATTTATTAAAATAGTGTTCTCATTAATGTTAATGTAATATGACAGTCCCAATCATAGTTATTATTAGTCGTGCATTGCTGCTTGAGCGCACGCGCTGAAGCTGAAGCGCTGAATGAACACTGGTAAACTGGAGCACTTTGCTAGCTTATTGTTTAACTAAAAAAACGCATCCTATATGAGATTAATCAGATATATACAAAATAACCTTAATATTATAAATTATATATGTACAAAATTGCGCAATTCACAAGTGAACTTAAACTAAGTTAAGTGATATTCATATTCAGAATGCGTGACTGATGTTGTGGACACGCTATTCCTGGAGCAACGCGATAAAACACAATGTAATAATTCACAATGTTTTATTACAATATTGTTCTCTTTATAATGTTATGAATATGACAGTCCCAATCATAGTCATTATTAGTTGTGTATTGTTTTTGAGCTGTATGCGCTGAAGCTGATCAAGCTTTACTACCGCATTATTTCTTAACCAGATGCATCCTATATGAGATAAATCATATATATATATATATATATATATATATATATATATATATATATATATATATATATATATATATATATATATATATATATATATATATATATATATATATATATATATACACAGTGGCAAGAAAAAGTATGTGAACCACTTGCAGAATCTGTGAAAATGTGAATAATTTTAACTAAATAAAAGAGATCATGCAAAATGCATGTTATTTTTTATTTAGTACTGCCCTGAATAATATATTTTACATAAAAAATGTTTACATATAGTCCACAGGATAAAAAAAATAGCTGAATTTATTAAAATGACCCAGATCAAAAGTTTATGAACCATTGATTCTCAGTGCTGTGTGTCGTTCCCTAGATGATCCACAGCTGTTTTTTTTTTTTTTTTTTTTTGATGGTTGTTCATGAGTCCCTTGTTTGTCTTGAGCAGTTAAACTGCCCAATGTACTTCCGAAAAATCCTTCAGGTCCGGCACATTCTTCAGTTTTACAGCATCTTTTGCATATTTGAACCCTCTCCAGCAGTAACTGTATGATTTTGAGATCCGTCTTTTCACACTGAGGACAATTGAGGGACAAACGTTGAAACATTCACTGATGCTCCAGAAGGAAACACGATGCATTAAGAGCTGGGGGTGAAAACTTTTGAACAGGATGAAGATGTCCAAATGTTTCTTATTTTGTTTAAATATCAATTTGTTTTTCATTTAGTACTGCCCTTCAGAAGCAACAGAAGATACTTGTATGTTTCCCAGAAGACAAATTGAGTACAATTTACCTTGATCTTCAAATTCACAGTATTGAGAATTAATGGTTCATCAACTTTTGAACGGGGTTATTTTTATCTTGTGGACTATATGTAAACATTTTTTATGTAAAATATCTTATTCAGGACAGTACTAAATAAAAAATAACATTAAACATTAAAATTATTCCCATTTTCACAGATTCTGCAAGTGGTTCACATACTTTTTCTTGCCACCGTATATATATATATATATATATATATATATATATATATATATATATATATATATATATATAGGCCTACACAAAATAAACACAATATTACAACTTAAATTTGCACAAAACAAAAGGCTGTGAAATTGTGAATGCACACACAAACTTATAGTCATGAAGGTGTAACTCTATGGTCGTCTATAGCCTAAAATGGTCCCCAACATAACTCCGGGACACTAACTTCATTTTTCCCTGTGTCTGCTTTACATGTTTCGTGGTTGAGCAGCACACACACACATGGCCCTGCTTAATCGACGATCGATACGTTTTATCGAATAAATGCATTATCGACAATTAATCGATTGTTGATTAATCGTTTTATTTTGAGTAATCAACATACAAAGTCTTACTTATAATTTCTCTCCGCATATTACAGGGAAAATATTTTAGCTTTCACACACAAAACCCCAAAATTAAGTGTCATTTACTCCCCCTCATGTCATTCCAATTAAATTCAAATGGAGATGTTTACAGTGGAACCGAAATGTTCACATGACAATTTAAAAAGATAAATTACTTCTTTAGTGCGTCTGAAACGAATGCTTGAAAGCACAATCAATTTAATTTAGTGTTTGTCGACTTTCACTTTCATTGACAGGAAAAGAGCAGTATGAATATTCTGCCTTTTGTTTGATTTGGATTTGAAACAACATGAGGGTTGGTAAAAGATGACATAATTATCACTTTTGACTGGATTACATCTGTAAATGGAACCATTAGGGTACTTTCGTATCTGTAAAACCATTTCGGCACAGCTCACCCAACTGTCACAGAAAACCTTCTTTTGTAGCAGCACTGTGTGGTTGAGCGGAGGACTGTGGTTTGTTGGTAGAGTCTCCTTTTCCCGACACTGATCCACTCAGCCAATCACCAGTCTATCCAGACACTCTCAACAGGAGTGCAATGATTAAAGGCTTGATTGTTAACAGGGTTACCCTGTGGGTCAGTGGAAAGCTGGATAAATCATTTAGTAACCTGGCGGCTTACCGAATCCCGCTAAAGGTTGTTTAGAAACAGGCATCTGTGAGCCATTGGGCATCTGAGATGCAGATACCTCATTGGTATCTGTCGGGATTGACTATTTTCTAAATGGCACTGTTGCTCTGGGCTGTAAAATCAGAGCAGACAATGAGCTAATGCTAACTTCCCCTGTGTGGCGCGAGAGCTAAAGAGCAAACCTGTGCTGCCTGCGAAATTAACCAAAAACGCCGCACTCATAAATTATCCATGAGACGACTGACTGCTGATGAGATGTCTAATGAGGGGAGAGGGTGGGGCTGCTGACAACAGTTCATTTCGTGTTGGGTTTAAAAAGTGAGACTACGCAGGCAATCTGTGCAACGGGAATGCTAATATCTCTCCATCGCTCACACTGCACTGTCATTATCCGCATGCTAAATATCAGTGGAAAATAATGCAATTCTGACACTCTAAACGGGGATTTCTGCAAACTCCAGTCATTCAGGAGTAATTTGGAATTTACCTACACAAATTACAGCCAAACGGGAGCCAATTAGTTAATAAAACCAGCCAATTAAAGCATAATGCCTCAGGTTATTAAATTTTAAATGGATAATGGCTGCACCTTTGGGTAGTTAAGAGCTTTGGGCAGTAATATGGAGAACTGCAAAAAGAAAATCATGTAGAGTTGACAAAAGGAAAGTTTCTGGGAGAGAATGGCCAGAATAGTAATAGAATGGTAAAATTCAGTGTTCAGCAGAACTGAGTAGAGCTGCACGATTAATCTCGATTCAAACACCCACGCAATCTTATTTCTAAATGACAAACATTCCGCTTTGTCTATTTCCATGGCGGTTACCTGTCAAAAGCGTAAGTGGAGCATGAGCAGCGCTTACTTTGTCGCAGCCTGTTAATGAATGAGAGGGTCGGCCGCAGTGTTGGGGAAAGTTACTTTGAAAAGTAAAGGACTGTTCACACCGGGACGATTTTCGTGCGCGTTTATCGCTGACGTTTAACGCCTCGTGACTGAACAAAGGGCGCCAATGTGAGTGTGCACACCGACTAGGGTTGGGTACCGTTCACATTTTAACCGGCATCCGTACCGGTACCCGGAATTCGGTACCGGTACCCAACGGTACCTTTTTTCGGTACTTTAGGGATTTCCATCAATATTAACCTGTAAGTCAGTTATAGAAGTGTTATTGACATTATGCCAGAGCTGCCCTGGTCTCTGTCTGCCATTGTCTGTGATGTTTGTATACTGTAATATTTAGTAGATAGTAAGCTACAAGGTACTTCAATTTAATTAATAAAAACAACCATATTATATTTTTATTTTCATTTCTATGAAAAGATTTCCTACAAATTATGTGCTCTGTATTTTCTGGTAATCAAATGAAGACATAAGACATTAATTGAATTTATCTTTTAATATAATTAAACTTTTTTGTCAAACAAAGTTCTGCACAACTGAGCTTTATAATTAAAACTGATTTTTTTTAATTTATTACTTAAAAAATAAAGTTTTGATTATTATAGACCCTTTTCACAGACTGTGATGACGCGTTTTAATGGTCATCAATATCGTAAATCCTGCAACGTTTTTTATATTTTAATTTTTAAAAATATATATGTACATTTATAACACTAATACTTTGTATTTTATTACTTTTGCATCAAATGACAATAAACAAGTTACCGCTGCTGTGAGGGTGTTTAGTAATAGCGTCTATGGAAGTGATGGTAAAAATTAACATATTTCTCTCTTTTCACTGCCGTTATCAATCTCACTCTATTTTTTCCCTCTTTTTGAAAGTTGTGTAATCACTACTGTGGCGTTTTTCTTTTGCTATGTGAGCAAATGGGCACAAAAAAAAATATTTAATGTATTCTCTCATTCACAGCTTTAATATTTAACCCAACTATGACGAATTCCGCTCTGAGAAACCCGGAAATGTGAAAAGGGTCTATTATTACATTTGTGTTAGTATTATTAATTGAGACATATCTAAATTCTACTGTACAACAGTGATGTATTTGTCAAGATAAACCGGACTTTTATTTTGACGGGTTGCCGTTCCTTTGAGTTTCTGTGTTTATGATATGACGGTAGTTTTTCTCAAATGACATGTGTAAAAGGCTCATAAAGTGACTCACAGTGGCTCTGGAGATGACGTTCGTGTGTTCATGTCCTCATATGAGACGGCAGAGATGGAAACACGCGACCGTCATAGTGATAGTGAGCACGATTGTGTGTGTGTGTGTGTGTGTGTGGTAAACCGTGCTTCTACGGCATTCATTCGCACAGAGACACGCAGGAGTCGTATTTAAATAGTCTTTTTGCGGTTTAATATTCACAGACAGTAGTCTATATCACCAGATGCGTTCTCAGGTACCGAAATTTGGTACCGATTGATTTAATGTGAATCGGTACTCGGTAGTACCGACGTAATTCGGTCGGTGCCCTTAAAAGTACCGAGTTTGGTACCCAACCCTAACACAGACGCGCAAAACGGCATGCGTAAAAGCGTAATTTTTTTTTAAACGCCTCGGGTTTGTTTTGTTATTTTGACACGGCGCGTTAAAAACTGGCGACCAATAAGATCAGCGCTTTTGTTCACGTGCCTGGAGCTGCTGAAGTGACAGTAAAACACGACTTGGTGGCGCCAGTTAGCAAAAAGTGTGTGAATGGTTTTGGCAAGCACGTAAATACTGTCTCTCTTCTTCTTCTGTGTGAGAAGCGAGTGTCAGAAGCGTAAAGTGCCGCAGCACCACCTTATGTACTGGGAGCGCTATCTACTGAATTTGCACGTTCACTCGGCGCATCGCAAGTGAAAATCGCTTTGGTGTGAACACTCAAAAAATGTCTCGAAAAGTGCTGGCGATAAGCGCGTGCGATATTCTTCCCGGTGTGAACAGGCCTTAATGCATTACAATATTGTGTTACTCCCTAAAAAAGTTACTTTTAAGAAAAGTAAAGCGTTTCGTTCATTTTGCGGGGGTTTTACCAAAAAGTTCTATTTTGGGGCAAATGTAAAGGCCCTTTAACACCAGAACTGAAATAATAAGGTTGAAGGAAATGCAAATTCACGCTCGTACAGTAGAGGGTGCAGCTCAAACAAACCTTTCAGCTGTGCTGCCATTCTGGATTGCTTCCGATGTGAATGCTCTCATTCATTGATAAGGGCAGAGGAAACATGTGATGCTCATGCTCCGCTGACACTCATGGCGCGAAACAGCCTTTAAACCAAAGACTTTTGGGACTTTCAACCTTTGAAATTACGATCATCCCACTGCAACATTCAAATCTGCATCTGCGCTGCCACTGATCCAGAGAGAGCAGCTGCCATGTAAATGTACAGTATGAAGCAGCTTCTTGTCAACCACACATTATTTTTATAATGTTATAAACATTTAAATGACAGGGGACAAATGTGTACTGGGATAAAAGCTTATATTTTGGATATGGACATTGATATCTATTTGGTAGCGATCAAAATAAAGTAAATCGTACACTGCATGAAAAAAGGTGTATCCGGACCAGGATACTCCTGTATACACTGCTGAAATTCGGAAGAATCCAGGAGTATACTGGCCGGATAGGTCAAATTCCATGGATCCGTATATGTCCGTATTCATCCGAAATGGTACCAAATCGGATGTATGTTGTGGCCGTATACTCCCATGCTACAGCCATTTGTTGCCATGGCAAATAATCCCATCAAGTTTTTCCCAGGAGACATTTTCACACCTCTAAACAGCTTTGCCTTCCATCCCCTATTGGTCCTTCATCTCAAACTGGATTGGTTTTTTTTTAAACCACTCCCAAAACCCAGACTGCTATTGGAGGACAGGGCGCATTGAAAACCCAGTCAAGTGACTTTATTGGTTACTTCTAAGGCTAAGGGTGGGCTAGGTTTTGTAGCATAGGGACTTGATTGGTTATAGGCCAGCTATGCAGATTTTGCTCATTAATATATATATATATATATATATATATATATATATATTTATAAAAAATAATCCCCTCTCCCTCCCAAAAGAAAAATACACACAAAACAATTTGAGAAAGTCTGAAATATTTATTAAAAAGGTATAAAAAAAAAAAAACATTCTTAACAGCATTATAAATGAACATTAAAACAATGGTGAAACAAAAACAAGTGAACTAAATGTATTTAAAAGGGATGAAAATGTAAAGGAACAAATGTAAAAATATAAACAGTCCAAAGAACATAAATATACGTTAAAATGAATTGGTAAAGAAACAAAAAGGGAAAAAAAATGAACAAAATGCATTTAAAAGATAGAGATGTAAAGGAATAAAATACACAGTGAACATAAAAAGGAAAAGAATAAATATACAACTTAAACAATATAAAATGAGAACAATAAATTTAGAAGACAAAAAAAGTGTATATAAAATATATTAAAATACATATAAATATTCCAAGTAAACAATATAACCAAATAAAAAGAACAAAGAGCATTATAAACATACATTAAAATTAATGGGGGAAAAGATAAGTGAACAAAATGTTTCTAAAGGAAGGCGACGTAAAAGGAACAATAGAAAACGTGGAGATCAAAAGCAACATGGACATCTAAAAAGGAACAAACATACAAAGTATACAATATAAAACGAGACAAAGAAATCTATAAATTAAAAAGTGTATATAAAATATATGTAAATACTCTATATATGGGAACCAATAAAAGTATAAGTATATAAACATAGGAATAAAGAAAATATAAAATGGAACAATTGAATATTAAAATTATAATTATAAAAGAATTGTGACCAACTCTAACACAATGTTGTTTGAGTTTTGAAATTTTTTTCAAACTGCCGTGATGGGCTGGTGATGTGACACGTAGTGTGGGTCAGTCTAGTCTGGTTTGTAGTAGCTAGCCTAACCATCCACACTGGCCTTCCATCAACAACAGCATCATCATCTTCAGACATCAGGTCTATAGTTGCGGTCTTCCACAGGTTCTGTGTTGGTTTGTGAAACCCTGGACCTGGTCTCCAGCAACTGCAAAACATGACAGTAAATTAACCAGTAAAACTCAGAGAGGAGTATAGTAAAATTCTGGGGGGGAAAAGCTTAACCGGTTTCTTAACTTACCTGTCTCTTTCTCTGACGGTTCTGTGTGATGTTCTTCATAGTGTTTCTTTTCTGGGCCTTTTCAGACTGAGCCAAAGAATACTTCCTCAGCAAAGTCTCACAAAATAAAATACATCTTGCGACCTGCCAAATAATACATTAATAATATATAGTTAATGCCAATAAAAGTAAAACAATTCAATTAAAATGTATTTGTATAGCGCTTTTCACAATACATATTCAGGGTTTTTCCTGGGTCAAAAATGGTCTTCGGTGGTGGCTGACAGACATGGTCATCTATACACACACATACGCACGGTAAAAAAAAATACCCTACCCACTTGATCTGCAAGCGCAATACTGACAATAAATTTGAAATAAATTCAAAAAAAGTTTGTAACTTTTGCTTATTTTGATACCTTGATGTTTGTTTTTGTTCCTCATTTTTACACTATTTACTGATAATTGTTTTGGTATATAATCATATCAATATTAAAAAAATAGTATTAAAAAAATGAACAAATAGCCTAATTTTCTGCCATATACAATCAGCTAGCTAACAACAAATTTGTTCTGGGTTCACCTCACTCCAGTCTAAACTAAATGATTTTAGGCTATTTATTTTACTACACATTGTCCACATAAATAAGCTGAAAGACTGTTGATAATTAAAAATAATTCTTACTATCCACTCTTGCTAAAGTGGGTAAGCACACTTGTGTTCTCATTTCAGGTGTTGTTCTGAGTAAATTATTAAACTAATTAGTGAGTTCAGTGTTGGACAGATCAGTTCTAACCAGTCGTTAAAATGATTCGGTTCAAAGGAGTCATAATGTGGCGAATCGGACATTAGCAGACGCGTTGTGTGTGAATCCCGTCTGTTAGAACATCGCGAAAGATTTGTCAACACACAGAAAACACTTCATAACCGGATAGGATTTGTTTCCTGTTTATTGAAAGTATGCTTTATGTCAGCTGGTCAGAGAATCAGTCAATGTTTTTTGAGCGCATTTCACACCCAGCGGTAATTAAAGGAAGACGTCTGATAGCGCCACGTCTGATAGCGTCACGTGCAACATGGATTCGGTCTTCCGACCTTTTGATTTTGATTAACGTAAAATGTGAAACATTAGAAAGCTAAGAATGCTTATTTTGAAGACAGAGAGAGTGCGAGCGAGGGATGAGCTCACTGGTCATTCTCTCTGTCACTCAGTTAACGCAAGCGCAGCAGTTATCTGTTCTACATCACTCATAAATCACAATAACTCAACAAATAAGGCTTTGGGGGGACAAAAATTTGTTTTGGCGGCCGGCAAAAAATTTTCAATGTAGAAAAAACCCTGATATTGTTTCAAAGCAACTTCACAGAAAACGCATGCGTCTACATTACAGAAAAAAACAGAGAATATTAAAATAATGACAACATTTTTAAGATTACCTTTTACACATTCAGGGTCAACATCTGTAAAAGTTCTTCAGTATCATGGATCCAAAACTTCTGGATCATGAGGGGGGAAGAAACATGCACACACACAAATGAATATTAATTTGTTTGATAAAACATTAATATTAATTATCAACTTACGGACATGGACTTGCAAAACATACTCACCAGGCCCATACAAAAACTTTACAGTAGATCCAAAATCCTGGTTTGCCTATAATTCTTCAGAGTCCAAGTATGGTGTTTTCCTGTCCTCTCTGCTGAATGAGTACATGATCTCAGATTACTCATTCCAAAGCTCTGTTACATTTTATGACAAGCTTGATCTTAAAACTAGCTGACAGTAGGGATGGGCATTATGACCATATAATTATACATACATGAGAAATTTTATTTTACAATAACGATATCACAATATATATATATATTTTGATGGATATTTTATTAAAATGCTACAGAATAATACTGCTTTAAAAGTCTTCACTGTATGATATTCAATTAATTAATATCACTTGATTCTAAAAGAAGCAGAAGGTCTTCTCTATTCTTTTGTTTTATTAAAATTATGACAAAGCTGCAGCCCCTTTAAGAACTGATGCACATAATGACGCATCCGGGTTTCCCCACGTTAACTTGAACTGTTTAACTTACTTAAGACATAACTGACTGTTTAAATCAAGTGAATACCTCACATGACAAGGTTTCTGAGATAATTGTGTGCATTTTACAGAAAGATAATTGATTTCGGGATCGCCTGCTGTCTGAGAGAGGCTTATTTTAACACATGCATGTCCCGTTCATTATTCTACATTCATGCATGTTTCCTTGTCAAAATGTCAAAAAGTTTTAGTACAGTCAGTGCTGCGTTATATACGCTATATTCCCATTCCGCAATATAAAACGGTAATGTTAACGTTTACAGCAAAATCACTAACAATAGTCAGTATCATCAGATCGCCATAACACCCAGCCCTAGCTTAACAGTATTACAACAAAACACAGAAACAGAATATGTAAGTTAATCACGATTAGCATATGACTTTAATGCACTAACGTTATATCTTGATAAGCAGTAGAAAAAATATAAAGGGATTTACGTTACCTTCTGCCGTCTGCTGTCCGCCATTGAAACCTTAGTCTGTTCGTATTCATGTTTTTTCGTTCTCAGTCGACATCCCACAATCAAAATTCGTCCAAAATAAGATTTTAACAGGTTTAAAATGATCCATGCAATGCCATTAATGGACAGAAGAAGCCGTCCTGTTGAAGATTAGACGCCGCGATCGCGTCGCGTCCCCGCGAGCCACGAGCAACGACAACGGGTGTATAATTCAAACGGAAGGCGCGCACTGCCATTGGCCAGATTTCTGGATGACGTTCAGATTGACCAATCACGCTCAAAAGAACACGGAAAGACAGCAAATAGCCTGGCAAATATAGAAAAAAAACTTGTTTTAAACAACAGTTAGAAAATGTGTATATTTATTTTTATTTGCTGTTATATTTAATTAATTGGTCAAATGGTGTTTTGTGGTGTGGGCAGAGGCTTGAAAGTTTCAACCTGGAGAGCAGTGCAGATTTGTACTCTTTAAAAACAATTATTGTTTGATATTTAGTTTGCTATATATTTTGTTATATTTGTATCCAGAATTGAATGTAAAACCAGTTTGAATGTAAAAATACACCTTCACTGTAAAACAGAAAATTAAAGTAAAATATCTTAATTTAAATAAGGAAAAATCTGTAAACTAATAGTGTTTTCTCTAAAACGTTTAATGTAAATTTCTGTGAAGTTTTTTAACTTTATTTGACTTAAGATATTTGACTTATTTTACGGTTTTTGTTTTGCAGCTGTAGCTGCTGTTTTTTTTAAGGTTTTTATTCTTACAGTGTAAATATAAAACTAATAAGATTTACTTTAAAAAGACAAAGAATAATGTTAAATTGTTAGTATGGACATACACATAAACCTTTTATATAATGAGCTAAATATTGTATTACAGTTGTTAATTTACAGATATTGTTTGTAATTTTGCATGAATTTGTTATTTATGAAAACAGAAAAAAAATACAGTGATGTTCCTGTATAAAAAAATTAGAATTACTGTAATTTGTCATTAATGATATAATCCTTAAAATAACAGTCAAGTTGTTTATTTAGATATTGTTTGTAATTTTACATTGTTTTAAACATAATTCAAAATTACAAGAAAATACTGTAAAAAACTGACGTTTTTTTCTGTAAAATTAGGATTATTTTTATTGGTTGCCTTATTTTTATTGGTAACCTTATTGGTTGCACCTACATCTATTGTGAGTGGTGGATTTCAAACCTCAAAATGCCCCTCTTTTGCAGCGTGTTATAGTTAAGAATCTTGGAGTGACACTTTTTGTTAATAGTTGCAGAGCTGAAAGATCTGCTTGTGTTTCTGTGTTTCTTGAGCAAGTGAATCCCTGCTCTTTTTTATTCCATATTTTTATTTTGAGCATATCAGTTTTTGGTGTTTTTAAAACAAACTTTTTCATTTTCCACATTTCATCTCCTTTTTATTTAATTCTATTATTGCCTACAATTTGTAAAACTTTGCAAAAATTGTTTGGGGATCTTTTCATGCAGTGGTTTTAAGGCCCTGACACACCATTCTGATGGTTTGGCTCAGACCCAGGCAACGTGAACCAACCCCACAGTCGGCTTTAGTCATTGCTAGTTCAGTTTAGTGTTTCAGGGCCTTAAGAATTATTTTTTCTGTGTAAAAAGCTTGTTTGCTGTAGCCTACAGTAGACCAGAGATAATTCTCAATCCTGAAGTGCTCCCCTGCCCCCCTCCTTCTGAGAACAGCCAGCACAAGTGTCAGTCATTAACATATGAAAGGTCTTCTTCACACCTAACAGTCTTCAGTCCTAGCACACCCAGCAGTGTTTCAGCTGTATATGTCCGTGAAATTTCACGGATTCCTGTATACGTCCGCATACGTGAGGTTTCCGGGTTTTTCTGGAAATATACTGTTCCGTGTTACTCTGATCCGCTTTTTCCCACATACATCCGGTAAACATCAAATTACACTGGAGTATACCATGCCCGGATAGTGCCGGATTTCAGTGTTTTCATGCAGTGGTATGTACTGTATCGCTTATCTTGTTACGCCAGAAGTTGACAACAACAGACTGTTTAAAAAAGTGTTGGAATATTGAATCATTCATTCAAGAGATTAGTTCACAAACGTCGATTCATCCAATAATGAATGAGACTTTGACTCCTTCATTCAAATAAGCAATGAACATTTTGCCAGAACCTCTAGTAAATTATGTGTTATTTTGTTTAGTTGTCTTATGTTTTTTCTTCAGAATTGTGGGAGAATTGCGATCTCAATTTTAAACCAAAAAATTGTGATTCTTAATTTATCCAAAATTGAAGTATACTTTGCAAGGCTGTGCTTTGGCTGTACGCATACGCTCGTCAATGCGTAAAAAGGCTTAACACGACCAGCATTGCGGAAAACACTAAATGTAAATGCACATTCACTCTCTGAAATGCAACCGTTACCCGGTAACTAGTGCTGGGTGGTATGACAAAAAATTTATATCACGGTATTTTTCAAAATTATACCGGTTCATGGTATATGACAGTATTTTTTTCTCCATGCATGAACGGGTGTTAACCACATTTTTTGCTGATTGAGAGAGGAAATACTGCAGTAGATTGACTAGAATGCCGAGTGGTTATTGTAGAAAAATTCCACACTGGAATTAATACAGATTTCCAAGGCCCCACGAAACGATGCTGTGGGGAGACCACAACCAATAAAACACAGACCTGCAACACACTCATTACAGACACATGAATATTAAAATATGACCACGGAGAGAAAAAAACTGAGTTGAGGGCACCTTGACACAGTTAAAAAATGTAACCCTATGTAATAACAAACTGCCAAAACGAGGGACAAACTCAGAAGAACATTTAAAAGGTCTAATAATATTTTCAGTACATTTACGAGCACTACAGTCTCTGAACAAATGACACATCAGTTTAACACAGAACGAATAAAGCAGTTACTCTTTTGTCCATTCTTCTTTGAATTTTCGGTCTACACCATTGTCTTCTGTGTATCAGAATAATGTATCTTAATAATCCATCATGTCATTGCGTTCATGATCAGACGAACGGCTGTATCAGTGTCCTTATTTGCACATATATTTCATTTGAAGAAGACGTGATTAAATATGTGCACATACACAGAGCTGGTCCATGTTTAGATTACTAGAGTATATGAAATATGTCCATAAAAACTTAAACACACTCACTCTGGTCTGTCTCTTTCAATTTCCGTAAACCCCTAAATTGGAAAAAACTGGCTCTGACAACAGAGTTTATTTGCCTGTCAAATTTTAACTCTGAATCAACAACAACCAGGTTCTTTACATGAGTGCGGAGTGTGATGTTTGCTTGCAGAGGTCCTGTACTAGAGGTCGGATGCTTGTGAGATTCAAAAATGTAACGAAGAGGGAGCATGTATAAAGAAAATAAAAGCGGGCCCAAAATGGAGCCCTGCGGCACCCCACCCGTGACAGAAGCAGGCGATGGATGAAACTGACCTATATCTCCACACCACCAGGACTCAAACCCCTCTATTGCTGAGTCACAGATGCCAACCTTTTTTTTTTAAGTTTTAAAGAATGCAGTGATCGACTCTATCAAATGCTGCATTTAAATCCAACAATATCAACACTGCACAATTTCACGAATAATAACGAATAATAACAAGTCGTTTACCACTCTTAACAAGTGGTGAACGTGGTTTAAGCGACATACTGTTTATACCGTATTATACCGTATTACGGTATAATAAAAAATTAAATCATAATAAAAATAAAAAACGGTATTCGGTATGAACTGAGCACTACCGGTAACCCCGTAAACAATGCAGATGTGCTACTTTCTGTTTCTGAACAGCATTTTTAAATGTTTTAAACAGCCATTCAGATCTTTGTATTCGCAAAGGTGTTAATCACAGCACTAAATACTTATAGATTAATTTTCAAATTTAATAATTTGTAAATTTTAATCTGGACTACAACATGCCCTAGAGATATTGACTGAAAATGTTCTGATTCTGTTTGGTAACACTTTACAATAAGGCTTCATTAGTTAACATTAGTTAATTAAAACTGGCCATGAAAAATACTTCTAAGCATTTATTCATCTTAGTTGTTAGTGTCAACAATTAATAATACATTATTAAATTAAAAACCTGAGCTAACATAAACTAACAATGATCTGTTGTATCGTTTAACGTTATCAAAGAATAATAACTTCTGTAACAAATGTAACTATTGCTCATTGTTAATGCTTATTAACTAATGAGACCTTATTGTAAAGTGTTACCTATAGTTCTTTATAATTATTTTGCACTTTAATCAGTTTGAAACATTTGTTTACTTTCTACATTCTTTGTGTGTGTATTGTTTTGCTGTATTTAAATGTTCAGTTACTTTTATCAGAAAAAAGTTATTAAACCTGTTATTGTCAGGATACACACACTGGACAAGGTCAATAATGAACACAAGAAGACTTTATTTGGGAACTCAGGGCAGTGAACGGTGAATACGTGAAGAGTGGTGAGCTGAACCAGTCTTACGGCCATGGAAGGAACTCAGGAGAACCGGAATAGCCAGCCAACTTATTTCAATGTCATGATTATATAGTACACCGTGACAAAAGCTTCAGCAATTATCGCCACATGAAAATGTTATACCGTCACATGCCTAGAGGCAGCCCTAAATTTCTCAATTCACAAACAAGATGCTGTGATGCCGCATTCACTGTAAATTCCCATTGTTCTCCTTCTGCCTGAGAAAAAAACTAAAACAAGCAATCACATCACTTTAGCTGTCTAAAGTTTTGATGCCTTTAAATTCAATCTTGTAGCTATTTTATCGCTAGGGTGTTGCCTAAAATTGACATATCCCTAACATTGTAGAGAGTTGAGAAACCCTAACATTGCAACTATACAAGACTTCATCACAACTATGAAATCAGAGGCAGTTTTAACACGGGTTATAGAAAAAAAAAATGACTGAATTGAAAAATGCTTTAAAAATATTCTTGACAGCTAAAAGGATTAGCTTATTTGTGAAGGCATAATTATGTCTCAGCATATTCTAATTGATGAGATGGCACTATGCAATTTAGTAACACTTAAACTCATTCTTAAACGCATACTGCTAACATCTTACACAAATGCACTTTATGAAAAGGCACATGTTTTCCATAATGCCCAGAGATCTTTGGAACTTCCTGCTGAATTCTTCAGGAACACACAATCCATGCAAGCCAACAGATGATTTATAGAATATTGACATTTTATTGTTGAAATTTTCCTTTCTAATAGTTTTTTTTATAGTTTTGTATTTCCTATGA
Organism: Gobio gobio; assembly: GCF_949357685.1. Lineage (NCBI taxonomy): Eukaryota > Metazoa > Chordata > Actinopteri > Cypriniformes > Gobionidae > Gobio > Gobio gobio. The sequence goes on from NC_137104.1 coordinate 40,726,272, forward strand.
TGTGATATCCACATCACCTTCCTGTTCCATTATTCTATATTTGCTTGATTCCTTCTCTCCTCTATGGATATAACCTTAGTTGTCATTGTCCATTCACACAGTTATATTTGAACAACAGGACATATTCTCTCTCTTCTTACAATCATGAAGATCTAAGAATCTCTTTTTTCTTACCCTGCTCTTTCTCTCTCCCTCTCCTCCTATTTCTCGTGCTTGTCTTCTTTATTCTGTCTGTAAGCTGAATGTGCCCTGTGACAGGTCTTGTCAGAGATTTCACAATCCTGACATAGCGTTAACTTGGAAAGCACCTGTACGAATGGATGTGTGCGTATGTCATAACAGAATTGTATTTGAGCAGGTTTGCGTGATGGAAGTATAACAGGCTACAGACGACCATCAAGGCTTGATTACAATGATCCACAATCAGTGAAGGGCAGTTTTAGATGCTGATGAATTCAGATTGAAGACTACTGTGGTAGTGGTGCAACTCAAATATTCCAAAACTGCGCATTAGGCGGAGTATGCTGTATTGTTAAATGTGTGTGTGTGTGTGTGTGAGAGAGTGAGAGAGAGAGAGAGAGAGAGAGGTTGATTTATTCTAAAATGTGAATCTGGCAGGTCTGTCTCTGGATGCATGAGGATAGGTGGCCCTTGTTGTCTGAGCACCTCTCAGTGTGTGTATGTGTGTGTGTGTGTGTGTGTGTGTTGTGGATGTCTTGAGGGAGAAATGCTCGTGGTCTATGAAGAATCTCAACTGTCTGACACAACATTAATATTCTCACTGCCTGCCTTGTCTCTTTCCCTCCCCGCTCTGTCTCTCTTTCCATCAATCTTTGTATCTCCTCTCTTATCGGAAATCCTACCACCTCCTGCCTCTCATTATTTAAAAAAAAATGTGTTTATAGCTCCCTTTTGTATTCTACCTCTCATTTTTGCTTTCTCCCCCTTCTTTTGTTTATTTGTTATCCTGTCTCTCTCACTCACCCTCTCTCAGGAAGTTAGTTTGAATATCTAAGTTGCTGTACAAGCAAATCTATGCATCAAAACCTTGCACCCCTGCATTTTTAAAATACATTTGAATGCACTGGATATGGAATGGCACACTGCCTACTGTTTTTGAAAGCCGGTACTATGCAATATGCATACCGTGCATGGTATGCAGATTATCTGTATTTATGGAATACCCTGATGAATTAGTACATTCCCCAAAATGTTCAGTATGCAACCTGAGTGCACTGCATTGCATACTGAGGTGTGGAAGGAGGTCTATAATACCCGAGAGAGCCAACTGTTAGCATTCCCATTTATCTCAAGTTATAAATTCACAATATATGTTGATTGCAAAATTGCTTTTGAGTGGTTATCAGTGAAAATGGTATTTACTCAAAAATGATGTAAAGCAGTTACGACTGGACCATTTGCTGTATTACAGGCCAAACTGGACTTAAACAAAATATATCTGTAGCCATTTGAAATAGAGGCATGATAAGAGACATTGATAATTATCACGATAAATATCAAATATTTATTTCATTCATTCAAGGCAGATTTTTCTCTCCACTTTAAAAAATGATAGGATCAATAAGTTATGTCAACATATGCTTTTAAGTTCATTTAACTAATCAAAATAAGTTAAGCAATTTCAACTTTTTAATTTAAGTTATACAAGATTCAACTCAAAATTGTAAGTCAGTTTAATGTAAATCGTAAATAGTGAGTTGAAATAACTTTAACTTAACTTAAAGCTGCTGTCCATAACTTTTTTGTGTGTTCAAGATTTACAAAAATTATATAATGAGAATGTATAACATGAATCCTTTTTTCAAACCGTAATGATATTGATATTACGCAATGATATTACGCAGCACCTGAAAATAGTCCCCAGCACACTCCCTGTGCAAGCAGGTTGTCACGACGGAAGTTAGCCTATTTTCAGGCACTGCGTAATATCTTTGCGCCGCTGCACACATGGTACGACAGAAGTACTTTGATTATTACGCAGGAATGAGAGGATAGTTCCTAGCGATATCGGCCTAGAAAATCTTAGTACACGATGTAACTACAGAAGAGTCAAGTTTTAAAGTCCCTGTAAAGTCAAAACTAAACATGTGTTCTGAGTTTCTCACACCACAGATAAATGTGTTATTAACCACCCAGCCAAATTTGAATTATTAAAAAATCCGCCAAGTACATAAAATAGCTTATCAAAAACTTGAAAAAATGAGCAGCATTCTCTGCTCTCAAACGCTGGGGGTGTGTCCGCTGGCGGCGCCGAAACCACGCCCACTCGTGGGAAAGCTGCCGTAGCAAAACAAGACAACACTCACGTACTGATCATGACCATCTATGATCACGACGCACCAGATGTCGGTGGGACGGGAGGACTAAGGCCGGGGCGGGGGATAGTCGGTTCTGCAGCGGATTATCAGTGAATCCCAGTTGTCTCCGGTGAAAGTTTGTAAAACGATCCGGTGTATTGTCACTGCAGACTCAGAGGCAGGCGTCGGTGGTTATCCTCAGATCTCCATTAAGATGGCTGTTCACAAAATTAATCCACCTCTTCTTGATCATCGTTTTTGTTTTGAAAGCTGTTTTGTAAGTTGTAGACTATAGTAACTAACATTACTGACAGTAACTCGCGATCGAGCGGGCAAACTGATGCGAATGTGCTCTAGTTATGATCGTGTTAGGGGAGGAGCCAGGCTCGGTGGCTCCAGTGCGTCATCGAGCCACCGTTTTAGCCCCGCCCAGAAAATCCTGAACACAGCAACGGTGAAAAACTGTTTAACGGTCTAACTTCTGAATTCAGTACTACATAGTTCAGTCTTTGTAATTTGTTTCAGCAATACATTTCTAACATTTATAATGTGTTTAGAAAAAAATCTCAGAATTGCCTTTACAGGGACTTTAAATAGGAAAAATATCGATACTCTTTGGTCATTTGAGAGAGATGCTAACGGTCTAATCAAATTCAATGATCTTGCCAAGCTATGATAAAAAGTGCTACCACCAGACCCGGAGATCGGCTGAATGGATTTGAAAACGGTAAAACTCAACTGTTTAATGCCCTTACAGATGAGCCACGGCTGTATTTGCCAAAACTTACAGTGTAAGCAGTGTGGGATAGTGCATCCCACAATGCAATGCACTTAACTTGCCCCTCCATTTCCAGTCTCACAAACAAACTGGTAGCACATTTACCGCACATTTTACAATCTATTGTACAGGTGAAGTTAAAAAGCTAAATTAATTAAGCAAGCAATGTGTTTTCAATATTTAATTCTGAACACAGCTTTTGTATTGGTCATAAAAGCCAATTCTTCAACACACAAACAATCATAAAACACACACCTCCCGCATCCATGCCCTTTCCTCTGGGACTTTCCATTGACGCAGAGCTAGAGCAGTACTATTCTAAAGGGCTGCATAAACCACTTCCTGTCTCTCATACCCACACAGAATTGCTCATTAGGTGTCCAGTATCAAGTGTGTATTTTAACTGGAAACACTCACACATGTTTATCTGTGGGCCGTGGACGACTACAAAGACCAAGAGCTAAATGACTCCCTGACATTGCGTACAAACTAACTCACCCACGCAGGCTACTACACACACTCGACTCGGTGATGCATCCACCTACTCGCACACCAACACACATCCTGCCCGAGGTACCTACACGGTCTGCGTCTCTTCCAAAATCCACAATAAGCCATAAAATAAACAATAAAACCCATGTACGCTTAATAAACAATGAAACTGCATATGCCACCTATGTGTGAGAATACACAAACACCAATGGACAAGCCCACGTTCCCTCTCGCTCGCTTTCAGGGGCGGACAAGAAGAGAGCACAGCAGGACATTGATATTCAGAACACCCACACACAGTGTGGTTAGGATCTGAGATCTGGACTCTCAGAGAGTTTCCTAGTTAACACACACACAGACACACACGCCGCAGTCCTCCGCAGTATCATCATTAGACAGACTCGCTTGCAATGTTCACAAATTTACTCAAGCGCACAGTATTATTCCCAACCAAATCGCTCTGCACATTGTAAACAGGTTGCGCTCCCCCCAGAAAAAAATATTGGTATAAACCCATGAACGATGCTCTATTATGCACAAATGACAATTTTTTTCCCCCCAAACATCCACATCGAGATGCATTGCATGCAGCAAGGTATACAAAGCTAAATGATTGGTCACACACGTATGGAGAGACAAGTCAAAGACACCATCAATGGAAAGAGCAGAAATTAAACCTTGTGAATGTTTGTAAAGGGTAGACAGATGATGCCTAAGCTCATGTATAAACCATAAAGAAATTTACACATCAAGGCAGCCAAATGGATTTGCGATGCAGGCCTACACGAGACAAGAGTAAATGATGAGGCTGAAATGTGGAGGGAGCCTGGGCCGCAACCATCCTGAGCTGCCCGTGTTGATGTCGGGGAGGGTTCGTATCGATCTCCGTTTGTGCTTTCTGGTCCAAGTTTAGCCGTGAAATGGGGCGACGCTGAAAGACTCAAGGCAGCCTGGGCTTAATCAATGGAGATGAAGGTTTCGTTTCCCGTTTCGCTCGCTCAAGGATGACACATTGAGGATAATTGCAGTCTTGTTTTTCAATCACCGAACAAATGTAGGGTGATCAGAGCGACGGAGTGAGTTCTGATGAAGGCTCCTTAGACCTAGAAATGAAGTAGACATTAGTTCCACCAACTTGTCTTTGAGACTTCCTACTCTGTTGCCCTTGAGTAGTAACATTGTAATGTAATTTCCTATGCAATGACATCCCGTCCACACCACTTAATCTGAGCATCTGGCGTCGAGCTACATCGTGCTCTAATGAAATGGATTCGCTTCGCTTGGAAGTTTCCACTGATTTAAACTTTCCTGGACGTTTGAAATGCTCGCGTTTAACTTCTGGTCGCCCCCGACTGCCACTGAAGGGAGGTCGAATTACATTTTTGCATGAGTGAATGTGCAAAACACTGGAGAGAGATTTCGATTTCCCTCTGATGTTCTCATTACTGTGCTGATGGCAGCCAAAGGGTCTGAGATCTTATAATTACTGCATCAATAGGCATATTCTCAATTATAACAGAATAACTAATTATTACGTCCAGATTCAAAATAGCTTTTTTTTTTTTGATGAATTGTCTGAAGTGCCTCATTTTAACTGCCCTCAAGGGAGAGTCAGAGGTGGATGTCTCTTTATTAAAATCAAATGTTTTAGACTTCAGGAGAAAGAAAATCTCAGACATGGCACCCAACGGTACAGTCGTTAAAGTCACACTCTGACAATGCGAAAAGAGATTTGAGCAAATGAAAATCCTAAATTACAGTTATGTTCTAAAAGTTGACGCCTCACATAGTCCTGATTATAATACATTTGAACTAAAATGAGCATGTAGAGATTCTGCTATGTCTATGCTTACACAATAAACAGAATAAAATAGTTAATACATAGAGAATATATATACAATTATTTATTATATTGTGTTTTCCTCAAGTAAACCTAACCATGGATTGGTGACTACTATCACGTTACAATGTGTGAACATTTGCAACTTGAGAACAAAAGCAATTTATCTACCCAGTGAAAATAATAGGAACCTCTTCAGCGTCACAGACATACTGTACAATAATACAATGGGACTTGAAGTTGGGGTGGCTCTCCAATACAGCATTTGCATTCAAATCATTGAGTCTGGAATTGGCTTTACCTGTCAGGAGTGGGAAACCCATCTCTACAGAATTTGGAGCTTCGGTGAAGTGAACACTCCATAACCTTGGAGCTGATGGAATACTAATGGTGATTGAAGTCAAATGTGCACTCGCGTGCACTCTCACTCACCTTGTTCAAGAGAGAAATTCCGTTGGCTATTCTTCCACCATTAACATCCTATGACACTTTCTTGTCCGGCTTTTTTCGAGCATTCCACTGCACTTTGTTGTAAGTATAGTAGAATACAGTGCCTTTACAGTTGTCAGATGACTAAGAACTGAAAAAAAAAAAATCAAGATGCACATGGCTCTTTTGTATTTTTATAGTCATCCTGCTGCATACAGAATACCTGACCTTGTGACAAGTGTGATGATTAGGTCACAGCGCTGACAGTGACTCTCCAGGGAGGCAATCAGAGGGACTCAAGGGAGTGATGTCACACACAGGTACCTTACTTATAACAAACAGAGTCCACTGGAACATGTTTTTCTCTTTAACATGACACACCTGGAGTGAAGACATGGCTCAAAACAACCCTTGAAAACACTGCAGGTTTCATTTGGATGTAAACGAAAACAAGACTTTGAGCAAACAACGTACAGCCTATTCCAAGGGTCTTCAAACTTGGGTGGAATTTTTTTTTTTTTTTTTTTGGGTGGAAATTTGAAAGAGAAAAAAAATGTTTGGCTTTTAGTCCATCTCTGTTCACTTGGAGTTATATATATATATACTTCACTATAAAATACACATCGATTCTTATTAAAGCTACTGTATTCACTTTTTCAGTCAAGAGCAGCGTGTGATTTTCGCTTTGTCTTTTGTTGTTGTATTAACATTAAAGGGATAGTTTATTCAAAAATGAAAATTCTTTCATTGAGAAATGAATACAGGTTTGGAACAATATTAGAGTGAGTAAATAATTACATAATTTTAGAGGTGAACTGTCCCTTTAAGGACAGCGTGTTCACTGGGCTGCTGCTGTCAATTTAAGACCTCCGTGCATCTAAAATAAAGACACATGCGATTTTACTTTCACTTTAGACATAACCGACTGTGTTTATGTTAACCTTGTGTGTATTTGACAGTATTATTAGCGCAGTAAGACGACTACTTAGTTCAGTAATCACGTGTTTGACAGGCGTTTAGCGCGCGCGCTCGGAAAAGCGCATGTTAAAACCGCGCACGTGAATGAGCCGGCAAGGCTTTAAAACGCATGCAAATAATGAACTTTCTTGATTGTGAATATCTATAGTGTTCCGTGAGTATAACTCTACCACTAACGTGTGATGTGAATGTATGTCGTGTTGTTCAGTATTGGGATGGAGGCAAATCATAGAATTTGTTGAAAAATAATGTTTCAATGCAAAACCGAAAAACCGCAATTCACATGCGCGTATTGAACCGTGAATGCCGTACCGAACGGTTCAATATTATATTGAGAATTGTGGCATCCCTAATATATATATATATACATGGGCTCCAGACTAACATCTGAGAGCACTAAGTTCTACAGATGGTGGCGCCAGCACCTGATTTGGTAGCGCTGGGAGAAAATGTATCATAAAGTTAATTTAATCATAAAATTACTATTGTTTTGCATTAATAAATGCAGTTACTAATAATATTACTTGTTTGTTTATTGGAAATTTAACAGTGATGCTCTCAAATGGTTATACAAACCCTGAGATGAATAATGTTAAAAAAATATGTATACATTTTATTTCTGCCACAATACCATGGTTACAGTTAACGTCACTACATTAAATACATGGTGAATGTTCGTTATTTGTGGACATGAAAATCCTTCTATAACTTCATTCATGGCACAATGTTTCTTCTGGTTTGATCTGATATGCGTGTGGTTTATAACATAATTCTGCTCCAAATTGGAATGCTTTCCACTAGATCTTGCTGCGATGTTATTCATTTTGCGGCAAATTCAAGTGCTTTCTCACTGAATCTCACAGTTCTGTGTAGGAGCGGTGTCGTGTGATCGAGAACGGCCCGTGAGTAAACCTGTTCTGAGCTTGCGCTGTCTATTATTGGTCCGCGAGCTGATATACAGACCGCAGCTCAAACAAATAGTGCGGTTTCGTTTCACTTTCGTTTTGTTTGCAGTTTCTCATATGTAACAGAAATGGTAGCTCTTATCAGTAGGGCAACTTAGTGGCAGGAAAAAAAGCAGATGCAAAATGTGACCAATTGGTCACAGCCTGGAGCCCTGTAGTGTACTTCTAAAAGTTAATACAAATATATTTGAACAGATATTCTTTACAACATCCAGTTATTCTATTTAGTTCCAGAAGTACTGATGATTCATCCTGCACTCAGGAGTTTATTCAAATTGTTATCCAATAAAATATTCTCTAGAATGAGTGTGTCCCTCTACCTAAGTTTGACTAGCAATAGTAAGTAATAGCAATATTGTTCAGAGTTCACAATATCGTTCACAAAATCGCATATCGACCATAATGGATGTACCCAGGAATCAAACAGTAGAAATTCAAAAAGAAAGATTTTCAATGGTTTGTTGCCTGAAACATCAACATAATGCACTTCTATCCCTCACAGCCTAGTTTTTGTTCGCATAAAATTAAGTACTTCTAATCCACTAAGGACCATAATACCTTCTAATAGTGGTAAGAAGGTATACAGCTACTGGGGCCATGAGCCTTGGCATAAATACAGCAATTGCAGACAACAAAATATTGTATATAAGCTCATATTCTATCCTGAAGAAACTTCAATAGGCTTTTTTTTTTCGAGCTGTACAAGTACCAGACAGAAGCACTAGAAGTGCGCTGAAGCCAATGCAAATAGTCCATTTAAAGCCACAATATATAATTTTCCGTAAGTACACAAGTCAACAAAATATATAACAATGTTCTAATGGTTTTTTAATATTTTAATCCAAAAATCTTACATATTGGACATTTAAGGGTTACATTAATCTAAAGGCACTATCTAAAGATCTACAAAATAACAAGGGATGCTCTGATCGATCGGCTGGAGATCGGTATCGGCCGATAATCATATTTTATGACTCGATCGGTACTCACTAACTTCAAGAAACGATTGCAATTTGATGACGTCATCGCGTGAGGGCGTAGGTAGTAGCAAATATTCAAACAAGAGCTTTGAAGGCAGAAGTGGAGAAGGGTTCCATGTGAACAGCAGCTGAACATGGGTCAGTCGGTCCTAAGGGATGGGCGAATGCAGTTCGGAAGAATTTTGCTGTCAGGAGACGACGAGCCTTCTGCATGTGAATCTTCCGCGAGCGCTACCGCGCCAAACTGACGGAACGCAATAATTGTGAAAATTATACATATTTCTAAAATATTTGTTGTTGGACAATAAATGTGCCAAATGTAGAATTTTAAACCTACAAGTATGTATATTTTTATGAAAGTGACCATTATAATTGGGTAATCAAATGTAGGCTAATATGCTTTTGTTTTTGTTTTTATTTTCATTTTTCAAAAAACTAAATTATTAATACATGCCTACATTACATTCACTGTATTTGTTTATAGCCTTCAATATATCAACATTGTTTTAAGGACATCATTGGGCAGGATGTGAAATAAAAGTATTGTTAAAATAAATACAGATAATTTTTTTTTTATCCAAATAGGAAAACAGAGAAAATACAGCCCTATTAAGTATCCTGATATGCAGTGTTATGCAGAAACCCCATTTAAAAGGCATATTAAAATGTACCCTGTTAAAACAATAGTTACATTACATTACATAATTACCATAAAAATGTAACAAAAAATATAATAAAGGCAACATCTATAGTTTTTTTTTTATCTGAAAAAAGGTTAACAGTGATCAGAGAGCTTATAAATCAGTGAAGCATTGGAATCGGGATCGGTATCAGCTGATCACCATGACAAGAAATTTGTACTCGGTATCGGCAGCAAAAATCCTGATCGGAGCATCCCTAAAAATTTTAAAATTATCACTAGAGTTTTTCCCAACATTTATGGTGCACAAGTTCAGTCAAACTTCATCCTCTACTCCCAAAAAAGTAATACTTTTCACCAGTAATTGCATAAGTAATGGCAACTGGAAAAAGATGCTAATGAAAATGAGAACTAAACTAGTTTTTAATATTGAAGAAAATGCAAAGTGCTTGCCTGTGCAAAACTCACAAAACCTCAATGCACAGATGCTCTGGGTGGTTGCGGGGCATTGCTATAAGGTTGGCAAGTTTCCAACACACAACAATTTTAGATCACTTAGGAACAGCATGATTTCAGGTATCATCCATGTCCATAGCACCATTGCAGGACAGGTTATGCACTGAATTTACCGTAATACTTAAGATTAAGGACCTGAACAAATCCGTGGAAAATGGAAATGAGGCCCTCATAAAACCTTATACTTCCACTGACCCATGATGACCAAATGTTCCACCCCATCGATGACTTTCATTTGACCATCATTTTCAGCTTTCCATCTCTCATGCATTCTCACTTTTTGTTCCTTAGGTGTCTGAAGGGGGTGACCTCCGGGAAGAGTGTTTGAGAGAGTCAAGCTTTACACCCTCTCCTCTCAAATTCAAATCAATTCCTCCTCTCTTCCCACTCCGCACTCAATTCTAATTGGTATTTCTCACACGCTGTCACATTCAAGCAAAAATGAATTTGCGCATTGATTATCACAAGGCCCGAAATCGAATGTTCTTCAGGCACCGAACGCCTCGTATTTAATGGTTATATATTTATTTGGAGGCTGGAGGCCCTTCCTGCATTCAGCTCGGATCGATCACCTTCCCTTTCCTCAATCTGACTTCCCCAGGGGAACGCAGAGAAATTACGCAGCAAGCCATTGGTTTTACTTGGCAAAGGCTGTAGGCATGAGTCACACCGTGGCAGGGAATTCACCGAGGTCCTTACGAACTGTCATCCTCCATGCTGAAAATAAAGAGAAGGAACAGGTCGGACACATACATCCACCCAGCCGCTCTGCGTATGCTCCTTCAGACAGCAGAGGCAGGCTTTCTCTTTATGTATGCAGTAGGCACAAGACCAGGGGGATGTTAGGCACAGATGTGTCATTTCTACAGGAAGGATCCAGCCTTTTTGGGAGCAATGGGAAAACAGGTTATCGCGCTTCCAGCTATTAAAGATTCACTCAAGTACATCACACATCGATTAGCATTGCGACTGATTGGGATTTTTAGGAATCAAGAGAAACAATGAAAACATGACTGGTACACACACAAACCTACAAATTTCAAAAATATGCCTTTCCTACTTCCTCTGTGTCCGTAGTAATTCATTGGCAATGAATGACTGAATACTGCATGCTGGAATACATTTGATATGCAGAATCTGAGAGAATTTGCCATCACGCCAAGCCAGATGGACAGCCTTGCATGTAATCAGCTGGCAAATCCACTTGTCTTCTTCTTTTCTTGAGAGCGTAGCCACCGCATAACGGCGACAGACTAGCACAACACATGCTCGCTTGCCTCAGTGCATCAATCCAAATGACTAAAACCATGTGGTTCAATAACAATCCTCAATTTAACCTTCTTTTCCAGGAGAAAAATACCTCTAAACGTCACATTCTCTAGCCCCCATTTCCAATTAATTTTCTAATCTTCACTGTTGCTCCTAATTTCTTTGTGTTAATTAATTTGCCAGTCTCGGTTTCTTTTAACACCTTTTGAATAATTCCTTGCTCCAGTAATATTTTTATTCCTTGTTCCGTTCCATCGATAACTGACTTTCCTCTTGTTCTTGGGCAAAAAAAAAAAATGCTCAAAGACTGAAATAGATTTTATCTACCTGCACAAATTAAGTCCCTTGGCATGAGGACTGACTAGAGGAGCCAGGGTTTGAATTCATTACATTCTTCTTTTTTTTTTACATCCAAGTAAGACATTCGAGGGCATAACAATACACATACCTTTTTGATATTACATATGTTAAATCAAAGTTACATCATTTAAATCTCAAATCACAGTATTCAACAACAAAAGCAATCCTTACAAATAAACATAAGCACCCACATATTGTGACATCAATGATAAACCAAGAAAATAATAATTGTACAATTTCATAATTTTTTTTTTTAAAGTCCTGCACGGGTCCGATTTTGTAAATCCGCACCCGCAGTGCTAAAAACCGCATCTGACCCGATTTCCGATAACAGCACTAATTAAAATCTGCACCCGACCCGAACCGCTTAAAATAGAACTGACACCTGACCCGCAATAAAATCAGTTTAGCATATCACATTATATACACACTTACAAAAATGTTTATTGCCAGCATACTGAAGATAACACAAGTACAACTTCACCGTCAAACATGGTCATGTGTCCTTATCATCTCTACGAGGCACATTCAGGTCTGTCCCCTTTTGAAAAATACTGTTCGATAGAACTGTGCTTGGTTTGTTACCACAGTTATCTGCATGCTTCCTCAGCGATGAAGTTCCACATTTGCAGCTATCCAATATACGATCTTTTCTTCAACTCCTCAGGATCTAGCTCAACTACTGCAGTGCAGGCAGGGGCGCGCGTGCGCCGCGCGGCCACAAATAAACTGATATGGATTTGAAATTATTTTATCAACTTGAAATACAGGCAAGGCCTATTTTTGTAGATGTGAAACACATCTACAATATACATGCATATATTTTTATATATATTCGTTTGCATGTGACTGTTTAAAACCCGTGTTTCTCCCTTGTCCGACCCGACCTGCACCCGTATCCGACACAGTGAGGATGTTTTTCACTCGTTTCAGCAATATTCGCGGGTCACCCGCACCCGTGCAGGACTCTGTTGCAGGACTCAATGCTAAGGATTTTTTCTACTGGCCTGGGCTGCTTTTCTCAAAAGCATTGCGAGCTAAGTTGATCGTATAGAGCATTGGTGGCAATGGTTTTACAATCTACTCAGGCTTATGATGCTGGTCGGGTCGGTGGTTCACAAGCATATGCCCAGGACATTGTGTGTATTATTACTAGGGTTGGTTACCGAACTCTGTACTTTTAAGGGCACCGACCGAATTACGTCGGTACTACAGAGTACCGATTCACATTAAATCAATCGGTGCCAAATTTCGGTACCTGAGAACGCATCTGGAGATATAGACTAGTGTCTGTGAATATTACAATTTTTCTAAAATTTAAATATGAATCATGTGTGCCCTTAATTTACCGCACACTAGGGATGTCACGGTACCAAAATTCCAGTTTAGTAGCTAGTAGCCTACTATTTACTGGTAAATATTACAGTATACAAACATCACAGACAATGGCAGACAGCTCTGGCATAATGTCAATAACACTTATGCATGCTACATGATCCTACGTAACCTCATCTATATCATGACTTGATATCAAAATAACTCTTGTTTAATATCTTACACATTGGTGTACGTCACATCGTCATAGCAAGTATCGTATGCTTGTTATATTAATCATGCACAAACTGCCAGCTCACTCTGATCTAGGGCTGGGCGATATGTGAATTTTTTGGGGGGGATAATCGCCTTCAAAAATATCGCGATATCTGATAATATCGTCTACTCCGCACAGACCTCGCCCACGCGCGCCATTGCTCATGTCCGTGTCAAAATTTTCCAGGCATAAAATGGAGGACAACGGCTTAATATCAAAGAAAAGATGCACACCGGTAATTTGGCAGTATTATGGATTTAAAACCAAATGCAAATGGAGAACCAGCGGATCCAACAGAGGCTATCTGCAGGCTGTGCAAAAAAAAGTAAAGGTTAAAGATGCGCAGCCCACTAATCTCCGCTGCCATATCCACATAGGCTACACCATCCAGTGTAGCGGCCTCATTTGAGCCCCGCTCTGCAGCCGCTTCTCAAAGCGGGAAAAGTTCTTGTTTAACTCAGATTGCTTCTGCGTTCGCTTGTGGAAAGAAGTACGATAAATCCAGTTTAAAATGGAGACAGTGCACTCTAGCTGTGACCCGTTTTCTGGTTAAAGATATGATGCCTCTTAGTCTTGTGGACCAGGCAGAATTCCGGTCCATGCTTCAAACTTTTGACCGGCAGTATGAAGTACCCAGTCGGAATTATTTCTCAAGAACAGCTATTCCAGAGCTGTATAATACAGAGAAAACTGAGCTTATGACTAACATCAGTAGCGCGGATTACGTCGCTCTTACGACGGATATGTGGTCGAGCAGCAATACGATGACACCTTACATGTCAATTACTGCTCATTACATAGACAAAAACTGGGTACTACAATCAAACTGCCTCGGAACGATTTATGTGCCTGAGAGCCACACAGCAGATTATTTGGCAGATAGCTCTTGGAGAGTGTAGGGCGTTTTCACACCTGAAAGTCCGCACCAAGGTCCGAACCGAAGTTCATGTTTTGATACATTTTATACATTCGGTTAGTTTTGGTTTGGTTTCACATTGCAATTATTCGAGCGAAGAACTTAACATGACACACTTGCGTCCACTCGTCTTCATCTATGTGGGACATTGATTGGTTTGTAAACGGATGCGTCTTTGACAAGAGTGAATGAACGGACGCATATCGTTGCCACTATTGAACACTGCGCATTGCTGGACTATTTTCGTTACGTTTAAAAGTGGACATTTCAAGCTTTATATAAACATATTTCTCATGTTTGTGAGACAAGTAGCTGCTGAGTTTGGGTTTATTTGAGACACGCTCAAGTTCATGCGCAAAGCATGTGATCGCTCCCGCAATTATTGTCTGCTTTAGACTATTTGCTTCTTATTTATTAAATCCAGGCAATTAACTGATTAAACGTTGATTAAAATTAAGATACAATTTATACAAAACGAAATTCACATTAAAGAAGGGCTTTCTAAGCAAAATCATGCAAAATTATGTGTCTAGAAACCTGCATTAGATTGTTGCGTTAATGTTTTATAAATGCATAGGTTCAATTAAATAACGTGGTGTTTAGATTATATTTTATTTCTGAGAACTAGCCTAATGTATTTTTAAAAAATGAAAACATATTTGTTTTAATTTTGAATGATAATTTAGATTTTTTATGATTTTAATGATTTTTTTTAAAATGCATGGCAACTGCTAAGACAATTAAATAACGTTGTGTTTAGATTATATTTTATTATTAAGGTGTCTAATTAAAAAAAAAATCAATTGTTTTAATTTTGAATGATGATTTAGTTTTTTGAAGATTTTACTGATGATTTTAAAAAATGCATTTATGATTTTCATATGCAACTGTTAAGACATGCTGGGTAAACCACATTTACGGTGTTTTACAGATCACCTGCATAAAGTTGTTTTAAGGTGATGTTTGTTTACCCATATTTTGATTTTTTTAAAAAACGTTTTGAATATGTTACTGATAAAAGCAATTTGTCTAAATGATTGAATATCGTTCGCATTGTGTCCTGAATATTTTTTTTTTTTTCAAAGGTTTCGCTCTCTCCTTTTATTTTTAGCGTTAGTATTTTAAATGTTCCAGGTTAAATGTTCCAGGTTTACATGTTTGATTAATATTTGTATTATTAATAGGCTATTCTATTTATAATTTAATAGCCAATAATATTTTTAGAGCTGTTTAAAACATTTAGTCAAGCCAACCTATGTCTCGTTAATTTGTAACGTGCTTCTCTTTGCGCACAACCACAACCAACATCTTATCCATATACTTCAATGTTTTGCTTTAACACATATAGGCTACTGTAGCTATGCATCAAAAACACTAAAAAGGTAAGTACTAAGCTATTTATAATGTATTTGGCAACGCAATGTCCTGAGAGTTTATCAGTCGTCATTTTTATGATACTGTGAATTATCGTCTGATAACACTGACTGTTATCGACATCGAGATATTTGCGAGACATCGTCGATATGCCATAATATCGTCATATCGCCCAGCCCTACTCTGATCATGAAAATGTGTCAGCTCCCAAACAAAGAAACCTTTCCCACTTGAAAATGACACCTTTCTCATTGGTCAGAGAGGTGTGACCTCTGCAGAAGTTAAAAGGTCACTATCTCGGTGACCTTTCTCTCTCGACCACAGGAACTTTTCCCCGGTGCACAGCCGCACAGACAGAGTGGCCTCAAAGTTACAACCAGCCCTGTTACATTTTGGTGACGATGCAGCACCCCGTGTCTCCGTGTCGTTCATGCTGGCCTGGGCCATCGGGCAGTCCTTATTATCAAACACTGGATTGATTATGGTGATATTTTTCAGTACATCGACACTCTACATGGTGGCTTTCAGTCTGGGATGGTCAAAGCCTCAAAGACTCAATTTGGAGAGAGATGCAACAACAGCTAAATAGTTAATGAAGTACAACTAATGAAATGGATGACATGGAGAGATCGTGAGACATGCTTTTAAAATGTAACAATTTTAACTCAACTTGGACTAAGTGTGCATCTGATACAAATTGACCAACAATATAAAATAGCACAGAGAGAACTTGTTCAATCGGCCAACGTCCCACTGCAGCTGATTTATCTGTCCGGAACTAATGTAGTCAAAATGACAAATGAACATTGGTAAACTAGGCGTGTGCACAAATAGTTGAATATTCAAATATTCTATCTGTAATAATTATTCAAAAAATAAAAATACTATTGGAATTTTTTGCTACATGATGCTTTGCTGGCCATAAATGCAGTGAATCCATGATAAATCCTAAGCTTAATGAAAAACAATTATGAACCCAAATATTTGAATACAATATTTTTGAAAAATGCCCATCCTACTAAAACCTTTTACTAACTGTTGTCCTCTTTCCTGGCCTATACTGAAACCTGTACAGGGTTTTTCCTACATTGAACATTTTTGGCGGCCGCCAAAACAAATTGTTGTCCCGCCAAAGCCTTATTTGATCAGTTATTGTGATTTATGAGTAATGTAGAATAGAAGACTGCTGCACTTGCGTTAACTGACTGACAGAGAGAACGACCAGAGAGCTCCTCCCCCGCTCACACGCTCTCTGTCTTCAAAATAAGCATTCTTAGCTTTCTAATATTTCACATATTACGTTAATCAAAATCAAAAAGTCGGAAGACCGAATCCATGTTGCACGTGGCGCTATCAGACGATGTTTTCCTTTAATTACCGCTGGGTGTGAATTGCGCTCAAAAATGTTGACTCTTCTCTGACCAGCTGACATAAACCATACTTTCAATAAACCTGAAAAAAATCCTATCGGGTTATGAAGTGTTTTCTGTGTGTTGACAAATCTTTTGCGATGTTCTAACAGACGGGATTCGTACACAACGCATCTGCTAATGTCCGATTCGCGACCTAATGACTCCTTTGAACCGAATCATTTTAACGACTGGTTAGAACAACTGATCTGTCCAACAATAAACTCATGAATCAGTTTAATAATTTACTCTGAACACATCTGAAATGAGAACACAAGTGTGCTTACACAATTTAGCAAGAGTGGGTGTAAGAGTTAGTTTTAATTATCCACAGTCTTTATGCTTATTTATGTTCACAATGTGTAGTAAAATAAATAGCCTATAAATCATTTAGTTTAGACTGGAGTGAGGTGAACCCCAGAACAAAGTTGTTATTAGCTAGCTGATAATTTTATGAAATTGTATATGGCAGAAAATTAGGCTATTTGTTAATTTTTAATATTACTTTTTAATATTGATGTGATTATATACCAAAACAACTATCTGTAAATAGTGTAAAAATAAGGTATCAAAATAAGATAAGCAAAAATTACAAACTTTCTTAGAATTTATTTAAAATTTACTGTCAGTATTGCGCTTGCAGATCACGTGGGTAGGGTACTTTTTTACTGTGCGTGTGTGTGTATGGATGACCATGTCTGTCAGCCACCACCGAAGACCATTTTTGACCCAGGAAAAACCCTGCTGTATCTGAGGGTATTGTAAAGAAGGAAAGCATTCAATCAAATTGGAATCTAAAAAAAATATATTAAAGCATTCAAATTATTCAAGAAAGCCATAGAATAACACAAGTGCTCCTATGCATTGCTTACCAGAGCGGACATTTTTTGTTGTCAGCAACTGTACTCTGCATGTGACCTTGTTTTTCTCAGTGAGTTTTGTCTGGGTTTTTTTTTTTTTTTCATTAATAGGATATATGTGACTGTAATGAGCTGCAGGAGGAAGCCTCCTGCTCGGCTGGTCATTGATCACTCCACCCAATGCCTCCATTTCCCAGGGAAGCCATTTGTCAAGATGATAATTTGCTCTGTAGCACAGAAGATTGTGCACTAAATAAAAACTTTCCTAGTCTTTCCCGCTGGTTTTCCCACCCACTAGTCCTGTTTCATCTAGTTGAATAGAAGAATACATCTGGTCTGGTCTAATACAAAACAAACAATCCATAATGGTAGCATCATCATAGTGTCACCTCTAAAATGTGTGCTTTGAAAAAAAAAATCGTAATCATACCACAATTACATGCTCAAATACATTCACTGCTAATAATGTCTGTGGCAGTAGTCTAACACTTACAAGTTAAGACCAATCAATTGCTTTCAAGTGAATAATCAAAAAAATAAAACAATTATGAAATAATTGTGCTCAACAGTTCTGGGGACCCATAGCACTGCATAATGTGTATTTCTCCCTCATTTATTTACACACCTGATTTGAATCATCAACTTGTTTGTGATCAGGACTGGAAATCAGAACCACTGATTTAGCAGACGCTTATCCAAAGCAGCTACAATTTATTCAAAATGTGCAATATTTTCTCTTGCCACTTTAAAGCAACTGATGTCAAGACTTTTTTTTATGTCAAGTTTCTCTTCAAACAGGTGTTTTAGCACAGGTGTCATTCATCGCATTGACTATAAACAAGTTTCACTGATGTAATGACATCCTTAAAGTATCCAAATATTTTGGTCTTCATTTAATTTTAATATTTGGTTTCCAAACAAAGGGAAAAAATAAACGTGTATCGGTATCGGCCAAAATGAGTTGAAAAATATCGGCATATCGGATATAGGCAAAAATCAAATATCGTGCATCCCTACTATTTTCCTAAAAAAAAATGGTTTGACATGTAACTATATATTGATATTTATTTTTAATACATTTTTGTTAATTAAAAAAAGTGTCTAAATACTTTTCAGGGTCACTGGATTAATTTAATATTTTATGTTCAAAAATATAATATCAATTTTGATTTTGTACACTCAAGGGAGCTTCCCAAAGAACCCAGCGTTAAGGGGACAGTGGATGGAGTTTGTTTTTCCGGAGCAGCAACGGAGTTGCGCACGTTTTTTTATTTGTTCCCTGCATTTCGGCGATGATTGTTTCATAAACAAAGCCCAGTTCAACTCCGGATTTGCAGATCGTCTAATGCTGAAAGATGGCACGGTCCAAACGATAAAGGTTCACGGTCATGCGTTGGAACCGCAGGTGGTGAGTAAAACTGCTTCAAATGTCTGTATGTGTGTTGTTGGCTATCAAATAAACAACATGAACAGGACTCTTTAGCACGATACGCCTCCAGCCGCTCTGTGATATCTGTCTATTATAAATATGATAAAACTAAAGACTTTTTGGAGATACGAAGGATGTAAAATTACTCTATAACTCTATAGGTACTCAAGATTGACATGAGATTGACAGAAACTGTGTGTGAACCCCCCCCCCCCCCCCCCCCAAACAATCTATTGTATAAAGTGCTATAAATAAACATGATTTGACTTACTAGAGTGCCGAATTGCAGAGCTTGTGCAAACATATCCACATTGCTATGATGATCAGACGCTTTATCAAAAAATGCTTGCTGTTTTCACCATTTTGTTGTGTTTATTTTGTTATTGAGAGGAAAGTGCGCAGCACATATTTACATATTCATCTAAACGTCGCTCTCAGCAGCGTGGGCGGCGCAAGACGTTTGCTCACGTATTTCGAACTTCATTTTACCCCTAAACGAAGAACGAGAAAGCAGGAACAATCAACTCATCAAGTCTCACGGAGCTACTTCAGGGGTAAACAATTACAGGAACAAAAATTTAATTCAGCAACACGCCACAAGTGGGAATAAATGAACTACAAGCTAGCTTCAAATTCATTTGACCCAGCTCTTAAAGGTCGCAGTTATGCAGCCTGTATGTTCGTTCCTTCAGCACATATTACATTTCATTTAGTCTTTCTCCGAAGGTAAATCTCCCCTTACATAAGCCCTTCACTGCTGCCTAGCCTAGAGCTCTGAGTGCGGTCTGAAAGCAGGGCTCTCGTTTGTTATCATCATGTTGACAGAGGCTGACCAATTAAAGGGCCCTGCTCTGATACTGGGCCATGACACCAACCTGGTGCTGGGTGCAAGAGGCCACGGCGCCACAGGAAATGTACCCTACGGCCACCTTGCTCAGCTACACATGTTCCACATCAAACTTTGCTAATTAGCAGAGAACCTAGGAGCCGCAATGATTTAATGTGTGTGAAAAAGGTTGGATTTTTCCTGTCACTCGAGAGCACGGATGTTCTTCTCATTCGGCGTATAAGTCAGTTGAGCCGCATAAAGTGCATTAGTATGCATACTTGTTTGCAAGGGACTTTGCGTGTGCGTTGGACAGAACGCGACTAAATGACTTTGTGTGCGAGTGTGTGTTCCATTAGCTGGGACAGCTGTAATGAGCTTGGGTTGCAGTGCCAGTGCCAGCAGAAGCTGAGAGCGTTGCCTCTAATGGGGCCGTGCAGATGCAATCAAAGCCCAGCCGTGTGCTACTGACTCATCCTCGCCATCCGAATCAACACCCTATACATGTTCGCTTCAGTTGTTTACACATATCTGAAGCACCCCATGCAAATTTCTGTCATATTACACCGGCAGTCGCGTTCTTTCTGACTTCTTCCAGATTTGGCATTTTCCACAGGCACATCATCTCACATGATTGATGATCCTCTATTCACTTGACTTTACAGTGAAATTTCAAACAGACTCCGTGAGCAAGGTTTTCTCGCTGCATCTATGAAAGCGCTTTTATCAGTCTGCTCTTTTATCTGTCTCAGCAATGCGAGTGCCAGGATGCGGAGTGATCCCGGATACGTTAGCCCACATAAAGTGCTCTACCGGCTCCATCTCTAACTTGTCAACCTCAGCTGGACCAAGCAGATAGAGCAAAAGGAGGGTCTCACCTAGAACGGTGACAACCCACTGGGCCATAAACACTCTCATGCCCTTGAGGGGCTCATGGGAACCGGTTGGTTGGGAGATTGTTGCTCCAGTTTGTACCATGCCTGCATGCGCTTCTGAGTAGTGTGTGGCCCGAAGCTTTAAGCCTCTCAGGACTGATCTGGGATCAGTATTCATGCCGTAAGGCCTTAGAGAGTTCCTCGGCTACCTGCAATCTGGGTCAGTTTACGCATTATTTTACAGATCTTCTCCCAGTGTGGGAGTAGAAATAGACTCTGTACTAACAGAGACGTGTAGGTACAAACACCCTGACAGAGTTCTGAACACACACAACTCTTAGAAACGTGAATACACAACAAGCGCGCAAAACATACTAGTTTTATGGCCGTAACCATGTCTTAGACATTGGGGGGGTATTGGTCTTATTGGTTTAATTAAAGGAATTAAATTATTAAAGGATTAAAAGGGATTTAAATTTGCTGTCCGTAACTTTTTTTGTGTTCAAGATTTACAAAAATTATATAATGAGAACATGAATCCATTTTTCAAACCGTGTTTTTGTCTTACTCTGAATCATCATGGCACACTTATAATAAGTGTTTATATTGGGACTATTTCAGACCGGTCGGATAGGAACCGCTGCGGAGGAGCACAGTCCCTGCGTGACTCGCCATAGACATAAACAGAGAGAAGTAGCTCCGGCTGCAATGTTCTTCCGCAAGACGCATGCAGTTCTGTTCATTAACCGCTAGAGTGCAAAAAGTTACGGACTGCAGCTTTAAGGTAATAAAGAAAAAGAAATATGAGCGGTAAAAGTTACAAGTTCCAGTTCTATTGTAGTTATGAAGTAAATAATATGTTTTAAAATATGCATACATTCACTCTTATTTTCGTCTACCTAGTATGTAATAATGTAAAACGTTTCTTGAAACATCAAATTCAGTTATGATGATTGACATAAATGTCATATTTTCGTCAATAACTCAAAATTACTGTTGGTCACTGAATGTTTTTATCGTAAACAGTGTTTAAATATTAAATGTTTAGCTACTTACATCTTGAAGCTACACTGTGTAACTTTTTTAGTTTATTCTTAGCTAAAAACACTTAGTTCTTTCAAAAAATATATGTACTCATTACTGTATATTTACTTCTTTCAAGTAATAAAGTATTCTCGTAAGTTTATAATATGCCATTGAAAATACATACGGGTAATGGGTTCGAATGCGGGTCGCCATGTTGCCCCTCCATCTTGAAAGTACATCAGCCAAAGAGGGACATACCCGTGAATTCAAGCTTCGCCTTTCACGTTTTAACACTCGAAGGCACCGTGTCGAATGTGGACGAGGTCGAACTGGAAGACATATTAATCTTGGACTAAATCGACCACCGTAGGATTTAAAACGAAATCGGAATTGAGAGGAAGAGAAACTAATATTCACTGGATGGTCATATACCTTTTAACCGCTAGATGGGGGGAAATATCACACAGTGTAGCTTTAAGACGCACTCTTTCACTGCTATAACTAAAGTTTCGTGTTGGAATTCGCACTAACAGTAAGCCCCGCCTTCTTTGATTTGATTGGCCATCTCACTCATTCTGACAGTGACGAGCGCTGTTAGACCGCTGAGGCAGACCAACCTAAAAATTTAACATTTTACTTTTGTCATCTTTGCAACAAATGGAGTGTGTAATGGTGCAGCATCAACCATATCAAATATTGGGGGGGGCAATTTGGCCATTTCTAATTATTCGGGGGGACTTGCCCCCCTCAATCTCAATGTATGGTGGTTACAGCCCTGTCTCAAAGTATATTTCGCAATTTTTTTTTCATACCTAACATATATACACAAACCTTTCACTATTCTTGACTGCATATATGTGACCCTGGACCACAAAACCAGTCATAAGTCGCACGGGTATATTTGTTGTATATTTATACTCAAAATCATCGATTTTATTATAGGATATTAAGTAAAAATCTAATTCCATGAAGATATTTTGTACATTTCCTACAGTAAATATATCAAAAATGCATTATTATTAGTAATATACGTTGCTACGGACTTAATTTGGACAACTTTAAAGGCGATTTTCTCAATATTTAATTTTTTTTTGCACCCTCCGATTCCAGATTTTCAAATAGTTGTATCAAATATTGTACTATCCTAACAAACCACACATCAATGGAAATGATTGCTTACTGAAAGCTTATTTATTCAGCTTTCAGATGATGTATACAAATCTCAATTTCAAAAAAGTGACCCTTATGACTGGTTTTGTGGTCCAGGGTCACATATATCATAATTTAAACATAATTAACACTACCGATGCAACAAAATGAACGTATTAATTATTTTACACAGCCCACTTTTTATCTAGCTGTATGAATAAAGATAAGCAGAAATCAGTAGACATCTAACCAAAAGTTGCGTTCAAACACAAAGGATAATTAAAGGTAATAGATAACAGCATCAACAGACTGTGACACACAGGGAAACGTGCGACTGTTGTGCACTTTGAAGATGCTGCGGTTAAGATAATGAGGACCTGGGTATTAATGAGGCTCTTCTCATCTTTTCTACACACAAACACACACACACATACACAAACTCTCTTACACACTTAATTGCTGCAGCTGGTGCTTGTTGGGCCCATAGTTTGCTCTAGAGGTTTTCGAGTAATGCTGAAACCATGTTCGGAGTGCAATGCTCGCTGACATTCATGCCACATACTCTGACCCCCAGTTTAAATATGAGAAATATTTCCATCACATATAGGGATGCATATCAATACTAAGATGAAAGAGGGGAATACGGCAAAAAAAAGAGACCACTGAAAGTGATACATAAGACGAGAAGAGAGCGGGTAAGCAGAATATAGCCAGGAGATAAGTGGATGAGATGAATACAAATAGACATGAGGAGGGGGGAAAGGGAGGAGCTACTCGCCCTCCCTTTTATCAGAGGAGAGATAAATGTGATTAATCTTAAGATAATAACACTAAAGGCACAGGACTTCTCATTCATCACCACTACAGGTCTTGTAATTACAGACAAAAGAAATTAAACTGAAGAAAGGCTACAGTACAGAAGCTCTTCTAGACAAGGGAACAGGGCAGCAGGGGAGAAGAGAAAAAAAAGATCTGTGGAGAGATTAAAAAAAAAAAAAAAAGTGAAGAAAAGCACCATACTGTTTTTCCTCTCAGATTATTTAGCCATCCAGTCTCGGCTGTCAGGTAATGTGAATGATCACCTGTCAGCACACAATCCACACAATCAAGTCCTGTGATAGTAAAAGAAATAAATCAGTCTGGAGGCTGGAGTAAACATGTCTCAATCAGGAGCCACTTCATCAACTTCCTCAGCGCGCGAGTCGAAATGTACAGCACGTGACCAGACAGTTGTCCCCTAAATCAAAACTCTCGGATAAATCTCACGGAACCTGTCAAGAACATGTTCGGGTTATGCATCACCCCAAAAATCATTATAAATAAATCAATTGGTTGATTTTTTTTTATTTCTATTTGTAGGCTATTGCAAGAATTGTGTGACAGATAAATCCGGTCAAATTAAAATCTAGGATGAAAATGATCTTAATTGCCATAAAAGTCATATTAAACAAAATCTCAACTGTGCTTAAATAAGCTTTAAGGGGGAAGAAAATCTTGTCCCGGACATGTATTCGTGAGATTCGCCTATTTTTTCTCCCTCGGTCTCTCCGTGTTAACCGTCGCACGGGACCTAAATCTCCCCACATCCCGATGTAGGAAACTTATGAACCCACTTACTGGATGTTTGAGCTGTTCCAGTACACGGCGTGACGGTTGTTCCCGTGGACCGGGCGCAAGTTCGCCCAGGCAAGCGCGAGGAGGTAGAGAGAAACCGCCGCGAGAGCCATTATAATATTCCTGCGTTCGCGTGCACCTGCTGTGGTCTCTTCGCCTTCTTCGACTCTCAGTCCCCCAGTCCCACGCAAAACTAGCGGCTTTTACAACATTCCTGCGACTCAGCAAGTGGACAGACGGTCGCAAAGCGTTGATTTTGCGAAGCCGTGCCGCAGTACGGCTAGTTTGTTCAGTCACAGAGCTTCGCGCTTTCCCGAATGCAACTCCATGGCAAAGAGGCGCTCATCCAATGCATCCTGAGCAGGTCTGTTGGAATTTACTGAAACAACTGAATAATTCCTTTCTGAGACAAAATCCTTCACAAGAGAAGAAAAATGGTACGGTGAACGGTTGAGACAAAAAGGAGAGTAGCCTAGGTCTTCAGCGGCAGGTGTCTCTTTGGTTAGGTGACTGGCGTCGAATAAGTGTAAAACCGACTGAATAAGTGTAAAAAACGATTCTGTCAACTCACACGGCCATATTTTGCGGTTACTTAACTTCTGTGAGCTTTTGTCAGATCACACTATGCGTTTACTGTGGGTTTTTTGTCCAAACGCAACACACGACGCCTGTAACAGTAATAGGGAAAGTAAGGCAATCATAGCCTCGGCGTCCTCACTGACACTCGTTTTTTGCTCCCGCCACAGAGTATGATTGACAGGTTGCGGTTGCCCGAGAACTGGCCACGCCCCTACCGCCCACTCACCTAATGGTACCTGTATATTTTTAATGATTTGCTAAACGTAAATAATTCTGTTTTATTTAACTGTTTTCTATTGATTTGGTCCTTTTTCTAGTCAGAGTATGGATTTGATATGTGGGTCAATGTTAAATAATGATATCTGAGGTGATAAAAAGTACGTAAATCTTTGAAAAATCTTGTGTCAGTTTCTTAGAAATGTAGCATTTGTATCCATGCTAGTTTAATACATTGAAAAATACCATTATTATTAAATATTACCAATATTTCAAAACAAAATTGGCTCACTGCTTATCTTTTTAAAGAATGAATTCTCTATTGCCAAACTGCCAATTGCCGACATTTATTTTTTTCAATAATTTCAGCCTTTTATTAAGATTTGTTTTTAATTCATAATCTCTGGACAGTTACACCACCTAAACATTTTTTTAAATTATTATTTTAAATCCTAAAAAAATACCTATTTACCATTTCATTGAGGAAATGCTCATTGTAGAAGACATGTAATCAAGTCATTATTTGAATGAATCGTTTTTACAGAGGCATGAAAGTGGAGGTGCGTTTAGAATCCATTGTTTGCTTGATTCTAATAAAGCCGGGTGAATACTGTATGATTTTCTATGATTATTGCAAATCCTAAAAGACTTCTCTGATCCTAGACCAAAGCCTGTAGTCTTCGGTCGCTAGCTTGACATGTTCGCTGACAGCCGATTAGTTACTATTGTGATCAAATTTCACCTCAGGATAAATTCTGCCAATGTCAGATGTTTTAAAGTACAGTCTTGCAGTGTGGACTCTCCTACGACAACCGTCAAATCAAAAACCAATAGGAGTGTCGAATCTTATGAGTGACACAAATAGTAAGATCACAACAAACCAATCTCATCACACTTCATTTTTTTTCCCCAAGACTAGCTGTAGAGATTGTTGTTGTTTGCTAGCCACCATTTCTATCTGGCATGTAAATGCATCTCACCGTCAGCGAACATGTCACAGATTGATGATGTAAAACTCTGGTGTGTGTCAATTTTTTACAAATCTTGACTGTTGTACAGTCTAACATTAGAGGTATAAAATTAAAAGATCCCAAAGTGTCACATGAAATCATGTTCGTACAGTCTGACAAGCAAAAATTGTAAAGGACTATTATAAATCATACAGAATGCCTATGATATCATAAATATGATATCCAGTGGTTGGTTAGAAGAATAAAATAGTTCTTTTAGGAAGATTGCAAGGAGAAAAACGTTTAATTTTTGACTTATAATTCAGTGTCTATTGAGAAATAGTATTGTACTCATTAAATATTTGCTGAGTTCTTATTAAATCTCATTTGAATTTGCTGTTGGATCATTAGACAGTGTAATGCCTCGGAAGTCTGTCTAGGGCTGTTCACACTGCATGGGTTATTATCATAAACGCTGTTCTGTTGGCATGAAATGGACCTATTTTTAAAATGCATTTTATTATGGTCATTGTGAATAATTCATCCTGTTATGCGTTTCCTTTTTGTTTTGTTTTTTGTCCTTCCCATTTTTAATCAAAATGTCGATATTCCAGCAATATGACTTCTCTCTGGTGGTGACATATGCATTTCATTCACATAAACCCCAGCCTTTCATGACTGCAAGCTATGTACAGTACACTCAAAAAAAAAGGTTCTATATGGCACTAAAAGTGGTTCTTGGCTCGTAATCATAGGAGAACCTTTTTAAGTGCTGTATAGCACCAATCTTGGTGCTTCAGTGGATCTTCAGTGGTTCTTCAGCGGTTCTTTGGCTGAGGTGCTATATAACACCACTGACTAAGGTGCTATATAGCACCGCTACCACATACAGAACATGTTAAGATATGGTGCTTTATAGCACCAAAAGTGGTTCCCCTATGATTATGACAAAGAACCACTTTTAGTGCCATATAGAACCTTTTTTTTTGAGTGTATGGCACCCACAAATTTAACTGATTATGCCTCATATGCAGAACCTGATTTCACCATGTGCAACATGTTCCTGGAGCAACATCTTGGTTGATCCTGAAACAACATTCCAATCAACCAATCAACAAGTTTACAGTTTATGTCAAGTTTAGGCTTACAACCAGGGTTGGGTGTTTCTACATCAGTGTTATTCACCTATCATGACCCTCTGATTTTAGTTTGCTTATGGGTAAGTTTAGGCTTATGGGTAGGGATATGGGGTTACACTTTATTTTACAGTGTAATTTTATATTACTGAATAATATTTAGTACACTATTTAGTAAACTACATGTACTTACTATAGGGTTTGGTTTAGGATTAGTTGCATGCAATTATGCATCATTTACTGTTATTAATATGGTAAGTACATGTAGCATGTAACAAGGACACTAAAATAAAGTGTTACTGGATATGGTTACATCTTTGGACAGGAATGTTGTTCCAGGATCAACAAAATATGTTGACCCAGGAAAACGTCTCACTGGGCAAAATCAGGATGTGCGCCTCATATCACGTGTTTTTGTACTTTGTACACTCTACAGCCCCTCCACCTCACGTATTGTCTGGCTATCACCAGACCAAGCTCAATCTTTTAAGATTGAACATTGGTCTGGGGATTCTGCTCTGTATTTTCTACTGCACAAGAGACCTCAAGTGATCAACGTGCATAGTTCAAATGACTGTACGAAACTGGATAGTCCTTCAACCAATCATACCATAAGAGGCGTGATCAATGGGCATAGTTCAAATGACTCTGTACGCAATTAGATAGTCCTTCAACCAGTCAGACCCAACGATCCATGCTTCTCTATCCATCATTGTGTTAAACCCGCCAATAGTGCACCAGGGGGATAAGCCGGTTTGTGTTTGGTCCCCGCAAAATTGTTACAGAAGCAGGATAGAAATATGTATGGTTTCCAGCCTGAGCTGCAGGGCGAAATCAAATCGCCGGCAGATCGGACTGGGTTTACCTAGTCTACCTCACGTAATTAAAGCTGCAACTATTAAGTACATGAAGTGTCCAACATTCCACACTTACGGTGCGTCTGAAATCACGTACTGTCTGAATATAGGTATGGTAAGGTAACTACTATGTACTAACATTTTAATTAATCATTTGATACAATGCACTTACTGTGTACATACATGTCTTTACATTGTACTTACATTTTTAAATATACCTGTATGTAATTAATTACAGATGTAATTACACTGTTGACCCTTCCCTTACACCTAACCCTACCCTTAAACTTACCCATACCACCACACCTGTCCCTAACCCTACCCGTATCCCACCTCCATATCAGCAAAAGTGTTTTGCAATACAATATAAACACAGTAAGTACACTGTACTTATTTTTTGATGTAAGTACATAGTAGTTAAGGCCACCTAATATAAAGTGGGGCCGGCCCCGTGTACACTAGTGCGTTTTCGTTTTTAAATGGAGTTTTAAAATGAAAACGATCCTCTTTTAGAAGTGGGTTCATAAGTTTTCTTTTATACTGGCGTTTCCACTTCGTTTCAGAAACGATCTCCGTCCACACTACATGACTGAAAACACATGTCACATGACCATTCATGCACGCTGGGCATGCGTGTACAAGTGTAAACAGTTATGCATGTAGGCAGCTGCAGTATTTTAAAATACAGCTTAAAAGGTCAGCAAAGCATGCATCCGTCTCCGTATAATTGTTTACATGGTCGTTGAGGGCTGCGTCTCCCAAAAGCATTGTAACAAAAGCCACCAGCGATCTCTACGAGCAACTTAGGTGTACAATGCTTTTTGTGAAACACAGCCCTGGTCTCTTATTGTCGTGTTCAGGTAGGGTAATGTGGGCAGCCACGCCATCTTTTTCAAAAGTCTCCGTTTTGGTCTGTTTACACTGAAACGCAACCCCGAAGTTTTCAAACTGCAGCGTTTTCGAAAGTCTCTGTTTTCGAGGTGCAAAAACACTGGAGTAGTGTAGACGGCAGGCGTAACCGTAGCAAAAGTAATGCGTTTTAAAACGAAAACGCACTAGTGTAAATGGGGCTTAAGACTTGCACTGCGTCCAAAATTGAATACTTCCTTACTATATAGCATGCGAAAATCAGTATGCCAACAGAGTATGTCTGAATACATAGGCCCTGTCCCAAATGGCACCCTAAACTCTTGCGGTTTAGAAAGAAAGCTGCTGTGGAGCTCGCATCAGTGCAGGCTCGGCAAAAGTTTGCACAGAGGGCACATATTGACCGCAAAGGGGGCACTCGCGAGCACCCTTCTGAATCTTAAAATGACAAATGGGACACCCTATGGACTTAACCGACACATGCACGTGGCAGCCATTGTAAGTACACAAGACCAAAATTGCATATGAAGTATGCCATTTGGGACAGGGCCATAGTATTCGAAAAACAGGCGAAAAGCACCCGGATGACCTACTACTTCCGGTGAGATTCTGAAGTGTCCAACCAATGCAATGGACACTTTACTATCCCATGAGGCCACGGGAGAGGATTTGTGAATGGAGGTGAAGCGACACAACTAGGTCACATGATAATGACAACATGGCAGATGTAGCACGTCCGGATTACATTCATACTACACACATTCATATAGAACATAATTTTTTATTGATCGCGAAGTTAGTTTAAATTCAATATACGCGATTTCAGACGGACTTGGCATCATAGGCCTACTCAACAAAAAAAAAACGGTTCTATATAGCACCAAAAATGGTTCTTGGCTCGTAATCATAGGGGAACCTTTTTTAGTGCTATATAGCACCAATTTTGGTGCTTCAGTGGTTCTTCAGCGGTTCTTCAGAGGTGCTATATAGCACCTTAGTCAAAGAACCGGTGAAGAACCTCTGAAGAACCGCTGAAGAACCACTGAAGCACCAATATTGGTGCTATATAGCACTAAAAAAGGTTCCCCTATGATTACGAGCCAAGATCTAGAACCTTTTTTTTTTTTAGAGTGAACCAAACGTATAAATTGAAAAGTTATTGCTATCATATGCAAATTCATTTTGAAAATGGACCAATGAGGTGTGACTAATTGGCCTGTCCTCTTCCCCCCGTATTCTATTTTGTCCTATTGTCATTCCCAGCATCACTCTTTCCCGCTCTGCCTTTCTTTCTTTCCTGTGTTCTCCCTCTTTCAATCCCTGCTCCCCTTCTCTGTTGTTTTTGTCAGGGATGCTGCCTCTCTTGTGTCCCCTCCAGGCATGTTGCTGTGGTGACAGCAGTAAAAGGGATGAGAGAGAGGGAGAACTATCACTTCTTTAACTCGCTGCATCTACCGTCTTTGCACTTGTCTGTGCATAGTATGCCATGTCAATTGCTTCTGTTGTCAATCACATTCTTTTTTTCCCCCTCCAGAGTCCATTTCTCATCCAGTATTAAACTGTTTCACTTGCCGTAGCCCATATCTTTGTATCTCGAGACTCTCGCGTTATCTTCTCGTCCCAAAATCAAAGTTTCTCTGAAACTCTGTCAAAGACACGTGCGTTCGAGGAACATCTGTTCTGACCATTCAAACAGTTTTGTTGATAATAAGTAAGCAAGCTGTCTTTTTATATGCCATCAGCATTATGTTTGCATTGTGCATGTTTACATGTCTTTTATGCGTCTTCTATATTCAGATACGTTTGGCTCGAGTTTTGAGTGATGGCGATGTGCTGATGTGCACATTGTGGCTCAGGCGTTGCTAGGCAGCGGGAGACATTAGTAAAACTAGGCTGTTTCTGTTTGCTTTCGCGTGTTGGTTGTGATTAATTCATGAGTAGCCCTGCTATGGGCACATTGATTATCCAGATAATCCATTATCATCAATGTGACTTGCTGCAGTCATGTATCCTTGTTTGGTGTTTAATTGCTTTTCCTAAGGTTTTTATTCACGGGGCATGCGAGATCACACGGAGACGGGTGCGTTCTGTTCTCTGTTCTCCTCCCCCTCCGTTACCCGTCCCTCATCCATCTCGTTTTCCACGTCAACTAATTCATTCATCCTTCCGTGTTCTCTCCGTCTGCTGTCACACCATTTATCTGAATGTTTCAATCTCAGTCGCAGATTTTATTTGCGTCTTCTTATTATTGCAATGATTTATTTATTGTTACAATCTCAAGTTTGTATATGCAACAGACTCAAATGACAAAAGAGCTATATTTCTTTCAGTCAGTACAAGAGATATTGCCTGAAATTCCGCTTTATTCTTCTGTGTTTGCTGTTAGGAGCTCTTTGTACACACCATTTCACATGCATGCTTATTTTCATAAAACTTTGACAGTAGATTAAATATGAAAATATTTTTTGATGTTGATGTTTCATCAGATGATAATGATGTTCACCGAGTTTTTTTTAAACATTTAAACTGTATTAATTGAGTAAAAGTAAAAGTACTACTGGTCAAATATTACTCCGTCACAAATGAAATTTCTTAAAACAGATTTTTACTTAAGTTTAATGTCAATGCATTATTTTATTATTGTTGCATTGTTGTTTAAATGCACAATATGCCATCATGGTGGTTTAAGCCAGCATACAACTACCTTAAACTCATTTCAATACTTGTATAAAAGTTACAAAGCTCTTTACAAAGCTGCTGTCACTTTAAGGCCAAATGCACGGTCCCTATACTCTGATACACATCCGGTATTCTCCCAACTGTTTACTCTTCTCTTTCTCCCAGACATTTACATTTTTTAACATTTTATGAGACATGCATGAAGTGTAGAGGAGAGCAGGGCACAACCTAATGCTTTTTGACTTTCTCAGTTTGTGTAAATCCACTTGTGGTTCAGAGTATTTATTTTTTCCCACATTAATTGCACACATGTCTAGTACAATTATATGGTTATGTTTCATTAATACAGTGTATACTTTTTTCTTGATTTTCCCTGAAAGAATGGAAGTGAAATGTGACAACATGCCCCATAGGTGGGGTACATTGTAACATGTGAGGGGCACATTGTAACATGACCAAATGACAGCTTAAAATGTTACCTGATATAATAAAAAAAAAATCCAAGACAAACTAACATATTTTGTCAGTAAAATACAATAATTAACTTTTTCAAATAAAATAATGGCATTTTTTAATCATTAAAAATAAAAAAAAATTCGAGTTTGACAACGAACACACCTCAAAACACATACAGCATAGTTAAAAAATAATAATAATTAAGCATTTCTGAACATTGACTCTCAGTCTTTATTCACCTTTTTCTCATGGTTTCTCAATAGAATGAATAAAAATATAGAATAGAATAGCATAGTTCTAATAGGGGCACATTGTAACGCAGTGTGACAACACAACTGGGATTTAACCCCGGCTCGTGTCTTCTGCTGTTAGATCAGAATTAAAGAAATATCTCAACTGTTAAAGGACAGATATAAGATTTGTAACGATGTGTCTTATTTTAAATAAACAAAAATCAGAGATTAAAAATTTACTTATGTAAGAAATGTACTTCTGCTATGGTTAAATAAATGTTCAGTGATATCTTCAAAAGATTTTTTAATTTTGATGCAATTTTTTCTCTAAATAATGTTGATATGGCAACTTGTAAATACACTAAGTTTCGTCATGCTGGCAGGTGTAGAAAATGTTAAACCATGTGTGTTACAACTAACCCCGCATTAGGTAGTGCCCCGCTCTCCCCTATGCCAACTAAACGAATCTTTATTCTTTTCAGAAAACTAAAACATTCTTTCTAATTATGGCCATGGGTGCACACACTGTGCCGAGGAACCACCTTCTTCAATTTTGCTATAAACTGATCAGTGTTCAAAAAATTTTGGGACCCTTCAAGAGTGATTACTGATAGGCTGTCTAAAAAAAAAAAAAAAAAAAAAGTTTAAAGAAGAAAAAATATCATCCACTGACTTTCAAAGCTGCTACAGAAACGACTTTCAACTTTGAGGACCTTGATAGAAATGTATGGAGTAAAAAGTATGATATTTGTCTTTCAAATGCAGTGAAGTCAAATGTAGTTTCCAGAAAAAATAATACTCAGGTAAAGTACAGATACTTAGTTACTGTCCATCTCTGCAAATGTGGAATATTCATTTCTCGTTATGGCCCAGTTTGGAAACACTATAGGCAACGTTGGATTTTGGGATATATTTTAGCACTTTTTTATTTTATTATTACTATTTGTACAGTATTTTTTATGTTCCAAATTGTACAACCTTTGTTGTTTTTAAATGTGCTTTATAAATACACTTGATCTCGAACCAGATATAATGACAAATCTTAATTTTATGATGACTTTGCACTAGCATGACAAGGGACAACACAAACTTTGAAAACATATTTTATTTAATAAAAAGGTAACACTTTAGTGTTAATATTCACTATTAACTATTACTTTTGCCTCAGTAATCTCCTGATTTACTGCTAATAAGGTATTGGGTAGGATTAATGGATGTAGAATATAGTCATGCAGAATAAGGCATTAATATGTGCTTTATAAGCACTAATAAATAACCAACATGCTAGTAATATGCATGCTAATTAGCAACTAGTTAATAGAAATAATTGAAACCTAAAATAAAGTGTTACCAAAAATAAATCAATAAAAATAGAAAAATGAATGAAATCAGCACATAGAAATATCTTGGAGCCATTTATAAATGGTGTTCTGATTGGTCTTTTGTTCTGTCAATCAATCAATAGTAAAACTATAAAGGTCGGTGTGTTGTGTATACATTGCCTTTGAGGTGTAATCAAAAATAAATCATTATTGCTGGTCTTCAATAATAGTTACTTTAATGCATTAATGCCAAATGATTAAGAATTAATATTAATAGATTAATATTGTCCAAAACCCTAGAGCGTTTCCAATTTTTTGGAGGGCACTGTATGTCTTGAGATTGAGTTTTCAATTTGTGGATTGTGCAGCCGTAACAGACAGCAAAAGTAATACCATCTTAATTCTGTTAGTCTTCTCTGAGCTGGTTTAAAGAGCTGTCCATGGTCCTGAAGTTTCCTTTTACATGGTGCTGAACTTTGTGTTGGCCTTTCAAGGATGGTTTTTAGTAAGCAGAGATCCTAAGATAACTATTCAATGCAGCTGAAATACTATAGAAAAAAGACTGTTCTCTCTCCTTCTTCTCTTTCATGTTCAGGGTTACATAAGTATATTAAACTGAACTGACAGTGCTACCTCCCTTTCGTTCTCTTTCTACTGTGACCACTTTCTCACTCAACCCGGTCTAATATGAATTAGCAAATGTCTGCTTGCATGACTGTGCATTTCTAAGCATTTCTAAGCATGTCTTCTAAAATTCACATATTAAGTGCAAGTGTGTGAGTATGTGTACTTTTGAGCGAGTCAGGCAGGCCTGAACTCCAGGTGGGCCTCTACTGTTTGTACCCTTGAGCAGCTACTTAACCTGATTCGCTCCAGTGCTTCCCCAGCTGTACTAATGGCTAATGTGATTGTAGAAACAGAGGCCTTGGATAAAGGCATCTGCCAGGCAAATCGCTGGCAATATTGTGCAGTGTCACGACTTAAAGGCTGATTTAGAGCGTGGAACGAAGGATGAAGAAAGGAGACGGAGAAAAAGAAAGCTGTAGCGAGACATTAAAAATTGAATTACAAAGATGGATGACAAAGGAGAGGTGAAGGTATAGACGGGATCTGTAAAAGCAAATAAGATAAAGAAGAATAAGAAAAGAAACCAAAATGAAAGTCAGTCTTTGGCGGGTTGGTTAGATTATTCAATATGAGATGACGGAGGCAGGTTTGCAAAAGGCTGACTCAAAGTAGATGATTCAGTGCAATGTGATATAATTTTTCAACGGTCACAAGGTTCCGGTGCATAAGATGACAAGGCCAAGAATAAATGCACTTTCAAAGACTTTGGTGAGAGCAAAGAGATGTAAAGGTGTGCATGGTCAGCGTGGCTAAGGCTGTAAAGAGGTGTGGAGGGTTTTTATAGCTTTCCAGAGAGACTGAAGGACAACATTGACACATGAATACAGCCTCATTAATTTAAGAGCTCATAAATACTTTTAATGAGGACTTCAGGCTGTAATCTTGCTTCCTCTATGTACCACAGTCAAACTTTCACACAATATTTTCTAGAAAGGCTATGATATAAAACTGTCTAGAAAGCAATGTTGTTTGTGTGTTTTGACACACACCTGTCACTCACATGATATCACAGCAATTATCAAAGACAACGATCCAATAAATTCCTGTTGGATAAAATCTATATTTTAAGCTGTTTCACTCTGATATACACTCTCTGGAGTGACTGCGGTTAAGGCCATTACATACTCTGCAAGAACAGAGAAAAAAGTTCTCACTCCCAAGATTGCGAGAACAAAATTACATAATTTTGTTCTCGGAGACCTGGTTTGGGAGTTCTTGCCGCTTGTTCTCGACACATCAGCTGTTTTTTTGTAGATGTCCGAGAACTGTTGTGTGATTGGTCAGATATTTAAAGTGGGCGGAGTTAACGCGGAGAAACGGAAATGTTCTGCACCTGCTTTTCTCGTGAGGTATGGAATGTCATGGCCAGAACGAACTTTGTTCTTGCCACTTCGAGAAAAAAAAAACACATGTATTTGTATGTACCAAGCTTTACGTGCACTGAGTGGCAAAAAGACTGAGAGGCAGCATTGGTTTACAGTGTAAAAACAAACACAACCAGGCCCGGCGCCAGAGGGAAAGGGGGCTGGGGGAATGTCGGGGGAGGCTTGTCCACGGACCCTATGGATTTCCCTGTGCCCCCCTCTGGACCGAGGGAGACGGACTTGATAATAGCGTGTAATTTTCTCATTTAGACCACTGCCACCTGCTGCTTCTGCTACTGGTTGCTTTTAGAGGGAAAAGCTGCCCAACCCATAGGATCTGTAATCCTCTGTAAGCATTCATAATAATAGCATATTATTAGTGAAAAGGAGATGGCAAAAGATCCAGTGCGTGTTTTTGCTTCGGTGAGTAATGTAACCAATCACAGACATGTTTGTTGATTTCTAGAACGAATAGCCAATCACAGGTGTTTAAGTTAGAATCCACTCATCGCTCGAGTTGTTGTCCAGTGCTGATTCCTGCATGTGTGCTAATCCTTTCTAAGTGTAGACATTATGTAAATAAAAGATTCATAATTATTGATTAATATAACAGAACTTTGTGAGATAAATAATAGGCCTATAATATATTTAGAATTTGAATGAAACTTTTGTTTTCCATTCTTGACAAGCGTCTTCAATATATAGGCCCATCCGCATATACATGCGGGATTTACTCTCGAAATTGCTGTAACAGTAATAAATATTTATGTATCGAAATCAGACTCGTATAAATGTCAGGAAAACACGATTCCTGGCTGCATGTCAATATCCATGGATCACTGGATCTTTGGTAAGTTGTAAGGAACACTATATGAAGCCCAACCTTTTTTAAAACTAATAATCGTTTGTTTTACTCGCGTTTTCCCCTATTAAATCCAGTCATGCAGCAGCTCTTCTGCTACTCAGTCCCGGCTGAGGGGGCGTGTTCCGGCGGGAAATTGATGTCGACACATGCCATCTATACACTCACCGGCCTCTTTGTTATGTACACCTGCAACTGCTCATTAATACAAATATCTAATCTGTCAATTGCATGGCAGCAACAAATGCATTTAGGCATGTAGACGGTAGTCAGGGCACTGATCAGGGAGCCATTTTAAGGGCTGTCTCAATCGCAGAATCCTTCCAGTGCACTGAAACGTTCGCTCCCAAAAAAGTCCCACAGTGCACCGCAAAACCCAGGGTGCATCGATGACCACTATGTTCCCTTAACGGAAGTTCTGAAGCGCGAAACTTAAATCATGTGAGCCAACACACTACACATAACGACGATAACATCACGTGATATGTTTTTAAAAATAGAAACCATTATTTTATTATATTTCAGCATAAACATACGTCATTAGACGGGTAATGAACACAATGTAGAGCTAACATTTATAATTTATTTGAGGCTGAAATTTTGTACGTATATGTAACAAGCAAATTATTTACCATAATGTACTTTGAATAACATTACAAGTCATGTCAGAAAGATTCAGTTCTGCTGTTGTTCATAAATACCAGTAATGATGTTGTACAATGAGGACGTTGTCACGTCGCCGGAAATATAGTCCTCGGTGTCCCAATGTGTAGTGAGCCGGTGTCCTCTACTGTCCTTACCAGTGCCCAAATTCATGTACACGATATACTGATTCACGAGCTCGGGAGCTAGGGAACTGAATGAGACGCACCCATGGGCAAGACAATCTGCTGAAGTTCACACTGAGCATCAGAAAAATTATTTAAGTGTCTTTGGATGTGTCATGGTTGTTAGTGCCAGATGGGCTGGTCTGGGTGTTTCAGAAACTGCTGATCTACTTGGATTTTCCTGCACAATCATCTTTAAGGTAAGAATGGTCAGAAAAAGAGACAATATCCAGTAGCGGCAGTTCTATGTGTGAAAATACCTTGTTGGTGCCAGAGGTCAAGAGAGAATGGCCAGATTGGTTCGAGCTGATAGAAAGGCAACATTAACCCAATAACCGTCTTTACAACCGAGTACTGCAGGAGAGCGTCTCTGACATCTCACATCGAACCTTGAAGCAGACGAGCTACAGCAGAAGACCACTCTGGGTGCTGCTCCTGTCATAAGAACAGGAAACTGAG
Source organism: Gobio gobio (assembly GCF_949357685.1). Classification (NCBI taxonomy): domain Eukaryota; kingdom Metazoa; phylum Chordata; class Actinopteri; order Cypriniformes; family Gobionidae; genus Gobio; species Gobio gobio. Next base: position 40,764,340 of record NC_137104.1, read on the forward strand.
GCTACAACTAGCACAGGCTCCCCAAAATTGGAGTACATCAAACATTCAGTTGGGTCAGAATTTGGCATAAACAACATGAAAGCATGGATCCATCCTGTATTGTATCAAGGCTTCAGGCTGCTGTTGGTGTAATGGTGTGGGGGATATTTTCTTGCTACTCTTTGGGCCCCTTAGTACTAGAGGTCGACCGATAGTGAATTTTACCGGTACCGATAACTAGGTTGGACTGTACTTGCCGATAACCGATTAATCAACTGATCATTTTTAAAATGGATACTGGATTAAAATTTTTTTTTTTTTTTTAAACATAACACAGTGTGCTGAAATTTATTGCAAGAAAAAAAAAACAGTACTGAACCATGAAAATTTGCTAAATTAAATACATGTATAAAAATTTATATATTAAAATGAGAAGTTTTAACAGAACAAATTCTACAGAAAATAATTTAAACATTAAAATATTACAGGTCAAATGTGTTTCTTTAGCTACAATCTAGAAGCATGCATGTGCATTTCATAAGTCCCATTTGTTAACAAGGATGTATTAGCTAGCTTACATGAACTATATGCATTATGCAATATACAGTTTTTTACAGCATCTATTAATATTTGAGCAATACAATTGTACATTGATCATTCATGTTAGTTCATAGTGCATTAACTAAGGTTAACAGATAAAATAAAAATTAAAACTCAATTTAAAAATGTAATATTTAATAAATGCTGTAGACGTATTGTTCATTGTTAGTTTGTTAATGTCAACATTTACTAATACATTTTTAAATTGAGTTTTAATTTTTATTTGATCTGTTAACCTTAGTTAATGCACTATGATCTAACATGAATGATCAAGGTACAATTGTATTGCTCAAATATTAATAGATGCTGTAAAAATGTATATAGCATAATGCATATAGGTAACTTAGTTAATGTTACAATAGGAATCTTATTGTAAAGTGTTACTATTTCATATAAATCCAAACAGTCATGTTTTTTAGAACACTTGATTACACATCAAAATAACAAAATATGTATTGAAATCGAATGGTATTCTGATTTGTTTTCTGTCGGCTGCATGATGATACAGTTTGCTTTCTCACATCACTAGTTTTATATGTGCAACATTTGGTTTGGATTTTTGTCATAATGACAGCGCACCCTCTCAGCCGTTCCAGCAACGGACGCAACCCAGAAAAACTGGTATGGTAACATCGGTATGGATTTTTCAACCAATCAGCTATCGGTGCCAATTAATCGGCAAAACCGATGAATCGGTCAACCTCTACTTAATACCAATCTGTTTAAACACCACAGCCTACCCGAGTATTGTTGCTGACCATGTCCATCTCTTTATGACCACAGTGTACCATCTTCTGATGACTACTTCCAGCAGGATAGCGCACCACGTCACAAAGCTCAAGTCATCTCAAACGGTTTCTTGAACAATAGCTCACTATACTCAAATCGCCTCCACAGTCACCTGGGGCCAGTTGCATAAACTAAGCCATTATGTTAAGACTATGTTATGTTAAGTGTCTTAAGATCTAGTATGAGCCACTAGCAGTTAGGCAAGTGGCATTCAGTCTTACTTTTCGTATAAAATTAGGCCTGTCTATGTTTTTATGTAACTGATTTAAAAAAGTTCTGAACAGTCTTAAAGAAAAAAATGTATGTCTAACTTGTAAAACTAGTCTTAACGGTTTATGCAACCGGCCCCAGATCTCAATCCAATAGAGCACCTTTAGGATGTGGTGGAATGGACGATTCAAATCATGGAAGTGAACTGTGTGAAGCTATCTTGTCAATATGGACCAGCATCTCTGAGGAATGTTTCCAGCACCTTGTTGAATCTATGCCAAGAAGACTTAATGGGATAGTTCATCCAAAAAGGAACATTTTGTCATCACTTACTCACTCTCAAGTTGTTCCAAACCTGTATGAGTTTCTTTAAATTCAAAAGAAGATATTTTAAAGAATGTTGGTAATCAAACAGTTGACAGTATCCATTGACTTCCATAGATGATCCCTTTAAGGCATGTATATATATATAATATTTTTGTGGTAAGGCCAGTGAAAATGTTGGCAGGGCAAGAAAAGCTCAGAACTTTACAATTATATATCTATAATAGTACAGTAATAGTAATACTAATAATATATTATCAAATATTTTATAATATTCCTATGAATTGACTGCATTTACCAAAATAATTTTACTTTCAACAATTTCATAACTGTCCCATTTAATCTGTTCTGTATTTCTTTGAAATAGTTATTTTTATATTGGTGTCTTATTGTTCATTTTTTCCTTTTCTGCTGATAGTTGCTTTGTGTTGCTTGTTTAGCCAATTAGTGCATATATTATTGTTTGCCCTAGTTTTTTTGACAGGTCTTGAAAGTGTCTGGTGTTAGCCAAGTTAACACTTGGCGGGTATTAACCATGACCAGGATCGGATTATTTTGTAACCCTTTTGCTGTATTTCATTGAATTTCTAAGACTATTGTAACAGACCCCAAGTAAGAAACACTTCAGATCTGCTTTATTATGGAGTTCACATGGGGCCGTGTCTTTTCCCCAGCTTCTCTCTTAAGCCAGAAGCTTTCGTTGTGTACAGCAAAGCAAATGCACAATCAACATACGGGTCAATAAATGGCCACGTACAAACCGTCTCTACTGACCAAGCAGCAACGGGCCCGATCGATTAAGGAAGTAATTAAGTAAGACTTCCAATGAATCCATGGGTGGTCATCCCTGGTTTTGTTGTTCCAGGTATGTCTTTGTCTTTCTCCTCACCTCTTTCTTTATCTCTTACACTAAGTTTGCTCCTTTTGCCTGCTCTGATAAGATAAGCAGAGTAGTCCTAAAGGATTTAAAGACATTTCAGTCTGGCCTCGTCTCAGACACTAGCCTGGTATGACTTTGCTGAGCTTGGTTCAGTGTTTAGTCTGAGATGAGTTTGATGGTGACTGATGACTCGTGCTGACTGATAAGGTCGCGCTAATGTACTACAATGCACTAATGTTGATTTGTCTGCTCAGGAAGAGGTGAACACTTGAAGGAAAATGTCTTCAGCTGATGGTGGACCAAAAATAGCTCTGCCAACTTGCAGAATCACTTAGACAATGATGTACTAAACACGTTTCTTGAAGTTTTTCACATACAAGCGAATGTTCCCGTTCCCACGGATCCACGAAAATGACTAAATGCTGTATTATGCATGCCAGGCCAGTAGGTGGCAATGTTACTTTGTAAAGAAACTTTACATGGATGTAGACTGAACACGTAATACCAAGCGGCAACCTCGCGTGGTCTTTCTTGAAGCCAACACGGAAGTGACTCAAACTGCAATTCATCGACTGGCCTCTAGAGACAGGTTCCAAAAGGTAGTCACATCTATATCTCACATCTGTTAAAATGCCCAAATTTACAGCAGAAAAAAATGTTTACAAATTGGTACAAAAAGTGGTTTTGGTCTATACAGCTAATTTTGCCCTTCATGACAACTGTGAGGGATTTTTTTTAAAATAATTCATCCGTTTAAATTATATTAAGCCTTAAAGTTATGCATAATTAAGGGTGTGGGCACTTGAGTGACAGGTGGATTGCCACTATGGTCGAGCTAGGTGGGCTTGTTTTCAGCAACCAGGCACCTCAGCTCCACCCACGTCCCGCCTCTTTACCCATTTTCAGTTACCCGGAAGTGACGTGCTGTCAAGATGGCAACGGCCGGCTCCGCCCACTTAAGGCTTCAAAAATGCTCTTCAGAAACTACGGGTGACGTCACTGACACTACATCCATATTTTTTTATAGTCTATGTGTAATATGCATGCGCATGATTGTAGTTTACACTGAGATTAATGGTATAGTATTCAAAAACTTTGCACTTTGAAACCTGCTTTCGAAAGTTTGTATTTTCAGGCCCCCAAAATGCTGTTGTCATGTAAATGAATGGCCAAAACGCATAAAATGTTTTATATTTAAAGTTGAAAATAGTGGAAACACCCCCTTAATTTCAAGTGATTTTCTCAGATTTTTTTTTAATGGAAATTTGTTTATTAATAATTTTGGAGCAGCACAATAACTAAATTTGTTACTAAACTGCTTTTTATTTTATTTTACTATTTATATGTCTTCTGTATATGTCCTTGGACCCTCAAAATGTTTGCTGTAGTTGACTAATTTATTTCTCTACTCTTTTAAAAATATTTTTAGGACGGATTATTATTAATAATAATAATGATAATAAAAGATTATATTATCATTATTATCAAGATAAGATAATTTTTTTAAATAAAAAGTCAAAATAATGATTTATAAAATAATAATAAAATATATTAGGTGCAACGTGATATATCATGGGAACTAAATGCTTTTATGGCAGGGCTCAACAAGTATTTTTTTCTCAGTTGTTTTTTTTTTATTTTTTTATTTGCCATGCCATTTTTACTGGCCACACTAATAATTTTGTATTTATTTTTTGTGATACATTATTCGTTATTGTTTGCTAGATATATTTATATATCTGTCTGTTTTTCATTACATTTAAAGTTTTCTTAGTTGTTTCTTTACAAAAAGAACATTTAGAACAAATTATGTAACTATAATGTCACTCCATATATTCATAAACGTACTTACTCATAAACATTGCTGGAAAACGATGCAAAATACTACTGATTGCTCTTGAAGTTTTCAAAACATTTTTACTGATGCTTTTGTATGGATTCCCTAAAGAGACATGGTGAAGGAAAAAAAAGTAGATAGGAGAAAAAAAATTGCTCGCTAATGTTTTGCGTTCCCCCGAGAAACTTTGCGTTCACTCACAAAGAACACAAAAGTTTTACGAGCAAACACAAACGTTTTTGCGAGGGAATGTAAAGATTTTTTTGCGAGCGAACGCAAACTTTCTCAGGGGAACATTTTGCAAGAAAACACAAAAGCACTGACTTCTTATTTTTCCTCCCATCTCATATTTTTCCCCACCACCATGTCCCCTTACGGGCTCTGTACTTACAGGACTACAAATCATTTGTGCAAATGTGACAACCTCCTCTGTATGTTAGCCAGCTAAAAAACATTATTTTGGTGACAAATCAGCAGAATTTCCAACAACAATGTAGAATGCATCACATAAAACGATACTCGGTTACTTAACGTAACCTCGGTTCTCTCTAGAAGAGGTTCTCTCGTATTGCGTAAGTTCCTTACGCTACGGGAAAGTATTCTTTCTTCGAGATTTCTGAAAAACCCAAAATTATCCTTAATTTTGTAACATTGTCAACGCAGTGCGGCAGCCTGGCAGACCATAGCAGGCTATTCCAGCGTGCTATTGGCTGCTCTGCTGGCAACTGCAGCAGCCTATCGGTGAGCCCGCGTGACGTGGCGACCAATGAGGGCGCTTCGCGCCCACCTGGCTTCATTTGCCTACAGGTGGGGCGTGGCCACGTGTATATAAGCAGGGCTCACGGGCTGCATATTCGGTTTTCTTAGTTCTGAAGCGTAAAAGCCAGCGGGGCGCACGGCAAGGAACGCAATACTCGTTCCCTCTTCTAGAGAGAACCGAGGTTACGTTAAGTAACCGAGTATCGTTCTCTTACGAGAGGTTCTCTCGTATTGCGTAAGTTCCTTACGCTACGGGAACATATTGTCAACGCCGTGCGCGCCTCGCATACAGCATATGTATCCCAGCGAACCGGGGACCATAACACTGCTCGGGCAGGGTGGCCGGTAAAGAAAAAACGGGCCACCACATATACAGACACTTCATTCGAACTGACGGGTGGTTTACGACGGGTGGTTACAACACCCTGTCCCATGAATGAGGGAACGGCACCTGCCGGTCTCCTTCAAATTCACCACACCTTGTCTCATGAATGAGGGAGCGGCAACGCCGGTCGCCTTCAAATTCACAATATCTTGTTATATGAGTGAGGTAACGGCACCGCCGGTCACCTTCAAACTCACAACAGCTCGTCTCGTAAATGAGGGAACGGCACCGCCGGTCTCCTTCAAATTCACATGAGCCTAGTACCGAACTTACTACCAGTATGTGAGCTATGTCTGCGCAGAATCACTGGGCAGAACCAACGGCCCTATTGAACTGATAACACTTTCGCCTGTAAGGCAGGAACTTCCAGATTGTAAAATCTCACGAACGTAGACGGGGAGGCCCAGCCTGCCGCCATACAGATATCGTGGATGGAAATCCCTCTGGCCCAAGCCCACGAAGAGGCCATGCCTCTGGTGGAGTGTGCTCTGACACCTAGCGGGCACTGCAGGTGTTTGGAAGCGTATGCAGTTGCAATCGCGTCCACTATCCACCTGGACAGGGTCTGTTTCGAGGAGGCGAGACCTTTAGTGCGCCCACCAAACGAAACAAATAGCTGCTCAGAACGCCTGAAGGCGGCGGAGCGTGTGACATAAACCCTCAATGCCCTGACAGGGCAGAGGAAATTGCCACCGTCCCCCTCATCGGATGCTGGCAGAGCCGAGAGGGAGATAATCTGCGCCCTGAAGGGAGTGCCGATCGCTTTGGGGACATAACCATGCCTCGGTCTGAGAATGACCTTAGAGTCATTAGGACCGAACTCCATACACGTCGGGCTCACTGAGAGCGCGTGTAGATCCCCCACGCGTTTCACTGAAGCCAGAGCTATCAGAAACGTGGTTTTCAGCGAAAGGAACCTTGGTTCCACAGTCTCGAGCGGTTCAAAGGGATGAGCCTTCAGGGCCTCTAGGACCAAGGCCAGATCCCATATAGGAACCGACGGGGGCCGCGGGGGATTCATCCGTCTGGCTCCTCTGAGGAAACGGACCATGAGCTCGTTCCTTCCTAGCGTGCTACCTAGCGTCGTCTGAGCGAACGCTGCTATAGCCGCCACATACACTTTGAGCGTGGAAGGGGACCTGCCCAATTCCAAAAGCTCTTGGAGGAAGGAGAGCACCCGCTGGACCCCACATTGCTGTGGGTCCAATCCCTTGGAAACACACCACTCAGTGAACACCGACCACTTAGAACTATATAACCGCCTCGTCGAGGGGGCTCTAGAGTGTGAAATCGTGTTCATAACCCCTTCGGGCAGGTCAACGGGTATCCGTTGGTCACCCATACATGCAGAGACCATCGCTCTGGATGGGGATGCCAAACTGAGCCTCCTGCTTGAGAGAGAAGGTCTGCTCTCAGCGGAACTGGCCAGGGGGGTGAGTGCGACAGCTTCACCAGCTCTGGGTACCAAATCTGGTTCTCCCAGCGCGGTGCTATAAGGAGCACCGGACGGCGCGTTTCCCTGATTTTCGCTATGACCTGGGGCAATAGGGAGATCGGCGGGAAAGCATACAGCGGGAGGCTGGGCCAAGTTTGGGACAGCGCATCCTCGCTTTTGGACAGAAACGTCGGGCAGCGGGCGTTCTCTTTTGTTGCAAAGAGGTCGAGCTCCGCTCTGCCGAACAGGCGCCATACCAGCTGGACTGTCTGGGGGTGCAGGGACCATTCTCCTGGGAGAATGAGGCCCCTGGACAGCTTGTCCGGGCCCACATTGAGGTGGCCCGGCACGTGCGCAGCTCTCAACGAGCGCAGCGAGCTGTGTGCCCACACGAGCAGGCGTTCTGTCAGATTGCCCAGACCTCTGGACCTGACACCGCCCTGCCGGTTCACGTAGGACACCACTGTGGTGTTGTCCGACCGGACTAACACATGGTGTCCTCGTATAAGCGGGAGAAACTGCTTGAGCGCGTTCTCTACCGCTATCATCTCCAAACAGTTTATGTGTAGGAGTTTTTCCTCGCTCGACCAAAGGCCCGAGGCTGATCTGCCCTCGAAAACGGCGCCCCAACCCGTGGTGGAGGCGTCCGTCGAGATGACCTTGCGGTGTGAGATGGCTCCCATCGTCACTCCCCTCTGGTACCAGTCGGCTACTAACCAGGGCTCTAGGGCTGACACGCAGCCCTGAGTCACTCTGATCCTGAAGCCACCGGACGCCCAGGCCCTGTGAGGCACACGGGCGTTTAACCAGCATTGCAGCGGGCGCATGCGCATTAAGCCCAGCTGGAGCACAGCTGCAGCTGAGGCCATACGTCCCAGCATCCTCTGAAACAGCTTGAGAGGTGCGATTTTGCCTGGCCGAAAGTACGCAGCCATGCGCCGAACTCGGCGCGCGCGATGGGGTGACAGGCGGGCTGACATTGCCACAGTGTCCAGATTCAAACCCAGAAATGAGGTTGATTGCGTGGGCACTAATGAGCTCTTGGTCCAATTGACCGTGAGCCCTAGGCTGTCCAGATGGCTGAGCAGCATTGCCCTGTGGGCGAGGAGCTCGGCCTCCGACTGCGCCAGGATGAGCCAATCGTCCAGATAGTTCAATACTCGCATCCCTCGATTTCTCAGAGGAGCGAGGGCCGCGTCCATGCACTTCGTAAATGTACGGGGTGCTAGTGACAGGCCGAACGGAAGGACGGTGTATTGATAAGCCTGGCCGTCGAAGGCGAATCGTAAGAATGGCCTGTGACGCGGCGTTATCTTGATTTGAAAATATGCATCTTTCAAATCTAGGGAGATTAGCCAGTCTCTCGGGCGAATATGCGCGAGGATCTGCTTGGTCGTGAGCATCTTGAACGATCTTTTCATAAGAGCTTTGTTCAGACGCCTCAGATCCAGAATCGGTCTGAGCGACCCATCCCTTTTTGGCACGAGAAAATACCGGCTGTAAAAGCCTGACTCGCTCATAGAGTGGGGAACCGGTTCTATAGCCCCTTTGCACAGCAGCGTGGCTATTTCTGCTCGAAGTAGATGTGCTACTTCCTCGCTCACTCTCGTCTCTGTACGCGCACAGAAGCGCGGAGGGCGGCGAGCGAACTGCAGAGTGTAGCCGTGCTTCACTGTTTTCAGCACCCATTCTGATACACCTGGAATGGCTTCCCACGCTCTCGCGTGCGCCACACGGGATAGAACGGCCTCCGGGCTCGAAACGCCGCGCTTCGCGGGTTTGACGGCCCGTATAGGAGGGGCGGGCGCAGTGCGCGCGCTCTCTGTGCTGTGGGCCAGCCGATCGCTCGCGATGGCTGGCCGCCCTACACACTGCATCTCTGCCGCTTCGAGCGGGGAGTGGCTTGTGTGCGGCCCTACACTCATCGCTCCGGCCACCCTGGGCGGAAAATAAATGGTGTGTGGCGTGGCGCGTGGCGCCTGAGGCATAATGTTCGCGAAAATGTGTGAGCGCGTTTGAGCGGGCACAACTCTTACGCGTGGAACATGACCGGTTAAGAGTGGCTGTGTGACAGCGCGTGTGGTGGTTAGTCGTGGACGCAAACAAGCGGACACGTGACCTAACTCTAGCACTCGAGCGGCCGGTGGCCGCTTTATGTGAGTGGGGGACACAGGGTTTATAGTGCTTGTGTGCAGGGGTGAACACAGAAAAGTGGGCACATTTACTGCATTTGAAACACATACGGCGCGAGCCGTGCGACCAGAAATAATGCAACTTTTGTGATTTCTCTGGTTCGCCGTAAAAACGGCGGTTATTGACAGGCGAGAAGGCATTTTTGCCGGCTCGTTGGCTGCGTGAAATCCATCTGCAGCAGCCACAGTGGTGGGGGCTGACAGGAAAAAGAGTTTTGACGGTGGTCCGGCCGCGGCGGGACTTAACCGTCGTTTCTCGCCTCTTGCTAGGAGGACTTTGGAGGCTCGGGCTTCAGCGTGATCCTAGGCCGGGGGCCCCGAGGTGGAGGCGGCTTACCACGGCTGGAAGAGCGCGATCTGGGGCGGCCGCTCGGTCTTCTCTGAGACAAAGGGGGCCGTGCTGGGCGCTGCGCGGAGCTCGTTGCTGGCTGGTCACGAGGACGGCGAGCAGCGGAGCTATTGCTAGCGCCGGGGCGTCGAGGCAGGAAAAGGTTCATGGCCTGCGTCGTTTTCTGCACTTCGGAGAAACGGTCGACGATCCCCTTGACCGCTGGTCCGAAAAGCCCAGACGGAGAGAGCGGGGCGTTTAGGAAGGCCGCGCGCTCTGTTTCTCGCATGTCCGCGAGCGTGAGCCAGAGGTGGCGCTCAGCTACCGTGAGGGAGGCCATAGAGCGTCCGAGGGCCTGTGCTGCGGTCTTGGTGGCGCGAAGGGAGAGATCCGTCGCGCTTCGCAAATCCGTGATTAACTCAGCGTCACAGCATTTCTCGTCCATGTCGCGGAGGAGATTAGCTTGGAGGATTTGCAGCACGGCCATAGAGTGCAGAGCGGACGCAGCTTGACCGGAGGCAGCGAAAGCGCGGCCGATCAGCGATGACGTCACTCTGCAGGCCTTAGACGGGAGGGCAGCCTTTGAGCGCCAACCAGAAGGCGGGCAAAGGTGCGCTGCGACCGCCTCTTCCACCGGAGGGATAGCGTTGTAGCCTTTCTCGGCCGCGCCGTCAACTTGTGAGAGCGTCGAAGAAGCCTGAGACGAGACCCTCGCGGAGAATGGCGCATTCCAGGACTTTGCGAGCTCCTCGTGAAGCTCCGGCAAAAAGGGTGCAGTCCTGGAGGTGGGCGCACGGCGGCGACTGTTTAGGAAGCATCCGTCAAGTCGGTTCGGCGCTGCCACCTTGGGCGGGGCCCATTCGAGGCCTAGCTGCTCGACAGCCCGGGTGAGAAGGCGCAAGAGTTCGGCGTCCTCACCCGCTCGAGAGCGTCCGGAGCCCCGGACTGAAGAGGACGCGGAAGACCAGTCCTCGCTGTCGGAAGCCATGATGGAGCAGCTGTCGGCGCGTTCCGCGGCCGCATCCGCCTCATCCCCGGAGGCGGCAACAGAAATGGCGGCCTGGGGTGGGGGCGGGGAAGGCGAGAGTGAAGCGGGCGGGAAAGGTTCCGGCGAGCTTCTCTCTGCGAGCTCCGGAGTCCGCTGCGAGCGGCGCTTCTTCTTGCGCGGCGTGGCAGGGACTGGAGGGATATCATCTTCGAACAGGACGAGTCGAGCCCGCAGGGTCGACATCGTCAGTTCTTCGCACTCTTGGCATCCGCCAGCGTGGAGTGCGGCGGCGGCGTGATCACGGCCCAGGCAGAGAGCGCAGATCACATGTTGGTCCCCGGAGCTGAGCTGCGCGTGACACGAGCCGCAGGTGGAACGAGACATTTGTATCAACGCTCGGCTCTTTTTGTGAAAAGTGTGACGCAGCGGCGACAACACTTTGAGCGTAAAAGGATATGGGGCTGCCGGATAGCAGAGCAGGCACGGAAGGCTGAAGGTGGCGCGATGCTGCCGGCTTCCTCAGGCGCTGTCCTCTGCTTGCTTGTCTGCGCGGTCACGGCGGCGGGTTCCAGATCCAGCGATGCGAAGGGCTTCGCTGAAGAAAAGAAAATCGAATATGCAGCCCGTGAGCCCTGCTTATATACACGTGGCCACGCCCCACCTGTAGGCAAATGAAGCCAGGTGGGCGCGAAGCGCCCTCATTGGTCGCCACGTCACGCGGGCTCACCGATAGGCTGCTGCAGTTGCCAGCAGAGCAGCCAATAGCACGCTGGAATAGCCTGCTATGGTCTGCCAGGCTGCCGCACTGCGTTGACAATGTTACAAAATTAAGGATAATTTTGGGTTTTTCAGAAATCTCGAAGAAAGAATACTTTCCCGTAGCGTAAGGAACTTACGCAATACGAGAGAACCTCTCGTAAGAGAACCAAATGTATGTGTGCAAGGCATAAAATGGATGTACAAGATCAATGAATGTAAACTTTTCTGTGACAACTCTCTCACACGGATCCAGGGCAGCGGACCATTCTTTATAAACTCTGATTGTATATTAGAACTACACTTATTTTGATTTGCAATAAAATGGAATAAAGTCTTTTAAAACATTTACACCTCGTTTTCAATAATATTCAGTTTTTCTAAGAAATTGCCAGACAGCACAGTGGGCTTTTGAACTCTTTAGCTTCAGCTTCAAAGCTTCAGTTGACCTTAACCAATAGTACTCTCTTATTGTTTGCCACTCCTTCATATTTCACTTTGGTGGATATTTTTTGCCTTCAGAATAAATGTTATGCCAAAGGTTCAGGATAAAATAATGGTGCGGTTGACCTTTTTTCCCTGGTTTGGATGGATGGAGGGAGAAGGAGGGAGATAAAGACTCCTGCGTAAGAGGCAGAGGTAACACAACGGATCAACAGAACCCTGAGGGAGAATAGATGAAATGTCACATGGGCTATCAGAGAGAGGGCTCACTTTATGTGGAAGATGTGTTCCCTTAGACACATTACTTTTTTTCTTTCTTTTCATAAGTCTGGGATGATATTAGTGTCTGTGTTTGGGTGAACTAGAAACCTCATTTATTCGGTTAATGTGTGGTCATCTGGGTGTATTTTCAAGAATCACATTGTTACTCCAACACATTGTGCTTAGGGCAACTCATCCACCCTTACTGAAAGGAGAAGGAGAATTCAATAGGGTCTGATTGAGGTGGGCATAGCAGGTTGCCCCCTACTGACTCAATCAGTGTGGGTGTATGTGTGTGTGCTTGTACTGCAGGGTCACCAGCCTCTTTTATTCTGTATATTTGTGTAACACCTCGTTATCGCCAACCTACTGCAGCTTTGTGGGCCTATTGTGGTTTGAAGCCGGCATGATATGGCATTTATGTCCTGTTTTGCTTCTGTAAGTCAGCAAATAAGTACTACTTAGTATTTTATTTAATATGCATATAGTGAGTTCTTAAATATTGATTCCAAGATGCACAGATTTGAGTACATTTCAAATGTTTAAATTAAGTAAAATCTACTTAAAGGGGTCCTATAATGCCCCTCTAAGTCACTGATGTCCCCAGAGTGTGTTTCACGAGATCACACTTACATATAATTTATGGAGATTAAATTTAAATGCATATTTGGCGTGCTGTCCGGTGGGAAGGGCTTCGAGCTCGGAATTTGGCCCCAAACCAGAGCACCCCCCTATGTATGTAAGTGGTTAGAACTAAAAGTGTGGAGAAGGGGTGGTGGAGGGATGCTAGTAAACTGACAACAAACGGAGGTAAGACTGCTGCGTATATACCTCTTAATGTTGATTAGCTGAGTGCTCTCCACTTGTGTCAATTATCTGAACGTGCTCCTCCCGAAGTTTGTTAATAAAACATATGTGAAGTTTTAGCTCAAAATACCCCACAGATCATTTTTATAGCGTGTAAAAATTGTCACTTTTTGAGGGTGAGCAAAAAAAAACCCTCAAAAAAAATTTGTTTTTGTGTGTGTCCCTTTAAATGCAAATGAGCTGCTGCTCCCGGCCCACTTTCAAGAAGAGGGCGGAGCTTCAAGAGCTTGAGTTAGCAGCTCCGATTACCTCATGAAGACGCACGCTGAAAATGTCAGAAACTATTCAGCCATTTATGTTCAAACCGGAGCCGGACAATGAATAATTGCTGAATGTTTAGTTGATGAATTTATGTAGCTGGAGTTAACAAGTCGTTAGCATATTCTGTCATGATAATCTATAAATCACTCTTGTGGGAACTGTTGCAAGATAGAACAGGTATAGTTTAGTTGAATTATGGTTATAAATTATGTATGCTTTTATGGTATTGCATTTGCACTGTATTTTACGTACTGTATTGCAATAAATGTGAAAAGACGGATGCGACATCTTGAGCAGACACGTAAATGTTCTCTACTACAACAACTCTTCCTCTTCTCTAAAGCAGCTCAACATGGCCTCACCCCCTTTGTTGCGTGTACCCGGGCATGGTTTAGTGGGGTTCTAATGCTAGTTTAATTGTATGCATTCTGACTTATTTACACTGTTAAAAAGTTGGATGCTCATGCTTAACATGGCCAAAATTTCAAAAAAGGAGTTGGATGAGTATTTCTGTGCCAAATACACTCCTTCAGGATTCAAACAAGTTTCGGAGAGTTTTTTTTTCAAGTGTGGCCATGTATTACGTCAAAATGGGTGTAATTCCTTGTAAGGGCATTTCTCCCGGATGAGCGCATACGAGAGTGTGCCCATCAACGAGCTTCGTTCAGGTTACAGGAGCCGTCGGCAGCGCTTTGTTTTTAGACCACAAAATCAACAATGTCACTAAAGAAGTATGTTTCTGTTCGTGAGGGAAAGATAACCTTGTTCAGCTTCCCAAATAACCCAGCTTTAAACAGTGGAAAGCAGTTTGTTTTTCCGGAGCAGCAACGGAGTTCTGCAAGTGTGTTTGTTTGTTCCCGGTCAGTAGCGGTTTTGGGCACGGGCGAACCGGGCAGTCGCCCAGGGCGGCATTTTTTCATTTCACATGGGGGGCGGCACGAGCAGTTAAAAAAAAAATAAAAAATCCTCTGCGCCGCGAAGCGATTTTATATCTATCGTTTCACTGAGTGGGGAATTGGTAAATTGATGCCTCTGCACAGACTGCAGGTGCCCCTGCTTGCTGAGAAGGTACCATGCACTTTGGTTGTGTGTGTGAGAAGGGGGGAGTGGGTGCGGGGAACAGTTCACTGGGTCTCTCCCAGAAGCAGAGGTGTGTGTGTTCATCTGAGCCTCATTGGTCTGTCACCACTCGTCAATGTCAAAATATTTGAGAAAACCAATCAAATCAGAGTAGGCGGGCTTTATGTTCACACAGAAGCTGATGAGGCGCGAATTTTAGCAGCGCGTCTCGACACATTTGATCTCCTTATTCAAGTCAGAAATGTTGAACAAATTACAAAAATATTCTGGCAAATTAATAAACTTTTGTCTAATTTCGCCATTTTTAATTGAAAATAGGCCTATGTAATGTGAGTCATAATGTAATTAAAAAACAAAGAAATATTAACAAACTAACAAATACTAATAAAGCTAGATCAGGCAAGATTAGTGAGTGTGTACATTGTAAATGAATATAATTCCATTTGTAGCATTCAGTTAATAAAAAGCTCAGTTTTTTTCAGCCTGTATTGGGCTTAAGATTAGTAATGAATGTGTGCATATTGTGAATTAATTTATTAAACCTAGTTTCCTAGCTTTCCTGGTAGCCTTCAGTAAATTAACATGTCTACGAAAATGATTAATAAAACATAAAAATATCAGTTAAACATGTTTACTACTTTCTTCACTGATGAAGATTTCTGCCCACTGACATGGTTTTCAAGCTATTGTTATCTCAATTTTTTTGGGGATCTCAGTGATTAGAAACCTGGCTACATTCCTGGGTATGATAAGGGATGTACAATACGGTCATGCAGAATAAGGCGTACATATTTGCAACAATAAACGGCCGATATACTAATATGCAAGCAAAACATTTTTTTTTAGGTCGGGGGGGGGGAGATAATGCCACGAATGTACTGTGTGTGTGTGTGTGTGTGTGTGTTTTTGTCATAGGTGTGTTTGTGTCTGTGTGTGTGTGTCTCTTTAGCTCCGCCCACTGCACACCTCCACGAGTTCGATAGACCCCTGGAACGAGTCGGGACAGCTTTTAAAACTAAATCTAATAAAACTAAATACTTTTTTGAGGTATGAAGGATGCAATACTACTCTATAGGTACTCAAGATTAACATGAGAAACTGTGTGTTACCCCTCCCCCCCTTTTTAAAAAAAGCTATTCCTTTTATTCTTTAAAAAAGAATATATTTTCCTTTGCTTTGAAATTTGTGCAGATGTTGTTTATGCTCAGACAGCAACATTACACACTAACTGAAGTTAAAAAAGTGAAATCATAATCAACCACCCCTTTCTACATAATGCAGTTGCTCCCAGCCTGTACCGGTACATGAATAATTAATAAGGTTGCACATTTGCACTGTTGCTATTGTTAAGGCTGCTATTAAGTTTAGTAACTTGTTTTGTATTTTGTATTTTTTACTGAAATTATGCAGTGACTGTTACTGTTATTTTGTTGTGTCTTAGCCTACAGTATATTACAAGGCTGTTTCACAGATGAAACAACATGCATTCAACTCTTCATACAAGGTGTATAAAGTGTGTCTCTATGAAAATACAGCCCTGGTATGAAGGAATTTTCTGTATTGGTTTTTCACAGTTGTTTTTTACCTGCATTTTGGGATGCACATTGCATTGTGTTTGTTTTTAGTTGAAGGAAATGTCCATAAATGAAAAAGGTACTGGTAATTTTCCAGTAAGACATTTATCAGTTTTTACAAGTCCACCATGTATGAAACTTTAGCATCTGTGTATATTTTGTGGGGGGGGGGTTAAAGACTTGTATTCCCATGCTAAACATTAACAAAGTTTTTTTTTTTTAAAGTTGGACGTTTGATGGAGTATCTCTGAGCCAAAAATACTCCTTCCGGTTTCTCACAAGTTTCGGAAAGTTTTTTTCGTGTATGGGTCTATCTGACGTCAGATAGGGCGGATAGTACAGGCTCTTTTCCCGGAAAGGTGGGGGCGCGCGACTAGAGTGAGAGAGCAACCGCTTTAGAGAAGCGGCAGCGCTGCAGTCACAGGACTTCATGAAATCAACAATGTCACCAAAGAAGTATGTTTTTGGTTGTCAGGGCAAGACAACCCTGTACAGCTTCTCAAAGAATCCAGCGTTAATGGGACAGTGGATGGAGTTTGATTTTCTGGAGCAGCAACGGAGTTGTACAAGTGTTTTTGTTTGTTCCCTGACTTTCGGCGACGATGGTTTATGAACAAGGCCCGGTTCAACCCCGGATTTGTAGCTCATCTAATGCTGGAAGACGGAGCGGTTCCAGCGATTAAGGTTCACGGTCGTATGTTGGGTGCAGGCGGTGAGTAAAACTGCTTCAAATGTCTTTGTGTTGTTAGCTATCGACTCGTTCATTCAAATGTGCTACTATTCCATTGTTTTTTTATGTAAACAAGTACTAGTCTGACATGCAAAACCATTCCGCTTGCTACTGCTAACATTAAATCGCATACAGTCCATAAACCAAATTATCCACAGTCATCATAAACCATGAGTAAACACACAAAAATGTTGTAAAACTCACGCATGACAAGCCTCTAAGCAAGTATATAAGTTACAGTACATACCATTTAGACATCCTGCTGTTGTCGTTGCTGCTTCTCCTGTTCAATTTCAGCCTCTAGAACTGATTCTGGATCATATATGTTTGGCTAAATCTGATTGATCTCAATGGTTTATTTAGGATAACGTTTTTTTTCTCCACGTTTAAGTGAGTCAGAGCTTTCAGGCGCTCTCAACGCAATAGCTGTGCGCGCTCGTCATTCTTTAGCTCCGCCCACACGATACACCCCCAGCCGCTCGTTTTTTTTTGGAAAGACTCGGTACAGCCTATCTTTCTTTTATAAATATAATAAAACTCAAGACTTTTCGGAGATTAGAAGGAGGCAATACTACTCTATAGGTACTCAAGATCAGTGTTGGGGAAAGTTACTTTGAAAAGTAATGCATTACAATATTGCGTTACTCCCTTAAAAAGTAACTAATTGAGTTACTTAGTTACTTTTTAGGAAAAGTAATGCGTTACGTTACTTTTGCGTTACTTTTTCTCACCTGGGCTGGGCTTGTTTTGGGTTTTTTTTATAACAAAAAAGTTATATATTTTTAAAGACCTCTTCATACCAAAATTTAAATAATAAGCCCCAGGCTGAGGTAAAAATGCAGATTCCCGCGTGAACAGTAGAGGGCACAGCTCCATTCTGGATAATGGAAGAATAGAATGCAGGAGAAAAAAGTTTTACCAATAAAAAAAAAAAATCTAGTAATTTTCATCATCAAAGGTCAGCAGCAAGACATTGGTAAATTAAAAATAAAGGTAGATTAAATGCATAAAAATAGTTGTTTTATTTAACATTTAATTATTGGGGGTTTCCATAGTACTCTGATTTTGCATTTGATTGATTTTATTCATTTTGAGGAGGACAGAATCTTTATTGTGCAAGTGAGATAAATAAATGCTCACATTTAGTCTAGAACTACAATAACCCTCATGTTTAAACACAACGCCTCTCAACATGCGGGCAGGAGAGCTGTCAGTCAAATAAATGTGAAAAAGTAACTCAGATATTTTGTTGTAAATTTGAAAAGTAATGCGTTACTTTACTAGTTACTTGGAAAAAGTAATATTATTACGTAACTCAAGTTACTTGTAATGCGTTACCCCCAACACTGCTCAAGATTGACATGAGATTGACTGAAACTGAGTGTTTCACCCCCCCTTTAATGTTTCTAGGTCTTTAAGATTTGAAATGCTAGTGCATCAGATTTGCAAGTACATTTTATGTCAGTCTCCTATGCTGTTCACGTTAGGGTATTGGCCAGCTCCTGTGTCAGCACCACACAGATGCATCGTGATGCTCACATGAACAGCGTCGACCAATAGCGAGCCGGCATTCTGACGTAGAACCCAGAAGTGCTGTACTGGGTTCAAAACCTAAACACATAAAAAAAAAAAAAAAATCTTCATTTATGTTCCGAAGATGAACGAAGGTCGTACGGGTTTGAAACGACATGAAGTGAGTAATTAATGACAGAATTTTCATTTTTGGGTGAACTAACCCTTTATAGTATTAACCCTATATAATATTATGTTGCAAATTTAAGTATATTTTACAACATTTTATACCCCAAAAAATTGCAATAGGAAATTTTAATCAATCTTTTGTTGTTGTTGTTCAGGAAGACCAGGACCAGGAATTAAGGTCAGTTTAGATTATATTGACTTTAAGAAGCTCCTCAAGTTTGTAGAATTATTGATTGATTTATCTAGCACATACCAAATGTTTAACTGCACTTTATGAGAATTAGATCTCACTCCACAGTTCCAGAAGGTTCCTTAAGCTTCCTGGTATTTTTAGCAAACTCTAGAGACTGGCGACCACCTCAGGAGTTTTCTGTGGCTGGCACATCCACCGGTGATGTAAGTGGTGGACCAATCATGGATTCTGTTGTTGAGCTTTGGGGCAGGAGGGTCAGTGGGTCAGTCTGTTGCGTCTCATACCTCTGCACTGTCGGGGCCTAGAGGAGGAGAATGACCTAATTAGCCGTCTGAATAATTGCCTGAAAGTCTGCATGAGGTCTGTTGGGGTCAGTTATGTGTGTGTGTGTGTGTGTGTGTGTGTGTGTGTGTGTGTGACTAGATAAAGTCTGATAGAAGTTTATCTCTCTTATCATCCAGTAGGCATAAACCTTATATAATCATTTTTACTTACATGTTTGTGATCCTTTTTTTGTGAGTCTTGGTTTGGAGTTCAGGAAAGTTCAAGTAAGCATGTTTGCAAACGTTTCAGTAATCTCTAAGTATGAATTTATACAGCACACAAAAATACTGGGTAAAATAGTCAGTTTGTAATTAGATTTAACTATTTTTCTATTAAAATGTTTTGGTAATTAAATTATACTAATAATCAACGTTTCTCACCCACCATTTTGGATGGATTTCTTTTGCCTTCTCCATAAAGGATATTGTGTGCATATGATGCAGCCTTAGAATTTGACCAAGTGCAATTCCCTCGAAAACGATATAGACAGCTCACTAGGTTTTGGAAAAGAGCCATGAAGTCCACCTCCACTGATATCTCTTTTTCACCCTGGTGGACAGCTGTGTTTGAGAAAGCAGCTGGAGCTGTCAACTGTCCAGGAAGCATGTCAGGGAAGTGAGAAGCTACGCATAAGCCAAAGTCACATTTTTTTAACCCGATTCCAGGGCAGAAACAAACATCAGCTTCAGGCTGTGTGGCTGATCCAATTCTGCCATTGTGCAACAGCATAGATTTTATGGTGTATCATCCCATAGCTTCATTCTTAAAACTGCTCAGCTATTGCATCAGAAAAGTGAGTCTACAGTCCACCTGTTGAGGTTATCCAGCTTCCTGAGCCGCCTCTCAAGGGAGTTTTGTTGAAATTTCAGAACAGGATTGTGACTTCAGGCTGTGTTGCAAAATCTAGTATGTCCTGCTTACCTAAACATAATTTTAGAGCATTAGGCATGCCTTTGAGAGACCTCATTTTAGCCAAGGAAGGATTTCCTATACATGTAATGTATATTTCAATACTAAACACTATTGATAAGAAATTCAAAGAGAAGTATAATGTTTTACCCACTATTTACAATATGTGTACATATTTCTATGCTTTCTAGATTCTGGTTTAGCTACTTGCTAACTCCAAAATTAGCTGAGTATCTTAAACTGCATTTCATGGATTTGTTTAGGTGGCAAGTACTAATGAATATGCACCATTGAAAATAGAGATAGAGTTGTATAGCATCGAAAACAGAAAATTGTAAACTTCATTAAAGGGGTCATGACATGAGAAATCTGGGGCGTATTTTGCTGACTACCAATACTGTATTTACCAATATATACTATGGTTAATGGAAGCATATAGAATTATTAATCAGTTTTATAAGCATAGTGCTTATAAAAGCTCTGAACGTGCAAAGTTCCCATCTGAACTGAACAGACCAATTCTCAGTGCAATATGACTGAAGTCCAGTTTATTTACGAATGGTGCGTGAATCTGAATCACCATACTGTGCACACATTCACCCTGCACCAAAAGTGTGAAAAGATTTGTGCGAGCTGCTCCTATCGCGATGCCAATTATAAAAATGTGCGACCCATTTGAATTCTGTTGAAAACTTACTAATTTAAAATGATATGTAGATGGTCTGAAACAGCCACATAAACTAAAAAAGAATGATTAACTCTCTCCCACCATTGACGGAAATTTCCAGCTTTCCATGTTTCCATGCGCTATTACGCATCTTCTGAAAGAGTACAGAATCTCCTGTTCAAAACACAGTTGAAAAAGAAGCAGAAGCAAACAATATCATTAAGCAGATACATATGTAAAATAACGCAATCATCAATAATAAACAGCTTATAAATCAATCAGCCTAATTTTATGTCGAACCAGGACAAGCTATAGGACTGTGAAGCTTTGGGGGTGATTGATGGTGATTGATGGACTCGTTCTTTTTTGTGTCTGTTTTTGAGATATGCATATTCATACAACAATATATTCTGGGGGCCATAAAACTTTTGTGAAAATTATAAAAAAGCTAGCAGTGGTTAAGCTAGCAGAGCTAGCAGAGTTAAAAGAGAGTTAAAAAAGCAAGAGAGTTAAAAGAGAAAACATCATCAAAGCTAAAACCGCAGGCGGTGAGTGAAACTGCATCAAACGTCTGTGTTTTGTTGGCAATCGGTGCATAAGTGCACATAATGTAAACAACACCAACATATAGTCAATCGAAAGTTATCCAGGGATAATGCCATGGTGTATTGTGTGTATGTGTATGTGTCATAGGTGTGTGTGTGTGTGTGTGTGTGTGTGTGGGTTTGTGACACTTTAGCTCCGCCCACTGCACTCCTCCACGAGTTTGGCTGTTTTCGGAAAGAATCGGTACAGCATATCTGTCTTTTATAAATAAAACTAAAGACTCTTTGGAGATCCGAAGGATACTATATAGGTACTCAAGATTAACATGAGTTTGGCAGATACTGTGTGTGTGTGTGTGTTATGTACCCTATGTACTACTCATGACCGCTTGTTTGCGTCCCTGTACAGATTTCAAAAGGATCTCAGCTTTGGAAACAAGTAAATGGCTTATTTTACTGGTTTCCTGAAGCAGATTATATATTTGTTCAGAGCATTTCATTTTGTTTTGTAAACGAGTCAATGTGTAATGGAAAGTTTGCAAAGAAACTTTTGTTGAAAGATGAAGCATCCTAATACATTGGATCTGACAGCAGCTGCATCACAAACCGCAAGTAAATGATTTCGTAAAGCTTTGTTTGTAAATTATGGTTTTATATGGATAAGGCTTTCAAAACTCACTTGCAATAGCGAGTGGGCGTTGATACAGTTTCCTATGGCAATGACGGTGCCAATCATAACAGTGACCTTTTACTGACAAGCCTTAAAGGAGCCATCCCTTAAAAACAGATCATTTTAGAGAGAGGGTCAGAATGAAGGCTGAAAATAATATTTTCTGTTCAAGTAGGTCGTCTACTAACCGGAAGGTTGGTGGTTTTATCCACGGTTCCACCTGACCAAGTGCCGAGGAGTCCATGAGCAAAACACCTAACCCCAGCTGCTCCCGACGAGCTGGATGGCGCCTTGCATGGCTGACACCGTCGTCGGTGTATGAGTGGGTGAATGTGAAGCAATATTTAAAAAAGCACTTTGGATGGCTATGGGTCTGTAGAAAGCGCTATATAAATGCAGTCCATTTACCATTTTACCAGTTTTAAGCAGTGTTTTATATCAAATCCAATAGTGCTTTTATATAGTATTTACTCATCAATGTATCATCAAAACTAATTAAGATAATTAAGCTTTTTTTAATAAATTGAGAGCATAATATGCACAATATTATTTTTATGGAAAAGCTTTGACAGTTTGACATCTTCCACGAGAGAAATTTATACAAATTTGGAGGAAACACGAGGGTGGACAGATGATGATTTCTCAGTCAAATCTATACAAGTTTTAGAGCTGGACAGTATGACGATATACACTATATTGCCAAAAGTATTGGGACACCCCTCAAAATCATTGAATTCAGGCTTTCCAATCACTTCCATGGTCACAGGTGTATAAAATCAAGCACTAGGCTTGCAGACGCTTCTACAAACATTTGTGAATGAATGGGTCACTCTCAGGAGCTCAGTGAATTCAAGCGTGGTAACGTGATAGGTTGCCACCTGTGCAATAAGTCCATTTATGAAATATCCTCACTACTAAATATTCCACGGACAACTGTTAGTGGTATGTTAACAAAGTGGAAGCATTTGGGAACAGCAGCAACTCAGCCACGAAGTAAAATCACAGAGATGGATCAACGCAATAGCGACAGACCTTTAAACTTTGTGTGGCCTTCAGATTAGCTCAAGAACAGTGCATAGAGAGCTTCATGGAATGGGTTTCCATGGCCGAGCAGCTACATCCAAGCCTAACATCACCAAGTGCAATGCAACGCGTCGGATGCAGTGGTGTAAAGCACGCCACCACTGGACTCAAGAGCAGTAGAGATGTGTTCTCTGGAGTGACGAATCACACTTCTCTGTCTGACAATCCAATGGAAGAGTCTAGGTTTGGCGGTTGCCAGGAGAATGGTACTTGCCTGACTGCATTGTTCCAAGTGTAAAGTTTTGTGGAGGGGGGATTATGGTGTGGGGTTGGTTTTCAAGGGTTGGGCTTGCCCCGTTAGTTCCAGTGAAAGGAACTCTTAATGCTTCAGCATATCAAGACATTTTGGACAATTTCATGCTCCCAACTTAGTGGGAACAGTTTGGGGATGGCCCCTTCCTGTTCCAACATTACTGCGCACCAGTGCACAAAGCAAGGTCCATAAAGACATGGATGAGTGAGTTTGGTGTGGCATACCTTGACTGGCCTGCACAGAGTCCTGACCTCAACCCGATAGAACACTTTTGGGATGAATTAGAGCAAAGACTGCGACCCAGACTTTCTCGTCCAACATCAGTGCCTGACCTCACAAATGCATTTCTAGAAGAATGGTCAGAAATTCCCATAAACGCACTCCTAAACCTTAATGAAAGCCTTCCCAGAAGAGTTGAAGCTGTTATAGCTGCAAATGGTGGGCCAACTCCATATCAAACCCTACGGATTAAGAATGGGATGTCATTAAAGTTCATGTGCATGTAAAGGCAGGCGTCCCAAAACTTATGGCAATATAACATTGATATGAGTGATCACCCCGATTTAGACCTGCATATTGTATTTATATCAAGCGTTCACAGGCAAATTTGCTTTATGTATTTCCCCGGCGTTGAAATCAGGCACATATAAATGTCAGGAAACACAAATCCTAGCTGCATGTCAATACCCATGGCTCACTGGATGTTTAGTAAGTTGAGTCCAACCCCCCCCATTAAATCCAGTCATGCAGCGGCTCTTTTACTCAGTCCGGCTGAGGGGGCGTGTTCCGGCAGGAAAGTGACGTCAATACATCCCCTCTAATGGGCAACTCGTAAAATTCGTATGATTTAGCCACAAATTAGCCACCTCGTAAATTACATACAAATTACCGTGAGATTGGGTTGGACTGATCAGGTTAAGACATTAAGAAGAAAAAAAAAAACCATGTTTTTGTAACTGTATTTTGGAAGATAAAATCCTCTTGAATGAATTGGCATGATTGGTGAGAAAAGCAGAAATTTGGTTTGTGTAATGTTTTGACATTAGACTAAATATCAGATTCATTTTATAACAGCGCTCGTGTGTTTTCCTGAGTGAATTACTGACATTTGCACACTTGTTAGTGAAGCAGGAATGTAATGAATTTGTGCTACCTCATGAGTATTCATCCATTTTGTAATGCACAGCTTCATTCAGTGACATGCCATGTCAATCAAAGGGGGTTAAAAATAGTATACTCTAATTTTTTCACATACTAAAGGTGCCTAAATGTTTAGATAAATCTTTGCTCAAGCCTATGAGAGGTTGAGCCTGTTTTTTTTCCTTTTTACACAGACCTCATGATTTTGTAATCCATCAAATTGATCATATTGGTTTGAGATGTGAGATCTGTCTCTCTGTAATTATAAAGGCACTTTCAGAACCCATCCTGAATCCACAAACTGTCAATTCCCAGCTAGTTTTAAGACCCTCACATCAGCCACAGCTTTAACGCTTCCAGTGCTGAGATTGTGTGGCTTTATCATTGCCTTCATTGCACTTCCTCTATTGCTTACGCTGCTTATTAGCAGAGCTCTGATCTGTAGCAGTGTCACTCTAGCCTTATGGGAAATCAATGGCTAATCAGAATGAGGGTCATCCAAATCTACCATAGTGGTTCTGCCACAGCGGCTCTGGAGCCAAATGAAAACGCAAAGTAAAGACATGAGGGCTCGGACCTTAATCACATAAACAGTCAGGGATAAACATTTCTGCTTAGCAAAGAAGTAATGCGAGAGAAAACGGTCCGGCAGAGAAACCTAGAACAATCCCTTTGAGGATTTTGTGTTTGTTTGGGTTTAATGAGTTTTCGAGTGTGGTGTGACACAGGGAAAGTGCTTCTGTTGAGACTGCTTATCTCGGCTTTATCTAAGAGATAGGGGGATAGAGTAAAAGCAGCAGAGAGGTGAAGAGTGGAGAGGCTCGCTTGTAACACATATGGCTGTGCACTTGCCAAATACCGAACCGGTTCGATCGCAAACTGTAGCAGATACTTCAACCGGCTTCGACCTCAACACTCGACGTTGTCATAGAGAGACGCTGAGAAAACAAAATCTGTTTAATTTAGCCGAGTGGGTTATGCAGCGCTATCAAAAGCCTCGCAACGGCTGCTTATTACTACAAGGAGCGCTCGATGACACAGAGGAGGACGATGTTTTCCAGCGAGCTGAGTCGTACCATGCTATTGATTGGCCTGTGAAGAGGTCCTTGTGCTACGAGAGCCGGTGCTCAATCCTCCATTACGTATAATTGCGTTGTGTATCACATCTGTCGCATCAGCCCCGGCATAAGCAATGAATAAACAGTGACAGTAATGTCTCTCCTTTGTTTAAAACCGTCTTCTGCCCTTTTTTAATGCTGATGATGGTGCACTTCGAAAGGATCCAGCAGGCCTGATGGTGCCCTCGGGGCAAACATAAACAGAATTCATTACAGGATAAAAATGCAAATGTTTGATCAGAAACTCCTTTTTAAGTAACAACGAAACACTGAGATTCATATCTATGCACATTTGGTTTAAAAAAAAAAGTTCACCTAGAAAATAAAATTCTGTCTGTATTTACTCGTCATTATGTTGTTCTAAACCTGTAAACCTGTATGCTGTTATTCAATCAGAGAAACACAAAATGATTTTTTTTTTGAGAAATCTTTACACAGCTTTTGTCAAACAGTGTTTTTTTTTTAGTTTATTGTGACCACAACTGTCAAGCGTTTGAATGATTGAAAAAACACCATTAAAAGCATCATACAAGTACTGTCAGGGCTTGACATGGACTTTATGCTCACCAGTCACAATATTTTCACTGGCCACAATTTTGACATTTTGGCAGTGAAAAAGAACTAAATTTAGTACTGAGAAACGGCTTTGGGCTCTATTCCGACGATCTGAGCGCATGGTCTAAAGCACACGAGCAAGTGCACTTAGGGTGTGTCTGAATCCTTCTTTCCACATGAAAAAATGGTCGGCGCGCCTGGTGCATGGTCTAAAAGGGATGTCCCTATTCTCTTAATGAGTAATGGGTGTGTTTTGGGCATAACATGCAATAAACCAATCTGAGTCTCATCTCCCATTCCTTTTAAAAGCCAGTTGCACTTGCACCATAGTGGATTTGCTATTTACATGGAGGAATATAGACACCCTCAACCTGACAAGTCAGTTGAAATATTGCCATATATAGCTCTCTAAGTTCATTGTAAAGCCTTATCTATTATGAAGGTTCATATTCATTCACAGTCACACAGAGCCAAAGCACAACCAAAACAATGTTCTTCTGCAAAATGCATACAGTTTGTGATTGTTTGTTTGGTTATTTGTTTGTACCTTTAAAAATAAAGTCAAGTAAAGTAACATCACAATTAGTTGATTCAGCCAATTTTCTAAATATCTGTCTGTTTTTTTTTTTAATTTTAAACATAAACTAAAATGGCATTGCACATTACTACATACAGTCAGGTCCATAAATATTGGGACATCGACACAATTTTAATCTTTTTGGCTCTATACACCACCACAATGGATTTTAAATGAAACGACCAAGATCTGCTTTAACTGCAGACTTTTAGCTTTAATTTGAGGGTATTTACATCCAAATCAGGTGAAAGGTGTAGGAATTACAACAGTTTGTATTATGTGCCTCCCACTTTTTAAGGGACCAAAAGTAATGGGACAGATCATAAATAACAATCATAAATCAAACTTTCACTTTTTAATACTTGGTTGCAAATCCTTTGCAGTCAATTACAGCCTGAAGTCTGGAACGCATAGACATCACCAGACGCTGGGTTTCATCCCTGGTGATGCTCTGCCAGGCCTCTACTGCAACAGTCTTCAGTTCCTGCTTGTTCTTGGGGCATTTTCCCTTCAGTCTTGTCTTCAGCAAGTGAAATGCATGTTCAATCGGATTCAGGTCAGGTGATTGACTTGGCCATTGCATAACATTCCATTTCTTTCCCTTAAAAAACTCTTTGGTTGCTTTCGCAGTATGCTTCGGGTCATTGTCCATCTGCACTGTGAAGCGCCGTCCAATGAGTTCTGAAGCATTTGGCTGAATATGAGCAGATAATATTGCCCGAAACACTTCAGAATTCATCCTGCTGCTTTTGTCAGCAGTCACATCATCAATAAATACAAGAGAACCAGTTCCATTGGCAGCCATACATGCCCACGCCATGACACTACCACCACCATGCTTCACTGATGAGGTGGTATGCTTTGGATCATGAGCAGTTCCTTTCCTTCTCCATACTCTTCTCTTCCCATCACTCTGGTACAAGTTGATATTGGTCTCATCGGTCCATAGGATGTTGTTCCAGAACTGTGAAGGCTTTTTTAGATGTTGTTTGGCAAACACTAATCTGGCCTTCCTGTTTTTGAGGCTCACCAATGGTTTACATCTTGTGGTGAACCCTCTGTATTCACTCTGGTGAAGTCTTCTCTTGATTGTTGACTTTGACACACATACACCTACCTCCTGGAGAGTGTTCTTGATCTGGCCAACTGTTGTGAAGGGTGTTTTCTTCACCAGGGAAAGAATTCTTCGGTCATCCACCACAGTTGTTTTCCGTGGTCTTCCAGGTCTTTTGGTGTTGCTGAGCTCACCGGTGCGTTCTTTCATTTTAAGGTTCCAAACAGTTGATTAGGCCACGCCTAAAGTTTTTCCTATCTCTCTGATGGGTTTGTTTTGTTTTTTCAGCCTAATGATGGCTTGCTTCACTGATAGTGACAGCTCTTTGGATCTCATATTGAGAGTTGACAGCAACAGTTTCCAAATGCAAATAACACACTTGAAATGAACTCTGAACCTTTTATCTGCTACTTGTAAATGGGATAATGAGGGAATAACACACACCTGGCCATGGAACAACTGAGCAGGCAATTGTCCCATTACTTTTGGTCCCTTAAAAAATGGGAGGCACATATACAAACTACTGTAATTCCTACATCGTTCACCTGATTTGGATGTAAATACCCTCAAATTAAAGCTAAAAGTCTGCAGTTAAAGCACATCTTGTTCGTTTGATTTCAAATCCATTGTGGTGGGGTATAGAGCCAAAAAGATTAGAATTGTGTCGATGTCCCAATATTTATGGCCTGACTGTATACCAGAACCAATGCTGTTTTGGTATATCTGAAGGTCGACATGCCATTTTTAAGCTTTGCTGTCTTAAATTTCTCCCTGTGATTATCCCAACCCTATAATTTACAGTGTCCTCCACAAATATTGGCACCCTTGGGAAATATGAGCAAAGGCAGCTGTGAAAATAAATCTGCATAGTTTATCCTTTTGATCTTTCACTCAAAAATTTCACAAAACTCTATACCTGACAAGAGATTCTTCATACAGAATCTCTCCAGATCCTTCAGATTCCCAGCTCCATGTTGATTCTTCTTCTCTTCAGTTCACCCCGCTCATTTTCAATAGGGTTCAGATCAGGGAACTGAGACGTCCATGGCAGAAGCTTTATTTTGTGCTCAGTGACCCATTTTTTTGTGTTGATTTTGATGTTTGTTTTGGATCGTTGTCCTGGTGAACGATCCAACCACGGCCCATTATAAGATTTCTAGCAGAAGCTGTCAAGTTTCGATTTTTTTTTTTTGTCTGTTGGTATTTGCCAGAATCCATGATACCATGTATCTGAACAAGAGGTCCAGGACCTCAAGCAAAAACATAGGTCCACAACATTAAAGATTGAGCGGTATATTTAACCGTGGTCATGGGGTACTTTTTATCCCTGTTTGCACCAAACCCATCTGGTGGGTTTGCTGCCAAAAAGCTCTTTTTTTTGTTTCATCTGACCATAGAACCAGGTCCCTTTTGAAGTTCCAGTCGTGTCTGACAGTTGAATATGCTGGAGTTTGTTTTTTGGAGGAGCAAGGAGGATTTTTCTTGAAACCCTCCCAAACTACTTCTGGTGCTGTTTGATATATATTTTTAGGCTTTCTGACCCCAAGATTCAACTAATCTCTGCAATTCTCCATCTGTGATCCTTGGAAAGTTTTTGGCCACTCAAACTCTTCTCCTCACCGTGCATTAGGATGATATAGACACACGTCCTCTTCCAGGCAGATTTTTAACATCTTTAGTTGATTGAAACTTTTGACCTGATGGTGGAAATGGGAATTTTCAATGAGTTAGCTATTTTCTTACAGCCACTTTCTATTTTGCGAAGCTCGACAATCTTTTGCTGCACATCAGAACTATATTCTTTGGTTTTACTCATTGTGATGGAGGATTAAGGGAATTTGGCCTTTGTGTTTTCTCATATTTATACTCCTGTGGAACAGGAAGTCCTGGCTGGAAAATGTCAAGATCCTAGTCACCCTGGTGTCCTAAAAACTTGAATATGAATGGACATATACTTCAGAGGTATTTTACTCATAAGAATTTCTAGAACAACAAAACGTAATGTTTTTATTAACAAATTTCGGGAGGAGCACGTTCAGATAATTAAACCTAATTAAACACGAGTGGAGCACATTAAGTTAATCAATTTAATCAATGACAAGAGGTGTATATACACTGCAGTTTACTTTCTTTTCGTTGACAGTTTTTTTTATAGCATCCCTCCACCACCCCATCTCCTCACTTTGAATGAATAAACTCTTATTAGACGTCAACACAATCCATAATACAATGCAGTCTAGTTCTAGTTCTAGTTCTAGCACCGGACAGCTCAGAAATTACGATAAGACTTTGTCCTCAGCGGTCAACAAGGTATCCGAAAGATCAATCGAATGGCCAAACCTACGCACTTGAGCCCACGTGACTACACATGCAGAAACACGGATGGAAATTCTGATGCTAACTCACCGGAAGTAACAGAATATTACACAGGATTTTCAATAACCTATGGAAATGGCTCCAGCTAGATCATTACCTATAATTAAGGCGACACCATTCACAGGCAGCTGATGACGCACTGCCAATTTTACAAAGCCTATTACTTAACCGGATCGAATGTACACATTATGTAATGGTACTTTCAACACGCCCAACTCAATCCCTTGAATAAGGACATCAGATCCACAATAACTTTCATCAGAAAATGGCAACACACTAGCTTACACAAACGATTGATTGGTACCTGTATCACACAGGATTGTTACAGGAACCAAGTCTCCTTCTGACCTGCTAAGTGAAATGCACAAACAGCAGCCACGGCAAGGGTCAACGCTTTCATTTCGTTCAAATAAACCATCTGGCAATGAATTTTTGAAATCTTCAATCAAAATTAATTCACAAAGTTGTTCAGAGTTAGCAATTCTGCTGGAGTGACACCACTTAACAAAAAGCACATTCTTCTCCCGTGCATATTCAACATAAGTTTGAGTGGCATTTTTAACATATGAACGAAACTTTTGCCTAAACGCTTCTGGCACGAGCTCATACGCCCTTAGCACAGCATTTTTCCGTTTATCATAGTCCAAACTGTCACCAACAGACAAAGTGGAACAAACTTCCTGGGCTTTCCCAGTTAATTTGCACTGGATCAGGAGTGGCCACACATCTCTCAGCCAGTGCAACGCAGCAGCTATACACTCAAACGCGCCAAAGGTTGTGCCAAAATAACAAACAAAACGAATATCAAAAGAAACAGGGAAATACATTAAATAACCTAATCAAATAGCAAAAATAAAATACATTTAGCTGACCTAACTACCTAACAAAAACAGAACCCAAACAAGTTTCAAAATAAATAGTGGGACACCCCTACGCTATGTTACGTTATATTATAACATGCCCAGATGTTACTAGAACAATTTAAATTTGATTTAGGAGCTCTCAACCCCATCCAGGAGCTTTCAACCCGTTTGCGACCAAACCAACAATGAGCTCCCCGTCAAATGCTGGCAGCGTTCTTATATCGTCCACGCCTCAACTAGACGACCAATGACGATCATCCACACCATCACTGGACAGCCTATCGGAACAGGGAGACAGAAAGAGAGAACACAGAGCAATTACAGGTACAAGAAACGCAGGTTGTAACAACTTCAATGAAAGGTTAGAATTTTTTCAATGAAAGATCAAAAGTATAAGCAATGCAGATTTATTTTCACAGCCGCCTTTGCTCATATTTACCAAGGATGCCAATATTAGTGGAGGGCACTGTACCTTCAGAGACAGTACAGGCACTATATGTAGTGACTTTGACTTTGGCATTACTGAATAATAATAAATACTATCATTTTGATTATATTTGATCATTTTGATTATCTGGAATGCAGTAGGCTATATTAAAAACACACATTTCGTTGACCTTTTAACTGACCTATTTTGGTATTTGTATAAAAAATATTATACTTTAAACTATTTGCATTTGAACTGTTTCTAACCAAAAGATCAAAGTCACAGATTGCAGTAAATATCACTCCAAAACTAAACATGTAAATAAGGCCAGAGTTACACAAACACACTGGCAAGTGCATGCAATTGCACAACACTTCAGACTGAGGACCAATCAGACAGCTGATCTCACTTGCCACTGGGGCTTTGCTCCTGCCTCTGTTTGACATGCTGGGCCCGTCCCATAGGAACCCGCTTTTATAAGGCAAACGTTTAGAATTAGCATTTTTACAAAAGGTCAGCGAAGTCTTCTTGTCAGGAGCGAAGAAAGGTCACCAGGTTTCTTGCTGAATCGAGACTCCCCGAATGCTGTGATATCACTCCTCTCTCACAGTCGGCGAGGGCGCCAGAAATTGAGAGATGACTCTGTCTCTATCTCCGGTGACATTACGAGGGTCATTTAGCACTCAAGATTGAGAGCCATAATTG
The DNA here is from genome assembly GCF_949357685.1 of Gobio gobio. NCBI lineage: Eukaryota > Metazoa > Chordata > Actinopteri > Cypriniformes > Gobionidae > Gobio > Gobio gobio. The sequence goes on from NC_137104.1 coordinate 40,796,179, forward strand.
GTTATGAGGGTCCGACACTGAAATATGGCCAGTGTCGCTGAAACCATGAAGCATGGACTACATCCACCCTGAAACAGTCAGGCAGTCTAGATCTTGGCTGGGAGGAAAAGCTGAGAGGGCGGGCGCTGAGGCATGCCGGCTCAACTTCACTCTGTCTGCCTGCCATCCTGGTGGGGCTGGTAGAGCGTGGCACGGATGTCTCGCTGAGAACCAGCTAAGACGGGGTCTCCTCAGAGAACACCTCCGGTTGGGAGGGAGGTGTGTATCTCTGTGCTTGTGTCAAGGGGGGAGGTGGGTGGCGTTTGATGGGCTACATGCTTACACGGATGAGTTAGCTAAGCCGAGAGATAACAGAGACATGGAGTGGCTTTAAGAACGAGGCGAGGGTTCAGTGGAGGAGATCTCCGGCTATTGTGAGTGTAATCATTGATAGAGAGAGCAAAGTCATACTTCAGAAAGGCTTCCAGGCTTAGCTTCAATTCCAGCTCTTTTTTTTTGTGCTTTTTTTTTTATCAGAATGGAGACCTCGACCTACTACATGTGTTTTACTTCTGCCAGTAGTCTGAATATGAAGCTGATATTAACCATTTCAAATAATTTAGGGATTTTTTTTTTTAATGGTCATTTAAGTTAAAATTCACAAGAATGAACCTCATTGGTTCTTGCTGAAGCTCAAACGTTCTGCATAACATGAGAATGAACCTCATTGGTTATTGAGGAAGCTCAAACGTGCTGCGTAACACACAAGAATGAACCTAAATGGTTCTTGAGGAAGCTAAAACGTGCTGCGTAACACAAGATTGATCCTCATTTGCTCTTGAGGAAGCTCAAACGTGCTGCGTAACAAACAAGAATGAACCTCATTGGTTCTTGAGGAAGCTCAAATGTGCTACGTAACACGAGAATGAACCTCCTTGGTTCTCAAACTTCAGGCGAACATGCTTGAGCTTCCATTTACCATGTGATGTGCTGGATGAATGGATGAATGTTTATATGTGAATAAAAACCTAAATGAAATCTGTTCATCATATAAAGCGATCGTGTCTCTTCAGAAATGTTGTAATAAACCCCACAATTCATAAGGATTAGTTTAACAATCTCTTTATGAACTTTTTGAAGTGTCAAAGTGTCAGTTGCATAGCTGTCAATACAGGGACAGAAATCTCTCAGATTTCATAAAAAAGATCTTCATTTGTGTTCCAAAGATGAACAAAAGTCTTTGGGACAACATGAGGGTGAGTAAATGATGACAGAATTTTCATTTTTGGGTGAAATATTGATAAAAAAAAAACAAAAAAACATTTAAAACAGTGATATTGTGAAATATTGATCTAAAACTTTTTTTTTTCTTTCTAATTTGCAACATTTTAAAATGTGATTTATGGCAAAGCTCTTTTTAGCATTTTTGTAATGACAATTTTCAGCATCATTACTTCAGTCTTCAGTGTCACATGATCCTTCAGAAATGATTTTATTATGCTGATTTGGTCATCAAGAAACATTTATTATTATTATCATTAATTTTGAGAACAGTTGTTTTACTTCTTTTTTTAAACAGCGATACAATTATTCAGGATTCTTTGATGAATAGCAAGTTTAAAAAAAAACAGCATTTATTTGAAATCATTTGTAACATTATACATGTATTTTCTGTCACTTTTGGTTAATTTAATGCGTCTTTGCTGAATAAAAGTATTATATAGTGTGTTTTATATTGCATATATTTGTAAATGACATTTTAGTAATTATGGGACGTAATTATAATTGATTATTCTATACATGTGCAAATGTACTGTATTTCTTTGGCTTCTGTTTAGCTTCTAAACAGAGTTTTATGATTTAATGTGCAAGCTCTGTCTTCTCTGTTGTTGTTTCTTGAGCTCACACTTATTTTGATTTGTGTTTGGTACTGACGGACATTCTTTTAGGAGTTTTATCCTGTATATATCAAAAGTGACTGGTGCTTTTGATTGATTTTTTCCAAACTGCTTTGTTTAAATAATAAATCAAACACAGATGTAACTGTAAAATAGCATGCTTGTGATTTTATAAATATCTCTTGACACCGGGCAGTCAAACTGTGCAGGTTCTTAATAAATTATAAGCCAGTAGAGTGCATCCTGATGTATTCCTACTCTATTATATACCTGCACATCTTGCGTATCACTACGATGTAGATGTCTCACATCACTTGCAAATGTGTCAAATCTCTAATTCCACCGTGTGAGCTACAAGCACAGCTCAGCATGGAGCTTCAACACATTAAGTGTATTAGATTTCAATCTGACATCTGGTCATTATCATCTCCTCTCTTGCTCGCTCTTTCTCTCCCTCTCTCTGTCTTTCACATACTCCATCTCCATAAACAATTCCATTTGAAAACCTCTGCTGCTGCTGTCAGCTTCTTATGTTTTCCAACAACTCTTCTCCCTCCTCCTGTTTGTGTAGTTTGTGCGGCGTACATCGAAGCAGGTGAGTAAATCACAGAGATGCTGAATGCGAGATAATGAGGCGATGGGGGATTCTCGCTGTTGCAGATGCATCGCCAAAGGCTGATTGGAAGGGGTGGAGCACAGCTGTTCACATGATTCGCCATGATGGGGTCATGGATACCAATGAAGACCCTTGGAGTCTTGGACCTATTTAAAGGTAAAAAGTGGAATGTGGAAATGACTTTTTCAAAAAGGTTCTCTGAACACTCCCTGTCTGCCATTGGTCATTAAAACAGATAGTCACGCGATAATCCCAGCAATGTTGGATTCTCAAACAGAATTGCCTGGTTAGACAGATCACACCTGTAATCTATCGGCTATAGTGTAGGTTCATTTGTGTCAGTGCATACCATTTACATTTTGCTGGATTTTGTTATCTAAAGCGACTTATGCAGGTGCATTTCATCAGAATGTATTTCCTGGGAATTGAACCCATGACCTTGGCACTGCAAGCGCTATTGCTCTTGGAGCTGAGATACAGGAACCTGCCTGCATCACATCTATGGAAGTAAAATAATGTCATATGTACACCCTTAAAAATAAAGGTGCCAGAAAGAACCAAAAAAGGTTTTGACAGTTGACCATTTTTTATTCCCTGAAGAACCGGTTTGTGAAAGATTCTTTAAAGAACCATTTTTTTTCTAACCAATTTATAGTCTGCAATGGAAAGTTTCTTTGGTTCTTTATGGAACCATACACCCTGTCAATGAACCATTTAAGAACCTTTATTTTTAAGAGTGTATTTGAAACAAAAAAGCTATTTGAAAAAAAAAATGCATTGCATTAACCGTGCTTGCCTTTTAATACATTGTATTTTTAGGGCTTTCATTTTTGTGTGCGGAAATTCATGCACTCTCTGAAAAAAAATGCTAAAATTGTACCTTTATGGTACAACAGCACTGGGGCAGTACCCTTAAAATTACATTTTTGTACCTTTTTACACCTAAAAGGTTCATAGTACTACCTTAAGTTACATATTGCTACTCTAAGGTACTAATATTTACCTTTTAAGTGTGAAAAAGGTAGAAAGTTGTCCTTTTAAGGGTACTGCTCCAGTGACAAGCTATTGTACCATTAAGGTAAAATGTTTGCACATTTTTTCTGAGAGTGTGGTCGTATAATTAAGCTGTAAATATATCGGTTTAAAACATTTCACACACATTTTTATTAATACAACTTCTATTCACCTTTCTGATTTCACTTCCAAAATAGAACCTAGTAAAATAGTAGATAGTAAAATACAACCTATAATATTTAACAGGCATAGTGTAATACCAAATTTGGGCTTTTATTATCACAAAAAACCACGTTAAGCGTTTTCTTTATGTTAAGATGCTTAGTTTTGTGCGTTGCCTAACTTATCTTGATATTGTGGGCTAATCTTCTTGCCTGTATATAGTTTGCATCTCATCGATAAGGTTTATACTTTTTATATCACTGTATTAGTCCATTAAGCTATGTTATGTCCCAACGGCAGGGGAATCCTGGAATATGACGTACTGAAGCGCAGCGATATAAAGTTAAGCAAACAAAACATCTGAGAGAAATATGTCTTCCTCAGATGTAATGTTTGATCTGTACATCAGCATCAAGGGGAATATCTTGTTTGTGGTAAAGAAAGCTGCTTAGGGGTAAGCAGGTTTAGTTGTAACAAAAAGTATACACTGTATTAATGAAACAAAGCCACCTAATTGTACTAGCCATGTGTGAAATTAATGTGGGAAAAAATAAATACTCTGAACTCCAAGTGGATCTACACAAACTGAGAAAGTCAAAAAGTGTTCAGTTGTATCCCGCTCTCCCCTTCACAGGGAAAGTAACCGTGAAGACTTAAACGTAGACACAGCTTTTGTGTCTTTATCAGCTTTTCTGCACACATACTGGCCCTGATAATCATAACATACACTCACCTAAAGGATTATTAGGAACACCTGTTCAATTTCTCATTAATGCAATTATCTAATCAACCAATCACATGGAAGTTGCTTCAATGCATTTAGGGGTGTGGTCCTGGTCAAGACAATCTCCTGAACTCCAAACTGAATGTCAGAATGGGAAAGAAAGGTGATTTAAGCAATTTTGAGCGTGGCATGGTTGTTGGTGCCAGACGGGCCAGTCTGAGTATTTCACAATCCGCTCAGTTCCTGGGATTTTCACACACAACCATTTCTAGGGTTTACAAAGAATGGTGTGAAAAGGGAAAAACATCCAGTATGCGGCAGTCCTGTGGGCGAAAATGCCTTGTTGATGCTAGAGGTCAGAGGAGAATGGGCCGACTGATTCAAGCTGATAGAAGAGCAACTTTGACTGAAATAACCACTCGTTACAACCGAGGTATGCAGCAAAGCATTTGTGAAGCCACAACACGCACAACCTTGAGGCGGATGGGCTACAACAGCAGAAGACCCCACCGGGTACCACTCATCTCCACTACAAATAGGAAAAAGAGGCTACAATTTGCACAAGCTCACCAAAATTGGACAGTTGAAGACTGGAAAAATGTTGCCTGGTCTGATGAGTCTCGATTTCTGTTGAGACATTCAGATGGTAGAGTCAGAATTTGGCGTAAAAAGAATGAGAACATGGATCCATCATGCCTTGTTACCACTGTGCAGGCTGGTGGTGGTGGTGTAATGGTGTGGGGGATGTTTTCTTGGCACACTTTAGGCCCCTTAGTGCCAATTGGGCATTGTTTAAATGCCGCGGCCTACCTGAGCATGTCCGTCCTTTTATGACCACCATGTACCCATCCTCTGATGGCTACTTCCTGCAAGATAATGCACCATGTCACAAAGCTTGAATCATTTCAAATTGGTTTCTTGAACATGACAATGAGTTCACTGTACTAAAATGGCCCCCACAGTCACCAGATCTCAACCCAATAAAGCATCTTTGGGATGTGGTGGAAAGGGAGCTTCGTGCCCTGGATGTGCATCCCACAAATCTCCATCAACTGCAAGATGCTATCCTATCAATATGGGCCAACATTTCTAAAGAATGCTTTCAGCACCTTGTAGAATCAATGCCACGTAGAATTAAGGCAGTTCTGAAGGCGAAAGGGGGTCAAACACAGTATTAGTATGGTGTTCCTAATAATCCTTTAGGTGAGTGTATATTTACCGCTTCCTCCATTTCTGCAAATCTGTTTTTGTGAATTAATGGCTCTGGGTCCTATTGAATGATCTGAGCGCATGGTCTCAGAATCGACAGAAAAAACGTTGTACCTAGTCTCCCAATGAGTAATGGGTGTGTTTTGGGCGTAACATCTAATAAACCAATCAGAGTCTCATCTCCCATTCCCTTTAAAAGCCAGTTGGCCTTGCACCATGGTGGATTCGCTATTTTATGAATATGGCGTAATTTACGAGTGGAAAGACTGAATGCTTCGCCAGAGAGAAATCTTTTATTTTTAATATTTAAAAATGTTTGTGTGCTGCTGCGCATCCCTGTTTGTGTATTAAGCAGAGTTTACGTGCGTTGTGCACTCGCCTATAGTAAAAATACTGCCCTATTGACTTAAGACCAGGTTTCAGTTGGTCAATGGCGCAGTCATTTTCGGTTGCCTCAAAATAGCAACTTGCCAATAATGTGGCTGAACACACCTCGTTTTTAGACCAGCACGCCCATTGGCGAACAGATGGGCGCGAGTGCATTTGCTATTTAAATAACATGGCGCTGGATGTGAAAATGATAACTGCGTTGGGCTCAAACGAGCAAAAAACACTTGCGTCGCACCTGGTGTCACATTGCCTCTTGCACCACCTGCTAGTTAGCCGACTGACAGCAGATGGAGATTATGCATCGGTGCTCTACTGCTATTCCTGCGGTTCCCGGATGTGCAATGTCGAATTTTCTGTCGATTTTGAACCACTAAATTTGTTTAAGCGAATTTGTGAAGCAAAATATAATGTTCTGAAAATTGAATCGAATAAAATCGAAAATCGAATATTATAGGTTGTATTTTAAAACAGACTGACTATTTTGGAAGTGAAATCTAAATAGTGAATGTGGATTATTGATTTTCTAATAATGAAAATGTGTTTGTAACGTTTTGAATTAAAATATTCACAGCTTAAATATACAACCATGTTGAATTTCATACCCTAAAAAAACAATGCATTAAAATGCAAGCACGGTTATTGCAATTCAAAAGCAAAAAGCTTTTTTTTTGTTTCAAATACATTTGTCATTATTTTACTTCCATACACATCCTGACTAAAGTCTGACTGAACTGAAAAGTTCTTTATTGGCATCAATGGTTCCGTGAACCTTTAACATCCTTGGAACCTTACATTGCACAAAAGGTTCTTTACAGTAGAACACAATATTTTAGATTATTAAAATGTTTAGAAAATGGTTCTTTTAAGAACCAAAAATGGTTCTTCTATGGCATCACTGCAAAGACCCTCTTTTGGAATCTGTATTTTTTAAGAGTGTACATGGTACGGTGAGATCAAGACCCAGATGTAAACATGCCTGTTTTTCATAACGCATATCAATTTGTTTCCTGAAATATAATGATACTTGCCTGATACTTTCTCTCAAAGACTTGCGTTTAAAAGGGAAACGATAAGACAAGGAGAGGTAGAGCATCTGATGCCCTTGTATTGATTCCCAAGACACTTGCTCATTTCCCAACAGGCCTAAAAGGAGAACAGGATAAAAACAGGATTTTGTGTCAGATTTCATAACTTCAATAAACAATCTGACAGAAAGTCAGTATTTTATGAGTAGACAAACTGTTGGCTAACCAAATATAAAAGTTTAAGAATCAGCCTTTGAAAAGCCCATATTGGTCCTACTGGGAACGTTACGTCCAAAAAGCCAAAGATTTGCCTCTATATGTTTTATTGTCTCGTTTTTTTTATTATTATTGACGTTTCAGTATTATTACAGGTTCTTAAAGTAGGTTTATTATAGTTGACTGAAAGTAAAACAAAATAAATTAAAAATGGATTTTTGGTACTTGAAATAAAATAAAATATATATAAAAAACTTACTTTGTTAAACTAATTTCAGTTAGTTGTCAAGACATCAGTTTAGTTTAACTAGTGTGTTTTAAAAGAACTAAAACAAAAGCTAAAAAAAATGAAAAAAACCTAGATTTAAAGGGTTAGTTCACCCAAAGATGAAAATAATGTAATTTATTACTCACCCTCATGCCGTTCCACACCCGTAAGACCTTCGTTAATCTTCGGAACGCAAATTAAGATATTTTTGTTGAAATCCGATGGCTCAGTGAGACCTGCAAAGCCAGCAATGACATTTCCTCTCTCAAGATCCATTAATGTACTACAAACATATTAAAATCAGTTCATGTGAGTACAGTGGTTCAATATTGATATAAAGCGACGAGAATATTTTTGGTGCGCCAAAAAAACTAAATAACGACTTATATAGTGATGGCCGATTTCAAAACTTCGGAGCGTTATGAATCAGCATAGTTTTGCTGTTACAAAATATAATTACTGAATAGACCAACAACTGGTCTATATAGCAAAACTACATTCTAAAATCCACATTCCCATATGTGAAAAGTGTGTGTCTGTAAAACATACAGCAGAGCATGCCACCATCAACGGCAAGATCATGGGTTTTATTCCCAAAGAATTCTTAATCTTAAAAGAAAAGGTATAACTTGAATAAAATGAGCCAAATGCATAAATAAATGCTTTATACGGTGTGGTATATGATTGATTTAAATGCACAGTCAATAAATACATCCTATAAACTATTTCTAAATGCCCAAACCTAATGTTAATTTATATCACTTTTTAACATAATAAAACCTTGCAAACCACATTTAAAATCTGAATTAAACATGATGTTATTTATGCTCTGAATCCTCCAGAAACTCCAGTAGTATCAACACAGATGTCACTGATTTCACCTCTCAACTTGAGGTGTCAATGCACAAATGTTGTCGCTTTAACTGCTTCCTCCGATGTGAATCTCGATCCCCTGCACAAGTCTGCGGCTCAGCTCCGTAGAGAATTAATCGCTCATCTTTGTTCACTTAATGGCTAAGCAAAGAGAGCAATAATAGAGAAGTGAAATAAAGTTTTAATAAAGGTTGTTTGAAGGATTGGACGTGGGGACCAAAGGCACTGAAAGACACAGCTCCACTTTGAACTTGTAATTACTCCACCATAAAAAATGACAGATTAGAATCATCAACCAATAGAAAACGTCTGTTTCCCTGTAATTGCAAAACAGACAGAGACAAAAGGAAACAAAGGACATAAAGCATCACAATACACATCCTGTCACCACAGACACTAATGAGAAACAGATAGAGAGAGTGTGGGGACGTGGAAGATAAATGGGTAAAGCTCAAGTCTGTTCGTTTAGAAAAACGGCAAAGACGTAAAAATGATTATCAGCGTTCATTATAAAACTCTTCATAATTGGTGTCAAGAGTCCAGTTTAGATTAGAAAAGAAATCCTAATTCACTAATGTGTTGGGGGAATTTGTGTGCAACAATTTAGTAAAGATGATATTTGTCAAAATATCAAAACCTCTTTAAACACACAGCTTTACACAGAACCAATGTAGATCAGCGTAGACTGTTTATTGTGCGTGAGAATGAATATTGTTTACTCAGGTAAAGTCAAATTAAGATTTGCTTTGTTAAATGCTTGATGGCCTCAACACAATAACATATTTATGTATGCCGCTGCATACAAGCAAAGCAAATAGAAGCACAATTACAGAGACTATATTAGGATTAAAGGGGAAACAAGGCACATTTTCATTTTAATTAAATATGTTTATTATTTATTTCAGAAGATATGGCTCAGGGATCATGGGGGATAACCAGCTGATTTCAAAAGCATAATGGGAAATAGAAGAAGCAGAAGTGAGATGCATAGATAACGTCATGCTGGGCATTATTATAGTGTTTCACTGTTAATTGCATTTGAGCTTTTAAACTTGAAAAAAAAAAGTTATTTCCTGAAGTGCAATACAATAGTCATTTTGTGGAAATAATGTAGCTAAACACAAAAAGGGCTATACAATAAATGAAAGTTGATTTGTTGGAGCGATTTTCTTTATTTGACAATGTTTACATGTTTATCAAAATTGAAATTTTGCTAATTAGAACCTGATAATGCAAGAAAAATGTGTTTTCTTGAGATTGTTTTCATTTTTCTCCAGTTTATTAAGCAAATCACTTGCTTTGGATGAAAAGTGCCTGTTAATTTGATAAATGTTACTGTACATTTTGCTTCATTTATTGTTTTAAGAAATACACTATATTGCCAAAAGTTTTGGGACGGCGGCCTTTACATGCACATTAACTTTAATGACATCCCATTCTTAATCTGAAGGGTTTGATATGGAGTTGGCCCACCCTTTGCAGCTATAACAGCTTCAACTCCTCTGGGAAGCCTTTTCACAAGGTTGAGTGTGTTTATGGGAATTTTTGACGATTCTTCAAGAAGCGCATTTGTAAGGTCAGGCACTGATATTGGACGAGAAGGCCTGGCTTCCAGTCTCCGCTCCAATTCACCCCAAAGGTGTTCTATCGGGTTGAGGTCATGGGTATGGGTAAGTTTAAGGGTAGGGTTAGGTGTAAGGGAAGTGTCAACTGTGCAATTACAAATGTAACTACAGAAATTAATTACAGACGTAATTACATGCAGGTATATTTTTTAGAAATGTAAGTACAATGTAAAAACATGTATGTACACAATAAGTGCATTGTATCAAATGATTAATTAAAATGTTAGTACATAGTAGTTAAGGCCACCTAATATAAAGTGGGTCCTGATTTGTCACTCCAGAGAACACGTCTCCACTCCTCTAGATTCCAGTGGCGGTGTGCTTTACACCACTGCATCTGACGCTTTGCATTGCCCATGGAAACCCATTCCATGAAGTTCTCTACGCACTGTTCTTGAGCTAATCTGAAGGCCATGAAGTTTGGAGGTCTGTAACTATTGGCTCTGCAGAAAGTTGGCAACTTCTGCACACTGTGTGCCTAATGCGCAATTCTTTTATTTATTTCAATGAAACTAATGTACTACATTTTTGTTAGTTAATGTTTTTTATTTAATATTTAATATTTTCTAGGCAATTTTATGGAACTAAATTATATTTATGCAGTAGTTAAAATCCATTTGTTCACTTTTTGAGCATAGACCTGAAAATTTAATTTCCAACTTAAAGCTGCAGTCTTTTTGCGCTCTAGCGGTTACTAAACAGAACTGCATGCGTCTTGCGGAAGAACATTGCAGCCGGAGCTACTTCTCTCTGTTTAATGCCATGGCGAGTCACACAGGGTCTGTGCTCCTCCGCAGCGGTTCCTACCAGTCTGGTCTAAAATAGTCCCAATATAAACACTTATTATAAGTGCACCATATGACTCAGGGTAAGGCAAAAACACGGTTTGGAAAATGGATTCATGTTGTACATTCTCATTATATCATTTTTATAAATCTTGAACACAAAAAAGTTAAGAACAGCAGCTTTAAACTGTCATAATTCTTGAATGCTTTAGAGCACAGACTTAAGTTTTATCTCTTTTCAAAGACGACACTTGTCAGATTATTGCTGAAGTGAAACCTGTTTTAATAAGTTACAGAATTTTATGTTTATTGTTATGAAAAAGGCACAAAAATACTATTTTCAATTTGAATGACATATATTTCAAAAACACATTTTCCTCTAAAACTACAAGAAAATTAAAGCAATAAATCCACTTGATGAAATTCATCTCCCATTTATTTCCAATGCAATAATTTTTGACTGCAAGGAACACAAGTGTGACTAGTTTTTTTCAGGACCATTTAACCTTTTCGATTCATGTCCATGGTATTTTTTGTAGTCACATAGCAAGTGTCAAAAACTTTTCGTACCATTCCGATGAAGTTAAAAAGAAACCCGCCACCTTCCCCAGCTCCACCTGTATAGATCTGCTATGGGTAATTCATGAACACTATATTTTATAGAAGCAGCATGTCTTACTTGCTCATAGCAGCATGTCTTACTTGTATCTATTGGCAGTAGCAAGTCCTGTACTTGCTCTGCAGCAGCTGCGTAGCAGATCTATTTCACCAAGACCAAACATATTAATGTTGTCAAATCCATTATCATGCCAAAGAGAGTTGTCATGACTGAATTAATTGTTTTCCATCACCCACCATATTCCATTAGGGGCTCCGTACACATTAGCTGGTTGGACAAACAAACTAGCCATGATACATGGTAAAATTACAGGCAGCACCTCTGTGGGGGTGGGAAATAGAGAAAGAAAATGTAGTATGCTAATTCTAGGCTGTTTTGTTTTTCTGTAAATTAAACCCACTTTCCAAGGTTTGACGCTGGGTACTCTACACACAACAACAAAGATGTTTGCTCTGTAAATAAGCAAACTTTTTTGCTTCACCCCTGGGAAAAAAAAGCTGCAGATAGCTCACAGAAAATGTAAACTTACATTTTCCCATAAACTCTGGTAAGAAAACTTAACTTTGACCATGTTTATCATAAGTTCAGGCTCATGTTTATTTACACTAAACCTCTTTGAGATAATGTATCTATACATATATTATACATCAACAGGGTAATATTTTACTTTTAGCTATTTCATTCCATATACCTGTAGAACTTTTCTATTTCTACCCTTTTTGTTTATGTTTGGTTCATTAATAAACATAGAAATAATGTGCAGTACAATGAAACTTAAAGATTTTGAAATATCCTATATTGAGAGAACCTTAAAGTGGTGTACTAAAGATTTTAAAGTTAAATATATATTGAAATATCAAGTTATAAACTATAACACGATCTGATCTGATCTGCAAGGCAACTGAGTTCGGATTGGAGCATTTTGTCCACTCTCAACGAGTCAGCTTTTTAGTGTACACTATTAATAGGCACAATGACACCTCAAACAAAAGGGTCAGTTTGTATTGGTCAAGCCAGAACTGTGTACTCGCTAAAAAAGGGGGTAGAAACAGCAGGCTTTACGGCTAACCTGACAGTGCCTTGGTTCTTTGTGCATCTGCATCACAGACCTCTTCAGGTTCACACGGTAAGAGATCCCTTCTCTGGCTGTGGTTAAGATGAATTTGAATATAAAAGTATTTACCAACACAGAGTTTGTTAGAAGGTTTTTAGTTTTGCAACAAATCCAGAATACATATACCGTGGAGTCCAGAAGTCTGTAAATCTGGAATGTTTTTAATTTCCATCTGGAAATAGAACATTTTGAACAAAGAGATTAACAAATTAATAAATTATGTAAAATGAATCAGAAATGGACTAGTTCTAAATCACTGATCAACAGTGTTGGGGAAAGTTACTTTTTGATAAAGGAATGCATTACAATATTGCATTAATTGGGTTACTGAGTTAATTTTTAAGACAAGTAATGCGTTTACTTTTTCTCACCTTGGCTCGGCTTTGTTTTTGTTTTTTTTATCTATTTTTGGGCAAATATAAAGACCCTTTTACACCAAAATGTTAATAATAAGGCTGAATGAAACATGAGACCAGGAGAGCTGTCAGCACATGGGAAAACAAAGCAACTTGTGTTACTTATTCGAAAAAGTAACTCAGATATTTTGTTGTAAATTTAAAAGTAATGCTTTACTTTACTAGTTACTTGAAAAAAGTAATCTGATTACGTAACTCGAGTTACTTGTAATGCGTAACCCTATAGTATCCGCTATAAATAAAATTTGATTGATTGATTATAATGATCCCATAATTTATTCACTCTATTTGATGCATGACATAGGATTTAGGAGTAGCATAGGCTTAGGTGATAGTAGACGCCTCTCGCAGTTCAAACAAATAGGGCAGGTCAACAAACTCAAGCTCATCTGACATTTCTCTTAAAAGGGGTTCCTTTATGCCCCTTTTTACAAGATGTAAAATAAGTCTCTGACGTCCCCAGAGTGTGTATGTGAAGGTATAGCTCAAAATACCCCACAGATAATATTTTATAGCATGTTAAAATTGTCATTTTTCGAGGGTAAGCAAAAATTGCTGTTTTTGTGTTTCCCTTTAAATGCAAATGAGCTGCTGCTCCCGGCCCCCTTTCAAGAGCTTGTGTTAACGATTACCTCACACAGAGACGCACTGAAAATATCCAAAACTATTCAGCCTTTTATGTTCAAAACCGGAGTCGCATAATGATGGAGAGACTCAAGAAGAAGTGACCACATGTACTCACATATTTTGTTGTAAATTAAGTGTTACTTTACTAGTTACTTGAAAAAAGTAATCTGATTACGTAACTCGAGTTACTTGTAATGTGTTTCCCCCAACACTGCTAATTAAATACATTTGTGACATTGATCATATGAACTCTTTTGTAGACATTCACATATACTGTAAATACTAGTCACAAAATACTGGAACATCTGAAATCTTCCTGGAGAACAGGATTATCAGAGTTTGTTCTTGTCAGCTTGAAGCAAAAAGGTCACAAACTAAATACTAAGACATTCTGAAATTAAAACAAATATATACATTATAAATTATATAATCTGCTATAATTTGTAATGAAGAATATCAAATTAGAAAAGGCTGCAAATGGAAGCATACTTTTAGACCCCATAAAATAATTACCAAATGTCTGCTTTTTGTGTAGGGTGATGTCATAGTCATACCACAAAAATTTGCTATAATAATCACAAGTGACAGTGAAATCATAATTGAATTACTGTAATGATTATCTTTACAGTAAAGGATCAGTGCGCATTGAAAAGGCTCATTATGGAAGGCACCAGAGGACACATTTTGCAGCTAATGGTGATGGGCGTTTTGCTGGGGTAAGGTTCATAACCATAATTCCAAAACCTCTTTCATAGTATCCAATATAACAAATTACAGTTCTTATTCCATTTATAGTTAAGGGAAAAAAAATCAATTTCACCGAAAAGAAAAGTCCTCCATCTGTTAGCCATAGTGCTTTTATCTCAGACTGTCTACTCTGTCTTCTCTTTGTCTACCTGCTATTATTGTGAGCAAATGAACCAATTATCTAATTTCATTATATCTATCCATTATAGATAAGAGGGTTTTCACAGTAATCTTGTATCTTTTTAGTAAGACAGATAAGGATGCATTCTTTGCCTCATCTGACCTCTGCTTGTCCTTATAGCACGGCCTTCCCAGGATACGAGGCCATCCAGACACCTGACTATGATGACACCTCCACGCCTGAGATCCTGAACCCTTCCTGGATGGCCACCATACCTGACATCTACTCCATAACAGATGTGACGATGCCCGGCACACACAACACCATGGCCTTGTATGGTGGCTCACTGTCCGAGTGTAACTCCTGGTCCCTCACTTTCCAGTTGCGCGCCGGGATCCGCTTTCTGGATATCCGTGTCCGGCATGCAAAAGGCAACTTGACCATCCACCACGGAATCTCGTATCAGTATGCTCACTTTGGGGACGTGTTGATGGACGTGGTGGCTTTCCTCAGAGAGTATCCATCGGAAACTGTGCTGATGAGGCTGAAAGAGGAGTTGAGTGACACGCGGGATATCTACGGGGCAGTTGTGCGCTACATTAATGAGTATGCACACTGGGACCTGCTGTGGCATAGTCGTGAGATGCCCACTATGGGAGAGGCGCGAGGAAAGCTGATTGTACTGCAAGACTTCACCGGCCCTGACCTGGGCATACGCTACAACTCACTGGACATTGCAGATGACTGGAAGGTAAGCACACACTTGAAAGAGGTAAAGGGAGGGTTCACCCACACTGTAAAAAATGTATAATCTTCCCAACTCAAAATTGTCTAGTGACTGTTTACATCTAAAGTTTTAAATTGGCCCAAGTGAAATTCTGTAAATGTAATTTTATCAATTGTGGCAAGAGCCTGTTAACATGGGCTCAATTGGAAATAATATACATGGATTTCTCTGCGACGTCATCACTGCTTGCGCACGCACCCGAGAGGCAGAAAGAAGAAACCTCTCGTGTTGTAGGTTGGTAGTGGCGTGTCTGTAAGTCAAAATGCCAAGGAGTTGCTGCGTGGTTAATTGTACCAACAGAGCCAGTGCTGGGTGCCTGATGTTTAACATACCTATGCGTTTGCCAAAAAATTATTTTTGTTATTGCAGGTACATTTTGATAGGTAGACGTACCCTGCCATGCATTTGCAGTTAGCTGTGAGGATGTACCCAAGGGCCTTGTGGACATACACCCAGGCATCATAAGGCTTGGCTTTAATCCCTTGCCTTTGACTAGGGAGCACACCTGACCTCAACATGCAAAAATCCGGTGCAGCATCAAAGTATTTAACAAGCTGCACATGACCGCACGTAGTTTTATGCATCGAGGGATTTGGACGCTCTAATACTTTCTCTAGTATAAACACTTGGTGTCTGAATTAAATAATTGTATATATCAGGCGATTCAATTGCTGGCCATTTTTTGTCATCCACAATCCACAGATCGTCATGTATAGCGTAAGGATCTGGCAAGATCTCACCATTGCTGAGAGTAAGTTTTTTTATATATATAATCGGCACGGTCGGAGGTACTAAGGCTTCTCACGTAATCCATTGTCAAATATTTTATTTACAGTTTAGTATTTTGTGTATATATGTGCAGTCATGAAATGTGGCACGTAAATAAAAACAAATTCGCGCTGTCCAGTAGATGCGGCTAGTACATTACTAGCCTAACATGATCATTCATACATGTATCACAGCAACACTGCAAAATTAAAGACAGACAAACAGATCCAACTAAAATCACGTTTTATTGAGTCAGCAGTTATATACAAACAATAAGGAAAGCTTCAATACTTAAGGTTGTTGCAGTAGCGGACCAGCTCAGCGATCTGTCTTTCTGCCTCCAGGATGCGCACACACCCTGTAATGTTTGTAAACAGGAAACCCGTGTATGTTGAGCCAATGGAATGAATTTATAATCTTCCCAACTCAAAATTTTCTAGTGACTGGTCACATCTAAAATTTTCAATTAGCCAAATTGAATTTCTGTGAATTGAATTTTATCCATTGTGGCAACAGCCTGTTAACATGGGCTCAATTAGAAATATGTTGAGCTAATGGAAAAATGTAATTTACCAACACTGTAAAAAATGTCAGACCTCTCCAATTAAAAATTTTCTAGTGACCGATCACATCTAAATTTTTTAGTTGGCCAAATTGAAAAATTTAGATGTGATCAGTCACTGGAAATTTTTGAATTGGAGAAATGTTTTACAGCGAAACTGTGTGGTTGGTCCAATTAAATATTTTAAATTGTAGTAACAATTGTTTATTTCTCACTGTCCCAAAAGACAAAAATGACTAAAAACATAAATATATTAAGCAAAATACAGAAACAGACAACAGGGTTGACATTTTATCACATTACTTTATTAACAAGTAAATTCCAACACAGGATATTTGGGTGAAAATACCTTATTTTCAATAAGGAAAAACTTTGAATACATTCATGAAGTCTTCTGCATAACAGGATGTCTTGTGGTGAAGAAAACACGGCACGGCAAGCTAAAAACCTGCAAATAAAAATAAAAACTAACATTAATGACAAAGCTCCCCTGCATCACATCTGGCAAGAGACAGAACAGAAGTTTCTTCATTATATAATGAGGATGAGACGAATGAATGGACATAAGAAAATCGTGTTTGATATTAAAAGGCAATAACTTAAGCCCAGAAAGAGGCCGACGCCAAACGCACCGTGTTCAACAGTCGCATGCCGCACATATCACAAAAATGACTTAATTTCCTTATTACCTATTGTTTTAGACATATAAGACATGAGGAAAATAAAACTATTGGCTACAGGCTACCATTAGATAATTATGTGGTAAACGAGAACACACTCATGAAAACAATGAATGCATGAACTCGTGATTCTACAAAATGTCTTTTAAACTTCATACCCGGTCATAAAGCAAAACTCTGGAGAATAATTTCAGTGCTAAATACTCACCAAAGTCTTTGTGAGATGAATATCTCTATTCTCTCGGGAATGTGTCTCGGTCTTCAGCACCTACTGGTTCGGCTCCGCTCGCGCTGCCGCTCCCGCGTCTCCGCGTTTGAAATCTCCACACAAACGGTTTTTTTCAAGCGCATTTTGCGCATGCGTATACCGTTTTTCGGACGGAGGACTTGTTCAGCCAACATGGATTTTTCACTTCGACTTCATAGATTGACTGAGCACAATTAAATATGTTCGGTGAATATACAATTTTAATTTTTAGTGAAGACCTTAAGCTATGATTAGTACAATGCATCTTTTTGCATGGCGATAATTATTTGGAAGTCATTTATTGGGCCAATATGTAATGATCAATTTACACAATTTTTCCCCCCAATTTTTTTTTACAGTGCACAAATGAAAATGATCCCATATTTTTTTCACTGTATTCAACGCATGACGTAGGATGTAGGAGTAGGTTAAGCTTAGGTGAGAGTAGACACCTCTCGCAGTTCAAACAAATAGGGCTGGTCAACAAACTCAAGCTCATCGACATTTCTCTTTAAAGGGGTCCTATTATGCCTCTTTCTACAAGATGTACAATAAGTCTCTAATGTCCCCAAAGAGGGTATGTGAAGTTTTCAAAATTCCCCAAAAATAATTTTTATAGCATGTTAAAATTGTCAATTTTTGAGGGTGAGCAAAAACAGGGCAGAGCCTCAAGAGCTCATGTTAGCAGCTCCGATTACCTCATGCAGACACGCACTGAAAATGTCCGAAACTGTTCAGCCTTTTATGTTCAAACCAGAGTTGGATAATGATGGAGAGACTCAAGAAGAAATGACAACATGTAGACTGCAACAGAATGGTTGCTGAATGGTTAGTTGACGAATTTATGTAGCTGATGTGGGTTAACTATCTTGAAGTCATTAGCATATTCTGTCATGATAATCTATAAATCACTTGTGTGGTAACTGTTGTAAGATTCCTACAGAGCCAGAGAATATATGCTGCATGAAGATAGAATATGTATAGTTTATTTTAATTACGGTTTAACTTATGTTGTCATCTTGCTTTTATAACATGCTATTGCATTTGTGTTACATACAAAAAACGTGAAAAAAATGCAACAGCTTGAGCAGACTCCTAAATGTGCTCTTCTACAACAACTCTTCCTCTTCTCTAAAGCAGCCCAACATGGCCTCATACCCCTTTGTTGCGTGTACCCGGGCTAGGGTTTATGTACATTTTAGGGTTTGTGATGTCACCAACCCGGGAAGAAGCTTGTTGTAGTCCTTAAAAAGCGATTTCTGTGAAAGAAAATATCTCCCTTTTCTTTGAACTTTGAGCCTCATAACTTTGCAGATGTTGTTTATGCTCAAACAGCAACATTACACACTAACTAAAGTTAAAAAAGTGATATCATAATCAAGGACCCCTTTAAAACTTCTCATTTTAGACTTCTAATTCGGGACCGGTGTTTTGTTTTGCTCTATCCTCTGCACTTCCGTGTTCGTCAATACGTCATGCTTTGGGTCAGAGGTCACTCCTCGCCCGGAACTCGACTCGCATACGTCCGTTACCAGAAGCCAGTGATTATAGTTTATAAAGTTATAAATATGGATATTTTTTCCTACAAAGACGCATCGCTTTGCTTCAGAAGGCCTTTATGACAAAAAAAACTAATAACAATTAATCCTGGGTATTCATAAGATGCTGTTTCACACTGTGTGTTCCGCAGAAACTGGTTTCACCAAGTGCAATATATATCTGGATCATCATCTTTGTTGATCCTGGAATATCATAAGCACCACACCAATAGTATAACCTTTGGACAATAATAGAAAAACAACACGTTTGAGGGTAAAAAATGACAGAAAACATGAAAATTGCAGTGAAGAAGAGACGGTTTCATTCTTACCTTTATAGTCCGAAAAAGTCTATTCAGGAACTGAACTTTCTGAACATGTCCACTGACTTAAGGTACATGGTTGTTTGTGGATATTTACGGTTTTGTGTAACCTTGGTCCATTTTAACCTGCATACATTCTGCAAACTTGAATTTAAAGTGTTAGTTCACCCAAAAATAAAAATTATGTCATTAATTTCTTACCCTCATGTCATTTGACACCCGTAAGACCTTTGTTCATCTTTGGAACACAAATTAAGATATTTTTGTTGAAATCCGATTGCTCAGAAAGGCCTCCATTGGCAGCAATGACATTTCCTCTCTCAATAAAAGGTACTAAAGATATTTTTTTTAAAAGTCCATCTCACTACAGTGGTTCTACAATAATTTTATGAAGCAACGAATATAGTTTTTGCATCGTGGTACTCCGTGAGTTCACGTCAGAGGCCCAGACGGAAGACAAGAACTTGTTGAATAAAGTCGTTATTTAGATTTTTTTTTTTTCGCACAAAAACTATTCTCGTCGCTTCATAAAATTATTGTAGAAGCATTGTAGTGACTTTTTGACAACGTCTTTACCTTTTATGGGTCTTGAGAGAGGAAATGTCATTGCTGCCAATGGAGGCCTTTCTGCGCCATCGGATTTCAACAAAAATTTGTGTTCCGAAGATGAACGGAGGTCTTACGGGTGTCGAACGACATGAGGGTTAGTAATTAATGACTGAATTTTCATTTTTGGGTGAACTAACCCTTTAAGTGGGAGTTTACTGATTCCGTATCCATATCCTTCCAGATTTTACTCTTTTCATGCAGTGTTGATAGTACAGTTGGAAATACATAATATGAGGAATCACCATTCTAGAGCCTTTATATGCACATATTGTGTGCAGCGTTCGCCCAATCAGTGACAGACACTACAAATATGCAAAAATGGACATTAACCCAGGGTTAAGGAACGTACACACCTGATTTTTTCCTGATTTTGCAGTTGTTTTTAGGTAAACATATTTTACATTTACATTTATGCATTTGGCAGACGCTTTTATCCAAAGTGACTTTCATTGCATTAAAGGTACACACTTTGTCAGTTCTTGCTTTTCCTGGGAATCGAACCCATGACCTAGGCGTTGCTAGTGTCACGCTCTATTGTTTCAGCTACAGTAAAGCTATTTTGTTGATCCTGGCAAAACATTCCTGTCCGAAAATGTAGTCCTAACCAAATCCCTACCCCTAAACCTAACCCTACCCATAAGTTATCCCTAAAATCAGAGGGAAATTATAGGTAGAAACACCAAACCCTGTTTGTAAGCCTAAACTTGACATAAACTGTGAACTTGTTTCATAACCCCGGGTAAAAAGCAGTGCTAACCCCACTTCTAAATTACAAGTGTGAAACGTTCCTTTACCCAGGGTTAAAAGTAGTGTTTAGAATGACAATATCCCAGGGTTAAGCTGTGTGAAAAGTATTGATGGGTTTGTGAATATGGAAGGGACTTTTCAGTTTGTTCATTTTTTGTGAGCTTATGGAGAAAATAAACTCATTTAAAATCACTTTTTACACTCTCACTATAATTTAATGTCCAGCAGCATCAAAGAAGGGTTCATGATTTCGTTTTGCTGAACCAACAAATGTAACTTACACATTTGAAATTCATGAAACAATGGTAATGGAAATTATCAATTATGATTAAACATTTTTGGAATACAATTACTGACTTGTATGCCTTGCTTACTCATTCTTTAGGCATTCTAGATAAACAATTAAAACATATTTTCAAATTTTTTGCATAATTTGACAAAGTTATAGCTTCATTGGAAGTGACAGACATTAATAATATTCGTAATAAATGTATTCACTGATCACGTTTCATATCTTATGCATGCATGCTCTTCATTAACATGGTAAGTAAGTAACTTTTGATAAAACTTTATTAGAGCCAGAAATGTTAGTTGTGGTGTTAATAATGCTCAAATTGATATGCATTTACTACCATTCAAAAAACCAGGGGCAGATATTTTTTGTGTTGGTTTGTTTTTATAAGAACATAATTTTATTCAGCAAGGATTCATTGATTTTGATCAAAAGTGGCAATAATGACATTTACCAATTTTCAACTAAAAGCTGCTTTTTTGAACTTTTTTATTCATCAAAGAATCCTTATGAGGAATTTTCATTTTAAGATTAAAAGTCTGGCTCTGGCGCAACAATAAAATACAGTTTACAAAAGGCATATGAAAAGTAGCAAAAATAAATAAAGGCACTGCAACAAGGCTTCCAAGACAGTTTAATGTATTTTAATGTTCATTTAACAAAAAGAGGGGGAGAAAAAATCTTCTCAACTTCTGGAACTTCTAAAAGTGCCCGTGGTTGAAGAACCAAACCCAGGAAAGAGAGCAATGGGGTGGGAGAGAAAATATTAAATTATACAATTTTTTGAATAATTTCAAAGAGTTCTGGAAAACAGACTTACTTAGGAGACTCTTTATATTAATCTTAAAAAATCCATCAGAGAGAGTTTTCGCACCCTCACCACTTTTGTTTTTCGCCCCAGGTGTCCTCTCTGCAGCCGGAGGAAGTAGAGAAGAAATGGAGAAGTGTCTCCACTCATCTGGAGGCGGCTACGGTTGGTTACAAAAACCGTATGTTCCTCACCTACAGCAGCGGCGCCAGTATCCTGGCACATCCCAATTCCCTGGCTCGGCTAATAAACCCCCGCCTGTATGAATTTCTGACAGGCTATGTCGGTCAAAGCAAGCGGTTTGGTATTGTAGCAATGGACTTTCCTGGTGCCAAGTTAGCGCAAACTATTATAGGCTTCAATTATTGAGACTCAACAGCAGGGCGTCAGGACCAATACGCCTGGAACTCACCAAAATACTTCATTAATTGACACAAATCCCAGTCATACTGTGACTCAAATTACCCATACCCTTGAAATGTCCATAACCGTGACAGAAAAAGTTTGAGCTTGCTGGCAAATTTTGGAATATCTGACTTAATAAAGCCATTATGACAAAGTTTGAAATGAAATGCTCTCCGGTCACTTCATAAGGACTTTAATAAGATAATCTGCATTTTCATGCACACTGAAAATAGAACACACTGTCCTCCTTTTTGTGTACGACACAAATAGAAGCTGTTAAAGTCTCCCTGTGGTGAAAATCAAGTTTTAATGTTGTTTATATGTCTGTGTGGTGTTTTAACTATGCTTTAAGACCATGTTCAAATTCATAAGTCAACGCCATTGTTGAGAATTTTCTCTTTAAAACTGCAGTGAATCAAAGACAAAAACCAATCACGTCTAGGTGCTGGCGGGCTTTAGCATATCATTAACTATTCTCTGGAGTCTCAAGGGAAGCCAAATTATTACGGTATATTTTTTTGTTGATATGAAAAATCAACAAATCAACATATTTAGTAATAAAGTGGATGAATTATGTATATGATGTTTATTACAATGTTATGATGAACTATATGCCTTTCTCCACTGATGTTCTAAGTTGTTCTAAGCGTTTAAGGATACTGACTGATACTGAAGGCAGACTGAGATGGCAAACGGGAACATGGTTTGTGTAACATTAGCAACAGATTATTTGCTGTTTAATAACGTAGTCAAGCAAAAGGATAATCATATTAACTACCATTATGTGTCTGATGTTTTAAAGAGCAGCATTGTGCAGCGTTCAGCTCAGTAAGTTTGCGGACTGTATTTCTGAGCTTGTGCGAGTGAGTGGGGGTGGGGCTAATTTGCATATTCATGAATCAGCGTATACTAAATTAAGCAAGGGTGTTACACAAGCTATTTTAAGGCACAAATAATTTTTTTTCAAAGGAAAAAACTTTTACATATGTCATTTTGGTGATCAAAGATGAGTTTAAAGGGATACATTTAATGACTACAGGGGGACTTTAACTGACATCCATCTCAGAAATGTCTTCAGCAAGTCGAGTAACCTCAACGTAGAACAAAAGTTTGATTTTCAGTAGTATTACATAAGCCTCAGATGTTACAAACAGAAACTTTCTCACTAACACTGTTGGTTTTATGTTCTGTTCTATTTCAAGGACAAGTTCAAGTTTTAAATCAAATCTCTGTCACAGTGGTGGAGCGCTGTTGTTTGCCCCCGATGCTTATCTCAATGACAGGGTCTGCAATGAGTCATCTGTGCAGAAGGAAACGTTTATGTGTGCAGCACTGAAATCTAAATATAATACTGTTTATATTAATACATCATTCAAAAGTGCCTGAACATATATATATATATATATATATATATATATATATATATATATATATATATATATATATATATATATATATATATATATATATATATATATATATATATATATATATATATATATTAAAAAAAGAAACTTAATCTGGCCGAACTGTTCAAGGAAAAGCCAAAAAAACATGCATGCATCTGCTAAGGCTGGAAAACACTACACTGCTTTTAAAATCTGAACAGATTTTAATACACAAGGCTCTTACCGTCTTTGTAAATGGTTACAGAAAAAAAAAACTGGGCATCATACGCTAATTCATTAGTTCTGAACACAACCGTGAAACATATGAACATTGTTGCTACATACGCATGAAAGATAAAAAAAGATTTTTTATTCTAAAATCGGCTCAAAGTATCAAATACACTATACTGCCAAACGTTTTGGGACGCCTGCCTTTACATGCACATGAACTTTAATGACATCCCATTCTTAATCCGTAGGGTTTAATATGGAGTTGGCCCACCAGGCAGTAATAACAGCTTCAGCTCTTCCACAAGGTTTAGGAGTGTGTTTATGGACCATTCTTCTAGAAGCGCTTTTGTGAGGTCAGGCTCTGATGTTGGATGAGAAGGCCTGGCGCACAGTCTCCGCTCTAATTCATCCCAAAGGTGTTATATCGGATTGAGGTCAGGACTCTGTGCAGGCCAGTCAAGTTCCTCCACACCAAACCCGCTCATCCATGTCTTTATGGACCTTACTTTGTGCACTGGTGCGCAGTCATGTTGGAACAGGAAGGGGCCATCCCCAAACTGTTTCCACAAAGTTGGGAGCATGAAATTGTCCAAAATGTCTTGGTATGCTGAAGCATTAAGGGTTCCTTTCACTGGAACTAAGGGGCCAAGCCCAAACCCTGAAAAACAACCCCCACACCATAATCCCCCCTCCACCAAACTTTACACTTGGCACAATGCAGTCAGGCAAGTACCATTCTCCCGGCAACCGCCAAACCCAGACTCGTCCATCGGATTTCCAGGCAGAGAAGCATGATTCGTCACTCCAGAGAACACGTCTCCACTGCTCTAGAGTCCAGTGGCGGCGTGCTTTCTGCATCTGACCCTTTGCATGGCACTTGCTTGGATGCAGCCGCTCCACCATGGAAACCCATTCCATGAAGCTCTCCAAGCACTGTTCTTGAGCCAATCTGAAAGCCACACGAAGCTTGTAGGTCTGTAGTTATTGACTGGCGACTTCTGCGTACTGTGCACCTCGGAATGCGCTGACCCCGCTCTGTGATTTTACGTGGCCTACCACTTAGTGGCTGAGTTGCTGTTGTTCCCAATTGCTTCACTTTGTTATAATACCACAAACAGTTGACCATGGAATATTTAGTAGTGAGGAAATTCCACAAATTGACTTATTGCACAGGCAACCTATCACGGTACCACGCTTGAATTCACTGAGCTCCTGAGAGTGACCTATTCTTTCACAAATGTTTGTAGAAGCAGTCTGCATGCCTAGGTGCTTGATTTTATACACGTTTGTCCATGGAAATGATTGGAACACTTGAATTTAATGATTTGGAGGGGTGTCCCAATACTGTTGCTAATATAGTGTATGTTTGATATCCTCTGACTGGATGGAATCATAGTCTGAAGCTAGAAAATCGAAGTCTGTGCCATTCATACAAAATCTGAAGACTGGCTCTGACTTTTGACAGCTAGTTTCAGCTCCTTCAGACTGTAAAATGGGACAAATATCTGGGCAAAAGCCATGTAGTGTATGGAAGCCTTTCCTGTACATCCGCAATGTGCTTGCATGAATTCTGTTCTCAGATGAAGCTTTTGCAGAAAGCCTTGGCCCTACGCGAGGCACTTGACGGTTAACTGGCTGTGGAAAACAGCAGGAGGTAACTAGCTTTACATCTTTAATGTCACGCTTCTGTGTCCCATCATCTCTTTCCCCCGTGTCTATGACATCACATGAGTGTTCCCGTCCCTGGCTCTGCACCCCCGGGTAACAAGGCACGGAGAACGACACCCCATGAGAGGAACAGAAGGATGACAGAAGGTGTGTGAATGTGTTTAGCGCTGTGTCCAAATCGTTTTTCCTCCCTCTGCTGCATGCAGATTGGGACAATGAAAAAGCGAGCTGCAAATTTGATGCAAGACAGGCTGTGACTGAAGACGACAACAAGGCCAACACACATTTTGAGTGAAAGACACCAGTGTTGTTACTTGGGGTGAGAATCTTATGAAGTTTAATGACTATGATTCATCTTCTTGTTTAAAGATTTAGTTACCTAACAGTTCCATGAATGATACTTTTGAATTTGAGGAAGACATGTTTAGGTAAAAGAAATGCAATTCTGTTGCCAAATGCTGGGGTTATTTTAACAATAATAGTAAAAGAACAGATTGTGTTAACACATTTTATTCATCCCTTATTTTTATATGAGGAAATTAGTAACTTGCGGTTCAGTAAGTGAGTCAGATGAAGTTTTTGTGATTCACTAAAAAGAACCAGTTCATGATAGTCTTTCACCTAGAAATCTGACTTGTCACTCTGTTTGTATAGTTTAGCTAAAAAGGACTGGAAGTATGCTTTTAATTCACTTTAAAGGGTCAGTTCACCCAAAAAGGAAAATTCTGTCATTAATTACTTACCCTCATGTCGTTGGACACCTGTAATACCTCCGTTCATCTTCGGAACATAAATTAAGATATTTTAGTTGAAATCCGATGGCTCAGAAAGGCCTCCATTGGCACAATGCACTTTACACTCTCAAGACCCATAAAAGGTACTAAAGACATCGTTACAAAGTCCATCTCACTACAGTGGTTCTACAATAACTTTATGAAGCGATGAGAATAGTTTTTGTGCGCAAAAAAAAACCTAAATAACAACTTATATAGTGATGACCGATTTCAAAACACGGCATCATGAAGCTTCGAAGCGTTATGAATCAGCGAGTCGAATCATGATTCGGATTGCGTGTCAAACCGCCAAACTGCTGAAATCACATGACTTAGGCGATCCAAATCGCTGAATCGACTCACTGATTCATTAAGCTTCGAAGTTGACTTAATGAGTCATGGGTGTGTTTTGGGCGTTAATGTGCAATAAACCAATCAGATCCCATTCCCTTTAAAAGCCAGTTGCGGTTGCACCATGGCGGATTATTATTATTATTATTTTTATATTTAAAAATGTTTGTGTGCTGCGTCCCTGTGTGTGTAATAAGCAAAGTGCACGCGCATTGTGCACCCGCATATAGGCGCATATAACTAAAGCGCCTTTTAAATAACACAAAAATACTGCAAAATACTACTAGGTTTTTGTTGGTCAATGGCGCGTTTTCAGCTGCAGGCGACATAGTCTCAGCCTCAGACGTCATGCCCACGGACCGCTGGCTGAACGTCTGATGCATATGGCACACTTATCTGGAAACACTTCAGGAGTTTCAAAGTCGTTTTCTGATTGGCTGAATTCTACAGGATGTCCGCGAGACATGTGTTGCATTCCTTAACGGTCCTGCTAGAAACAAATGCCGCGACTCCAAACTCCCTCGTGGAAGAAGAACACGTCATGTTTACAACTGTGACAATGAGCTCTTACCAGGATCAACTAAACACTGGATTTTCAAAAGTATGTGAGGTTCGCGGCTCCACTGTTGCAGTAAACCTGCACAACGTTCATGAATAATTTATTAGATGCACGCTGGTCTGTTATTGCAGGGACATCGACTTTACATTTTTCACGCTTCTAAACATGACGCGGAACAAAACGAACTGTGATTTGTTGTGTTACATGTCAGTCAAACGTCCTCTTGGGCGGTCCTCGAATAATGAAAACTGCGATGGAGTCCATACCTTCTGCCATCAGTCTGAAGGTCTGGCTACGCGAGACTACAAGGCGACATAACTGCAGCATGTAGTCATAATAAATTTATTTTTAATGTCCGTCGGTGTGCCATGCATATCGTTTTCTTCAGTGTTGGGGAAAGTTACTTTTAATACATTATAATATTGTTTTACTCCCTTAAATTACTAATTGCGTTCCTTATTTACTTTTTATGTACTTAAAATGTCCTTGCTGCATATGTTACATGCACTTACCATAGTAATAACTGTAAATGATGCATAATTGCATGCAACTAACCCTCAACCAAACCCTAATTCATCCTAACCCTATAGTAAGTATATGTTGTTAATTAATATAATTACATTGTAACAATGTCACCTTGAAATGTGTTATGTTAATTTTGTGTTACATTTTCTTACATGTTGGAACAGGAAGGGGCCATCCCTAAACTGTTCCCACAAAGTTGGGAGCATGAAATTGTCCAAAATGTCTTGGTATGCTGAAGCATTAAGGGTTCCTTTCACTGGAACTAAGGGGCCAAGCCCAAACCCTGAAAAACAACCCCCACACCATAATCCCCCCTCCACCAAACTTTACACTTGGCACAATGCAGTCAGGCAAGTACCATTCTCCCGGCAAC
The DNA here is from genome assembly GCF_949357685.1 of Gobio gobio. Lineage (NCBI taxonomy): Eukaryota > Metazoa > Chordata > Actinopteri > Cypriniformes > Gobionidae > Gobio > Gobio gobio. Next base: position 40,824,241 of record NC_137104.1, read on the forward strand.
CGCCAAACCCAGACTCGTCCATCGGATTTCCAGGCAGGGAAGCATGATTCGTCACTCCAGAGAACACGTCTCCACTGCTCTAGAGTCCAGTGGCGGCGTGCTTTCTGCATCTGACCCTTTGCATGGCACTTGCTTGGATGCAGCCGCTCCACCATGGAAACCCATTCCATGAAGCTCTCTAAGCACTGTTCTTGAGCCAATCTGAAAGCCACACGAAGCTTGTAGGTCTGTAGTTATTGACTGGCGACTTCTGCGTACTGTGCACCTCGGAATGCGCTCGGAATTTAAGGGAATACTCCCTTAAATTACTAATTGCGTTCCTTATTTACTTTTTATGTACTTAAAATGTCCTTGCTGCATATGTTACATGCACTTACCATAGTAATAACTGTAAATGATGCATAATTGCATGCAACTAACCCTCAACCAAACCCTAATTCATCCTAACCCTATAGTAAGTATATGTTGTTAATTAATATAATTACATTGTAACAATGTCACCTTGAAATGTGTTATGTTAATTTTGTGTTACATTTTCTTAGTTGGGCTAGGCTTGTTTGTTTATTTTTTAATAATAAAAAAAGTTACATTTTTGGCAAATGTAAAGGCCCTTTCACACCAATAAATAAGCTTTAGGTTGAAGGAAAAGCAAATTAGAACAGCTCAAACTAACCTTTCAGCTGTGCAGCCATTCTGGATTACAGGAGAATAGGATGCAGGAGATAAAAGTCTTATTTCAGCAATAAAAAAAAATGAAACACAAAAGTGGTTTATCTAAATTGCATGATGACGTCAGGAACCTATGAATCAGCTTTTTGAACCGGTTCATTTAGCCGAACTGTCCGAAAAGAACCGGTTCACGGAAATGAATCGGACTTTGCATGATCAATAGTGTGCCGGCAGGACACGACAAGGACAGGTAAATACAGATCCCAAACATAGTTTAATTTAAAGTAATTTCAAAGCAGGCAGTCAAGCAATAGTACAACACATCTAACATAACGGAGATCGGACAGAGATTGAAGGAACGGAAGGAACTTAAATAGTGAACACAATGAGGATAATGATGACACACACCTGACACAGATGAACTAATGCTGCGTTCCAGGCAGGTTTTTGAGCCCGTAAATTACTACTTCAAACCACGACTCACGACGTTCCAGGCAAAGTCACGCCAAACTGCCTGAGCGCAAGGTATTGTGATAGCTAGATGTAAACAAAGCATGGCGGACTGTTATGCTCAATTACAATCATTTCAATCGCCAAAGGTGCTTACTCCTTGCTTATTTGAGGGAAAGGAAGGAGGAAAAACAGTGCATAAGGCAAGAGAAGCTGTCATACCTTTTATTATACGTTATTTGTATATTCCCACCGCATCCGTAAGGGCTGCCGTTGTTGTTTCGCGGGCTATGTGACGTCAGAGCTCATAACTGGGAGTACATCGATCTAGTACGAGTTCATTGGGAAGTCACGGGTTTGACTACCGTTCCAGTGCACTTTCACAGGTAGAAGGTTGGAAATACACGGGTTACAGGTTGCCTGGAACGCAGCATAATAATAATGGTAACCGGGGAGACAGACGAGTGGCGGGAAACAGAACAAAGGAACACGTGACAGATACAAACAAACTGAAAGTCCAATCAAACTGAACACAGTGGTGACAATAACATTAAAAAATAGTTTCACTTGAATTTTAGGTGCCTTGCTGCTGCACAAAGTAAATAACACCAATTACAACAGCCAGAACACATTTCGGCAATGTGTTAGGCACAGTGCGTCACGGTGCTTAAATCAATCTGTCTTTTAGCCTGAATGGTCTTTAATGACAAGTCATTTGTGCAATGCAACCCTTGCTGGTCTGAATTTTTCCTGCTCAGTGTGCATTAGCTTGGCTGAATTGATTTTATAATGTAAAAAAAAAAAAAATCTTAGAGGAGTGTTAAGCCTGGTGCGGTCATTAACCTGGTCCCTTCTTTGTCCTTGAATATTACTGGTCTGATTTGTACAAATTCATCATCGACTTTCTTTGCATGAGTCATAAGACCTAATTGTAATGCACTTACAAAAAGTGCCTAGGTACTAAATTACACTGCCATTAGCTCAAATTAAACTTCCTTGTGTAATGAGACAAAACTAGTTCATCAGCTCCAGTGATATAGACTGTTGCTTTAGCTATGGCTTTTCTAACAGCACTTGAACTAATAACCTTACTGACTAACATGTCCTTTAGAGAGTCAAAGACTATTGTACTCTGTTCCTATAGTTAACTACAATTAGCAAACAGAGTATTTATTAGTTTTGTTGAGTAACTTCTGGAAGCTTGAGTAAATATATTAGCTTTCCATTACACCCAGCAGCATTTGTATTTGGGCATAACTGCATTTTTCATTATTAAATACAGCAGGGCCGTAACCACCATAGACAATGAGGGGGACAAGTCCCCCCGAATAATTAGAAATTACCAAATTGTCCCCCCCTAATAATTGGTATTCTTGATGCTGCTCTGCTGTACTCTATTAAACACCGCTCTGGGGGGCGTTTCCTGTACAACAATGTAACTCACTGCTTAACTACCATAGTACGATGCATCGTTGAAGAAATCAACTAGCTACTGACGGCTGTTTCCCGAAACCATATTGTCGCAAATTTGTGCCACGTTGGTTAATGATGTCACGCAGGCGGTGGAGTAATAACTTATTTTAATGAATCCGTTTAAGGTTGAATTAATGCTACACTGTAAAAAAAATTCAGGTCTCCAATTGAAAATTTTCTAGTGACCGATCACATCAAAATTTTTCAGTTGGCCAAATTGAATTTCTGTGAATTGATGCAATTTAATTCAATTAAAATTCAAGAAATTCAATTTGAACAACTAAAAAATTTAGATGTGATCGGTCACTAGAAAATTTTCAATTGGAGACCAGATTTTTTTTTACAGTGTAGATTTTTTGCTATAAATTATGAACATGGCATCTGAGCACTAATTCTCAGTTATTTTGCGTTATTTCCAGATTCAATCATTGGCTCGTCCACGTACTAGAGCACGTACGTACATGCATGCTCTTTAAAAACAGTGCTTTAAATCTCTTGACAAACTAAAAGACGTAAATGACATTTGTATGTATTCTAAATAAAAGATATAGGTTGCACTGAATGTCAGCTTGCTTATTATCTCAAGATAAGGATTTATTAAGTCCACATGTTATGAAAAAAAAAAGAAACTATGCTACTAACCACAGGTCGAGCGCTGTCGTTCCAACCACGCAACTGTGCCATGCTGTTTGCGAACGTTTGTTGGAACTATGGTTTTGGGAAACACTGACTCTTTGAACTATGCTGATAATGTAACGTACTGCTCTGAGTCAGAAGGTTGAGGATCCAAACGCAGCTTTATTGAGAGGGTAATCCACAATCGTAGTCAAAAACAGGCAAGAGGTCATAACAGGTAAGCAGTCCAAACAGGCAAACAAGACAGGAGAGACAGGCAAACGGGTAATCCACGGAACAGGCAAGAAATCCAAAACCAAGAGACATGAAACCAGGGAGAATGCTCAGAAATGCAGTATAGACAAACAAACAAGACTTAGCAATGATTGACAGAATGAACAGGCTTATATAGGGTGAACTAGGTAATGGGGTGCAGGTGGATGTAATCAATGGGTGTTGAAGAGTCCGGGCAAAGGATTATGAGAGATGTAGTCCTTGATGGAGTGACAGTCTGGAGTGGAGTGCCCTCAGGTGGTTCTCATGGGGACTCACACTGGTGAATTGTGACAGATAATAACTTGCAACCATAGTTGGCTAACGACGCTTTCGGGAAATGCACCCCTGTTTGTTGCTAGGATGACAAATGTTAAATTTTTAGGTTGGTCTGCCTTAGTGGTCTAACAGCGCTCGTCACTGTTAGAATGAGTGAGATGGCCAATCAAATCCAAGAAGGCGGGGCTTACTGTGCGAATTCCAAAGCAACACTTTAGTTATAGCAGTGAAAGAGTGCGTCATAAGATGACGTTTTACGATAAAATCATTCAATGACCAACAATAATATCAAGTGATGCAAGCTACTTGACATTTTTAATGAAATTTCACCATTTTGAATTTTAAATATGACATTATTTATGTAAATCATATCTGGATTTGACGTGACAAGAAAATATTTGCCTTTTTACATATTAAGCAGATGAAAATCAGAGTGAATGTGCATATTAAAAAATATATATATTATTTGCAAATATTTTACTTCATAACCACAATAGAACTGGAACTTTTACCATTCTTATTTATTTTTCTTTATTTCCTTAAATCCTTTAATAATTTAATTCCTAAAAACTTTGGTCTTATTGGTCGCCTGTATTTTTTCGTGTACAGACGATAATGTTGTTGAAAACATGCTACCAGGCCAGTAGTTGGCGATGTCTCTTTGTAAAGAAACGCTACATGCCAGTAGACTGGGTCCTTTTCCACACTAATACTTTTTCATTTGAAAACGCTTCTTTTTCTCTCCGTTTTGGCCTTCTGTCCACACTGAGACTGTGTTTTTGTCCTGTGAAAACAGCTTTTTGAAAACGCTTTTGCCAAGTGGATATATTTGAAAACGCCGTTTAGCGTTGTTATGTGGACTGTGAAAACAGATTTGAAAACGATGATGTATGTTTAGTCATGTGATGCATATTGAACCGATAATTATGCATATGTTTATTACTACTAATTCTACTAATTAGTACTAATTCTATTGTGCTTGTTATGTGCTAGGCTATTCACTTTCACACTGTTGCTAAAGATATGTTCCTTTGTACACTCTTCATATCCCAGTCCTGCAAAGATGACAGAAAGCTTACTCGCAACTGCTGTCCTGCAAAACGGTTGTGTTTAGACCAAACATATAACGGGGACTGAGCGACCTGGATGCATCAGTGAATGGTGAGATATTTTGTAATCTCTTTCCCTGCCATTGAAGAGTTATCTCGTGTTTTATGAGAAAATGTTTCGCTGCAATCGACAAGATTTCACGGGTTTCCATGTTAAAAGCTAGGGGGCGCTATTACGCATCTCCTGATCGAGTACAGCATCCCCAGATCAAAACACAGGCAACCCAGACAGCAATATAGTGTCGGCACAGTGTCTGGGCAGAGCGATCTCATATGTAAGAAGATGCAAATGAAAAATAATGCGATCATCAACAATAAGCAGCATATAAAAAAAAACGGCCTAATGTTATCAATTGAAATGTCAACCCCGGAAGTTGTGAAGCTTTGGGGGTGTTGATGGACACGATCTACTCCATCTATGTTTTGATCATCATTGTGAATCCGACCCATGCGATTTTCTTAGCTTTTTGCTCAAATTTTTTTTAATGAAACTTATCCACATTCAAGTGTTGATAAAAAAAGATGCATGAAGCTAGAATAAAACAGGATTTTTGGTTTAAAAGCAGAGGGTCTGTTATTTCTTTTCATATATTGCATGTTCAGATATTCATACAACAAAATATTCTGGGGGGCATGACATTTTTCTGAAAATGACCAAAAATGCCGGTGGTGGCTGGCAACTTAAAAAAAAGAAATAAAATAAAAACGCTGGCGGGGAAAGAGCTACATAAAATATTCTGTGCGTATCATCTCAGTAAACTTTCATAAGGTTTTACACATGGGCAGTAAGGTGAATTTAGCGTTTTCCGACATCAAATTCAAATCAAATCAAAATGTATTTATAAAGCATCTTAAAAAAACAGAGTGTACTAAAGTGCTAAGGACCAAACCAATAAGTAGCAAAGGCATCATCAAACAAATACATCTTAAGACAGGTTTTAAACATGTTTACAGGGGTAGACGATCTGATAGACATTGGTAAACCATTCCACAACTTTAGGACAGCAACTGAGAACATGCGATCTCCTTTGCCTTTTCAGCATGACCGAGAAATTTCAAGGAGCATCTGGTCTTGGGATCTCAGAGATCTCTGTGAGTAACGAAAGTTTATAAGCTCAGAAATATATTTTGGTGCCAGTCCTTGTACGGGTTTCAGTGTGGATGAGAAACTGGAAAATGCTAGTGTGGACGGAGAGCGTTTTCAAACGAAAACTCCATTTTCAAATGTATCCTGTAAATGTAGACGTAGCCTGGATGCAGAATACGCAAGCGCATTTTGTTTTCACAAAATTGAGTTTTTGTTGATAATATAGAGGCGATAATGACATTGTTTTCAAAAACGTGCATTTTGAAACATGATTTCAAAAGCTTGCATTTCCAGGCCGCCAAAATGCCGTTTTTGTGTGAATGAACCAGCAAAACGTATAAAAAAATTCCGCTCTTTGTTGAAAACGGTGCTGTGCAAATGGCTCCTAAAGGATGACAGAAGACTGTATAGGCCTATTTGTCTGAGTATGCAATTGTTTGCACTCCCATGACACTTATATGTTTTGCTGTTCTAAATTGTTTTGACCTTTTGCTCTAAACATATTAAGTTGCATTTGAAATGCTTATTGGAGATCAAATTTGTTTGACTGATGGATGCAGGGATTTTATATTTATCATTTTTACTTCCTTCTTCCTAACTTGATTAGTGAAAAGGTCCCCTAAACTTAATTTGATAAGTGATATACAGTCCAATTTGTAATCTCCATCTAACATCTTTAACAAATGCACCGTTCTTTTTTTTCAAGAGACATGTGTCGGTACAGAGAGACAGCTTGCACGGTAAACATCTCAGATTATTAGTCATTTGACACAGCTGTTTAATTGAGGTGGGACCGAGGGCTTCTCTGCAGTGAAAGACTGCGAGAACTGCACAACAAATCAAAATGTGTCATAGAAGCCGATCGGTCTCGCCGGGAACTATGGGGGAGATTCGAGCGATGATGACAACTTATGAAAAACACAGTCCGAATAAAGATAAAATGAACCGAGAGGGCAAAACATATGGAGATGGAGAAAAGAGGATAATAATACCCAAAAATAGAAAGCAGAAAGAGGAAGCAAAGGGAAAAAGAGAAAGAATAGGCGCCTTGCAGGGCAGGAAATGCTGGCAGAGAAAAGCAGGAGGGGAGGTGGAGAGAGAAAAGGGGGAGATTGGGAATCATAAAAAGAGGAAAGCGCATTTATAAACACGTCTCTATAGTAACCAACTGGTAATTTGGCTGGTGGGAGAGGGAGAGAGCAAGGGAGGGCATGAGGGAGCAGCATTTACCATAGGCCTGTTATTACGGAGAGAGAGGGGGAAGAGAGCCAGGCATAAAGGGATAAAACAAGGCTAGAGAGACGGTAATATGAAAACGAGGAATAGAGAGAAGGGCTTGCATTAGGGGAAAAGGGGTAGAGTGTGGAATAGCAAATGAAGGTTAGTAATAGGGCACAGATAGATGAGATTTGAGGGAGGAAAAAAACGAGGAAGACGAGATTACTGTATCAAACAAATTGCAATGGTCCTCAAGATCTGTCATTGCTGAGCGGCGGAAAGCTCTTATCTGATTTTAAATCACTCTTTAAAGGTTAGACCAATCAAATTTACCAAATTTGACAAGCGGAAGAAAGGAGAGCTTTCAAGGGACTGAAAAAACAACAGTTTGGGAAAATTGTTTCTCTATTGCTCTCATCTAGGGAGATTCATTGTGTGGTTATCTCAATACATATTTGCTTTGTTTGGTAGAGTTGTGATCTGAGAACCAATTTTTATTTATTAAAAAAAATCTGACATTCAGTTCTGTTAAAATAAATGTGCAGACAATAAATTATCATGTCTTTCTACACTGAAAAAAGTACATTTTACTCAACTGTTCTTTTGCAAGCTTTTGCGCTCAGATTTTTTCAGGTAAATTTCACGCATGAATCAAGCAAAATCCACTTGACTAAGTTAAGTGAATTAAGTACATCATTTTTTAGTAAGGCAAGTGTTTACACAAAATTGAATTGATTTTTAAGTCACTGATTGCTTGTCTCGGCACTGACATTAGCACATATGACAAGAATACAGTGTCACCAGCAGTGTTGGGTGATGCATTACTAAGTAATTAATTACAGTAATTAAGGCTACGTTCAGACTGAGCACGTTTACATGCACACCAGTACACTGATAACTCACAAAAATCTGCTTATTGAAATAACCTGTTGTCCGGGTTTACATGCAAACCAATAACTTGATAACGCAAGTAAACCACAGTAAAATACTTTATTAATAAATCAGGTTATTTCCCATCAATGACGTCAAAAAGTAATAATTTGCTTATCTGACTCATTACAATCTGCTTATCTGACTCATACAAATTAATATTTCGTTATGTCGGTTGTGAGTATTGCAACATGTCAGTGGGAAACTTACGGCTCATATATTATTCTCTCATGCAGTTACAGATGCAGCATTTTGACAGTACCACTTCTTCTTTTTATTATTTTTTGGGTCAAGAAAAAATTTAGTGAGAATGCTCTCTCTGTCTGGATGCACTTAAATTCACAGTAAGGACGTCACAAATCACACACGTCAATAAACCCACAGAAATCAGGTTAATGTGTTTACTGGGCAAAATCGGTGTAAGGTGCAAAAATCTAACTGTGGCGATCAGTTTATGCTCCGATACTCTGATAAAGGAAAACGGGTTACGCATTTACATGATCACGTGCATTGTCGGGTTGAGAACATGATTTGGAATGCACTCACTGTCAGCCCAAATCTGAAAAAAAATCGAGCTACATACATACACTATATTGCCAAAAGTATTGGGACACCCCTCCAAATCATTGAATTCAGGCGTACCAATCACTTCCATGGCCACAGGTGTATAAAATCAAGCACTTAGGCATGCAGATGCTTCTACAAACATTTATGAAAGAATGGGTTGCTCTCAGGAGCTCAGTGAATTCAAGCGTGATACCTTGCTACCTGTGTAATAAGTCCATTTGTAAAATTTCCTCACTACTAAATATTCCACGGTCAACTGTTAGTGGTATTATAACAACGTGGAACCAATTGGGAACAACAGCAACTAGTAGTAGGCCACGTAAACTCACAGAGCGGGGTCAGCGCATGCTGAGGCGCACAGTGCACAGCTGTCACCTCCAAACTTCGTGTGGCCTTCAGATTAGCTCAAGAACAGTGCGTAGAGAGCTTCATGGAGTGGGTTTTCATGGCTGTGAAGCTGCATCCAAGCCTTACATCACCAAGTGCAATGCAAAGTGTGGGATGCAGTGGTATAAAGCATGCCACCACTGGACTCTAGAGCAGTGGAGACGTGTTCTCTGGAGTGACGAATCACACTTCTCTGTCTGGAAATTCGATGGACGAGTCTGGACATGGTGGTTGCCAGGAGAACGGTACCTGACTGCATTGTGCCGAGTGTAAAGTTTGGTGGAGGGGGGATTATGGTGTGGGTATTTTTTTTCAGGGGTTGGGCTTGGCCTCTTAGTTCCAATGAAAGGAATTCTTAATGCTTCAGCATACCAAGACCTTTTGGACAGTTTCATGCTCCAAACTTTGTGGGAACAGTTCAGGGATGGCCCCTTCCTATTCCAACATGACTGTGCACCAGTGCACAAAGCAAGGTCCATAAAGACATGGATGAGCGAGTTTGGTTTGGAGGAACTTGTCTAACATCAGTGCCTGACCTCACAAATGCGCTTCTAAGAATGGTCAAAAATTCCCATAAACACACTCCTAAATCCTGTGGAAAGCCTTCTCAGAAGAGAGCAAAGGGTGGGCCAACTCCATATTAAACCCTACATATTAAGAATGGGATGTCATTAAAGTTCATGGACATGTAAAGGCAGGAGGCCCTAAAACTGTGGGCAAAATAGTGTATGTGGTTTTAATCACATTTCTGGAAATTCAGTCTGACTGCTCTGATCTGGTCTCGTGTGACTCACATTGCCATCGAAACCAATGCAGATATTCCGGAAAACAAAAGAGCGGCCTGGACACACAGATCTGATCTTAACAGTTACGATACACAGTGTGGACAGTCAATAATTTTAGATCAGATTCCAATCAGATATTCAAATAATTGGATTTGGACTGACAGTGTGAATGTATAGATTAAATTACTTTTCCCATGAAAATGTAAAGCAATTCTATATAAAGCCGCGTTTCCACCGAAATTACCCGGAACAATTTGTACCAGAAACTTTTTTTACAGGAACTTTTTTCCCCCCAGACCTGCTACTGTCTGCGTTTCCACTGCGGTCTAAAGTACCGTGAAGATTAGGCAAATTAGTCCGGTGATGTAGGACAGTGCGCAACTGCTCCTCCCAGTCAGCGACAGACAGTAATCAGTTTTGCGCGACACTGTCTGCAACAATAACAAGTATGGAGGAGATGCTTTTGATAGTTATGTATTGGTTTACTAAAGAGGTCATTAACAAAACTGCGGAAAAGAGATCACTGATACTAAAGCGTATTCTGAAAGCTCGTAAAGCTAGATTTAAAATGACAACGTATGTTATCAGCCATTACGGACATTGACCGATTGCTGAGACGAACGCGCGCCATCGGACAGAAAGAGCAAGACATATATTTACTGAACGCAGAAATATTTACCTGGAACTTCATTTAGAACCTGGTTCTTGCGGTCGAAACACACCGAGTACCACCCCAAAGTTCCTAGTTCCTGGGGAAAGTTCCTGCGGTGGAAACACGGATGTAATTAGTAACAAATTAACTTACCCAAAACTGGCCATCAGTTTCATAGTCAGATTCATGAACAACTGAACAGTTCACTGTACATTTTTTCAAGTTGTATATAAAACTAAGATTATTGGAGTACATTTTTCTTCAAAATTTCACATTTAATTTAGCGAGTTACTTGCCTATTCTTTGCAATATTTGTGAAATTCCCTACACATTATTTTTTTTTCATAAGCCCATCCAAATTATGAATTAATGAGTTGTAGACAAACTCATCAGTCTGAATCAACTTAGTCAGTTAATCATTTAACTCACCGAAACACTGTTATTATGTTTTTATTAACACAACCATTACTGTGTTTTGTTGTATTTGGTTGTAATACTTAAATTAGTGCAATTAATGGTTCATTTTGAAAACATTCAACATGTGCTTTTGGTAAATATGTTAAAAATTGAAAAACATAATACTGTTTTTGTTATTTGGTTTTATAATAGGAGTGTATAAGATGAGTTATTTTGGTGCTTTTGAGAATCATTAATGGAACCTTTAAGGAATTTCAGAGGGGTTACAATTGCAGTATGATGGCCACCCCTGTCATTTAAGTTTTGCTGCGATCATGTCGCTGAGAGTGAAGTAAATGACACATTTCCTGTGCCCTCTCTCCCTCAGTGTGAACAATCACCACCACTTATGACCCAGCTTTAGAGCGCAGATAATAGGGCCTGCTCTGCTCAGACGCCACTGAGGTGGGTTAGTGTTTGTGTGTGTGCGGTAGATCCCTTACGTGATAAACATACCCAAGTCTCGCAAGTTGCATTCTGTGGCAGTTCTGGTTTCAGAATTGCCTTCCAGCTGGAGACAGGGATGGAATTGAAATGGTCCGTAAATTGGACTGTCTTTTACTTCAATTTCCAAGCCAATTGCCGCCCCAAATTTTGAAATTGTATCAGAATTGACCTTGTATGTGCCAAAGTGATTTTGTTCCATACTTTTGTGCACCACACCCACACACACACCCACACACACACAGACACACACACACACACACACACACACACACACACACACACACACACACACACACACACACACACACACACACACACACACACACACACACACACACACACACACACACACACACACACACACACACACACACACACACACACACACACACACACACACACACACACACACACACACACACACACACACACACACACACACACACACACACACACACTTTGCTTTATTCCTGCATTCTTTTTGTTCTGTTTTGTGGGTTTGGATTGGATTTGTTAACCAGTGTACATAGTTTACTTTTTAAGAAGAAGAAAAAAGTAGCACTTTAAAACAAGGTTCTAATCATTAACATTAGTTAATGTAATAGCTATCATTAGCACTCATTAGCCAAGCATACTGAGGTAATCAGTGCTCACTGAAAATATCTACTCTTTCCTACATTAAACGTATTAGGAAGGGTTTTTAGTTTGTTTGCACAGTTCATTGAAAATATGCAGTTAAAAAAATCGGTTACACTTTATTTTAAGGTGTCATTGTTACTGTGTAATTATATATTATTAATTAACAACATGTATTTAATAGGGTTACAGTAGGATTAAGGTTTGGGTTAGGGATAGTTGCATATAATTATGCATCATTTACTGTTATTACTACATGTGACATATATAACAAGGACATTGTAAACTAAAGTGTTATCAAAAATGATTTGCAGATGCCTGTTTATGTCACGTTTTGACTTTGTTTAGCCTTGTTTAGAGTTTGTTTTTGATTGGTTTTCAATGTGTTTTCTGTTTAGTTCATGCCTGAGGCATCATCCACACGAAACCAGTTCTTATTTCTCCCTCAAGAAATATCTGCGTACACACGAAACCACTGAAACCGACTCAAAACGATGTAGTATACATGCCAGACCAGTATGTGGCGCTGTAATTCTGCCACAGAAATGCACTAAAACGGAGAAGAAGAGTTGTGGCTAGAAGGCAGACCAGATTGGGTTTTTAATAACCTACCCCAACCCTAAACCTACCATTACAATAATGCAAATACAGTAATTAAATGATGCAATATTGATGTGCGCATGCCCAGTGGCCGTAGCTGTATCCCGTCTAGTCTTTACCGTGCGGGACGTGGTGTGATGACATCACCATTTCACAAAATATATGCCTACATTTTGGCTGTACACACAAAAACGCAAGGGTGTCAGTTTCAGATTTATCCACTCTGAGATAAAAAATACCGGTTTCAGGCACCTAAAACGGCGGATCCGTCTGGACGAAACGTTGATACGATACAATATTATGTATACAGCACCCTGTCCGCCAAAAAAAAAAAACGACTCTATAGGTCGTTTTTTAAGCACCTTATTACGACCTTTATTTACGTTTTAAAGTCATTCGCCCTCTAGCTGGTGTAAAAATAATGACAGTGTAGTGTTACGTCTGTCGTCATGAAATGACGTATGACTGTCGTTACCAATCAAAATGCGTGTTCATTTAAATGCAATGTGTGGACTTTTTATCACCATTTGTCATATTTCCATTTAGCAAAAATCTTTTTTTATTAACAATTACAACCACCCCACCCCTAGACCTACCCAGTGATTTATAGTGCATATACACTTTATGAGCACGTGTATTCCCTGGGATCAAACCCACGATTACATGATCACATGATTACATGATTACATGATGTTGTATTTTGAAATGCTCTATCAATTGAGCTACACAAAATCCGAAATATGATGCCAATAAAAGAAAACATAGCATTAATATTAAATATCGTCCTGTTGTCGATAGGGGCACACCTTTAGTAAACACTCCTATGGGTCGTATTTCATTAATTAAAATGAAAGTGTCCTGTTGTCGATAGGGGCGCAACTTTAGTAAACGCTCCTATGGGTCGTATATCAGGGAAGTGACAAACGACCTATAGGCTATAAGCGTATTGGTTGGAGGACATGTTGGTATAAAGCTAAACGCGTCTCCATGTGGACGGGGCCTGAGTTTTCTTGTCAGTCTTCTAGTGTGTTTATTAGTATCAGTTCTCCTCTGTTCTGTCACTGTTTGCTTCTATGGTTACTGATATAGTTAGTTCTGTTCAGGTGTGTCTCATTAATTAGTCTCATTAGTTCCTCTGTTTGGTGTAAATTAAAGCCCTGTGTTTCTTTCAGTTCTCTGTCAGCCCTCATCTTTGCTTTGTTGGTTGATATGTTGCTGCTACGGAATATTCTCCAGTGTTTTTGTAAAGTTTTGAGTTCATTTGATAAGTTTAATAAAAGGGAGCTGCTGCGTCTAGATAACTCTCCTTTGCGCTGCAACCATCAATTTACCTGTGGTCTTTATTTGTATATACTAAATAGCATTACATGGTAGCTTTACAAAATAATATTTACTTAAATGCGGTTGTTGATCAGTATTAGCAATGTTCGCTTCATGAACAAATGATTCCTTGGGTTAAAACTTTGCAGAATCAGTTGAACAGTTTCACAAAACAGGTCTCGTAAGCCTAAATTTATTGTAAGGCATATGATGCTTTTATGAAATACAGCCGTGCATGATTCATTAACAAATTAAACTCAACAATTAAAAAAAACTAGGACCTAAAAGAATCACAGAACCGATTCTTTGAATCACTGAATCACTGAACTGCTTGAATGAACCGACTGATTTTCTAGTGGTTATAGTGGTATTTAGTGTAAGTTAACCTGTTAAAGTTTAATTATGTCACCCTAATTGAAAATTGTGGCAGATAAATTAGTCAAATTGCAAGAAACGTATAAAAAGGGAAACAAATAATAATAAAAAAATCTTCAATGTAGTATTTATTAGTAGCTTACACTGTAGATTGACTAGTTGAACTGGAGACGCTGGTATCAACCTTCTATGGCAACCACACTGGTGGTGCTGTTTCTCCTTCTGGGAGTCAATTGGGACACCTGAGAATAACAGTAGAGAACACAGTTTCACCAGCACTAGCTAGACCCCCAGAGACTGGTTCCCTTGATAGGGGGAAAATGAAAACTCCCAGCCTAGAATGCTACATTAATCACATATGCAGTCCCACTGGACTAGCCAGGTCGCACTGCTAGGGTTGAACCACAGTGAGTAGAGTATTAACAGCCGTGTACCACTGTCTCCGTGAGTGATGGTGGAACCCTCTAAAGGGAGTTTTCTCCTTAATTCATAAGCTGGAGAAGGTGGAATGGGACTCAATGTCACACTAACATCGCTAACAGCGAGCAAAACAAAACCCAGCCCAACCCAGCAGGGTACCGTGGACCTATAAAGGCATGCTGTCAAGATTAATGGGCAGAACAAATCTACTTATATGCAGCCTACTCGTGCCCTGACCTGAGGTAGATTTGAGGTACCATATTTCTTATATGTTTTGACTGTTGCGTCGTGAGAAAGGCCCATAGGGAAATATATAAGGAACTAATGGTTGTCTGATATGACACTCAGAGTGATTACAACTGTTATATTTGTAAAGCTGTCATACAGTGCCAGTGTTTAAGACTTCTTGGTTCTAAAAGTGTTTTCCCATGGATTCAAGGAACATGTATCCTTAGAAACACTTTGCAACAACGTTTAATTTGAACGTTTTTTAATAAAAAATTCCCAATGCATTAGATATCATGAACTAACAATTAACAATACTTTTTCATTTTTATTTATTCGAGTTATTCAACTTTTATTTATTTGTTTATTTTAGGATACTGCCGTTTTTTTATTAAAATGTGTTATGTATTATTTTGCAGCACATTAACCCTTAAACTCATACCTTGGGTCTTTAGTTACCCCGGGACGTCAATAATTGAATCTTTGATGACTGAATAAGTGCAAGGTGGCAATGTCTGATACACAACGATGACGTGACGTTTCACTAATAGTTACCACAGGCAGAAAACAAAAAAAAAATAGGAAGTATCATCTGAAAAACTTGAAATGGCTCAGCGATTTACTGCAGAGGAAGTACTGAACCAAATCAAATATTAGTGTCCACATAGATCCCAGTGATGCCAGTCTTTGTGAAACACAACACATTAAATGTGTCCAATACTTCTTGCCCTTTCGCTCAAAACGTTTGTTGCCTCGCAGAAATATCGCCATTATCTATCCATTATCATTTCTAAACGCCCTCATAGACTTGACAATATATTCCTCAGCCAATTATGACTCAGTGGAATGGAAAAAATGTCTGAACATAAGTACTGAACGCAATCAAATATTAGTGTCACTGTCACTTGATAGTGGATCTGGTGAAGAAGCTGTCAGCAATCAAAATATTGTTTTGAAAATGTTGAAATGATAGTTTTGAGAATATGTTTGAGATGGCGAATATGAGCCAGATACTGAATGTAATGAGCTCTGATGAGGACAGCGATGATAAAACATCTGCTCAAACTGAACCCTTCCAAGCTCCAAAAGGTAACAAAATATGCTTTATTTTATTCTTCTGTAATTGTTACTCTAATATTAATAGTTGTATATTAACATCATGCAGTAGAGGTCCATTTGTGTTAGATATACTAGATCTGCTAAATACCCAAATGTGTAATAATGATTGCCGAAACATTCATGCATTTAAGGGTTAATACAGTATATACAGCAGGCCTACTTACAAAAAAAAGTATAATTTTTCATTATTCATTAGAAAGCATAGTGAAGTGAAGAAATATCCATTATTATTTTGGATACACATCCATAATCCTTTTTACATATCTGCTAATATGGTAGGCTCCTGTTTTTGTCTCATTTGCCAGCTAAATGAATCAATATAATTGATGTGTTTTTCAACATTTTTAAACAAAAGTTTTTCTACTTTTAATATATTATGCACAAACATTAAATAGCAATGATGAACAATAGTATGTGTATACTTTAACATTGAACTAGATTAATAAATGCTGTAAAATGTTTTATTTTTAGTTCATGAAATCTAACACATTAACCAGTGATAATGAATTGATCCTTTCTGTAAAGTGTTGCCATATTCTTTTTCCTGAGTGAAAGGATAGCCGGTTTCAATTCAAAAACAATCAATAACACTTTATAGCGCAACAACAGCAGTTTATGTAGGAACTCTGTTCGCTTTTGTAGCAGATGAAATGCCAACTCTCATTCCAGCAGAACTAAGAGTGGACTTCCACTCCAAATAGATCCCAGTGATGCCAGTCTTTGTGAAACACAACACTTAAATGTGTCCAGATAGAGCTTCTAGCCTTTTCTCTCAAAATGTTTGTTGCCTCGCAGAAATATCGCCATTATCTATCCATTATCATTTCTAAACGCCCTCGTAGACTTGTTACTAGATTCCTCAGGCAATTATGACTCAGTGGAATGGAAAAAATGGAGTGCCGTTTCACAGTTTTTATGTGCGTGAGTGTGTTTGTACATCGCTCTCATCCGTCTCAGCCAAATTTGAGAACCCTGCGAAGGCTCGGATGGCTTAGCGGCCGCCTCTGGAACGAGAAGAACAAAAGTGGAGACAGACCAGAAATACAACAAAGAAAGAAAAGGAATAAAATCCTCTTTTCCCCAGAAGGAGGGAAAAAAATTAACCAAACATAAGCACAGGAGAGCTGAGATAAAGCGTGACTTATATTTTTCCATGCCAAACCGGGCTGTTACAGGATGAAATGCACAGAGAAGGTGGCCCTGGTGCCAGTTCCCGTGGCTCTCGGCTGACCCATTCGGGTCCTGGAGGAAGCGCTTCCCCAAGCAGTAGTGCGTTCCCACTTAATCCTGCTAATCCAGCATCTCTCCACATGCGGCTCTTGGAATCTTGTTACTTGGCTTTGATCTTCTGCCTGCAGAGAAGCCGTCCCAACGCGTTCCCTGCCACTGAAGCTCAGGCTGGGACTCCAAAACCCCTCCAATGATCCACAAGGAGAGGCAGAAACTGGCAGACGGCTCCTTCCGGCAACAGAATATTTAAATCGTGTTAGGAGAGCATTTGTTCGGGTCACATTCTCAATGACCTTGGAATATTTCTTTCTTAGCAGGGCCAAAAATAGTTATTTACTTCTAACTCTGGTGTGGATTTTAGAATTCAGCATGCTCATATCAACAACTGTTGCTTCACTCAAATATTCACTTTGCTCTTTGTTCTGATTGGCCTGATATCAAGCACTTGATTGGAAATCCCATTCGTTTTCGAATATGCAAATGCCGCTGCAAGTTTAGGTGAAGTATGTAAATGAAGACAAAACGCTTGCAGGCGTACTTCCAACACTCAATAATCCACCCACTCACACACCTACTCATACACACACCCTTATACTTAAAGTACATGTCTGGACTTGCTGTTACAGCTGAGGTCAGTTTTTTTCTTTTTCTTTTTTTCCCTGAGGTCAGTTCAAGATGCTGCAGTTCAACTTCAGATTATTTTGTTTTTCATTAAATAAAAATCTTGGATTCATTTTTTTCATGGTCGTTCTTTGAATAAGTATTAATTAAACAACTCATTAATATTTCAGAGTAATGAAATAAGTATTTTAAAAATCTTTTTCATCTTCTTCATGGTCTATTTAAATATTCAAGTGAAATTAGTGTGTTTGGTTTATAATTTTCTCTTTCCAGCTCAGTCCACTAAATTTAGCCTTGGGTTCATTTGCCTAATAAGCAGCCGGTGTGTTTTTTAATTAGTGGCAAAGGCTACTGCATCTGACAAGCATAACTGCAAACCATTTTTTGCTAAATTAACTTGTTTACAAGACCTGAGTATGAAGACATGGTTTGACCAAAAAGAAAAGCCCATTTGGTGGGGGTGAGGCATGTGTGTTTTACTTAGATTTGGGGGTAAATTTGTCCCTACAGTGCAATACTATATATACACAGTCAGACAAAAAATTATTCAGACACCAGATAACGTTTTTTACTAGTGGGTGCAGGACACTATAGTTAATTTGTGTAAGTGAGGATAGCAAAATAAAGTAAACTGTGACATATTATACCCAAAACTCTTCATACAGTGGACTACCATTAAAATTAATAAAAATTTGGGACCACAATTATTCAGACACTTTGACCTGACCATGTTTTGCTTCAGTGTATTTTCTTTAATTGCTAATGCGACCTTTTAAACCACAGACTGACCAAAATGAAGCATTGCTTGGTAATTGTTTGACCTAAATTGGTATTATCTAATTGTGTACTTAAATTTGACAGCTGACTGGTTGATTGTAATCCATTATATACCTCTCTATCAAAGTTATGTGACATTATCAAGATTAATTTATTCTGACACAGTTTAGCTCTTGTCATATTTTATTAAAATTGTCTAAACCATAGCGAATAAACTGTGATAATGTGAGAAAATGTTGAAGGTATCTGAATACATTTTGGTTTGACATCGACTTCGGTACCTAGTCGGTACTGAAATTTAAAAAATGTGACGCTTTGAGCGCTGTTGAGCGGAATCGTAAACAGGCCATTGTGCTCACATGCTCATCAAACATGTCTGTAATTGGCTACAATGATCAGCACTTAAAAAACATGTTGTAAATATAAATCAATGATGCTTTTCACAGAGCGCTTACACAGATACACACGGGAGTGGTTGAATGCAGGCGTCTATCAGCGGACCGGTCCGCTGATCTATGCCTGCTTGTGCTTTCAAACACTCCCGCTTTCAAAACACTTTCAAACACTTCTGTGTGCTTTCAAACGCTCCCGTGCGTTTATCACTGTAGCCAATCACAGACATATCCGTTGAGCGTATGAGCACAATGGCCAGTCAGAGGTGTTTACTATTTCAGCTCAACAGCGGTCAAAGCGTCACATTTTTTAAATTTCAGTACCGACTTGGTACCGAAGTCTGTACTTTTGACAATGCTAGTTTGACAACACTAGTTTGACTGTATATTTGCAATAATATATACAGTATTTCATTTCCTAACAAGGCTTACATTTTAAGGTCTGGGAAGATTATATGGTAAGCAAACAATCAGTTCTTGTAATCAGTGTTTTGAATGCAGGAGAAATGGGCAGGAATAAAGATCTGAATGACTTTGACAAGGGCCAGATTGTTATGGCAAGGCGACTGGCTCAGAGCATCTCTGAAACGGCAAGGCTTGTGGATTGCTCCCGGTCGTCAGTGGTGAGAATTTACCAACGAGGAGGGACAAATCACAAACTGGCAACAGGGTGTTGGCTCATCGATGCATGGGGACAACAAAGGCTATACCATCTGGTCCGAGCCAACAGAAGGTCTTCTGTTACAGAAGTCACACAAAATTTTAATGAAGGTTATGGGAGGAATGTGTCACATATGTGCGTATTAGGGAACAATCAGAGTCCCTATGATGACCCCGTCCACCGTCAAAAGCACCTACAATGGGCACACAAGCATCAGAATTGGACCTTGGAGCGGTGGATGCGGTATATGTGTCGCCACACACATATTTACATATGAGCAAGGGAGGCGGGGACGCTAACAAGGATGCTAAAGACTGCAGTCTCTAGCGTCAGTCGTTAGTGCACCTCTTGGGATCAGGGGAGTGAAGTTTACTTGCACAGCTCTCACTAGCTGGCCTCCGTTACAACATATATACAATCACCTGAAGGATTATTAGGAACACATGTTAAATTTTTCATTCTAATCTAATCAACCAATCACATGGCAGTTGCTTCAACACATTTAGGGGTGTGGTCCTGGTCAAGACAATCTCCTGAACTCCAAACTGAATGTCAGAATGGGAAAGAAATTTCTCATTAAGCAATTTTGAGCGTGGCATGGTTTGTGGTGCCAGACATGCCGGTCTGAGTATTTACTGGGTTACTGGGATTTTCATGCACAACCATTTCTAGGGTTTACAAAGAATGGTGTGAAAAGGGAAAAACATCCAGTATGCGGCTGTCCTGTGGGCGAAAATGCCTTGTTGATGCTAGAGATCAGAGGAGAATGGGCCGACTGATTCAAGCTGATAGAAGAGCAACTTTGACTGAAATAACCACTCATTACAACCGAGGAATGCAGCAAAGCATTTGTGAAGCCACAACACGCACAACCTTGAGGCGGATGGGCTACAACAGCAGAAGACCCCACCGGGTACCACTCATCTCCACTACAAATAGGAAAAAGAGGCTACAATTCGCACGAGCTCACCAAAATTGGACAGTTGAAGACTGGAAAAATGTTGCCTGGTCCGATGAGTCTCGATTTCTGTTGAGACATTCAGATGGTAGAGTCCGAATTTGGTGTAAACCGAATGAGAACATGGATCCATCATGCTTGTTACCACTGTGCAGGCTGGTGGTGGTGTTGTAATGGTGTGGGGGATGTTTTCTTTGCACACTTTAGGCCCCTTAGTGCCAATTGGGCATCGTTTAAATGCCACAGCCTACCTGAGCATTATTTCTGACCATGTCCATCCCTTTATGACCACCATGTACCCATCCTCTGATGACTACTTCCAGCAGGATAATGCAGCATGTCACTGTACTAAAATGGCCCCCACAGTCACCAGATCTCAACCCAATAGAGCATCTTTGGGATGTGGTGGAACGGGAGTGTGGCGGAGGGGGCGTGGTTCTGCGAAGTCTGTAGCGGGAGCGAGGAACTGCGGAGACGAGCGGTGAGTAAGTAGGTCAAGGGCAGATCACTAACACCTGTGTCTCATTCCAGTAATTGGCGTGGAGAGACCGTAAAAGCCGCTGTTTGGAGAGAGAGGAGAGAGAGAGTTCAGGACTGGGACTGCAGACACTGACTGGGAGACTTCTGAAAGATATTGAGTTTGAATTGCAACGTTACATGTTTGAGTGAAAAGTTTATGAGTTCTGAACGCGCTGAGCGCTTGAAAGTTTGGAGGATCGTGAGATCAACTAAAGTGCAGTCCCAGTTACGTCGACCCCGTCTTCTTCCTTCCCGCATCTACACGAACATACATCACAGGGTGCTTCGTGCCCTGGATGTGCATCCCACAAATCTCCATCAACTGCAAGATGCTATCCTATCAATATGGGCCAACATTTCTAAAGAATGCTTTCAGCACCTTGTTGAATCAATGCCACATAGAATTAAGGCAGTTCTGAAGGCGAAAGGGGGTCAAACACAGTATTAGTATGGTGTTCCTAATAATTCTTTAGGTGAGTGTATGTGGTGATGTAATCAGCCATCATAGGGTTAATGCCCAAATTTGGTGTGTTCCGTGAATATAAAAAGGGACGGACATCTAGGCAAGCGCGTCATTCCGGGTTCGGGAAGTGATGTAATTTCTGGGGCGCCGTGTTTAGGTTAAGGAGGTAAGAGCTACTGGTGGCAAGTGCATCTTGAATGTTTTGTGTCAGGAAGGGTAATTTGGGACTCACTTAAACTACAGTGTGGCTGAGGAGAACGGCAGACACGTGGAGTGAACACTTATCATTGCGGGCCTTTTATTTGCATGGCATCGAATGCACTGCGCGGCGTGAGCTATTTATCGCAGGTATGTGATGCATTTTTCTTATGCCTAAGCTAACGAGACAATCACCTACTAAAACTAATATGTTATATTTTAATAGTGGTACAAGGCGTGGAGGTGTTGCAGCAGGCTGTGCAGGCTTTGAGGCTTTGAGGACGCTGTTGGCTGGTGCGACTTTCTGTAACCCTTATCTGCGTGTGATACTGAACGACTCCGGACGGATTGGATGGTGTTTCACTTTCCACCCTTCCGTCTCTTGTTCGAACTGTGCATTTTCTGTGAACAACAGCGTGACGGTCTCCATCTGGTGGAGGACGACTTCCAAACTGATCAACACGCGTCGGGTGTACAGCCTGCCAGGATACATCTAAATTGGTGAATTTACTGTTCCTTGACGGGGGGACTGAGGGCGGGGGTAACCTTACAGTGATGAAGATCTATGTGTGTCACCCTTTTTTTTTGTATGTTAATAGGCATGTTTGGTTTGGCTTTTTGTGTTGAATTGATTTCTTGTTTGTGATGTGGATTATTTGTTTGTTAAGAAGTAGGGGAATGACCCATGATCGCCCGCTATTGTGCTGATCACTGTTCACGAGCACCAGCTGGTTAGCCGGTGTCGCCATTGAGAGAAAGACGGGCCCCTTCCTGCCGTGTGCGATATATGCTTCATTGACAGAGTTTTATGTGGAAAGTGTATGTGTTTGTTTACTGGTTTTATATTGATTGTTCTGTCTTTCCCCTTCAGAATCTAGGGTACCCGTGGTTCCTGAAGTCCTCCGGGTGTGGTGGTGATTTGATTGACAGTCTGCAGTGTTCACAACGGGTGGAGTGTTGTGAGAGAGCACGAGTGGTTGCTGTGTTGATCTGATAGTCAGGACAAATGCCCCAGGTTCTGAAGTGGTATGTGTGTGTATGTTTGTGTGATGTTTGACCTATGTGATTTTAGGACTTAACATTAATGATTGTGTTTCTGAATAAATTGTGTGATACTATCATCGTTGTCTGTTACCTGACTCTACCACTACGAATCTGCGTGTTTTGTGTACCTGAATTATCTGTGGGTTCCTGGACCAGTTCCGGGTGGCGTAGTCGGATTTAATCTAAAGTTGCAAACTGCCACACATATATATATATATATATATATATATATATATATATATATATATATATAGTTGTGTGTGTGGTGTGTTCCCATTAACAGTAGATGGCTAGTAAACTGGTTGTTTAGTTGTGTGTGTTTGTTTAATCTTGTCTAGTATCTTGTTTCCACAGAAGAGAAAAGTTTGACACAAACTTTTAGAGTGAAGAGATGGCATCTTTCTTCCTTTTTTATTCTGCTCTCGCTTTTTTATTCTGTGTTGCTGTCACTGTTCCAGGGGTGTTTTCTCCAAGGAGGCAAAGCATACAGTGATTTTTCCAAGAATTGGATAAGAAAATAATCTAAAGGACAAAAATGAATAGATGACAAATGACAAAGTAAAAACCTAAGATTGCAATAAATAAGATGTTAATATAAAAATAATTTAAAGTGTGTAGCTTTTTGAATCCTAAAATATGTGAGTATATGAACATACAGTATAAGAATATAGACTAAAAAAGCCACCCCTACCCTTTCAACACAGATTTTGTATCCATGTTTGCATCATGTTTGCATCCAGTAGTGAAATGGATGTTAAAACAACACAGACAATCACTGGCCACGATTCATCCTAGCAAATTCTCCCCTCTGTCTGGCAATTGTTAATATATGTGCATGTGTATGTGTGTGTCTGAGTTGTACTATCAGCTTCATTTAGAAACAGAGTATGCGACTGCATTAGCATAGTGTAGTCATGAGTACTGCTGCTGAAGAAGCACTCCATGGACTCGTTGTTCCTCCAAATGAGCGCTGTAAACCTCGAGATCTGTCTGCTGAACAACTGAATGATCTACTCAGTTCTGACTCGCTGGAATCTCATTAGTGACACAACCGCTCAGAGTCATTAGCTAAATGGCTGCTGGTAATCATTCTTAAAGGGACAGGACACTATTTAAAATTGCTTTATGGATACATGTGTTTATAATGGTATAGATGTTAATTTGAAGTTAATTAGTTTGTCTGCCATGCAGTTGTTATATTTCCCTAATATAGTCCTCTAGATGATATCTAAAACATGATTTTAACATGAGCTTGATACAGCACCTGTTTAAAATTGTGTGTGTGTGTGTTTGTAGGCTATATACTGACTCACACACGCACGCACGCATGCACATAATTTTAAACAGGTGCTGTCTCAAGCTCATGTTAAAATCATGTTTTAGATATCATCTAGACCAGGACTTTACGTTGTGTTTTGTTTATGTTTTACTATGTGTGTGCGGCAGTCGTCTGTGAGTCATTTTGTATTTAGTTTTGATTAAAGTCTTTGAACTTTCGCAAGTTCCCACCTCCTTCCCATAACAAAGAACATTGTTACACATGGTCTGCAACAATGCTTAGGTAGGTGGTATGTGCGAAGTAACATCCACATGGATGGCAGGGCCCAAGGTTTCCCAGCAGAACATTGCCCAAAGCATCACACTGCCTCCGCCGGCTTGCCTTCTTCCCATAGTGCATCCTGGTAACATGTGTTCCCCAGGTAAGCGACGCACACGGCCATCCAGGTGATTTAAAAGAAAACATGATTCATCAGACCAGGCCACCTTTTTCCATTGCTCCATGGTCCAGTTCTGGTGCTCACGTGCCCACTGTTGGGACTTTCGGCGATGGACAGGGGTCAGCAAGGGTAAAACAACATTGCAAACTGCGATGCACTGTGTTTTCTGACACCTTTCTATCAGAACCAGCATTAACTTCTTGAGCAATTTGAGCTACAGTAGCTCGTCAGTTTGATCGGACCACACAGGCCAGCTCCCCACGTGCATCATTGAGCCTTGGCCGCCCATGACCCTGTCGCCGGTTCACAAAATCCTTATGCTTGCACATTTTTCCTGCTTCAATACATCAACTTTAAGGGCAAAATGTTCATTTGGTGCCTAATATATCCCACCAACTAACAGGTGCCGTGATGAAGAGATAATCAGTGTTATTCACTTCACCTGTCAGTGGTCGTAATGTTATGCCTGATCGGTGTATATACTGTATATATACATACATACATATATTAGTCCTGTCAAATCGATTAATTGCATCTAACATAAATTTGTTAATATAATATGCGTGTACATATACATTTGGGATGCTCTGGATCGGCATATACAACAGCGTGTTCCAGTTCCTGCCAATATCCAGTAACTTCGCACAGCCATTGAAGAGGAGTGAACCAACATTCCACAGGCCACAATCAACAACCTGATCAACTCTATGCGAAGGAGATGCGTTGCACTGCGTGAGGCAAATGGTGGTCGCACCAGATATTGACTTTTTTTTGGACCCCCCGAAGCCTTTTATTGTGGCCAGCCTAAGGCACACCTGTGTAATAATCATGCTGTCTAATCAGCATCTTGAAATGCCACACCAGTGAGGTGGAGGGATTATCTCGGAAAAGGAGAAGTGCTCACTAACACAGATTTAGACAGATTTGTGAACAATATTTGAGAGAAATAGGTATTTTATGTCCATAGAAAAAGTCTTAGATCTTTGAGTTCAGCTTATAAAAAATGGGGGCAAAAAAAAAGTGTTGGGTTTATAATTTCGTTCAGTATATATATACAGTATATATATATATATATATATATATATACATATATATATATATATATATATATATATATATATATATATATATATATATATATATATATATATATATATATATATATATATATATATATATATATATATATATATATATATATATATATATACAAATATATAAACACAAACTTTTATGTTAGGTGCAATTAATACATTTGACAGCCCTGAAATATATATACATAATTATATAAATATAAGTCTGTGTATGTATTTTCCCCAGGTATGGTCTTCCACCCAAATAATGGCCTTTGCAGATATTATTCAGTTTTTTTTCTTTTTTAAAAAAAAAAAAAGAAAAAAGAAGGAACAGATGCACTACCTACAAAAAAATATGATCTTATTTGTGATTAAAAATTCTATTTGGCTGTCAGCCATACTAGCACACGTTTGTAATATCAGTAGTTATAATAAATCAGCAGGAAGCAGAACCTCCTCCCAATAGAATGAAGTTTATGTTTTTTTTTCTGTCACATAACAGTACATTTCATCTGAAATTATGGCTCCAGTACTTTGCACAAAATCAACAATACTAAAATGTAAAGGGCTGACACAGATTTTCATATTTTATCCATAAACCCACAGACTAAAATATGGAAATGACATAGAAGCGTTGTGGCAGAGGGAACACCTGGGCCGCGCTGGTGCAGGTGTAGCAGTAATAAATACTGAGAGCTGCGGTGCGGGCTCTGGCTGTTGGTTGTAATTGTGGGCGTCCTCCCTTAGTAATTGTGTGGATAATGAAGACACAGAGGAGCCACAGAAAACCATCTGCGCAGCTTTCGGAGGTAATGTCCACCAGGAGGGAGGGAGACATTGGCTAGATGTTGCTTTTTGGATGTATTTTGAGACATTATGGTGTTTTTGAGATGCTCTCAACTGTTGGTTGGAAACATAACCAGACCCTCTGGCTGTTTGCGGATGCTGTCTTTTAAAAAAAGCCTTGACATATATCTGGGAATACTTTGACTAACATTTGGTGAAGCTGAGTTAGTATGAGGATAGAAGATAGAGTCTGCTCTTGTGTTTGTGTGTATGTGTGTGTATTTGTTAGCTTCCCCTCAGGTACTAGTGTGCGCCTTTGCAAAACATATTTTAGAAACGCAGATGGTCTCTGCATAATGGACTAAAGCCGTCCCTTATCGCCACGTCAAAGGAATAATTCAATTTGGAGGACAAACACAGGGCAGAGGAAACAACGCAGGCATAAAAAGAAAGAGCGAGAGAGACTGGAGAAATGCTTTCATTAGTCCTCCTGTATCTCCACATACATGTATTCCCTCAATTCATCCACATTTTGAACACGTTCTCAGCTCCACAAAGGAACTGAAGGGGTGTGTGAGTGTGCATGTATGAGTGAATCTGTAAAGAAACTTGCCTGTTGTAAAGATAAATTACAAACGTTTCTCTAGACAGATAAAGCTATTTCTCATCCAGTTCTCTCAAGAGAATTACATCTGACCTGTGACTTCATTCCAACCCATCTAAGAATAATATCCATTTTCTTTTACCATTTTATAAGCAGGTTTTACTGTAAACTACTTGCAACAAAGGGTGGCAGAGCTTAAACCTGTAAAGCCTGACGCGAAATAATAGTCAGAAAAATCTAAAATAAATGTGTTTTTGTTAAGTATCATATTTGATTCAAGCTTTTATGGCTCATATACAGTAGTAAGCTGTCGGAGAATATGGAGCTCATACTCAGTGAGAAAAAAAAAAAAAACACCTCAGTTTTATTCAGAGGCACAAATTGAGTTAAAAATATTCAATTTGTTTCAGTTGCTTATATGGCCAATATGTAAGATGCAATTCTGTGAAATTTAAATCAGTGAGATCTTTTTAACAGCATAGCAGTCTAAACTCTATATCTCCCAATAGTATGTCTTATTAAGATTATATTTAAATGATAAACATGTTTCAAAACTTCTTTGTTTCAAAGGTTTTATTGCAAAATATATTATGCAATGCAATACAATGATGATAGAGAGAAATAAAAGCTCCTCAAAAGCCAGATGTATCATATTTAAGTTGCTGCAGTCCGGAAAATGGCGTTCCATTTTTCATAGAATATCAGCTATCAATCATATGACAAAGCATGTTGTAGATTGTGTTCAACAGGTTGCTAATAATTTACAGGTCTAAGAAATTGGTATATCAATTATGATACATAATGTTAATGAAGAATCGACTGTCTTATTTGTTTTTTAGGAGAAGTATCTGAGACAATGTCTATATTTATATGAAACATAACTGAGAACCATGCATGTATATGTGCTCCATGTGCACGTGTTTGAGAGAACACTAGGATCAACAGGGGAGACAACATATTAGAGATGAGATGAGAGAGGGTGGACAGGTTGAGGGCGAGTCATCAGACCGGAACTCTCTTAACACTAAGGAGGTCCTTTGGGAAATGGAGGGAATGAGAGAGGAAAATGGACAGAGAGAGAGAGAGAGAGTAGGGAGCTTGACTCACTGCTGTTGTTGACATACTGTCTTAAAGGAAGAGAGTGTAGAAAAGCATGTTGGGAGACATTTTTTATCAGTACATTTTTATACAATACAAAATAATTATATACAGTATACACTAGTTTTTTTTGTTTGTTTGTTTTATAGGGCACAATGTAACTATGACAGCATTTTCTGCATTACCTGTATTTTGAATTGCACATTGAATTAGGTTGTGTTTTAAGGGTTAAAGGAAATTTCTGTAAAATTACTGGATAATTTCCTGACAGAAAATTACCAGTACATTTTACATTTTTATTATTTTACAGTGTAGGGTAACATGGGGGAAGAGGGATATTTCACCCAAAAATGAAAATTCTGTTATTATTTTTCTTTGTTCTGTTGAATGGAAAGGAAGATATTTTGAAGAATGTTTGTAACCAAAGAGTTGTTGGGAACTGTTGACTTCCATTAAAAAAGATACAACAGAACAAAGAAACTCATACAAGTTTAAAACAAAACAAAGTTGAGTAAATGATGACATATTTTTCATTTTTGGGCGAACTATCTCTCCTTAAGAACAATGTTTACTTTTAAATTGTAACATATTTAGATATAATGTTAACATGTGGACTCTTGCATTGTCAATACATGATCTGAACCAAAAATGCATGCACCTCTTGATGAAAATAAATGCTGTGATGTTATTTCTATCAAGAGGTGCATCAATGTTTTGGTCCAGATCTCGTTTTGACAATGCAAGAGTACAGCACTCTGTAAAGTCTCATCCAGCACATCCCAAAGACTTTCAATGAATTTAAGGTCTGGACTCAGAGGTGCCATTTCATGTGTGAAAATTATTCTTCATGCTCCCTCCCAACCATTTTTTTCACAGTTTGAGTCTGATGAATCTTGACATTCTCATCCTGGAATATGGCCATGATGTGTCTTCCTACATCTAATTCTAAATCTCTGTTTAAGACTGTTGACAATCTTTTTAAAACAACTAAGGCCATTCTTCACTCCTCTGTTGGCCAGTGTGATACATTTCTTCATTATTTTATTAAGGGCATATACAGCTCTTTAATCATTATCACCACATATGAGCTAGATGATACTCAGCCTTTAAATCCTCCAACCACTACCTTTTCGAGCTTTGATTGATTTTATTATAAGTACAGTGAAGTCCATGAATTCAACTACCAGTATTTTAGATCCGGTTTCCTGCTCGGTTACTATTAACTGCCTTGCATCAATCTGCCCTCATATGACTTCAATTGTGAACGTATCATTGAGTTCTGGAGTTCTGAGTCCCTAAGAAGACTGGCTGTGATGTTTGTGATTTGTCCAATTACAGGCCTATTGCTAACCTCCCATTCTTGGCTAAAGTTCTGGAGTGTATTGTGGCTTTTCAGTTGAATAGTCACCTATCACTGAACAGTCTTTTTGAACCTTTTCAATCTGGGTTCAGAAAAGGGCATAGTACTGAGACCGCTTTAGTAAGGGTCGTAAATGATCTTCTTATTGTGGCAGAATCTGCTGCATGCAGTATTTTGGTCTTATTAGACCTCAGTGCTGCTTTTGGTACGATATGTCACTCTCTTCTGCTAGATAGGCTGGAAAATTGGCTGGGTCTTTCTGGAGCTGTATTCAGTTGGTTTCAGTCTTATTTAATGAATCGTGCCCAGTTTGTAAGCTTGGGTAATTACAAATCTGATACCGTGCCTGTTCGACAGGGAGTTCTCCTCAGGGTTCAGTGTTGGGTCCAATTTTATTTAACATTTACATGCTTCCACTTGGGCAGATCATCAGGAAACATGGTCTTGGGTATCACTGATATGAGGATGATACGCAGATTTACATCACCACTAGTCCTGATGTCCATTGCTCATTAATAGCGTTGCGTAGTTGTCTAGCAGAGATCAGTATCTGGATGCAGAATAACTTCCTGAAGCTGAACGCCTCCAAAACTGAATTGATGCAGATTGGTACAGTGGCGGCTACTCGTAAGGCCAAGTAGATCAGTTTGATTGTTGATTCCAGCACGGTAATTCCCACTTCACATGTGCGGAATCTTGGTGTCATTTTTGATCCACAGTTAACATTTGAAGCACACATAAAACACATCTCTAAAACAGCTTTTTACCATCTGAGAACTTAGACTTAGACCTTTTCTCTCTTTTGCAGACAGAAAGGCTTATACATGCCTTCATTACAACTAGGATAGATTACTGTAATGCCTTGTTCTCTGGCCTTCCAACTAAATCTCTGAGCAAGCTTCAGTATATTCAAAATTCTGCCGCTTGTGTGCTCACTCATACTTCTCCTTGTGAACACATTACACCGGGGCTTTCACAATTGCACTGGCTTCCCATAAATGCGAGAATTGATTTTTAAAATTCTTACTTTAACATACAAGGCACTTCATGGGACTAAACCAGAGTATTTTTGTGATCTCATCAGCCCTTATACTCCATCACGTTCTCTTCGTTCTGATAATTCTCTTTTACTACATCAGCCTTTATGTAAGCTCAAGTCCATGGGGGAAGAGCCATTTATTTAAGGCTGTCTGATTAAGACACATTTATTTAAGGCTGTTTTTCTTGAATTAATTGTTGTATTGCCCTTGTTTTTTCTGTTCCCTTTCGAGGGAACTCGCACTGCGTCTAACGACACTTTGGGGAACGCTCCCTAAGCATAGCGCGTCTGAAGCATGAATGAAATCTCACTCCAATCCTGATTGGTGTTGCGTCTCTACGTAGTATGTGACGGCACACACAGAAGCTACAAAGGGACGCCGGCGCATAGTACACACAGCTCTTTGCGATGAATCCAAAAATCCCTCATTAACAAATAGACACAAACATATTCAACATATTCATGTTCATGTTGTTAATGAGGGTTCCCCTTCGAGGGAACTCGCACTGCGTCGTCGAGTGACAACACTCTGGGAACGCCCACAGCGTTACGCATCTGAAGTATGAATGAAATCAAGCCAATCTGATTGGTGGTGCGTCGTGACGTAGTAGATGACGGCATACCCGGAAGATACAAAAGGGAAGCTGATGCAAACACATACCAGCTTTTTGCTCTTCAGTGAAGCGCTCTGTGTTTTGTCAGTCTTATTTGATGTTGTTTGTCTACCAACGTTGTTCACAAGCAGGGCTCGCGAACCCCGTGGCTGGTCCCGTGTCTGTTTCAAAAAAAAAAAAAAAAAAGACAGCACGGTTGATCAATCATGGGACTCGCAGATGGGCTGTCAGGGGAACTTGAGAGTGCTGAAAGGCATCTTCTCCTTCCCTGGTGACAGTTCCATTGTTCTCCTTCCCCGTGTGGAAGCCCGCGCTGCGGCTTCTTCCCCCGGGGTGGAGGACCCGATGCGTGAGCTGTCTGATTCTGAGGAATTAGACGTGCTCCGTATCGAGGCTCGTCATTTCCTAGTGCAAGATTCAATCTCGCGTTGCCAAAAAAAAAAAAAAAAAGGCAGCGCGTAGGTTCGAGTCTGCTAGTGAAGTGATACAACGTGATACGGTGAAATGTGATACTGTAGGGTGTGAGGCATGCGGTCAACGCCTGAGGGTGCTGGCCGTTTTTCATTGAGAAATATCTCGACGCGTACTGCCGTGCGCCTTTCGGGTGTTTCAGCCTCGCGCCAGTTTGGCTTTTTTTCCCGAGGGATGAAAGCCAATTGTATTATAAGGGCTCGAGCCACGTTGCTGAGGCAACGTGTGGTTTACGAGTCCGTATAAATACAATAAAGCAGTATCGTCTATGATTAGGGCTGCATTTAAGTCTGAGGATTTAAATGAAATGGGATCTGACTTTGAGGAGTTAGATATTCAGCCTGTCATTTCTACCATGTTTCACTGTATTATGTGATACTGTTGGGTGCGAGGCATGCGGTCAGCGCCTGAGGGTGCTGGCTGTTTTCATTGAGAAATATCTCGACGCGTACTACCGTGCGCCTTTCGGGTATTTCAGCCTCGCGCCTGTTTGACTTTTTTCCCTAGGGATGAAAGCCAATTGTATTATAACGGCTCGAGCCACGTTGCTGAGGCAACGTGTGGTTACGAGCCATATAAATACAATAAAACAGTATCGTCTGATGATTAGGGCTGCATTTAATTCTGAGGAATTAAATAATATATGATCTGACTTTGAGGAGTTAGATATTCAGCCTATCATTCAGACCATATTATGGCTGCATTTAATTCTGAGGAATTCAATTAAAGTATTATCTAACGTGAGGAGTTAGATGTATTTTTTACTCAGCCTATTATTCAGACTAGGTTGCACGGGTTGGGTGATTATGATGGCATTTAATTCTGAGGAATTGAGTGTCATGTTATCTGACTTTGATAAGTTAGATACTTTAATCGGTCTGTCACCCAAGCGTGTTTGACTTGTCTGGATATACATCTAGGGAGCCCTCCTGAAGTTGATGTCGTTCTCGCCGCCTTGTGGCCTGCGGGACACATCAGTTTCAGGCGGTTGCTAAGCGCAGTGTCCGCCCTAGTGTTGCGGCCCTGTCGAGCTGCTCCCTTAGATGAGGCCCCTGCTGGCCAGCCCCTTCTCCCGGGTAGGAGCGACCGAGGTCGTTTTCCCCCAGGAGCTCTCGGGAAATCAGTGCTGTGTTCCCGCCATCAAAGACGCTTCGGGCCTCACTGATTTCCCGCGCACACACGCCGCCTTTGTCGCCTCCAATAGGACTTGCGACTGGGCAGCGAATGTGTGCGCCCACCGAAAATCGTTCTCGACTGCTCCCTGCCGGTTAGCCGCTTCAGGGGGTCGGGAACGAGTATCGGTTGACACCCGAGGCCAGCCTCGAGAGGCTGGTTCCCTTAGTAGATTATCTCGGCGCATGGTCATGCCTTCCGAGTGTGTCTACGTGGGTCCTGCAGACTGTAGAGCTGGGTTACAGGCTTCAGTTCGGTTCTCCTCCCCCGAATTTCAACGGGGTGGTCCGGACTGTGGTCGGCCCAGAGCAGGTTCGGGTTATGGAACAAGAAGTACAAGCCCTGCTAGCCAAGGAGGCCATAGAACGGGTCCCTATGGTAGACAGGGAGTCCGGGTTCTACAACCGGTACTTCATAGTTCCAAAGAAGGATGGTGGGTTGCGTCCGATAATAGATCTCAGGCTCTTGAATCGGTCTCTGAGGAGATTCAGGTTCAAGATGCTCATAATTCACAGCCATCCTGAGTCAGATTCAGTCTGAGGACTGGTTCGTCACGATAGATCTAAAGGACACATATTTCCATCCTTCCATGTCACAGGAAGTTCCTGAGGTTTGCTTTCGGGGGCGAAGCGTACCAATATCGGGTTCTTCCCTTCGGCCTGGCACTCTCCCCTCGCAGTGGCGGTTCGGCATCGAGATGTCGTTCTGTCCCACATCAGATGCTTGGGGCTGAGACTCAACACGAAGAAGAGCGTGTTGACGCCCTCCCAGCGGACTACGTTCCTGGGGGTTGTATGGGACTCCACGTCGAATCATACTGGCGATGGTCTCCTGAGTGAAGCCAGGCCGCAGCCTCACTGTGAAGCAGTTTCAGAGACTGCTGGGGCTCAGGGCAGCAGCGTCCAAGGGGATACCTTTTGACCTACTTCACATGAGACCCCTACAGTGGTGGCTGAGGGCCAAGGGGTTTTCCCCGAGGGGAAATCCGTTACGTATGATCAGGGTAACGTGCAAATGCCTTCGTTCCCTCGTCATATGGCGGAAACCTTGGTTCCTGTCCCAAGGATCAGTGCTGGGAGCATCATGTTGCCGGAGAGCCGCTTCAACAGATGCTTCCCTCACTGGCTGGGGCGCGGTCATGGATGGCCGTGCGAGAGGTCTGTGGGAGACCCGGCATTCTTCATGGCACGTCAACTGCCTGGAGATGCTGGCGGTCTACAAAGCTCTGAGGAGCTTTTTCCCGGACCTCCGCGGCCACCATGTCCTGATAGGCTCAGACAACACCTCGGTTGTCGCGGATCTCAATCACCAGGGGGGTTTGAGGTTGCGCCCTCTTTGCAGACTGGCGCATCAAATCCTCCTGTGGTCCCGGGGGAAACTGTCATCTCTCAGAGCGATGTACGTCCCCGGGGACCAGAACCAGGGAGCAGACGTCCTGTCGAGGCAGGGGCTGAGGCCCGGGGAGTGGCGACTCCACCCAGAGGCGGTGGAGGCCACGTGCGAGAGATTCGGCCCAGTGGAAGTGGTCTTGTTCGCGTCTCGAGAGACGTCCCACTGTCCACTGTGGTTTTCTCTCAGGCATCCAGCTCTGTTAGGGCTGGACGCCATGATGCAGACGTGGCCGAGGCTACGTCTGTACGCATTCCCCCGATCGCTCTGCTCCCGGGAGTTCTGGAGTGGGTCCGCCGGGAGGGCATCAGCCTGCTTTTAGTAGCACCCCGGTGGCCCACTCGAGTATGGTTCTTGGACATCATAGCTCTGCTAGACGGCTCTCCGTGGCGGATCCCTCTGAGGAGGGATCTGCTCTCTCAGGCAGGGGGCACAATATTTCACCCCCGGCCGGAGATATGGAGCCTCTGGGTCTGGCCCCTGAGGGGGCTCGGTACCTAGAGGCGGGCCTGTCAGCAGAGGTGGTCGAGACCTTACTCAGCTCCAGGGCTACTTCCACCAGGGGACTGTACAGCCTCAAGTGGAACATATTCTCCACTTGCTGTAGAGAGCGTGAGGTGGACCCAGTTAACTGCCCAGTTGGCTTCAGTGCTGGAGTTCCTCCAAGATCACTTCTCCTCTGGTCTTACCCCGTCCACCCTGCAGGTGTACGTGGCTGCCCTTGGGGCTTTCCACGCACCTCTAGGTGATGGACCCTTGGGGAAGCACCATCTGGTTGTACAGTTCCTCCGTGGGGCTCGGAGGATGAGGCCTGCGGCTCGCTCCAGAGTCCCAACCTGGGACCTGGCGGTGGTACTTGAAGGGCTTGCTGAGGCCCCCTTCGAGCCACTGGAGTCGGCTGAGCCGAAGAACCTGACCCTGAAGGTGGCTTTCTCCTCGCTATCACCTCTCTTAGGAGAGTGGGAGATCTCCAGGCCTTGGCCGTCACGCCAACCTTCCTGGAGTTTTCCCCTGGCAGAGTGAGGGCCATCCTTCACCCTAGACCGGGCTATATACCCAAGGTTCCATCTCAGGGAGCCCGGTCTCTTCAGGCTTTCCATCCCCCTCCCCACCTGACAGCGGAAGAGGGGAGACTTCACCTGCTCTGCCCTGTCAGAGCCTTAAGTATTTATTTGGAGAAGTCTTCCCAGTGGAGAAGGTCAGACCTATTGTTGGTATGCGAGGCGGCCGGTGGGCCACCCCGCACACCTTACAAGATTTTACAGTCTGCACCTCCCGGTGATGCCTGGTGCTCGAGTGCTTGCGTCCTAAGTGTGCCTGGGGTTCCAGCTTCACACTGGGACGTGGGGTGATTTCGGTGTGGCCTAGTGCGTATTAACGTTCCCAGAGTGTTGTCACTCGACGACGCAGTGCGAGTTCCCTCGAAGGGGAACGTCTCGGGTTATGACTAGAACCCTTGTTCCCCGAGAAGGGAACGAGACACTGCGTCTCGTCGCCACACCTATCACGGCTAGAGCGCTCGCTTCATCGCAAAAGCTGGTATGTGTTTGCATCAGCTTCCCTTTTGTATCTTCCGGGTATGCCGTCATCTACTACGTCACGACGCACCACCAATCAGATTGGCTTGATTTCATTCATACTTCAGATGCGTAACGCTGTGGGCGTTCCCAGAGTGTTGTCACTCGACGACGCAGTGTCTCGTTCCCTTCTCGGGGAACAAGGGTTATAGTCATAACCCGAGACGATTTGTGGACACATTATTTTTTTTGATTTATGGAGTAAAAATTATAGTTTTTATTGTAAAGTATCAAATTTGTTCTTGTTTTATATTTAAATTGAATAATTATTTAAATGAATGAGATTAATTTGCAGTATTTTCATTAATTAGATGTATGACGTTTCTGACATCTTTGCTTTAATTTAAACTAATAGGTTAATTGAGTGAAATCATTCAATTTTCATTCATAATGTTGCTATTATGACATACACTGTTTCGGCTGACTAAATCTCACAATTGTTGATGTCCAATTTAAATTGGCATAGCTATTAATCAAGTGCTGAGATTAAATTTTGTGTCATCCATGGTCAGGAGACAAAATTAAGGTTTTGATGTATTTTGTGTAGTGATGGCAAATACATTCTTCATTTTATTTATAACAACTGTAAATCAGCTGTAATGGAAAACTTGGGATGTTTTGACAAAATGTTGAACCATGCATTTCACTGCAAAATGTGATTTGTTTTATTGCTCTTTTTCGTTTTCTAAAGTCCATATTCTGCTTAATATTTTTTCTAAATAAAAGAGGTTCACATGCTTTAAAGAGAAAAGGGGTTTCTTGACAACTTTAACTCTTCATTTATTTGTTGTTTGTATTTCATAGAATATTCTCTGACTATACAATAGGTATATGTGCATATTGTCTCAAGATGAAGACAAATGAAGACGAAGGTTCAAACAGGTTCAAACCAGAGGTGGACAGTAACTAAGTACATTTACTTGAGTACTTTACTTAAAGGAACTGTATGTAAGAAATGTATTTCAATTAATCATAAAATGGCCCTGAGTTGTCACTAGACATTAAGAAATCATGTTAATTTCAAATACTTATATCACTGACAACAGTTGTCAGGCCAAGATATTGTCCTTTTAAAAGTGAAGTTGCAGCCCTCAACTGATGTTGATGTTGACATGTTGTGTTTTGGCCTGAAGCGCCACCCTCCACCTATCTACCAATCACGAAGTCAGTAGTGTTTCTGCATTCGGGTTGCCAGCTCTGCTCTAGTTACCACAGCTGCAGCTACAAACTTTTTGGATAAACAATGTCTAACTTTACGAAACCTAAACGGCCTCGTTATGAATCAGAAAAACGTTGTGACAGTGTCCGAGATAAAACAAGGATTTGTATAAGAGATGCCTTTGAAAGATGGAGACGGCTGAAAACGGAGAATAATTTGAAGACTGATGCCAACGTTGCTAATTTTCTCCTGGACAGGTAAGGTTCATCTATGTTTGGCTAACTTGTACTTAATGTAAATGGACATTTCAAATATTCATGACAGTCGAACAAAGATATGCATGGTCGTGCAAAGTAACGTTAGGTTAGCGCAGATGGAGGAGGTGGGTCATTGAATTGAAAAGGTAACGTTAAGGAATTGTTTGGTAAATAAAAACGGCGAGTCGTCATTGCTAACATTAGTAATGCATTATCAGAGCCCTTTTCTCTGTCATTATGCTGGGACGCTGAGGAAAACAACATTAGCACGCCTATATATGGCAATGTGAAAACGTATTTGAGACTGTAGCCTAACGTTACCTCAGTAAAAATTATTCCTCATTCGTTCTTCGCATATATAGTGGACAAAACATGCTGCAAGTGGACCTGTATGACCATTGCTAATGTTATTTAGCTTTGCTGTAATTTTACTATAGTATTTTTTCATGTGGGAATGTACTGTCACATACGAGCGTTCATATTTACGATTATATTTGGCTAATCGCCATTAGTAAATTTTTGCGATTCATAATTACTTCACAAAACATCGCTCTTGAAGCATAAACATAATTAACAGAAAGAAAAAAAACTTACTGTGTACGACACGTCACTTGCCATTGAAAGCTTCTTGTAGCAGCCTACGTTCCTGCTGGATCCTGCAGCCTAGCTGGCAACCTCGAGTCAGGGGGAGGGGGAGAGGGGATCCACCGCTCTACAGTAATTTGAAAGTGATTGCAGTACCAGTTTTGGCCACAGTCCTACATACAGCTCCTTTAAGTACACTTTTTGAGTATCTGTACTTTCCTTGAGTAGTATTTTTTCTGGAAACTTATGACTTTTTTCTTCACTACATTTGAAAGACAAATATCATACTTTTTACTCTATTACATTTCTATCAAGGCCCTCGAAGTAGAAAGTCGTAGCCGCTTTGAAAGTCAGAGGATGATTTGTCTTCTTCTTTAAAACGGTTTTGTTTTTTGTTTGCAGACAGCCTATCAGTAATCACTCTTGTAGGATCACATGAAGTTCAATGATTTCCAAGTATTTTTTGAACACCAATCAATTGATGGCAAAATAGAAGGCAGCAGTTCCCAGATGCAGTGAGCGCAACCATAGTCATACTTAAAAGTTAAAATTCAGAGGAGCAGACGTGGATAAGTCTGAAAAAGTGCGACGACACGAAAGTGCACACAGAAAGCTGCCTCTCAGACGCCAGACCACAAGTACTGAATTTTAGTCTATTGAAAACTAAAATCTTATTAAAGTCAATTAAAACTAAACTAAAACTAAAACAATCCAGATGCCTAAAATGTTATAGTCAAAAGACTAAAACTAAATCCAAATCCAATAAACACAATGTAGAAACCTTTCTTTTTCTAGTATGATTTTGACTTTGATAAGAGCTTTGTTAGCCTGGTTAAAACCAGACCATTCTCAGTAGTAACTGAGTTATGGTCTGGCAAAGCTTCATAGACAAATCATTTCCAAAGGGGCGTCACCAACGGGCGTCGCTCAAATGCCTCTCGGCGCAATTGGATAGACCTAAAACCAATCAGAGCGATGAGGGAGATGACGTATGCAGAGCGACGGAGAAACATCTGAGACTCTGGACGTTTCTCAATATGCGTTCTTGTCTGTACTTGTGTTCTCAAATAGGAAATGTCCCCGGTTTCCATTTCAGAAATCTGGTCACTTTACCTAAACCACATATTAATGTTTAATATATTATTTTTAAAATGTAAACGAAAAGAGGCATGGTGTTTTATTATAAATATATAA
Organism: Gobio gobio; assembly: GCF_949357685.1. Classification (NCBI taxonomy): domain Eukaryota; kingdom Metazoa; phylum Chordata; class Actinopteri; order Cypriniformes; family Gobionidae; genus Gobio; species Gobio gobio. Next base: position 40,863,296 of record NC_137104.1, read on the forward strand.
GATAATCAACGTAGGCCTAGCTATGCGTTGCCTGAACCACATTCGTGTGGCTATTATTATGTTTAATTATTATAATTTTTTATTATGAAATGAGGCAGTGGTGTTTTTTATGACATATTTCGTACGCAAACTTCTGACTTGCTTCCGTGACTTACCAATTTGACTCCGGAGAATGAACTCCCGAGGACGGGAGGAAACTAGTCCGCCTAGTCTGCTAATGGACAAGCAGCGTTCTTGACAGTATCACTCAGTATATATTTGTATATGTAGTGCAGGCAATGCATATTATCTTCAATGCATGTTTATAACAAAACGAAATATAAAAAACCCAGCCTCTTTTCGTTTACATTTAAAAAAACACACACACACACACACACACACACACACACACACACACACACACACACACACACACACACACACACACACACACACACACACACACACACACACACACACACACACACACACACACACACACACACACACACACACATAATATAGGCTATGATTATCACTGTAATAAATTAAATATGACACAAAACACAACCCAGTCTCTTTTAATTAAATGTCAGTTTATGTGTGATCATCCATAGCAATCATAAAAGTATAAGTAAAAGGTATAAGAAGCTATACAATAAATAAAGCAATTCAGTCAAAGTCAGCGCTAGGAGACTACAACGGTAAAGTTTAATATCTTAAAAATATAAAGTTATGAAACTTCACTTTGCCCACAGACAAAACGATCTGTCTAGGAACAAATTATAGATTAATGAGAGCAAAGATCAGCCGTTAGATCTACACAAGACGAGACGGTTTAACCACTACAGAGACATCAGAGCCAGCGGCAGACGGCAGAAGGACTGCCCGAGGAAAGGCGCCTCTCGGCGGGCTCAATGATCAATTGAGCGCCGCTGAACCACTGGCGCTCACAACTCCGAAAACGGCAGATAAAAAAAAAAAAAAGGCGCTCTCTTTATAAATAAACCACATATTTGAGCTTTAAACAACTACATTCACGCCTGAAAAGGACTTAAAACTATATTTTGTAAAACATTAACACTACCAGAGGGCTCTCGCTAAGACCCATTCGTTTAGCCACCAAAGGGCTAAGCTGGTATCAGACTTTTGCCGAATCCAGTCGGTAAGACAGCGATAACATCTTTTTTAGATATGAAGGCTTCGAGTGTTGTTCTTTGCTCGGGTTTTAACGAAAAGGAAAAGTTTAAATCACTTAAAACAGACGCGATAGCTGATTCGAACGAGTGATGCTCCACAGTAGCGGCAAATCTGCTTCAATGTCGCTGCGCTGTCGTCATCGTCTAAAGCCCGCCCCAACGTTTCTAATTGGTGCCGCGATTTCTAGGGTTTAGAAATGGGTTTGAATGGGGTCTTTGCCAGACTACTTGCAGAGCAAATCTAAATTTGCCGGAAGTTGTCTGGGTTTTCCCAGGCTAGAGCTTTGTAACTTTTAAGCAAGTATTTAAATGAGTTAAAGGTATGCTAGCATGTCAGATGGAGCATGATTGGCTTAAACCACAATGATGGAACAGCGTGCATTCATACAACATTGCAACAATAATAAAAGAATGCGTTTACTTTTACTTTTGATACTTAAGTACTTTTAAAAGCAAGTACTTCTGTACTTTTACTTAAGTAAAAATCTATCTTTACAACTTTTACTTGTAATGGAGTAATATTTAATCAATAGTATTTTTACTTTTACTCAAGTAATGGAGTTGTGTACTTTGTCCACCTCTGGTTCAAACACAATGTTAATAATACAATAAACACAGGAACAGAAAGAAGGTTTAACATGTATGTGAAACAGGGGTAAACACATACAACATGCACACATCGACCGACAACTGAGGGTGCACAGGTAGGAACTTAAATACATGATGGTGATGAACTGAATGATGAACAGCTGTGATGATGATTACTGTCCAAGGTTACTGATGAGTGGCGGAGAAAAAAAATCAAACAAAAGGAACACGTGATGTATGAAAACTAACTGAAAGTCCATGAAAGTAAAACTAAAGATGAATGAGTCCAGATAACCATGACAGAATGCTCCCTTCCAGTAAGCGTGACCTCGCACCGTAGTAACAGAGGTGAGGGAGGGATGGAGGGGGCTTTGGAGGTAGCTGAGGCAATGACACAGGGAGGACAGGAGATGATGAGGGAATGGTGCAAAACGGATGATGAGACCCCGGCCGCGATGATGAAGGGCATCTGACGGCACAGACCCCGAGCCCAGAGACGACAACCCACGGTGAAGTCGAGGGAGGGAGGAGCTGAAGTCAACTGGGGAACGACCGACGGAGGTGGAGACTATGGATCCCAGGGCGCAGCGACATTGAGGAGCGATATTGCTGGCACAGGGGGGCCTAGGCGATGCAGCGGTGACAATTGTCTGAGGATGACTGACCAAGGGGGAGTTGATTGGACGAGGGAACCCAGTAGAGTCAAAAGGCTATAAGGGTATACAACTAAACTAAACATGAGTCATTGTAGCTCACAACCATATGTTTATACTTTATGGAATGAATACAATGTAAACGTTCACCTGCCTTCTGAGTCTTCATGGTAGAAATTGGGTGGGAGACGATACCTCCTCGCTGAAGTCCATCAGCCAGTCCTCAGTCTCAATTTCCACCAATATACCCTCGGCCACTAATGTTGCGGGCTCACACCCCTGGTCAGACTCACTGGGGGGCTCCTCTTCCGGGGCAAAGGGTCCATGCCAGAGGTGGGTAGTAACGAATTACATTTACTTCGTTACATTTACTTGAATAATTTTTTTTGGGTAACTTGTACTTTTAGAGTGTATTTAAAGATAGGTACTTTTACGCTTACTCAAGTACATTTCTTGTGAAAAAAACTTATATTTTACTTCATTACATTCGGAGGCATTCCTCCGCTGCTGTCAAATAGTAATAATTAAATAAAAAAATATTTTACAAAAAATAAGTTAATATGACTTGTTCACAAGTCTCATGAAACGTTGGAGAGGCTGCTTCGCAAAAGGTGGCTACGCATCCCCCGCTTATAATTCTGAAAAGTCGGAAGATGATGGCCGAAGCAGAGGAAGATGTGTGTGAGCTACGGGAGGCAGATCACCTGTGACCTCAAGTTCAGTGTATGTTTTCACTCCAAGATGTTTCATAATGCAATGCATGCTGTGTGCACCAAAACGAACTGACATCTCAGCATACAAGAATTCCAGCTCCAACCTGAAAAAAACATGTAGCGGTAAGTGTCACAATGATGCCTATTTTGAACACTATTAATGGTAATTTGGTAACTATGGGCACTTTTCCCTTATTGTAATACTATTTCACACACGGTCCGAGTGTTTTCCTCATATGCGCTCCTGTGCAAGCAATGACAAATCGTTTGAATCCTCAAAACAACACACATCCACGAACAAACGCTCACATCTGCACATTTACGTTTACACAAAATGAAACAAATTGAATAGCCTAATGTGACGTCTTGCATTTATACACAAATCCGGACAGACACTTGTCTGAAGTGTAGAAAATACATACAAAAAAAAAAAAAACGGGATTGTATTTTATTCCTACCTAAATAATACATATACTTATAAAAAGATAAGAACAAAAAGAGCTCTGGTTAGCCCAGCACACCATTAATTTACACTGTTTAACCATTAATCACACACACACACACACACACACACACACACACACACACACACACACACACACACACACGTTTGTTTTTGTGAAATGTGAGGACATTCCATAGGCGTAATGGTTTTTATACCGTACAAACCGTATTTTCTATCCCCTTACACTGCCCCTGCCCCTAAACCTAACCCTCACAGGAGACTGTGCAGTAGTGCTGTAGTACTCGAGATCGGTCTTGGTCTCGAGACCGGTCTCGAGACCACTTTTTAAAGGTCTTGGTCTCGTCTCGGAATCGACCGCATTTTTACTCGGTCTCGTCTCGGTCTCGGACTCAGAGGACTCGGGATTTAATTTCAAGACCGGTCAAGACCACAACTGAGAGCATATCACGAAATTATTTGTTAACATCATTACTGTGATGATTAGACAAAAAACTTCAGACCAAAAGCTTGACTCGTCTCTAATTTTAAATACTTTTAGTTTTTACTCCCCTCCCCTCCTCTCCCTGCGCTGCGCCGCGCCGCGCCGCCAACCCCCACATCGCATCACACACACACTCCACACGTGAATGCTTGAGACAGGAGAGCAAGCTGTGCCGTCACCGTGACCGTGGCTGTTGGAGAGATGTCAGCCAAATCTTCTGTTATACAATTTTGCTACCTAAACCACAAAGAGTTCATCTGCAAAAATGCATCCAAAAGAAAACATACAGCAGTGTGTAAGTTCTGCAACGCGACGCTTACTGAGACGGCTGGGACCACGTCAAACTTCTATCGATATTTGCACTAATATGCATTAATTCATACTTAACTAATGCACAGATAATCATGAGTTAATGTATTACTAATGGTGAACTAACCCATTTATTAATGATTACTGCATCAGCAACTAATGAAGATTCAGCATGATTAATATATTAAGTAATCATTTAATTGTTATTAGTTAAATGTGTCAATGTATTAATTCCTTAATAACATATTATATGAACTAATAATGTAAAGCAACGTGTTAATTACCTCAATGGGTCAAAGCCATGCATTTCAACTTGTTGTCTGCTTTAATGAATCATTAGCTAATGATTTACAAAGGTATCATTGTGTTATGACTTTACTTGTTGGGGCACATGACTATTAACTAATTCAAAATTAATTCAAAACCCATTACCACAAGTAAATATTACTTAATCAATTAGTTAATAGTCATGTGCCTCAACAAGTCATAACATAATGACACATTTGTAAATCATTAGCTAATGATTAATTAAAGCAGACAACTGGAAGTTGAAATGCGTGGCTTTGACCCGTTGTGGTAATTAATTTAAATGATTAGTTAGTATAATATGTTATTAAGGAATTAATACATTATGATATATTTAACTGATAACAATTTAATGATGACTTAATCTATTAATCATGTCGAATCTTCATTAGTTGCTGATGCAGTGATCATTAATAAATGGGTTAGTTCACCATTAGTAATACATTAACTCATGATTATCTGTGCATTAATTAAGGATGAATTAATGCATACTAGTGCACCCGTATTGTAAAGTTTTACCCACTTTTCCCATTGATCAGATTTTATTTAATTTTTCTCATTAACTACAGCTTTATGTTTTGTCCTTGGTGGCAAGCTTGTTAGAAGTGTTTTGCCACGGCAGTTCATTCAGGTCTGGCATATAATGTCATCAATGTTTGAGGTTCTCCCAATTACAATTTTTGTAATTTTTTTGGCCAAAATGCCTGCATCGTGTTAGGTGGATGGCAAACCATTGAAAAGGAGTTCTGAATAAATGGTTAAGTTCATTTCAGCTCTTAAGTGTTTATTCGCATTTATTTGCTTATAGAAGAAAAAGATCAATTCCCACATATCAGCAATGCCTGTTGATTATTTTATCAAAACTTCTCTCTTACACACCCACACACACGAGAGAAGTGCCAATCGTATGCATATTCCACATTTTATCAGAAGTGTGTCATGCAATGTGGGGATTTGCACTGGTCTTGGTCTTGACTCGGTCTCGGCCTGTCTTGGTCTTGGTCTTGACTCGGTCTCGGCCTGTCTTGGTCTTGGTCTTGACTTGGTCTCGACCCTTCAAAGTCTTGGTCTTGTCTTGGTCTCGGTTTAGGTGGTCTTGACTACAACACTACTGTGCAGTTCACTTTCTGTGAAAAAAAACTCATCCTGAATGATTTATAAGCATTTTGAAAAGTGAGGACATGGGGAACGTCCTCATATTTCACCCTCTTTTTGTAATACCTATGTCATACCCATGTCATTATACACATTTGTGTCCTGATATTTCACAAAAACATGCCCACACACACACACACACACACACACACACACACACACACACACACACACACACACACACACACACACACACACACACACACACACACACACACACACACACACACACACACACACACACACACACACACACACACACACACACACACACACACATGTTTGTTTTTGTGAAATGTGGGGACATTCCATAGGCGTAATGGTTTTTATACCGTACAAACCGTATTTTCTATCCCCTTACACTGCCCCTGCCCCTAAACCTAACCCTCACAGGAGACTGTGCAGTTCACTTTCTGTGAAAAAAAACTTGTTCTGTATGATTTATAAGCATTTTGAAAAGTGAGGACATGGGGAACGTCCTCATATTTCACCCTCTTTTTGTAATACCTATGTCATACCCATGTCATTATACACATTTGTGTCCTGATATTTCACAAAAACATGCCCACACACACACACACACACACACACACACACACACACACACACACACACACACACACACACACACACACACACACACACACACACACACACACACACACACACACACACACACACACATACTTGTTTTTGTGGTATAGAAGGACTTTGATGGCCAAACCAGTATGGTGGTGGTATAAAGGGACACCCCTTTCCCAATGCCCTACAGTGATGATAAAACTATCAAAAATTTTGTTTTAATCTGCAGATCACAAATCTGACTTCAAATATTCTATACACACAACAGAACAGAAAATATGACAATATGATATTTTGGTGGTACACAAGGACATTCCCGCCCATCCTGAAATGTTCCCGCCTATGACATAATTGTGATTTTTGGGGCCCGACCGTATTATGAGGACACTCGTTTTACAATACACAAAATATGTCATTTCAGTGGATTACAGGGACCAGTGTGTTTTACAGGCACATGACCACACACACACACAAATGCGACAACACAGTGTATTACCAAGACTTAGGTGATTTAAGAGGACTGGATCTTAAACACAATACACAACTGCACAATCCAACATTACGGGGGCCAGTGTGTTTTACTGGTACATGACCACACACACACACACACTAACCTGAAAACACTGCGTATTACCAAGACTAAGGTGATTTAAGAGGAATGATCTTTAAACACAATACACAACTGCACAATCCAACATTATAAGGACGTGTGTGTTTAATGGTTCATGCCCACAACACACACACACACCTGAAGATATGGTGCATTACCAAGACTAAGGTGATTTAAGAGGACCGGATCTCCAATACATTACACAAAAAAACTTACAACATTACAGGGACCAAAGTGTTTTAGAAGTGCTTTAATTATGACTTAAAATATTAACATAAACATTGAGTTTTTCCAGTTTTACCATGTGATACCATCATGTCATGCCATTTTAAGAGGAAAGTGACACCCTCAAACATAAAAACATGTTTCAGAAAGCATACAGCATCATTACAAAGCTTCGGAAAGATAGACAAAACAGCCCATTTGGAAACAGGCACATCTGAAATCAGTCATTAAACAGCTTTGATATATATTAAATTAACCCACTCGACATGCAATAAATGCTGCAGCATATAGAGAAACGACTTATAAGAGACGCTTTACCTAAAAAGACAATTCTTCACAATTGTCGAGTCAGAGTTTCAAAGCAGCTTAGAGGAAAACAGTGATAACAGGAAAATTATGTATTATTATTACATTTATTAAAATGATATTTGATTATGAAGTTAGTTTGGACTGTAGAGCAGCTCTAGAAGAGTATAGTGTCATCGTTCAGTGTTGATTCAGTTATGTTGTAGAAATCATCAGTTATTCCTTTAGTTAATATCATCTATAGCATGGGCGCCGGAAGCAAAAAAAAATGTGGGTGGGTCCTCTCAGAATATTTTTACTGGAGTAGACGGCATTTACATTAAGTAGAAATATACCGCCTTGTTTGTTAAACGTCTGGTTGGGCCAGACAAAAAAACGGAAATCACCGTATCAGTGAGAGCAGCAATAGTGCCGGGTGAGACGCATGGCATCAAGCTGACGCAAATCGACCCGCGGTTCGAATCCACCTTTTGCCGAACTCACTCTACTCCCTTTTTCCATCACATATCAGATCGGAAAGGCAATTATTTCCAATAGAAATGAAGAAAATATTAGAAAAGTTGAAATAAAGCATCTAACATGTGTTTAATAATGGTTAGGGGTTTGTGCACAGACGTGCTGAATTACAGACGGTAAAAGTGAGTGGGTCCAATATCATTGATCATAAAAAGTGGGTGGGTCTTGTCCCGCACACATACAATGGTTCCGACGGCCATGATCTATAGCAGCTCTGGAGAAAACACTCATGCCATCGTCCAGCTCACTTCAGTTCTCATATAGTGCCAATGCAGTCAGATCAATAATAGTTTTGAAACGTATAATAATACTATTTCTTTCAAGAACAGTTCAACTTCTAGATGTATAGAGTGAGCTCTTAGTATGTTCTGCTGCCCTACATAAGTTTAGCTATAGAATGAAACTAACAAAACCAACAACCAAAGTAATAATCCAGCATCAAATGAGACACATGATGTAACATCACTTATTTTAGGCTTTGCTTTTCAAGGTAATTCCACGATTTCTTACAAAATATCTTTTGTCCTCTGTGCTTTCCCAAAACAGGATCCTCAGCGGTCTTACACTGCGGTCTTTCAGTCAGTGTGGCCAGTTCTCCTTTGGCTATATGAGCCTTAAAATGTTCAATTACAGCTGTAACTTCAGCATTTGACCAGCACACGTTTTGTCCTTTCAATTTCTGCCTCACTGTCATTGTCTGTACAGAAGAACACATGCTTTAGTAAGCTCTAACTATATGAGAGCTCCTGTACTTACACTGATGGAGGTATTCTGATTTAAACCTCAGGTACCTTGAGAAACTTCAGTGGTTTTCTCAATGGGCATCTTCTGAACACCTGGAAGAAATCAGTTATACACTGATCAGAAACTCAGAAATAACGCAAACCTGTATCTAGATCTTAAAACTGAATATACACCTGATATCTAAAAAATCACATTTCAAATGACATTCAAAATATTATTCTGGAGAAGAAATGTTATATTAAACACCTCCTTTTTAAGTTTTTGACCAACATGAACATGATCAACTTATTGGTATAGGCCAGAATTACAATGTTGGTGCAACACTGATTCCATTAATGTTCTTCTAGAAAAGTTTCACTATATAAAAGTGCAAAAATCTGATTATTGATAACTGATTATTACAATTAATGGCAAAAGGAATGTTTAGAAATGTAAACTGATATTACCTACTGACACACTGCAGCATTATATATTATAGATCTATATATACACGATTTTTCAAGATTTCAAGAGTTTTATTTGTCACATACACAGTTATATACACAATATACAACTGGCAGTGAAATGTAAACAGGTCCGCTCCATGGACAGTGCAAATAACAGTTACAAGAAATTAAATAGAAATAGAATAAAATTAGAATAAAAAGTATTAACATAAGTAGAATTATAAATAAATCAAGTAAAAGATAAAAATAGGAAATAAGATAAAAATAAAAATATAAAAAATATGTGGATATGATAAGTGAGATAAACTGTAGACTTAAAAATAAGTGGTTAACATAAAATATATAATATGTATATATAAAGAAGTATAATGTGCAAGGTTTATTACAGGTTGTTACGCAGTAACAATAGGGACGTAAAGTGCAGTGCAATTGCAGTATGTGGATGTTAATGTTAAAAGACTGTATGTTTATGTGTGTGCGGGGGTGAAGTGAGTCACGTGACTGAGTTCAGGAGTCTGATGGCCTGGGGGAAGAAACTCCTCCTGAGTCTTACAGTCTTTGCCATCAGGCTACGGAAGCGCTTACCAGATGGCAGCAGGGTGAAGTGAGAGTTTGCAGGGTGATTAATGTCTCTGATGATTTTAGTAGCTCTACCTCTGCAGCGTTTGGTGAAGATGTCCTGCAGAGACGGGAGAGCTGAGCCTGAGATGCGCTCGGATAAGCGCACCACTCTTTGCAGGGCTTTGCAGTCGTGACTGGTGCTGTTCCCGTACCACGCTGTGATGCACTGAGTCAGGACACTTTCTATCGCCCCTCGATAGAAAGTTTTCAGGATGGCTGGTGAAACCCTGAATTTCCTCAGCTGGCGCAGGTGGTACAGTCTTTGCCTGGCTTTTTTCACCTGTGTCTGGATGTGTGTAGTCCAGGTCAGATCCTCGGAGATGTTCACACCCAGGTATTTGAAGCTGCTCACTCTCTCTACCGGTGTCCCGCTGATCATGAGAGGGGAGTATGACCGATGCTGTCTCTTCCTGAAGTCCACAATCAGTTCTTTGGTCTTGTTAACATTCAGAGAGAGACAGTTGTCCTGGCACCATGATGTCAGTTGCTCCACTTCGTCCAAGTATGCCGTCTCATTGTTGTTGGAGATGAGACCCAGGACAACAGTATCATCAGCAAACTTGATGATCGAGGTGGAGGTACACACACACACACACACCGTATATAACTGTCTTAAAACCACTGGCTTAAAATGAACATTTCTAACGCATCATCTTACTCTAAAGGTACAAATTCTGTTGTGTACCTTATCAACATTATTTAATATTAAGCCATTGATTTTGGGCTGTTGGCAAACATAATTCTAAAGTGGAAACCATCTAAACATCAACAGACAGGTTGTTCATGTTTATACGCACTTTACTATCATTACTAACATTCAACAAAGCATGTATTGATGGATTTTGTTACCCTTGTTGTAAAGTGTACACTATTTCAACATTACCTGATGTGTTATTAACATTTGTAGACTCTTTATCAACATGACTTGTCATTAACAAAGCATTTATTATTATTCAATGAACCTACAAATGTTAACACATCAGTTAATGTTGAAATAGGGTACACGTGATAAGGTTCTCAAAATCCAATAATATACATGCTTTGTTTTAATAATGTTGATAAGGTATACAACAGCATTTTTACCTTTAGAGTAAGATGGTGAGTTAGAAATATTAATCCGTAGTGTGTGTGAACTGCTGTGTAAACTAATGTAAATATGTACAGTAAGATAACCTTACAAAAACAGTAAAGCTACAGGCATTGTTCATGATTAGTTCATGTTAACTAATGCATTAACTAATGTTAACTAATACAACCTTATTGTAAAGTGTTACCATAATAACTATAATACTTTTAGATCACTATTATTAGAATTGTTGCTAAGATACTAATATACTACTACTGTCAATGAAAAATGTATATTTTATAATGATTATTTTATTTTACAATACTTCCTTCTTAATTTCTTCGCTTAAGCTGTTATACTGGCAGAAGCCTGCAGTTTCAGTGGAAACAGGTTTATAAACGCATCTTATTACAAATGGGGTGAAATACTGTAAATCAACTGTCCACAAAAATGTTGGATATAATGCAAATGTGCTAATAGAGTGTAAGTGATGCTCGCTGCATGTTAAAATCAAGGCACATGTAGAGATGGAGTTCACTGCATTCATTGGCTGTGAAACGAGGCGTGGACAATGCCAGATCATGAGCTGAGCTGGAGTGAGGAAAGTGTGCAGTTCAGTTTGAAACACGCAGCACAACAAACTGTGGACTTACTTCATTATCGTCTTGTGTGATTTGATAAGGGCACGAAGCTATATCGTGCTTTTGATTTTAATTTCATTTTAGAGACGCTTTACCAAAGCGCATGCCGCAAGATACAAAGACAATTTATGTTATTACACAAACACATTTGGAGACGGAATTAAATCCGGTGACTCAAAGCACTTCAGGAGGTGGTCTGAGACGCATTCCAGATGAAACTGGACAAGTGTAAATGCAGATGGTTGTTGAAACCGCATATGGTTTACCACAACTTTACTCCTCACAAAACTGCCAAATTATAAACAAGTGAGAGCGTGTTTTAGGCTATATGACATGTTCTAGTCAGATATGACAGCGCTCATCTTCATTAAAAGTAGTGAGAATAAATTATTTAACCAGTGCTGATGCTACTCTCTCTCCTATTGATCTTGAAATTAGCTGATGATAAATAAAATGCTTCTCATAGCGGTAGTTTTACGATGACGTGAACACCGTTAAACCAGCGTATAGCATGGAAATAAAAAAATGGATATATATCCGTTTTGCAAAGGCCCATTTATGTGGCCAAGTGTAAATGGAATTGTTTTGACAAATCATATCAGTAAAAACACATGAAAAGGTTCTTACTAGACTAGCATTTTCTAAAATGATGCAATGCTCTTTTTATTACCATCTCAGCACAGCCTTGATCATCCAATGAGAACTGGTCCTTCTCAGGGCTCACCTGAAAGCAAGGTAAAGAAAGAAGAGATAAACATTCAACTACAGACAAAGATTCAGAGATGATCCAAATGAAGCAGCACAGACACTGGACTCCATCTGATAATAACAATGAGGCCGATATATTAAGACTAATAAATAATGGATTATTTCCTGCAGCTTCAGATGTGTACTGTTCACCATGATGGTTGTGAAATGTTTAAATCACTTTGAAAAGGAAGACACAGTCAAGGTGCATCACAATCAGCGCGGTGTTACAGGGAGAGTTTGTGTGTGCATTCGCAGCATTTTGTGGAATTGTAAGCTGTAATATATTTAAAATGTTGTGTATATCTGATTTATCTCAGATAGGATGAGTTACTGAACGCTGCAGTAAAGTGCTTCACTGTAGGCCTACCGGTGATCATCTCTTCCACACGCGAGCTCAAACAGCAATGCAGGACAATAATAACTGACTGTCATATATACATAACATTATAATGAGAAGACTATTGCAATAAGACGCTGTGAATTCTTTGGGTCTAGCTGCCGTGCTTCAGCGCTGTTGTGGGAAGAACGCGCTGAACAACAGGAGTTCCACATTTTGACAAACACAGTCAAGTTCACTTGTGCATTTGCATCAATGTGTGCAGATATAAGTCGTGATAGTAAAGTTATGTAGTATAAACCTTTGATTTCTCTCATATAGGATGGATTAGGATTAGTTAAATAACTCAAGCAAAGCTCTTAATTGTACCGCTGATGCTCATTGGCTTCAACGCAGAACATTAATAACAATAATTGGGACTGTCATATATAAATTACATTATAATGAGAAAACTATCTGAATAAAACGCTGTGAATTCTTTGGGTTTAGTTGCCATGCGTCCACAACAGGAGTTTCAATACGTAACTTAGTTCAAGTTCATCTATGCATGATTTTGTGCAAGTATGAGTTGTAATATTGTGTTTATTTTGTATAAATATCTAATTGATCATATATAGGTTGTGTTCCATTGAGCTAAACAAAAGCGCTTGGGTTTATGGGTGTTCATTCAGCTCTTCAGCTTTAGCGCGCACACCTCAAACACACGTTATTTGAAACCATCCTATTAAACACGCATAATATTACTGTAATTTTAAAAATGTTAATATGTTTTCAAAAGTATTGATGCATTATTTATCAGAACTAGTACTTTTATTGTTCTTGTATCATTTTCATCAACAATATGAGTAAAATAATTCCCTTATTGTCCATTTGATTTGATTTATCCATGGCACAGGCATTTGATTCTTTATGTAGCCTAATGTTGCCCATGACTTGTTTGCATTTTAATTTAATTTTATTTATTATTATTTGTAAGGCAATAGATGTTTTGGGTAAAACTTTACAATACATTTGTTATTGCATTAACTAACATGAACTAACAGAGCAAAACTTTTGTTAATGTGAGTTAATAAAATATGTGAGTTGATGTTAGTTCACAGTGTGCACTAAATGAACAGATACAACACTGGATCATAAACATGTTGAGATTAACGTTAACTAAGATTAATAATCCTGTAGAAGTATTGTTCATTCATTGTTAGTTCATGTTAGCTAACACTAACAACATGAAAACTTATTGTAAAGTGTTGTCATTTTTTTTTTATTGAAAAATGGGATCACGAAGAACAGGACCTTTAATGATGAGCCTTTTGTTTTTGTAATCAGGCTCTCAAAGTATATAAAATTTGGATTTAGATTAATCGGCCAATATATCAGTTATCGGCTTTCAAATATAAAGAACGATCAGTTATCGAACTCTGCCCAAATGTTTATATTGGTGCACCCCTAATTTTAATTTCCAAAAAGAAAAAAAAAAAAACAATACCTTCTGTACTCTCTGTATCTCTGACTTCTGACTGGGACAGAGTGCGGAGGGATCAACCTCACAGAGAGTCTACAAAACATCAAATTAGACATGAAACACTGATGTAAATATGTGAACAGCCTAGATCTCACACGTGTGTTTGCTTGGTTTGCTCATTCTCTTACAGCACAACTCTCACTTACCTCATGTAGACCCACAGTAAGAGCAGCACAATCACCACTGCCTGATGACAGCTGGGTCTGACGGCTTATCTGAACATATGAAATAAAGCGTTACATACAGAAACACTTCACCTAAAAACATAATATATGGAATATAGCAAAGGGATAATGTACAGTCAGCCAGTAATTAATACAAAATAAACATGGACAGGATAATCAGATAATCATACATAACTACCCATCAATAAATATTTGCACATAAAATATTGATTTGAGATAATATACAAGATTACAAAATAGTTCAATTTCAAATCAATATTTCAAGGTAATGTTAATGTCTTTTATGCATCACATTAGATGCGTGTTCATTATAGTATGTCATGTTGTGTGTGTGTGTCTTCCAACAGTTTTATGAGGACACCGTTTTATGAGGACATCATAAGAACATGTTCTTGATGTTTGACTTTGACTCAGTGTGTTGTGTTAGTTTGTCAGAAGTCTGGTCTATGAGGACACTAGTTTTACCGGGACACTGGTCACTAGACACATTTGGACGGCACCTGAGCTCCAGTATTTGTGTGTATGAGAGAGTGATACGAGACACTGCGTCTGTGCTAGTTGCACAGTAAGTGATCCTGACTCACTTTTTACACACAATCATAATTCAGTGACTGATAACTCTGGCAAACGATCTGTTTCTGAGCTGAAATCTATTCTATTCTTTAAGGAATAACTCAATTATTACATTACCTTCTTGGATACCTTTAGAGTTGCTGTATCTTGTTTGGTTTAATCTGATTAATCTGATTCTTCTCAGTTATCATCTGGAAAAAAAAGAAGAGCAAATAAAAATCAAAACAAAATAAAGACAAATAAATACTCATTTTAGTATTACATATTGAAAGCCAATTTCAACCGAGGGTCCTATTTTTTTCTTCTTCAATTATTATATATATTATAATAATTATAATAAATATTTTTTGATATTGGTATTAGCCGAAATGAGCTGTGAATTATGGGTTATCAGTATCGATCCTAGTATTCCATATGTGCACCACAGTGTCCCGGTAAAACTAGTGTCCTCATAGACCAGGATTCTCAAACTAACACAACACACTGAGATCCTTCAGTCAAGACAAACATCAAGAACATGTTCTTATGATGTCCTCATAAAACGGTGTCCTCATAAAACTGGTGTAAAGCCACACACAACCTGACATACTGTAATGAACACACATGTAATGTGATGCATTAAAGCCATGAACATTAACTTGTAGGGCTGCACAATACATTGCTTTATCATTCATACCTATTCATGGTAGTGACATTGGAGTATAGCCCTATGTGAAGTCAAGTAGGCTATATGGATCATAGTTGATCTCTTATAGTGAAAACAGCCTAATAAACTGCTGCGGGCTGTCATTAATTGCAATAAAACATCCAAATACAAAGAAAAAAATCAGTTTTGTAGCTTTAACCAGGAATAATTATATCTGATGTATACAGTAAAGACTATGCAGTGTTATTTTACAGTTGATTACTCTATATACCCTTATTACTGTTCCTAAATGCTATTAGACTTACCTGGAAAACATGAGGCACTGTTTATTTCATATTTTTGTATCTATGCTTGCAGTTTATCATTTTCTATGCAGACGCACACCCCTACAAAATCACACCAATCATTCTAGAATGATTAGTTATTTCCAAATAAAGCTATTTAAGTCATCTGGTGAAATTGTTTTTCATTTTGCATTATATATTGCAGGGAAAAAAATCAATATTGCCATACCAGGTTTTTTTAAATATTGTGCATCTCTATTAACCTGGGTAACATTTAAGCTTTAATATTACCTTTAACAATACTCTGTAAATAAAATATAATGTACCAGCTTTATTAAACAAGTTTTAAATGACGAGCATCGCTGATTGTCTGTAAATAGAATCACTATAAGTGCGCTAGCACCGTTAGCATCACGCGCTAGCTGCTTTCTAAGTGTAAAACGAGCTGGGAAGAGCTAACAGGACATGCACAAATAAGACAAACGGATCCACAGGCTATTAGAGAAGCATTATAACATTATTAAACAGTGTTATAACTTACCTTTAAATAACAGTTGCCTTCATCAGGTCCGCAGTCCTCTCATGTCCGGTCCAAACAGGAAATTAACTTGCCCCATACACCTCTGACTACACCACACTTATCATAATATAAACGGGATTTTATCATATAATTAATATATTACTTGCAAAAATACTTAAATAATTAGTATTTTGCATTATGTTGCTTATTATACAGACTTATGCTGAAGCTGAATGAAGCTCCGCCCACCGGCGCCATCTTGTTTTCACGATTTCCCGCCTACCGGAACCGATCTGTCCAATCAGAGGCCTCAAAACTTACACTTGTGTGTATTATGCAAATTTTTGATGACGCAGGTGTTATACCGGGACCTGGCTCCAGGGGCGCACTCCCGAAATCAGGGATACACTGTGTATAGTAAAATTTCAGGGTTTTGTGGTATGTAAGGACATCGCGCCAAAATTGGAGAGGGTGCTTCTGGGACATAGTAAATGACATCCACACTGCCGGAATTATGAGGACATGGCCCCTGTCCTCATAAACCCAAATGTCCCCGTAATGCTGGTGCGTATTCAGGTCAAAAGTCCTCGTAAACCACAAAAACAAACACACACACACACACACACACACACACACACACACACACACACACACACACACACACACACACACACACACACACACACACACACACACACACACACACACACACACACACACATTTGGAGAGGTCAACCTTTCAAGGAGAGGTGTGTGAAAGCTCTCCAAGTAGTCTGAAATTCAGTGCTTTCGCTTCTTATCAATCAAATCGAAAGTAACTAGTAACTAACTACAATTGTTACTTTTACTTGAGTAAATATTTTCGTAAGTACTTGTCTTGTACTTTTACTTGAGTACAGATTTTGGCTACTCTACCCACCTGTGGTCCACGCTGCCTTCTTAACTTCAGGCACTGGCTGACGCATCGCGTGGTAGCTCTCCGTCTGCCAGGGGGCTCACACGATTCCTCCATGGTCGATGGTGGTGGAACTGAATGATGAGCAGCTGTGATGTTGATTAGTGTCCATGGTTACTGATGAGTGGCAGAGAAAATCAAACAAAGGAACACATGTGATGAATGAAAATTAACTAAAAAGTCCATGAAAGTGAAACTAAAGATGAATGAGTCCAGATTTCCGTGACACATATATATATATATATATATCTGCGTATACACAAACAACAAAGAAATGACAAGAGTTCAAGTTGTGTCTCGTAAAACAACACATTGTTTAAAAAGTGCCAAGAAATTTGAAAATAACTGCTGCCATATATTATATTCATATTATTCATATATCATATTATATTATGACCCATTTTTAATCAATGTGTTGCTTTACGAGACATGCATATTTGAAACAAATTCCAATACTGGAAAGAACCATTTGAAATGTTGATTTTCAAATATATTTAAATATAAATATAAATGATTTGCTAATGTGAACCAGACTTATCAGTGCCATCTTACTGCTACTTAATAGTAATGGTCTATTAATTTTGTAATTATGGCAGGTAAAAACTGAATTGAATCGTCTGCTGTCTAGTAAAATCCTCTTTTCATTTAAACAACCGTGAGGCAGCAAAAGTGTAAGTGGTAGATTTTTTTCTAGTTATATTTGGCTCACATTCAGCCTTAGATCTGAAAAGTGAGGAGAGGAGAGCCAGCGACGTCTGTGAAGCATGACAGAGTTTCAGAGCTCTTTTTTTCTTAGGAGATGAGAGCGAGAAAAAGAAAAAAGGGTAGAGAGAGCGCACCCCACATTAAAGGTGTTGGTGGGGATAAAAGAATGGAAAAGCTGCATTAAAGACAACGGGAGTGGATGTACATATAGTCTGAGAGGATTTCGAGATAGTTGAGAGCAGGTAAATAAGATGAACAAAGGGATGGTGTGCAAATGCAAGAGAAGAGCATGTTTGTGAGACAGAACTAGAAGGGGAGGAAGAGAAAGGATGGCTCTGTCCTGTGAGAGCGAGCACAGTGCAGTGACCGTGAAAGTGCTTAAATAAACACTGCAAGAGAGGAGAAGAGCAGGAGGAGGAGGAGGAGAAGGAGGAGAGGGTGCAGGCGAGATAAAGAGATGAACCAGCAAATTAAGCCAGGGGGTTGGAAAAGACAGAGCAATAGACTGTTAAGAGAAAGAGCAGAGAAAGAGAAGAGAAAGAGAGGAGAAAGAAAATACAAACACCACTGAAACACTAAGACTGATCATTAGATATTGGCCGGAATGAATAACAGCAATGGTCCGGACAAATCAGGACAGAGGAAATTAGATCAAGTGAAGCCAAATGTGTGGAGCTAATGGAACAGCCATTTTGAAAATGGTGACACCACCAATTCGCTGCAATTAACTATTTAGCACTCTTGAGACTACTATGCTATTATGGCTGCAAAATAGCTTGGGAAAACAGATTGTTATTACTCTAAAATCTGACTGGATGAGCCACTTTCAGTGCTGTTGTAAAACATAATTTCAGTCGAGTTATGAATGCCAAAAATAAACTACAGTCATAAAAATAAAATATTACATGGCAGAATAAATATACCTTGGTACTTCTTAATTATTGTATTAATTTGCTATACTGCTCTAAATCTTAGAGAGAGCTGTGTTTATCCAATTAAAGAGCTTTTTGGCAACAAACCGTATTCTAGAAAAATTCTAGTCTGGATTTATAAAAAAAATCATAGTACTGAGTCTGCACTTCTAAGAGTATTAAATTACATTTTATTATTTGTTGATTCTGGGAACTCAGTAATTTGAGTGCAGCATTTGATACTGTGGACCATGGCATTCTTTTATTACACCTTGAAAAGTGTGTGGGCATTCAAGGAACTGCCCTTAGCTGGTTCAGATCTTATCTTAGTAAAAGGACTTTTTCAGTAGGTATTGGTCGGGCTGCTTCATCTGTAGCATGCCTTACCCGTGGTGTTCCTCAAGGGTCTATTCAGGCTCCCATTTTGTTTTCACATCACATGTTTCCTTAGGTTCAATTTCTAGGAAGCATGGAGTGTCTTTTCATTTTTATGCAGACGACACCCAAATCTATTTACCTTTAAAACATGACAAGCAAGGCCTAGAAACCTTGCTTGTATGTTTAGCTGATCTTGGACCTCTCTGAATTTTGTGCATTTAAATGAGAGTAAGACTGAAGCAATTGTCTTTGGGCCCTCGGTGGGAAAAGGAAACCCAAATATTAGTTGTGGTCATTTAAATTCTTATATCAAACCAACTGTGAAAAATTTGGGAGTTCTTTTTGATTCGTCCCTTAAATTTGACCAACATATAAATTCAGTTGTAAATTCATTTTTTTTCCATCTTTCCAAAGTTAGAACTTTTCTATCTTTTGAAGACCTTGAAAGAGTCACACATGCTTTTGTTTTATCTCGCTTAGACTACTGTAACTCATTGTATATTGGATTACCCCAATCCTCCATGTTACGGGCTTCTGATGGGCCAAAAGGCCGCAGCCGGGTTTTTAACTGGGGTACGTAAATGAGAACACATTACTCTGACATTATTGTCTCTTAATTGGTTGCCAGTGCGTTATAGAGTTGAACTCAAAATTTTGTTGTTTGTTTTTAAGTCTTTAAATGGTCTGGCACCATGGTCTGTCAGATCTTTTAAAAGTAAATAAGTCAGTAAGATGCTTGCGATCCTCAGACAGTAATACACTGTCATATCCAAGAACAAGACTGAAGTTGCGAGGCGAGGCCATTTTCAGTGGCTGGTCCCAGGATATGGAATAATCTTCCTTTATCTGTGAGGTCTGCATTGTAACTTCTATTTAAATTCATGTACTGACAGTCTTATCTTTTTACCCTTGCATTTCATTCATTATAACTTCTAGTTTCTTTGAACTCAAATTTAGTGATGTATTTCATTTTTTATTTAATTTAATTATTTTACTGTACAGTGGTCAACTTTTGTTGTGTTTATTTGTGCTTTATGAATAAATAAATTAAACATTAAATAATATTTATTGAGCATTGATATCTTAGATCATAATGCTGATGCTGTCTTTTTACAAAAGCAATGAGTCTCGAGAGGCTTTGCTCTACAGTTTTCACCACACTTTAGTGGGTTCACAGGGGTTTTCATACAACACCTGTTAAGTAGTCAAATGTGTTTTAACACAGCTTCTCAAGGCGTTTTGCTTTAAAATGTAAATATCCCAAGAATAAAATACAAGCTTAATCATACACTACTATTCAAAAGTTGGGGTTGTTTTGATTTTTTTGAAAGTGTCTTATGCTCACCAAAGTTGTATTCATTTGATCAAAAATACAGTAAAACAGTAATATTGTGAAATATTACTACAATTTAACTTCTCTTGTTTACTACTTGTAAGGACGCTGAGGCGGCGTTAGAATCCATGTACAGTGCATTATTACAATCCACAGCAAACAAATCCAAATCGACAGGCAATGGGCATAAACGTGAGGCAGGCAGAAGTTCAAACACAATAAGGCAGTCCAATCCAAGAAACAGTACAAAGGGAAATCCAAGAGGCAGAAACAGAATAAAACGGGCAATGGTCATAACAAGATAGCAAAACAATGGTGAAAGAAACGCTCCGGAAGGCAGATTAACTGGCAATACTTTGCACTAGAATGATGGCATAGCCATGCTTAAATGTCCACCAAACAGGAAGTAACCAATGAAGCAGAGGGAGCAGCACAAAGTCAGTTCTCGGGAGAGGGCTCCCTCTGTTGGCGTGGCGTTACACTACTGTAATATATTTTACTGTAAAATGTAATATATTCATGTGATTACTTTACAGTCTTCAGCATCACATGATCCATCAGACATCATTATAATATGCTCATTTGGTGCTGAAAGGGGAAGAGAGGGGAAGGGGGGATGATAGGGGAAGAGGGGGGTTGGAAGAGGTCGACCTGGAGTAGGATGTGGCCATAGAAGACGGGGACCAAATTTATCAGATGCAATTCGGGCAACCTTGGTAGTAGCCATGGGTTGACATTGAGAGAGACTTCAGCCCAACCTCAGCAGAAAACAAACCTTTTAAAATGCATGAATGAATCGAATGATTTTACAATGTGAAGAGAAATAAATATTTTTATCAATATGCAGTACTGGTCTTGTGTAGTGTTTGGTGAACTATTGTATAGTTGCACTTTCTCTGTGTAGTTAATTTACAATACTCTAATCACTGAGAATTAGACTTGCTAAGTCATATGAAATGTGTGTGTTTTCGTATGGTAACAAAACATTGTCTTTATAAAGTCGTGTATAGTTTTGACAAAAGTGTTCCATTTTGCACATGATCTGAAGTGTTGTGCTACTTTGGTGTAGGGTTGTGTTATTTGTGTGTAGTGTTTCGACAAACCGGGCCCTGGTTTCAAAATTGTGCTTAAGCAATTGAAAAAAACTGTAACAAGTGTTGCCCTAATCTCATCAGAGATGGCTCTCCTTCCTTGCCCTCGTCCTCTTCTTCCTATTCTTCCTGCTCCTCCACCTCCTCTTCCAACTCTTCGTCTTTGAATTTGTCCTCGTTGTTGTCCCCTGCCTCTCCCTCCTACTCCTCTTGCTTTCTGTCCGTTGTTAGCATCCATTGTGCAAAACAGGTAATCTGACCTTTGACCTATTTATAGGCCTATACTATAGTAAAGCAGTGATTGGTTAGTGATCAGTTAAGCAATTAGTGTTTGCACATGTGAGGAGTGTGTGTGTGTGACCTGGTGAATAAGTGTAGCATTTTGATTGGTTGTGTTTGGAAAAGGAAAGCAAGTCACTTCCTGTTAGATTTTTGTGTTTTAGGTAGAGAATTGTGTGTAGCGTTTTGAGAAAAGTGCTGTCAAAGTTCTGAGAAATAGCTTATGGTTTAGGAGATTTGGTGTGTAGTTTTGCCCTTTGAGTGAGGGGTTTCAAAAATTGTGTGACATGAACAGATTTTGTGTGTGAGCAGTTGGAAAAAACTGTAACTTCTTGAGCAATTTGAGTTACAGTAGCTTGTCTGTTTGATCAGACCAGCCTTCACTCCCCACGTGCATCGATGATCCTTGGCCACCCATGACCCTGTCGCCGGTTCACCAGGGTTCCTTCCTTGGACCACTTTTGATAGATACTGACCACTGCAGACCGGGAACAACACACAAGAGCAGCAGTTTTGGAGATGACCACCTTTCGAAAGTGAAAAGATGTTGAAAGTGAAACTCAAGATGCGTACGTGACGTCATGACGAGCGTACCTGGCCGCGTTAGTCTTTCGATCGGCAGGGGAACTTTCAACAATTTTTCCATAAATTGAACAGGGAAGGCGGTCGGCCGAAAGTTTACTTGATAAAGTTTAAAATATGGATATTTTTCTTACATAAATGCATCGATTTGCTTCAGAAGGCCTTTATTAACACCACAGAACCGCGTGGAGCACGTTCTTTGATGGACAGATGCACTTTTTATGGACTTCAAAAACAGAGCAACTATAAATCCAATTCTAATGCTTGGATTAGCCTGGACTTTTGTAATATAACTGTCATATACACTTAGGATGACTTGAGGGTGAGTAAATTATGGGCTAATTTTCATTTTTGGGTGAACTATCCCTTTAAGCTTGCCCATTTTTCCTGCTTCTGCAACAACTTTGAGGACAAAATGTTCACTTGCTGCTTAATATATCCCACCCACTAATCAGTGTTGTTCACTTCACCTCATAATGTGATGCCTGATCAATGTATATGTTCTGTATGTGTTTTTCATGTGGCTCAGGGTATTTGTATGACAATAAGGAATAAGAAATGCTTACATTAAAAATGCTAAGCAGGTGTAAATAATGCACAAATAATGCACATCTGTCCATTATTTAATCAAAATCACTTTAGATTGCAGTCGGAAGTTATTACATGTACTCGGTTTCTACCTTATTTGTTTACTTACTGTTGTATGTTGTGCAGCAGACGAGGTTAAAGCCAAATGGGAAAACCTACATGATACATACATGAGGAAAAAATGTATTCTCGGTCAGCGCCACCTATCCTGCAGGCGTGAATTAGCTGAAGGCAATCAATCATTTTGTGTTCAGTGTGAAAGCTCCATACGTCTGCGATTCACTTAGCTGAATCGTGTCGCGCTCAGTGTGAAAGTGCCTCAAGAAACATTTCTTGTGTTTTGTATGAATTTTATTCTCCATATTATAAATGGCAATATCTTCAGATATGTTTGCAATAGCTGTTGGGTAAACACAGTAAAACCACTAAGCACATTATCATTGTTTATTTTTTCATTTAAATTGTGCCTTTAACAGTCTGTTCAATGACATGTTCCACTGGGACAACTTGCTCTGCTATAGGTCAGCGTGTGATCAATAAACTGCATCTTATGTCATGGGTAAAACTGATGGAAATGTTCATTAGCTTTTTTGTAGACATGTGTGTCTATAATGTACAAAAACGGACTCAAAGACAACACCACTCTGTGAAATATTCACAAAAGTAAAATTACAGTTGTGATGTTGTTCCTTTTCAAGTGGTACACTACAAAGTTTGTGTCATTTTTATGGTCACTGAATTGTGCTCATGAAATTGGATTCATCGCATAACGAAATGAAAAGAAATGTGCATTGAAATGTCAGTTTAGGCTCAGAGAGAGATCAGGCAGACAAAGAGATGATGAGAAGCCGTTCACCCGCCGCTGCGCACACAAATACACATAGCGATACAAAGAGAAGTGTTTATGATAATTAACTTATAAGCACCAGCTGGTGTCTGGCTGCACACATCAGAAATGTGTGGCGATGTTGCGGTTCATGTACATCTCATAGGTCAGGGGTCGAAGCCACAGCTGTCACACATGGTCCGTGTTGTGTTCACGGCCAGGCAGGTCTTCTATGTAAATGCATTAGAGCGGAGAGAAAAAGACTGACAGAGAACGACAACGAGGTCATGGTGGGGGGAGAAGGTGAGGGCCGGAGAGAGCGTCATCTATGGAGCGAGGAACACAGATTGGAGTATGTAATAAGCTGGGGGGAATGGCATTTTGCTTGGAGCATGGATTGGTTTGTTTAATAGAGCGTCTGTGTTTTCAATACTGCTTTGTCATGAACGTATTAACAACCATGTTAAGCACAGTGTTAATAAATTATAAGCAGTCGGAATGAAAGAAATTATAATATAATATAATTTTTACATTTATGCATTTTGGCAGACGCTTTTATCCAAAGCGACTTACATTGCATTCAAGGTACACATTTTACATTTTGGTCAATTCTTGCTTTCCCTGGGAATCGAACCCATGACCTTGGCGTTGCTAGTGACATGCTCTACTGTTTGAGCTATAGGAAAGCATATAAGCATATAATATAATATAATTAATATAATATAATATAATATAATATAATATAATATAATATAATATAATATAATATAATATAATATAATATAATATAATATAATATAATATAATATAATATAATATAATTAATATAATATAATTAATATAATATAATAATATAGTTCAGTCATGACAACTCTCGGAATAGATTGAACACAATTTTATTAAATGAGTAATGTTGCTGTAGATTTAAATAGGATTGGTTTTGGCAGACTATATCTGCTAAACTATATCTGCTGTGGCTGCAGGCAAGTACACAAACTTGCTCTGCTAGACCATGAAGACATCGAAAATAAAACTGCTGCTGTTGCAAAGCAAGTTCGAATACTTGCTCCATAAACAAGGTGACATTAAGTGCTGCTGCAAAAGACCTCCGTAGCAGATCTAGACAGGTGGTGCTGGGGTGGAGGAGGGTGAAGACGAGCGCACAGTCTAACGCTACCTGTGTCGGACCGAAATATATACATACTAGCCTAGATAGGAAGAAATGCTCGATTGGCTGTAGTAATGGCCTTGAGACAACCAATCAGTGATACGTATATACATATATATAAAAATGTAGTTGTGGTCAGAATTATTGGCATGAGGAATGATTAAGGGAATTTGGCCTTTGTGTTTCCTCATATTTATACTCCTGTGAAACGATGTTATAGCTAGACAATTTCATGTTCCTTGTCACCCTAGTGTGCTAAAAAATTTAAATATTAATGGGAATATACTTCAGAGATATTTTACTCATTAAAAAATCTAGGGGTGCCAATAATTATGGCCAATGTGTTTTGGAGAAAAACATTTATTTCATAATGTGATTTACCCCCCACTTTCAATTGTTTTACTTCAATGAGAGTTTAGATTTTTGTGAATTTTTTTTTGTATATATATTTGTATCATGAAATTGGTTGTCTCAAGGCCATTATATATATATATATATATATATATATATATATATATATATATATATATATATATACGTATATACACTCAAATCTGTGATCTGTACATTTTAAACATACTTCATGTGCTTTTGGCAAAAGCAAACTTAGCAAAATACATTTCTTTTTCAAAGCTTCTGGGCTTTGTCATGGAATGTAACATAACACCATTTAACATTTTACAGATCTTTACAGTGGAACTGCAACCGTGCAAATGTTGTTACAGAATGAACTTAGAGCAGGAACATCCGGAGTGGATTCCGAGCGGAGTGATTACGGAGCATTTTGAGATTGAAGGGGAAATTGCTGGCGCTCTGTTCCACTCACATACTCTGACATGGATGCAGTGAGCGAGAGTGACCCCTCCGGCCCTGGGCCACGGTCACGTGTAATCACGCTTGTTCTCTTTTGCAGTTATTTTATATCCCTCTGCCGGCCTGCTACTCTTTTCTTGTTCCCTAGTTCTGCCACTGTCTTTTATCCCTCTCTGTGTTTCTCTTTCGCTCCACTGCTCAGCTGGCTTTAGGCAGTGCTGTCTATTCCATTCCTTTACATGATGACGGAGAGAAAGCCAAGGGGGAGCTGTGACGAAATACGGCCTCTTGCAGGTGAGACACACAGCTCTGTTTTAAAACCTTCTGAGCTTCTTACTGTCTATATAGGCATCAGCTTTCTAAATCAAGTCATCTTTATTTATATAGCGCTTTTTACAATACAGATTGTTTCAAAGCAGCTTTAAGGATAAACAGGAAAATAACGATTCAGTGATGCAAACAGAGTTCATTTCTGCTGTAAAGCAGTTTTAAAATAAGTCAGAATCTAATTTGATTGGATTTTGAGCACTCTTTATATGCATATGTATGAAATGGCACTTAATTTGACTTAAAACATATTAAAGGAAACAAAAGTGAGCAAATGAAGTTTAAAAAACAAAAACAAATGAATGAATCATGCTCCAGACCCATATGTAACTCAATCATAATTCTTATAAAAATTTATTGGTTAAAATATTATATATTTTGTTTGTTTTTTTCACTATTGAATAAAATATATTTATTATAATCAACATTTATCTTGCTAGACGTTCATGGAAATGCATTGTGGGATTACCTTATGATGAAGACGTGATGTTGCATTAGAATTATGCCAAATTACAATATACGTTTGTAATAATTTTTTCAGAGATTTGGGTAGGCCTATTTCAGAAAATTACATTTATGAATTTAGCAGACATTTTTATCCAAAGCCTTACAAGAGAGGAACAAATCAATTTGTAAAGGAGCCTGTGTCTGTGTGGGCATGTTTTTGTGAAATATCAGGACACAAATGTGTATAATGACATGGGTATGACACAGGTATTACAAAAAGAGGGTGAAATATGAGGACGTTCCCCATGTCCTCACTTTTCAAAATGCTTATAAATCATACAGAACAAGTTTTTTTTCACAGAAAGTGAACTGCACAGTCTCCTGTGAGGGCTAGGTTTAGGGGCAGGGTCAGTGTAAGGGGATAGAAAATACGGTTTGTACGGTATAAAAACCATTACGCCTATGGAATGTCCTCACATTTCACAAAAACAAACATGTGTGTGTGTGTGTGTGTGTGTGTGTGTGTGTGTGTGTGTGTGTGTGTGTGTGTGTGAATTGGTTTAAGGGTGTGGGATGGTTAAGTGCTTGTGAAAGTGGTGTGTCTTCAGCTGCTTCTTGAAAGATGTGATGATCTCAGCAGTTCGGTGGAGGTTGGCAGCTCATTCCACCAGAGAGGAGCAGAGAGGGTGAACGTTTTGGAGAGTGACATTCTGCCTTATTGTGTGAAGGAACAGGCATTGCTCATTCAGTGACCTTAGCTAACAAGAGGCAGCATTAACTTATATATAGTGAATTTAAATGGTTTGGTTCCAGTGGTAGTCATGAAAGCCAGCGTTAAAGCCTTAAATATTATTCTGGCCGCAACTGGGAGCCAGTGGTGTGCGATCAGGAGAGGTGTGACATGGCCCAGCAAGCAATTTTGCGTTTTAAAAGACATCTCATAGCCGACCAAAAATGTGGGCTGTCAGTGAAAATGTAATAGATGTCTAACCATAGTCAAAGAATAGGCTAGTCATCTAGAACATGATGGAATAGTATACATCTGACAAAATGACTTGTAACCAAATTCAAGGTTATTTTGGCTAGAAGTGGGTTACTCATAGCCAGACTTTATCGGGTCTATAGTTTACAGAGATGGTGAAATGGCGGCTATTGCTTCCTGGGGGTTCTCTTAGACTGGTTGATGACCAGATGTGCTACTGTGGTCTGTATCATCTGCAGGGACTAAGTTGCGCTTGCGCTAGCGCTTGCCAGTAGAGTGTTGCAGTCGTCCAGTCTTGAAATGACAAGAGCTTGGACTAGAAGTTGTGTCACATATTTGTGGTTTGTTTTCCTGGTGTTGTAAAGAGCAAACCTACAAGACCGGACCGTCATTGAAATATCGTTGGAGAAACTCAGTTGGTCATCAAACACAACCCCTACAATCATAATGCTGCAATGCATTTCCATGAGCTTCATGGTCGGTAAAAATTTTAATTATTAAAATGATTATGGCATTTAGAAATGTTTTAACAGAGCTAATGTAGGTCTTCCTCTCTCTGCGGGCATCTTTTCCTCTATGTCCTTCACAGGGACAAATCCTAAAACTATAAAATCGCCCAGTCTTCTCAAGTGAAATAAAACCTACCTGCAACTGTGTGTGCGGCCCACTAAGGCTGTTGGTTCACAACAATATCTTTTATGCAGGCATGAGTTTTTTTTTTTTTTTTTTTTTATCCAATCTTAAAATCGTTATGTCCACCCTTGCATGTATTAAAATACTGGGCTATTGATTTATAATGCATCTCTCATCAGTTCTCCTCTACAGGGGTGGGATGAATCTAATGGTGGATTCTGCACCTGAATGCAACACGAGTGTAATATCACTGTTCAGCTACTGCGGCTACAAATTATGTATGAATGCTCAAATATTTAGCACATGCTGCCCCTCACTTTAGCCAAACATGTTTTAATACATTACATTCTAGAATAAAAACCTCATCTAAATGTTGCAAACTGCATGCATGCTATTATATGAGGAAGCATATCTTCATCATAATCTTGTTTTCAATTAGCGCCATTCAACATGAGTGCTGTGAAAAGGGCTATTTTATAAAAACACATACAAAATGAATCAAGTGATTGTATTATTAAAACAAGAGATGAATCACTTGATTCTGATGATGATCCAAGTGTCATTATTGCTTAGAGTGATTTCAACAAACCTCTGGAGTAAACACGCTAGACGGACATATTTAACCATTGTGCTCACATCATTTGACATGACATGGCAGTGCTCAAGTTAAAATTAAGTTAAAAAGTTAAGTTTTTAAAAAAATGCATCTCTCGACCTTGCGCTGTTTTTGTTCTACTGACCTGTGTCTCGCGTTTTTAACCCTCATCCTTCATCCATTTGGGTGTCTCTGCCAACCTCTTGTGGAAAAAAATAATAGGCCTATAATATGATATTTCATGACTCTTGCCACTAGATGGCCTTATAGCACTATATGGAGCAAATGAGCTGTTCCGCTGGGTCCTAAAGTCGGTTCCTGAGTTTATCTCTTTAGTGTGCATTCAGATACACATGTAGACATGATTAAATATTTTTTTTGGTCAAGTTTTAGCATTTTTAGATTAAATTTTGAGCATTTGTTAGATTATCTATGTATACTGAAGCACATATAATGGGGAAGGATAAGGAACAACGGTTCTGTGTGAACCAGCCCTAACTTAGCATTTAACTTTACCACACACAAGGTGTGTCCCAGTTCATGTACTTGTGCACTATTCTAAAGCAATAAGCCCCAAGAAGCTGTGGTTTATAGTGAATTTATAACTGCTAAGGGGTGTTGTTAGGCACGACGTGGAGCGGAGTTGTTATAAATTCACTGTGTAAACCACTGCTTCACAAGGGGCTTATTTCTTTAAAAAAAACATTTACCACACAATACTGGCTTAACAACGTCATACTCAGATTCTAGTCAGAATATGAGTCTGATACTGCTCCATTGGGCTGTGACTATGGGGGCGTGTTTCAACCGAACCAGGAAAGAAAATGCCTCTGCACTCAATTGGATAGACCTACAACCAATCAGAGTGATGGAGTAAGTGACGTTTGTTGAGCAACGCATAGTTGTCAACAGAACTCAACTGCACGCACGCTGGAAGAAGTAAAAGAAGAAGATGAGTGTAAACGATCTTTGCCAGTGTTGTAAAAAGAATTTAAGGATACACGGAGTACTTACCAACATGCTCATAATTTTTGAGGGAAATAGTAAAGGTGAATGCATATACGAACAAGTTCTCCGTTTAGGATTAGAATTCGACATGACCCAAGCGCTCTTTGGTGATGTGGATGACTACGTTACTGTTGGTCATCTGTCCATCATCGTATAAAGCCCGCCCTGACAATTTGATTGGTCCGAACAGCTCTTGTTAGAGCTGCTCCACAACGGATCAAGTCCAGACCGAACTTCCCGACCTCAAATGTTGCGAGCTGGCATTCAGGCTAACACAATACAAATATTAAAGCCAAAATATATGTATCAATGCAACTTGTAAAATCACTAAAAGCCTTCCTTCCGCTGAAAATCCCTGACCATGAACACAACAGAAGTTAAATTATTACATCATTAGATGGCGGCAAAGACTGTCTCAATGGGTGAGTCACTAAGTAGCAAAGACTTTTACACTCTAAAAAAAAGGTTCTATATAGCACCAAAAATGGTTATTTGTCGTAATCATAGAGGAACGACTTTTGGTGCTATATAGCACCATATCTTAACATGTTCTGTATATGGTAGCGGTGCTATATAGCACCTTAGTTAGCGGTGCTATATAGCACCTTACTCAAAGAACCAGTGAAGAACCACTGAAGCACCAAAATTGGTGCTATATAGCACTTAAAAAGGTTCCCCTGTGATTACGAGCCAAGAACCATTTTTGGTGCCATATAGAACCTTTTTTTTTTAGAGTGTATTGAACGGACTGTGAACACGGGAACAAGACGCAACTGACACATGCTTTGAATAGCGCTGTCCTTGTCAAGACACGGGATATTCCCTTAACTGTTAAAAGGACAAGATATTGCAGCGGATATTCAAACAGATTTTGTATTATTATGAACATAGGACTGACCTGAAGAAACATGCTAAATCTGAATGCAGGTAATAGCTACACGGTCACTCGATCTCACTCTCACGATACTCTTCTACATAATAAATATGCTTCAATGAACAATATCAATTGAGAACAAACATTGCTAAGGGTGTTGTGCAGTGATGCACAGAAACGTTGGGTGAAGCGGTCATAGTCGGTCAAAGTCCCTTTAAGACAAATCATTTCACCCAGTGGCCATCTTTGAAACGCCTCTCGGGCATGCAATTGCAGCTTCTCTTTGAATGCGGAAACATAAAATTTTCCAAAACTGTTCGCCAAGCTTACGATTAAATTTCATATTTGAAATCACCAATGAAATCTGACAACAACTGTCTCATAAATTTTGTTTCTAAACTTGAATCAAGTTTTTCAGCCTGGGCAAAGCTAATGCGCATGCGCGATCCTAAACGCGTGTCTTAGAACACTGCCTGTTTCTATAGAAACCGGAGCTTCTAAAACCTGCATTAATGCAATGACTTTACTAATCAACGATAATTCATAAGCAATCGGAGTGCACCGTTTTCATATATATAAAGTATTTGACAAAACACAGCTATTGACCAATCCGAATCAAGGACTGGAACTAACCGTTTTATAATATGACGTTTAGTAGTATAAATAGTGTGAGTAGTCTTCACACTGAAATGTCCAAATAAAAAAGTGCACTTTAAATACCAGGATGGTGCACAATGTAGTGTGGAATGTTGGACACACTTCATGCACTCAACTGCCCCAGCTTTAGTTACGTATGGAAGGGGAGGGGCTATCAGACTCTGATGTTGAATGACAAAATAACCTCATTAAAAATTCATACACTAAAACAAATGAGTACATAGTGCATATGTACTTAGTGTTTAAGTCCATAGTGTATAGAGCGTCATTTGGGACACAACTTTACAAACCACCCAGAACACTCTAGAAAATGCATAGCAAGACATTAGTAATCACTTAGCAACCCCCTGGCAACCAATCACAACACAGAGTGTTGTTCTGGCAAGTTCTGCATAGACACAGCAAATGTGAATACCTTGATTGTTTTATTTTACATAACTATAGATTTAAATATATTTTTCATAAGTACTTCTGTTTGTTAAGTTACTATAATTATAATTAAACCCACACCTCCATATTGTGTTGTGTTCCAGCAATTAAATCCCATGAGCCCGGCACCTTCATCATCATTTCGGTAAACATGATTACCACATGATTCCTGCCCTCGGCTACACTTTCATCAGCCTCAGCTCTAAACAAACGTACTATCAGTCTAATTCCATTTATTTAGCACCTTGATTTTTCTCCTCATTTGCAGAATCTTGCATCGAGCTAAATGTGCCACTACATTGACAAATGCTTCAGATAACACAGTATTTAGAGCCGTCACTCAAACGTTGCACTGGTGTTCAGGCCAACTGCAAGTGTTAGATAGCTCCTGCCGACAAAACTGGGTCACATCCAAACATTGTTGCAGAGAAATAACTGTGGCAGTGGTATAACGTAGAAAAGATCCGGATAATACACTTGATCAACCTAACGGACACTGCTTTCAATGAAACACTTAAAGAGCCCTATCTTGCACCCAGCGCAATTGACTTTGTACACCGACGCATGTGTCATTCCTATTTTGCACCCGCGCAAAGCGTGCTTTTCCCTCCACAGAAGGACGTCGCTAAACTAGTGAATGAACTTGCGCTCCCTGGGCGGTTCAGCGCAAAAAAGGAGGCGTGTTCCGGCGCAAACAATCCCTGGTGCTATTTTGCTGTTCCATTAAACAATTGCGCCACTGACCAGAAAAAACCTAGTCTAAAGTCAGTGGCGCGTTGCGCGTTGTTCATTATGCTATTTTAAGGGCGCATGCTTGACCATAATGTATAGCGTGCACAACGCGCATACACTTTGCTCATGTAACCTACACAGATGCAACAGTTATTTTTGCAAATCATAAATTGTTACACTAAAAAAATATTAACACATGAGATGACGGAAATCATTGTGGTGTGCCACGAAGATGTGAAAAAATAGGCATAAATCTAGCTTACAAATGATTCAGGCTAATTGTAATAATTAAGGATAAGACCTGTTTGCCCAATAGTGGCAAGACATATATGTATATAAGGACATCTGACAAATTGGTTTGTCCGTCAAGAACCAGGAAAAAAAATCGACTGAAAAACTGAAAAAACTGAAAGACTGAAAAAAAAAAGACTGTGAAATCACCTTTACCATATTGTACAACATTACAACTTCACTTCTCTGTCTTTCACTGCTCTTACAAGAACATCAGTCTCCTCGGCTGTGAACCGCTCCTGGCGTGCGCCTGGTAAATACGCCATAATAATAGCAATCCATAATGGAACTTGCGCACCTGCTTATAAAGGGAATGTTGGATGACGCTCGGATTGGTTTATTCACGTTACGCCCAAACCACACCTATGAATAATGAAGCTACTTCAGACCAACCCATTTTAGATTTGCGCCGGGCGCAAGAGCCATTTATCCCGCCGGGAAAATAGCAACAGCGCCGAGACCCGCCCACAAAGTTACTTGCGCTTCGCGCTTTGACACTTGCGTTTCAGATCGTTAAAATAGGGCCCAAAATGTCAATGGGACAATGAACATATTTTAGTATCCTTAAAATATGATCATTTCACTTGAGAAGCAAATCTGCAAAAGATAATGAGAATAAATCACAAAAAAGTCCACAGGAAGTGACAGCTGTTTAGTGCTGCCAGCTCTTTCTATCCGTCTCATTATCACCTTAGCATTTCAGCAGTACCTGCCTGAGCTTTCAGCTTCTAAAAGCAGCTGTTAGCAAGGAGACTTAGCTTCCGCTATCCTTCCCCTGTGAGTTTAACTGTTATTAGCTTCTGCTATTGAACAGGGTTAAGAATTAATACCGTAATGGAGCTTTATTGGGCACATGTCCTCGCCACAGTCCTCTAGGTCAAGGATAAATCATTCTCAGCTATATAAGAACAGTGGCTTCTCAACATTGACCATAAAGGGGCTTAATAACTTTACTTTAATCAGAGCTAAAGCACTAGACAACCGGCTAGCACTTACTGAAATGAAAACATATGCTGCTCTCATCTGTAACAGCCTTTCCATGTGTGTCCATTTGCAGTTCTTGCATCATGGGACTGAAGCGCTATAATTTGTGTTTTTATCATTCCCAGGTCAGGGCAGTTGGCTCTGAGAAACAATGAAGCTAATTACAGAACAGTTTCAAGGACAAAATGTGCATTGCTTTGTATTCAAGCCTGCACAAAAAAAAAAAAACAACAACACATTTTCTTAATCTATTTCTTTTGTCAGTATAAAATATTTTAGTAGGAATGAGAATAAAGTTTATTTTTCTTCCCGCACTTGTCCTGCAATTTTTCTTGTTAAAACGCACATCTGTCAAGATTTTGTGTAATGTTATGCTTAAAACAATAAAAAGAAAGCTGTTTTTATTTATAGCATGCATTAAACGTTGAAATTGTAACATACTTTAGTAAATAGATCATACTAAGTTTAAATTGACATACTTCGAAAATATGACTTGCTTTAAAAAGTAATAATTATGAGATAGAAAGTCGAAATTATGCCATACTAAGTTAAAATTATGACTTACTGTAAGTCATATTTATGAGAGAACGTCGAAATTATGCAGCATGTTGAAATATGACTTACATAGTTATACTTAAGAATACTTAAAGGTGCAGTGTGTGAATTTTAGCAGCATCTAGTGGTGAGGTTGTGAAATGTAATCACCCACCGCTCACCCCTCCCTTTCGAAGCACGTAGAGAAGCTACGGGGGCCGACACAGGACAAAAAGACATCGTCGGATAGAGCAGAGAGTGACTAGCGTCCTGTAGAGAAGTTTGCTACTGTAGAAACATGACAGTGCAAAATGGCGATTTCACTGTAGGGTTGGGGTTAGAAATGGCTCATTCTAAGGTAATAAAAACATTACGATCTTTATACACCACTGAAAACATAATTATGTATATTATATTGCATTTCTCTCAATAGATCCTCATAAATGCTACACACTGCACCTTTAATACATATGAAATATCATAAAAAGTCAAAATTATGACATACTGATTCGAAATTATGACTTCAAAAGTCACAGTATGTCCTAATTTCGACTTTCTATCTCATAATTGTGGCTTTTACAGTAAGTCATAATTTCAACTATGTATGTCATAATTTCGACTTTCTATCTCAT
Organism: Gobio gobio; assembly: GCF_949357685.1. Classification (NCBI taxonomy): domain Eukaryota; kingdom Metazoa; phylum Chordata; class Actinopteri; order Cypriniformes; family Gobionidae; genus Gobio; species Gobio gobio. Next base: position 40,898,473 of record NC_137104.1, read on the forward strand.
AATTAAGTTGAAATTATGACATACAAAGTCTATTATGCCTTAAAAATTATGCAACATATACATCGAAATATGACTTGCATAGTTGAAATGATGTCATACAAAACAAACTCAAATTATAATTTCTACTTTTCTCTTGTAATTATGGCTTTCTGTCAATTAAAATGTAATTACAACTTTATCTCATAATTAAGACTTTTGAAGTCATAATTTTGGCTTTTCATCTCATAATTATGTTTAAGTTCGCCATATATATATATATTCTACATATTTTGACTGGACTACAAGATTGTGAAAGTAGTTTTGCTTTGTCCTTGAATCTTTGCAATTAGCAGTTATACATCAAAACAATCAAAACAAGCATGTTTTGAGTGGCAATTTACTTCTCCAAGATCAGTCATACTGAGAAATACTTCCTGAAAGTTTTTAACACCCCTGTGACTGTGCTGCACTGAGCCATACTCTTAGTGATATCTTCCTGTTCCAGTTCTTTCAGATTGTCTCACCTTTTTTGAAACAAACAAAAGACCCACGGATAGTGAAATAACACTTTCCATGATTGAAGTCAAGGTTGCTAACTGTTTCCGGCACTTTCTTCTTCTTTGTTCCTAAGTGCCATTTACTGCTGCTTGTTCTCAATGATGGAGAGCACTTCACTTTAATAAAACCAGGCTTTTAATAGTATTCACATTGAGAACATTGAGGCACATCTTAAATTAGATTAATGCTGTCTGTGTTTGTGCAAAACCCATCAAGTCAATCAATGTGATGGGTTTGGTTTCTACATCCAGTGAGTCTATATGTAGCAAATTGAGTTTAATAGAAAGCAATCAGGGAAATACTTAAAGGATAATTAATAAATTAGATGGTTGATGTTAAGGGCATGAGGTTATTGTAGCTTGCATTGATTTATGCCACTAATAAAGGTCTCAAACATACAGAACTTCTAGAGAACTTCATAAAAGTTAAATATATTTTATAATAAGCTGCATTCTTGTTAGTTTCAGCTGAGGTCTGGGTTTGTATTTCTTCAATTCTACTGCCATCCACTGGCACCAGATAACTTTACAACATAATGGCACAGTTTTCAATTAGGTCTTTGCATTAGGTCTTTGCTTAAAGGCCCTAAAAATTCTTTCATCAGCTCAAACCTATATTACATGTATTGTTCCAAATGAAAACCTGTTGTGCTCACCAAATCTGCATATATTATTGATCAAAAATACAGTAAAAATATAAATATTATTACAATTTAAAGTAATTGTTTTCTATTTCAATATTTTAAAATGTAATTTATTTCAGTAAATCATTACTGAATCATTACATCAATTTTTACAGCATCATTACTCTAGTCTTCAGTGTCACATGATCCTTCAGAATTAATTCTAATATGCTGATTTGCTGCTCATTTTTTCAAAAGAACAACATTTATATGAAATAGAAATCTTTTGTAACATTATAAAAGTCTTTACTGTCCCTTTTGGTGAATTTAATGTGTCCTTGCTGAATAAAAGTAATTTCATTTCACAAAAAAAAAAAAATAATAATAATAATAATACTGATATATAGTGTTGGAAAACAGTGCGGGAAAGTTATAAAAGGTATAATTGCAGTGCTTAGTTAATTTTTAGTTCTTAAATGTCATTCCAGGAGAAGTCCATCTTTAATTTAATCTTTAAGTTAATCTTTCTATTAACTGAATATATAAGCAGCCGCTAACCTTGCTGTTTTGGCATCCCTCCACCTCCCCAACTCCACCAACATAATTTAGGTATCTTGCTATGCATGCTCATCTTAAGCATTAGTAGTCCCACCGGGGGGTATATTTAAGCTAGGGTTGAAGCTGCTTTCTGGATCCACTCCATTGCGGACAGCAAGTCAAACACATTTAATCTTAAAAGCTTAAGGATTATAGAAAAAATAAGCAAGAAAAAAGCTAAAGTTCTATTTTTGGCAAATGTAAAGACCCTTTCACATCTAAAATGAAATGAATAAGCCTCAGGCTGAAGGAAGCGCAAATTCACACCTTTAATAAAGTGAGATTAAATACATAAAGCATTTGTGTTATTTATCATATTTAAAGGGTCAGTTCACCCAAAAAGGACTCATTCTCATGTAGTTTCAAACCCTTTTTTTTGATGAAATCCAGGAGCTCTCTGACCCCTCCATAGACAGCAATTTAATTACAACTTTCAAGGTCCAGAAAGGTAAAAACATTGTTAAAATAGTCCATGTGACTATTGTGTTTCAACTTTAATTTTATGAAGCAAAAAATGTTGTGTGCAAAAAAAAAAAGTCAATGTCAGATGTCAGAACGCCAGTTTTGTATGGCTGATGCTGTTCACGTGAGCACCACAGTGCATGTGTGTGATGCTGACACAGGAGCTGGCCAATAATAAGCAGGCATTCTGAGGTAGTACTCGGAAGCGCTGCACTGTATTTGCAGCGTAAACTGCGTAGGAGAAAATGTTGAGTCATTATTTTGGTTTGTTTTTTGTGCACATAAAGTATTACCTTTCAGGGCCTTGTAAGTTGTAATTAAATTGCTGTCAATGTAGGGTCAGAAAGATCTAGGATTTCATCAAAAATATCTTAATTTGTGTTTCAAAGATGAACGAAGGTCTTGACATGAGGGTGAGCAATTAATGACAGACTTTTCATTGTTGGGTGAACTAACCTTTTAATTACTGCAGGTGTGCATAATATTTGGAGTAGTTTACTGCCTTTCACTGAATTTATTCATTTTGAGGAATCCTGAATCTGTTTTTGTGCAAGCGAGATGGGCAAATGTTTGCTCACATTTAGTCTAGGAACTACAATAAGCATCATATTTACACCGTGCACATGACACCTCTGCACTTGCTCCTGAATTCTCTTAACATAGGAGAGCTGTCAGTCAACACATGGGAAAACAAAGTAACTTGTTTTATCTAAGTATCTTAGATATTTTGTTGTAAATTTAAAAGTAATGTAATACTAGTTACTTGAAAAGGTAATCTGATTACTTGCATTACTTGTAATGCAAAACCCCCAACATTGCTGATATACAACCCCAAATCAGAAAAAGTTGGGACAGTATGGAAAACGCAAATAAAATAAAAAAAGAAGTGATTTCTAAACTTACTTTGACTTGTATTTCATTGCAGACAATATATGAACACAAAATATTTCATGTTTTGTCTGGTCAACTTCATGTCATTTGTAGGGTTGGGAACCGAGAACCGGTTCTTATGCAGAACCGAAACTGATTTTTGAAAAATACCAGAACCGCGCGAAATTCCTAAGTTTCGGTTCCGAAAACGGTTCTGGTGCAATGTGTGTGCGAAGCGCTGGAAGCGTATCTTTTCATAGCGAGTGACAGCCAGTGTTGCCAACTCCGTGATTTTCCCGCTTTCCCGTTTTCCACTGTTGCCGCGGGCTGTTTCATGTCCGCGGGTTGAAACGATTGTGCAATTGTGCGGGTTTTGCTGTGAAAACCTGGCAACCCTGGCTCACCTCATCATGAATATTAATTACGTTGCCTATATATATATATATGCCTTTCACTATAAATCTGGTATAAGCCCTGTGGCCCTCTGTGCTGTAGCAAATGTTTTGTCAAATTGCTAGTGCAGCCTCCTTTGCATGTTATTAACTTTTCACGTGATACATTTTGCTTCATTATCATTCATTCTTTGGAAATGAATCCATACTTGTGACTTTCTCTTCGCTATGCTGGTGGTCAACGAGAAAATATCTGACGCAAAACCGTAAATGTGTAGCGCGAGGGCTTTCAGTGCTGAACTGCGTTGCCCTCCTGGAAGCGGCAGGCAACGTAATTAATATTCATGATGAGGTGAGCCAGGGTTGCCAGGTTTTCACAGCAAAACCCGCACAATTGCACAATCGTTTCAACCCGCGGACATGAAACACAGCCCGCGGCAACAGTGGAAAACGGGAAAGCGGGAAAATCACGGAGTTGGCAACACTGGCTGTCACTCGCTATGAAAGGATACGCTTCCAGCGCTTCGCACACACATTGCACCAGAACCGTTTTCGGAACCGAAACTTAGGAATTTCGCGCGGTTCTGGTATTTTTCAAAAATCAGTTTCGGTTCTGCATAAGAACCGGTTCTCGGTTCCCAACCCTATATATATATATATATATATATATATATATATATATATATATATATATATATATATATATATATATATATATATATATATATATTTGTCAACCGTTGAGTCACCATGGTTTAGGTAAGCGTTTAGGCACAATTACCTTTGTAATGCTGAATTGCAATTTATTATTTACAAGTTCACTGAATAACTGAATTACTATTAAATTAATATATAACTAATTAATAAATATAACTTATAAATATATTTTATAACTTGGTTGTATTCAAAGACAGAGAGATAAAATGTAATAAGACAATTTCAGAGGTGTTCATTTGAAAAAAAATGTGTTGCATGAATGGCTTAATTAATACTGTAATATATGTACAGTACAGGACTTTTTTGACATTGCCAACCTGTAAATAAATTTTAGAGCAAGTAATAAACACAAAATGGATTGTTTGAATTGCGTATTGTGCCTTTTTCCTTTACCACTATTTGTTTAATAATTTTAATGGAACCGGAATCGGAACCGAAATCGTCAGGCGGAACCGGAACCGGAACCGGAACCGGAACCGGAACCGGAAAATTTCTCACGATTCCCAACCCTAGTCATTTGTAAATATACATCCTTTCCTGTCATTCAGACCTGCAACACATTTCAACAAAAGTTGGGACAGTAAAGCATTTACCACTTTGTAATGTTGCCATTCATTTTCACAACACTTAAAAGACGTTTAGGGACTGAAGACACCAAGTGATGAAGTGTTTCAGGTGTAATTTTGTCCCATTCTTCCTGTAAACAAGTCTTAAGGTGGGCAACAGTACGGGGTCTTCGTTGTCGCATTTTGCGCTTCAAAATGCGCCACACATTCTCTTTTGGAGACAGGTCGGGACTGCAGGCAGGCCAGTCAAGTACCCGTACCCTCTTCCTCCGCAGCCAGGACTTTGTAATGTGTGCAGAATGTGGTTTTGCATTGTCTTGTTGAAATATGCATGGACGTCCCTGGAAAAGATGTCTTCTTGAAGGTAGCATATTATGCTCCAACATCTCTATGTACTTTTCAGCATTAATGGTGCCCTCACAGAAGTGCAAGTTACCTTTGCCAAGGGCACTGACACAACCCCATACCATGACAGACCCGGCTTTTGGACTTTTTGCTAGTAAAAGTCTGGATGATCCTTTTCTTCTTTGGTCCGGAGCACACAGCGTCCATTCCTCCAAAAAAATACCTAAAATACTGATTCATCTGACCACAGTACACGTTTCCACTGTGTGATGATCTATCCCAGATGCCTCCAAAGCCAGAGAAGTCGACGGCGCTTCTGGACACTGTTAACATAGGGCTTCCTTTTGGCCCTGTAGCAACAATGACCCGATTCAATCAGATTTTGGCCGAATGTATACGTCACCGATGGGCCTTTGCCCAGTCCCTCGTGATTTCCTGATCAAATCAACCACAAACAAAGAACTTTTGTGTGTGATCAGGATATCAAGTTAATTAATAACCAAGGAGCCAGATTGTCTGAGTTTAAAGAATGGAGCATCGAATTGTACCGCCTGGAGGCATCCACATGACTTTACACACACACACATATCAGCGCTGAAAGAAGACAATTCTTGCACAACAAGTGTTACTTAAAACATGGGACTTAAAGAACTGTCTTAATAATGTTCAAATATATATAATCCGTTGATTTCATGTCTTTTTGCAATGTATTAGAATAACTAGGATATTTACTGTTGCCAATCAAAACCTGTAGGCCAGTAACTGTGATAATCTTGTATATCTGGACGCGCAAATTGCAGAATGACCGTTCTTAGTATCTCTGTTATCGCAAAATTATGACTAGGCCAAATTTGGTTCAAAAATCAGATTTTGATGCATAATTTCAGAAATACCAGCTTTCTAAAGAAAAAGAGGCTTAGAATTTCCACCCTATTGATTAACTCAGAGGAGGGGGTTCAGAGAACAATGAAACACGCGCGCCTTCTCTCTCCACGGACGTGATTGGATCCTTCAATAAAACGGGCTCGGCCACTCCATCTATAAATGCAGAAGTTTATCATTAACTCCTCGCGCACCGCCATTTCGAGAAGACCACCCTGGCCTTTGACCTTCCCTTGAGAGAGGGATTCCCTTGGCACCAAGCCAAGAGAGAGAGACCTGCAACTTCTGGAGTGACTTTCCTGAACTTCACAGAAATTCTCCGGACTCACCTCCGTAGCGAACTTCCACGACGATTCGAACTCAGACACGTACACGAGAGAGCCTAATGCAAGTATTATATTTCACCTTTAACTGCTTGTACGAGGTTGTCTTAATTAATCCTGATTCACGAAATCATAAATGTCTGAAGGGTTTTGGTGAAGTGATTGAACTGTCTGTCTGTCTGTCTCTCTCTCTCTCTCTCTCTCTCTCTCTCTCTCTCTCTCTCTCTCTCTCTCTCGTGGATTCTCTTTTTCCATCATTCTCTTCCCTTTGATTTTATTCGTTAAGTTAGATTTTTCCTTGTTTGTACCATATCGTTTGTTTCTCCTATATATATGCATATTTACCCCCGTGTGATTCGTAGCTTTGTATTCTATAGTGTTTTATTAAAACTCAATAATTGCATTAAATTGAATCCTTATTGTTTTGCTCACAAATCTCGAAGTCACTGAAGCGTAAGATCTAAGCTACCCATTTAAGCTTGATTTTCATGTATTACTACCTCAGTAATACAAATTGTGCAAACATAAGAGATATTATTTGTCCTGATCAAACAGATCAATGTTTCTTAAGGTTTGTAAGATTGATAATTGATGAAGAAATCAATTTGGATAAAGGTTACTTTTAAATGATTAAAGGTTCCGTTATACGTTAATTTTTCTGTACAACAAGCTAATAATATTCATAAACTCATGAATATTCATACCATTTGAATTAATTATTCCCCAGAACTTATTGTTGTTACAGCCCAGTACAGTTTTAACTGGCATTTGTGGATGTAACTACGTATTGTGGTACTTGACAAAGGTTTGCCAAAGTAGTCCTGAGCACATGTGGTGATATCGCTTATAGATGAATGACGATTCTTGATTCAGTGCCGCCTGAGGGATCGGAGATCACGGTTGTTCAGCTTAGGCTTGCGCCCTTGTCCTTTACGCACTGAAATTCCTCCAGATTCCTTGAATCTTTTAATTATGTTATGCACTGTTGAATGTGAAATATCCAAATCTCTTCCTATCTTTCTTCGAGGAACATTGTTTTTAAACATTTCAATAATTTTCTCACGTATTTGTTGGCAAACAGGCGATCCTCGGCCCATCTTTGCTCCTAAAGGATTAGACCTTTTTTGGATGCTGCTTTTGTACCAAATCATAATTGCAATCACCTGTTGACATCACCTGTTTCAAATCACATCATTATTTAACCATTTTACCTCATTACTAGCCATAAATTGCTCCGTTCCTAACTTTTGTTGAAATGTGTTGCAGGTCTGAATGACAGGAAAGGATGCATATTTACAAATGACATGAAGTTGACCAGACAAAACATGAAATATTTTGTGTTCATATATTGTCTGCAATGAAATACAAGTCAAAGTAAATTTAGAAATCACTTCTTTTTTTATTTTATTTGCGTTTTCCATACTGTCCCAACTTTTTCTGATTTGGGGTTGTATATCAGCAATGTTGGGGGTTTTGCATTACAAGTAATGCAAGTAATCAGATTACCTTTTCAAGTAACTAGTATTACATTACTTTTAAATTTACAACAAAATATCTAAGATACTTAGATAAAACAAGTTACTTTGTTTTCCCATGTGTTGACTGACAGCTCTCCTATGTTAAGAGAATTCAGGAGCAAGTGCAGAGGTGTCATGTGCACGGTGTAAATATGATGCTTATTGTAGTTCCTAGACTAAATGTGAGCAAACATTTGCCCATCTCGCTTGCACAAAAACAGATTCAGGATTCCTCAAAATGAATAAATTCAGTGAAAGGCAGTAAACTACTCCAAATATTATGCACACCTGCAGTAATTAAAAGGTTAGTTCACCCAACAATGAAAAGTCTGTCATTAATTGCTCACCCTCATGTCAAGACCTTCGTTCATCTTTGAAACACAAATTAAGATATTTTTGATGAAATCCTAGATCTTTCTGACCCTACATTGACAGCAATTTAATTACAACTTACAAGGCCCTGAAAGGTAATACTTTATGTGCACAAAAAACAAACCAAAATAATGACTCAACATTTTCTCCTACGCAGTTTACGCTGCAAATACAGTGCAGCGCTTCCGAGTACTACCTCAGAATGCCTGCTTATTATTGGCCAGCTCCTGTGTCAGCATCACACACATGCACTGTGGTGCTCACGTGAACAGCATCAGCCATACAAAACTGGCGTTCTGACATCTGACATTGACTTTTTTTTTTGCACACAACATTTTTTGCTTCATAAAATTAAAGTTGAAACACAATAGTCACATGGACTATTTTAACAATGTTTTTACCTTTCTGGACCTTGAAAGTTGTAATTAAATTGCTGTCTATGGAGGGGTCAGAGAGCTCCTGGATTTCATCAAAAAAAAGGGTTTGAAACTACATGAGAATGAGTCCTTTTTGGGTGAACTGACCCTTTAAATATGATAAATAACACAAATGCTTTATGTATTTAATCTCACTTTATTAAAGGTGAAAAAATTTTTTTTTTGCGTTTTCCATACTGTCCTAACTTTTTCTGATTTGGGGTTGTAGATATATCTGGAGGCATTGTGTTTAATTTATTGAAAATATATGGCTCAAAAATGATAGGATTCAAATAAAAGAAAAAAATCATATAGGTTTGTGAGTAAATAATGACAACATGTTTATTTTTGGCCGAACTATCCCATTAAAAATACATTTAATCCTTTTTACTTATGTGTCCATACCATGGTGATCACCAAAGGAAAGTTTAGAGATGAAAGCACATGGTCATCTCCCTAACTGTTACAGTACAACCCCAAACCAAGAAAAGTTGGGACAGTTTGTAAAATGCAATAAAATCAAGAATCTGTGATTTTGTTCATTCCCTTTCAACCTTATACTGATATGCCCGCCATTCGAACGCAAAGTGTAGAAACGTCTGTGTCAAGGGAGAATCGAGACAGGTCCATCGCTGCATACCAGTCTCGGGGACGGATGTATTCGAAAATGCATTTCTGCATTCGCATCTTGTATGGGAGCCTGTACAGGGCCCGATTCAAGGTTCATAGGTCCAAGATTGGACGTAACCCACTGCCTTTCTTGGGTACAATGAAGGAATGTACGTTACGAGTACGGGTATGTTGAGGAACCAAACCTTTTCAGGCTCACGAATATCTGCCAGGTTCAGCTACAGGTAGCGCTCCTGGACCACTAGAGTGGTCTTCGCCCAACCCAGGAAGTGTGCAGTGACTTTTGTTTGCCCTGAGAGTGAGGTCAGTTGCCGTACACAGTTCCTGCATAACCCCTGGAACGCCATGGCATGTAGGGCAAATGCGGCTTCTCCCTCTCGGGAGGGGAGACGCGGATTACCTCACCAAGAGGTAGCGGTCTTGGGACACAGTTGCTTCGCCACAGACCGCTCCACTGGGTGGAGCTCCAGGTGCGCCGCCATCGAGGGTAGTGAGGGGGGAGGCAGCACCAGACCGGCTTCGGGCAGAAAAAGTTGCCGTCCACAATCTGGTAACTTACCAATCGTCCAGCCTTGAGGGTTCGGGACACGGTGGTGGATTCCACCTGAGTCCGACGCTCACGCCGGCCCGGGAAAGCATAGCTGTCAGCTCTGGGTCATACTCAGGCAATACTACCACACCCGAAGAGGGCAGTGATCGACATACTTTCTTCCGCCGGAGCCCCAAAAGAAACGACTGGCCCCCCATGGGAAGGACCAGCAAGCTCTCTTGGAAGCTCCACGGCTTGCAGTGTGGAGGAGTGAGTGGCCCGAGGAGGTTGACTCGGCAGGGAAGCCCTCACTGTGATCCTCAGGTCACCACCAACGTTATTAACTGAAGTAGGCGCCTTCTGAGTTGCCCCAGGAGGTGCACTAGATCAGGGAATAGGCGAAGGGACTCCACCCCGTCTAAGGTATTCGAGTCTGGACCATAACACTGCAATGGTTATGTTCCCGCAGTGGGCACATGAAAAATCCACGAACGTCACCTCAGTGTGCCGAATGCCCAAGTACGAGAGACAGCGATCGTGACCGTCAGCCGGGGACAGATAGTGACCACATCTAGAAACACACGGTTTGAATGACATCTTGAAAAAGATGCATGGCCGTGGCTACACAACAGTGCACATACTCATTGCAGACACAACTCAATGGCTGAATTAGCAGTGCACACTTCCAGAGAGCTGTGAAAACAGCTGTTGTTCTTTTCACTCAGCTCTCTCGTGACTACGACCTCCGCTGTCCGCACTGTCTCACACACACCACTGAGGAGGGGGCGTCCTCTGAAGAGGAGACTCATCTAAATTCATCACTGTTCGTAGAAAACAAAATACCTAGGTAACATCAACTGTTCGGCTCCAAAGCAGAAAGCAAAGATGCGGTGCATTCACTTCCTTATTTATATCCGCACGGCGGGGAGAAGCATTGAATGCGTGAACCGCATGCCAATGTTCATTGGCTCGTTTAGTTTACACTCAAGTAGATTGGTCTCTGAAAGCGATCCCCAATTCGTCTGTCAGTTCCAATGTACGTCTAAAAGGGAACTTTTCTTTGTATTTTTGTCAGTTAAATAAAGTTGAAGGAGAATTAACAAAATCACAGATTATTGAATTTATTGCATTTTACAAAATGTCCCGACTTTTCTTGGGTTTGGGGATCAACACAAAGCTTCCATTCCACAGCACAGTTAATGCAAGGACTTATTTGAGGGATTCAATGCCATTAGCAGTGATAATACTGCATCTCCTGCTCTCTTTCCCTGGCTTTGCTTTAATGAAGCCATATTTATTGGTTGCTGTGGTCTGGCTGAACGAGGTCAGGGTGAAGAAGGTGTGCTGAGATACTGCATGTTATTGTACAATAATCAGATCAGAGTGCAGCATTAGAAAGACATCAATACATTAGACCTTTAGCATATGTGTGGTTTTTAAGTGTGTGTTTATTTGTGTAAGTAGGATAGAGACAAATGAAGAGGAAGGGGTGAGTGAAGATTGACTCTTAACTTTTCCCATCGGTAAGATTCTTTCTTTAATAGCTCAATTGTTTTTTTTCTTGACAGCAATGAGATTAAGCGGAGGGGAAATGGAGACTTTTTCTCATGTTTAGTATTTGTCAGATTTTTCTCCTGAGAAAAAGACTATAGCAATCTCATGTTTTCAAGGGTTTCTGAAGTGATCTCAAACAGTAGCAGAAGCTGTGCTCAGAGGAGACTGAATTTTAAATGCATAGTCTGATAAAAATTAATTTTCTCAAGTTTTAGGATTATATAGCATAAGTATATAGATGATATCACAGATACCAATTACATAAGGGCCAAAAAGTCCAATTTTAGTCTCACAAGCTATGAAAAAAGCAGGGTTGATAATGCCATATGGAAATTAGTATTGTGAAGTTGACTTTTATCACCATTGCAGCAATATCCACCAATCACACACACACACACACTTCATCAGCTCTATGCAGCGATGTTGGAGTCATTGTTCCTCCAGCTCTCGGGTCAAGATAAGAGGATCTCATTAGTGACTGCTGTTCATAAACTATGAGAATTAATAAAGGGATTTCAAAGACTAGAAAGTGAGTATGAGACCACGCTGACTCCAGTGCTCCAATCATGAGTGTCACTTTGTTTTAAAAAGTTGTGGAGACAGTTGTGGTCACATCATGGTGAAGGCTAATCAAATAAAAAATTAAGTTATTCATAAACAATGTATTTAACCCGAACTATAATGTGAAATTAAATGTAAACAATAGCATTATGTGTATAGAAAAAAAATCTATATAAAAAAAAAATTCCACAAACATTAAGCAGTACAACTTTTTTTAAAAGATAGTGACACTGAAGAGTAATGAATAAATAAAACTGTAAAATATATTAAAATAGAAAACTTTAAATATATTAAATTGTAATATTTCACAATACTATATGTATATATTTTCTTTTTTTTGATGAAAGAAATGCTGCCTAGGTCAGGATAAGACACTTCTTTTTTTTTTTAAATCCTACCAAACCCAAATTATAATATACATATTGCTATAATCATTCAAAAAAATCATGAGGGATAGAAAATTATCCCATAATTTACTCACCCTCAAGCCACAGGGTGAGTATGACATTCAAAAAGTTCTCAACATTCAAGTAGTATGACATTCTTTCAGACGAATACAGAGTTATATATATATCGGAGTTATATACAAAAACGTCCTGGCTCTTCAAAACTTTACAATGGCAGCCCAAAATTTGAAGACCAAAAAAAGTGCATCCATCCATTATAAAAGTAATCCACATGACTCTGGAGGTTTAATAAAGACCTTCTGAAGCGAATCGATGGGTTTTTGTAAGATAAATATCCTTATTTCCAGCGGACCGCCATCCGTATTTAACTTATGAAGAAAGTGTAGCACTGTCATGTGTTGGTGTATCAGGAACAGACTGTAGACTCCAAAGCTCTGAATGGAAGGCTGGAGCGGAGTCCAGGAGGGCTGGATTGCTCAAAAAGTCTATTAACCAGCTCTCTTTTATTGGTTCTGGTGGCGTAGTCACAGGCATGGCGGTGGCCATCTTGGATGGTGTGGAAATGGGTGTCTGTGACTGAGTGGTGGTGGTGTCATCAACCTCACCTACAGTAAGGGAAGAACCACTCAGCCACAGCACATAATCCAGGTATTGCACTAAAGTACCTGGTGTAAAACTTGCTTATGCTTGGAGGAATAATGGGTTGTCCTAACCACTCCAGAAGATAGTCTTTAGTGTTTCATCATTCCAAGGTACCAGAGAGACAAGCTGGATTAATTCCTCCACATATTCCAGATTCAGCCGCTGGTCTTGGGAGATGGAAAGCAGACGCTCCGCTGGATCTTGAGGAACCAGGAAAAGGCCCATGCTGCCATCGGTGTGTAGGTCTAGTCTTCTGTCACGGGTTGGTGTATCAGGAACAGACTGTAGACTCCAAAGCTCTGAATGCAAACTCAAACTTTAATAAAGCTTCTTAGAAACAGTACAGGGGACACACTCCAACATAACACAACAGAGTCTAGACAAGGAGTGAATGAACAAGGGGAACTTAAGTAGTGGACAGAAACCAGATAATGAACAAGACACAGCTGGGATGAATGAACTAATGAGGGTAGTCAGGGAAACACAGAAATGGCAGGAAAGAGAACAAAGGAACATGTGACAAATCAGAAACACAACCAAAACAGACTAATATTTGACAAGCACCTCTCGCAGTTCAAAATACTTACGCTATGTCCGATGTACGGATAATACGGAAAGGTGACCCGCCAGAAGCTATTTATTTTACATTATGTTATTTTTCTTACAAAAACCCATCGATTCACTTCAGAAGGCCTTTATAAACCCCCCAAATCCCTGTGGATTAATTTTATAATGGATGGATGCTGTTTTTTGGGCTTCACATTTTGGATTGCCATTCACTCCCTGTATAATGCTCGGAAGAGCCAAGACATATTTTAATATAACTCCAAATGTATTCGTCTGAAAGAAGAATGTCATAAATGCCTAGGATGGATTGAGAGTAAATCATGGGGTAATTTTCATTTTTGGGTGAACTATCCCTTTAAACAGCAATAACTCATTGAGTTGCTATTTTTATCGTAAATTATGTTCTCATTACTCAGTGATTGAGGGATCAATCATGCTTGTCAAGTGCTCAAATGAACTTGTGACACTTCATTTGATAACTTCATTCTGCTAATGTCAGTCCTGGGATTTTAAGGTCGGTGGATAAATGCATCAGTAATTGATTGTCAAATTTGACACGCTGGATTGGATTTTCACTTTGAATTTGAGGGGTTTTAAGATTGTAATTAGCCCTAATGTTACCTTTTCATTTGATTTATTTTATTTTATATTCGAGCAATCCCTGCCACGAGATATTTCATGAAGTGGTGTGGACATATCCTAACATATATGATGCTAATGACTCCTAAACTGAGGGACAGAGAAATCATCATAATAATGAACCACTATTGAGCTAGTAGGCCGCCTACTTGAGCCAGAACTCATTTGTTTGCCACAACATTCATCAGGCTGTCTCACCATCTTTCTGCCTGTCTGTCTATCTCTGTCTTTCCCTTTGCGGCAATAAGCAACAAAAGATGATTGATCTGGCAGGCTCCCTGATGGCTGCCGGCACAGCGGCGGTATCACACGCTCAGTGGACGATGGCGGCGAGCTCTATTGTCTTACAGTGATGCGGCTAAATGAGTCTCTTTATCAAAGCGCACACGGCGGCTCAGGATTCGCTTAATTGAGACGCACAGCGATTGTCCAGAGCTGAACGCTGCGAAGCGCTATTGATCGCTGGCGTCTTGTTTATGTCACATGTGACTGAGCATGATCAATGCTGTCCCTGCACTGTAATTGATCACCGATAGCCAGTCACCTGTATTGATTGAGACTCATTCTGGCTGGAATAATAGCTGTCAACCCTGGCGGGAGGAGGATTTCTGCCCAGCTCTGGTCTTTATTCTTTCTGTACAACTCCTGTAATGCCTATTCTGTCATTTCGCACTTAAAGGGTGAATAAAACACACAATTTCTTCCAATCTCATGTTAATCTTGAGTACCTATATAGTAGTTTTGCATCCTTCATATCTCCGAAGAGTCTTTAGTTTTATCATATTTATAAAGGACAAAGGATCCGATTCTTTACGAAAATAGCCAGGCTCGTGGAGGCATGCAGTGGCGCTAAAGAGTCACACACACACACACACACACACACACACACACATGTTGGTGCAACAGCATTATGAGGACTCTCCATAGGCGTAATGGTTTTTATACTGTATAAACTGTATATTCTATCCCCCTACACTGCCCCTGCCCCTAAACCTAACCCTCACAGGAGACATTCTGCATTTTTACATTTTTAATAAAACATTGTTTAATATGTTTTTAAAGCGATTTGATTTACGGGGACATTTGAAATGTCCTCATAAACCACCTTGATGTTGTAATACCAGTGTAATACCCATGTCATTATACAAATTTGTGTCCTCATAAATCACATAAACAAGCACACACACACACACACACACACACACACACACACACACACACACACACACACACACACATGTTTGGTTTTCATGTTTTATGGGGACTTTCCATAGGCGTAATGGTTTTTATACCGTACATACCGTATATTATATCCCCCTACACTGCCCCTGCCCCTAAACCTAACCCTCACAGGAGACATTCTGCAATTTTACATTTTCAAAAAACATCACTTAGTCTGATTTATAAGATGTTTTCCTCATGGGGACCTAAAAATGTCCCCACAAGGATGAGGATTTCGGATATTGCTATCTTTGTGGGGACATTTTGTCCCCATAACGTAAGGATTACCAGTCCACACACACACACACACACACACACACGATACATCATCACATTATCCCTGGATAACTTTTGATTCATTATACGTTTGTGTTGTTTGCCAACCAAACACAGACGTTTGATGCAGTTTCACTTAAAAGACATAAATGACATTTGTATGTATTCAAAATAAAAGATATAGATTGTACTAAATGTCAGCTTGCTTATTTTGCTCAAGATAAGGATTTATTAAGTCCACATGACATGACAGGTCGAGAGCTGTCGTTGCAACCACAGAAGTTTGCGATGCTGTTTGTGAATGTTTGTTGGAATTATGGTTGACTGGTTGAACTATGTTGATAATGACGGAACTTGCGACCATAGTTGGCTAACGATGCTTTTGGGAAACTCACCTCTGGTTGATGTGCGCATGCACTCATCTGGGAGAAGTGCCCATAGAAGGAATTCCACCCTTTATGACGTCATACAGGGCCATTTAAAAAAAAAAAAAAACTTTCCGAAATGTATACCTGAAGGAATGTATTTGGAATTCATATGTCCAACATATTTTGGCTGTTTAGCATGAGAATCCAACTCTTTAACAGTGTAAATAAGTCAGAAATCAAGCGTATATCCTATCAAATTCCTATCGTCAGTTCTGGCAGACGTGAAGTAAGTCTAACTCACATCAGCTATTTGTCAGCTGATCACGTCTACCTACAGGAATAAGACGTCTACCACTGCATGCATAGCTCCTCAGTACTATCAGCAGCTATCGCGTTTTTCCAGAGATCCTTTACCCTCCTCCACCCCCAGCTCCTCCTCTTGTCAGTCAGGATTTGGTATTCTGATTTCCCTTGAATCAGACTAAATTCCTGAATCACGTTGTACATGTAATATCAACATTAATGATATCTGCAATACATTATGTTGGTTCTGTTCTGTTTACCCTAAGGGGGTTATTGCTGCTCTCCCTGCTCTTATCCATGCATTGCATGGATACGCAAGGAGTTCTTGCCCAGAACAGAACCATACCGCCAATCCAAACTATATGCTAATAATCAATCGATCATCTTTGACGATAGTGGTCCTGACAGAATGCATGAAATAGCAGTAGGCATCCCCTTTAAAGTTGTCATAACATACATTTGTAATATATTAACATTTTATAATATTAAATTCAATTTGTAATTCATGTATTATAATTATTATAAATTATTAATGGTATTATAATTAATATTAATATAGTTTTGCTTATAGAATTAAAATAAATTGTTTTTTGGGGGGGTTTTGCCACTGCTGTGCCATTAAGTAATGTGAAATGAGCCATTTAAAAACATATCAAATTAAATACTCAAACACCTGAGGATTTCACAACAAGTAAATGGGGAGGAACATTTTACAGTATGTTTTCATCTGATATGTGAACATATAATATTTGGCTCCTCGTGATATACAAGCCCTTTAATTTTTTGGTAATCTAAGTATGTCTTGCATTTTCATTTCATTTTTTCAGGACTCCAGCAGCTTTATTGAGTGCATCTGTGAAATGTTCTTCCCTTTGGTCACTCTCTTTCTCTCTCTCTCTCTGTGTGGACTAGTCCTAGTCCATCCATCTCTGTCTCACTCTTTCCATTCTGTCCACCATCATCCATCTTTCTCTCCCCATGTGCTACAGCTTTATCCCGCCAATACCTCCTAATTCTTCTCTTTTCGCATGTTTTTTTTGTAAGCCAGATTTCATTCACTTTGGTAGGTATTTGTACATAAAGTGTAGTTTTTTTTTTTTTTACTTTTAGATATATTTTGAGATGTATAGCTATTATCAACATATTCATAGTTTTCACATGACGTCACACACTTATAGGAACGCCACCGGCAGGGTGTTGCTTGCCATTTTTTTAAACCAGGTTTGTATTAATGTAGTAAGACAGTGATATTAAAATACCAAATTCAGTATACAACTTACTGATTATGCATACTATCTACAGGCAAGAAAATTAACCCAGAATATAAATGCAACGCAGTTTCTCATCAAGCATTTTCCCATAGGAAACCATTATAAAGGAACCATTTATGTGTACAAAACGTACATCTGCTGGAAGCACACTTGATGTACGAATGTCTGACACATATAGAGACTGGTAAAGTCACCATGAAATCATACTTGACAATTCTTATCTTTTATTGAATATTTCACAACGACATCTCTGATGACTTGTTTACTGGTGCGAAGGCTGGACAATCTGTCACTCGCATGAGATCGACCAATAGCAAACCATAACCATCCAATGATAAAGGGATTTCAAAGACTAGAAAGTTTCAGAGTTCTGATGGACAAAATCAAGTTCCACCCTATGTTTTTTCTTGTTTGAGAAGCCGTTTCATTCGTATATACACTATATTGACAAAAGTTACATGCACAAGCATTTTAATGACATACCATTCCATAGGGTTTAATATGGAGTTGGCCCACCCTTTACAGCTATAACACCTTCAACTCTTCTGGGAAGGCTTTCCACAAGGTTTAGGAGTGTGTTTATGGGAATTTTTGACCATTCTTCTAGAAGCTCATTTGTGAGGTCAGGCTGACAGGTCAAGAAGGCCTGGTTCACAGTCTCCGCTCTAATTCATCCCAAAGGTGTTCTATCGGGTTGAGGTCAGGACTCTGTGCAGACCAGTCAAGTTCCTCCAAACCAAACTTGCTCATCCATGTCTTTATGGACCTTGCTTTGTGCACTGGCACACAGTGCCTTTCACTGGAACTAAGGGGCCAAGCCCACACTGCATGAAAAGTGGGATTTTCGTCAGTATGTGGCACTGTAGATTGCCGTGGAACATCAGGTTTACGACTGTGCACGGCAATTTGCAGGCAACACCGAAAACTGCCGGAAATTGCCGGAAATTGACGTGGGCCTTGCTTGGCAGTTGTCCCCCCATGACCCCCCCTCCCCTTAATTCTAGGGGAGGCTTTATCATGTAAATGAACATGCTGTGAGCTACACAAATGCAAATCAGAGTAGCAGCAGGGGGAGTTTTATCTACACTCTAAAAAATGCTGGGTTAAAAATAACCCAAGTTGGGTTGAAAATGGACTAACCCAGCAATTGGGTTGTTTTAACCCAGCGATTGGGTTGTTTTAACACAGCGATTGGGTTGTTTAAAGCAAACGTTTAACCCAGGGTTAAAACAACCCAAATGCTTGGTTAAAACAACCCAATTGCTGGGTTAGTCCATTTTCAACCCAACTTGGGTTATTTTTAACCCAGCATTTTTTAGAGTGTAGGTTCAGAATTTTTTTAACTAAAACATTTTAAGTTAAATGTACTCGTTTTAGTTCACATTACTACATTTTTAGGGCAACCAGTTTGCTCCAATTTTTTAAGTAGATTCAACTTGTCCGGGCTAACAGAGTAGATTAATTACTCTGTATGTCATTGGCAATAACCAATGTTATGAAAAAAAATAATACACAAAATAAAAAGTTACGGTGTTTCATGCCTATATGTAATTGAAGCACTTTTGCCACACCCATTAACTTAAATAAAGTGAAAATAAATATAATAGGTTTTTCTGGAGCTGGTGGTCTGAAACCTCAATGAGGTTGAGGAATAGAGGGGTAAATTAAGCCCCTCTGTGGACTGATTTTCTGACTCTTGTGATTCTCTATCTCTCTCTCTCTCTCACACACACACACACACACACACACACACACACACACACACACACACACACACACACACACACACACACACACACACACACACACACACACACACACACACACACACACACACACACACACACACACACACACACACACACACACATCTGTGCAGGCAGACACACACACACACACAGCCAAAATACATCAAATTTTTTTATTTTATTCCCCTCTTAACATTCTTTGTTTCGTTTTCTTGTTAATTTAATACAATTTCTCTACATTTCTTTAATACATACGTGCGAGGTCATGGCCATGACGCGTACAAAACTTGAAGACGAGCTTTAAACAGACGTGTTTTGGGCTTTAACCAATCCGATCTTTTTTTTTCCTCGTTTCAAGAAATATCAGCATACACACGAGAGCATGAAAACGGCTCAAAACGATGTAATACACATGCCAGGCCAGTGTGTGGCGCTGTAATTCTGCCACAGAAATACACTAAAAACGGAGAAGAAGAGTTGTGGCTAGAAGGGGTACGGCAACAGTCGGAGGTGAGGTAAAATCTCACAATAAAATAACAATAAATAAATTTGCTACTTACCAGATGTGTTTGTTTTATTAACACATACACCTATACCAACCCTAAACATACCCTTATAATAATGCAAATACAGTAATTAAACAACGCAGTATTGATGTGCGCATGCCCAGTGCCCGTAGTTGTATTCCTTCAAGTCTTCTCCGCGCAGGACGTGGTGTGATGACATCATCGTTTCACAAAATATACGGACTGGCTGTATACACGAAACCGCAAGGGTGTCGTTTTCAGATTTATCCACTTTAGGACCCGGTTTAAAAAAATAGCGGTTTCAGTCTCCCAAAACGCCGGATCCGTGTGGACGAAACGGCAATACGATAAAAAATGTATATGTATACAGTGATACGCGTCTCCGTGTGGACGGACCCTTGGACTCATGGACGCGGCTAACTTTTTAGACTAATTTTCAGCTGTCTTCGTCTTCACAACTCTAAGGCAAACTGCAGGCGCTATGAACCAGAGCATGGGTAATGTAACGCTACGATTTAAAGAATATGCTTTTATTCAGCTGAATAAGGAAATGGATGCGTTAATAGATCCGAGCTTAAAACTGCACATTTTGTTTACACAGACTATCCTCGCCTCATAACGAAGCCGTGACCTCTTATCTGCTTGGAGCGATTTCCGCGAGTCCAGATTTAACCGTATTGATTGAGACTCATTCTGGCTGGAATAATAGCTGTCAACCCTGGCGGGAGGAGGATTTCTGCCCAGCTCTGGTCTTTATTCTTTCTGTACAACTCCTGTAATGCCTATTCTGTCATTTCGCACTTAAAGGGTGAATAAAACACACAATTTCTTCCAATCTCATGTTAATCTTGAGTACCTATATAGTAGTTTTGCATCCTTCATATCTCCGAAGAGTCTTTAGTTTTATCATATTTATAAAGGACAAAGGATCCGATTCTTTACGAAAATAGCCAGGCTCGTGGAGGCATGCAGTGGCGCTAAAGAGTCACACACACACACACACACACACACACACACACATGTTGGTGCAACAGCATTATGAGGACTCTCCATAGGCGTAATGGTTTTTATACTGTATAAACTGTATATTCTATCCCCCTACACTGCCCCTGCCCCTAAACCTAACCCTCACAGGAGACATTCTGCATTTTTACATTTTTAATAAAACATTGTTTAATATGTTTTTAAAGCGATTTGATTTACGGGGACATTTGAAATGTCCTCATAAACCACCTTGATGTTGTAATACCAGTGTAATACCCATGTCATTATACAAATTTGTGTCCTCATAAATCACATAAACAAGCACACACACACACACACACACACACACACACACACACACACACACACACACACACACACACACACACACACACATGTTTGGTTTTCATGTTTTATGGGGACTTTCCATAGGCGTAATGGTTTTTATACCGTACATACCGTATATTATATCCCCCTACACTGCCCCTGCCCCTAAACCTAACCCTCACAGGAGACATTCTGCAATTTTACATTTTCAAAAAACATCACTTAGTCTGATTTATAAGATGTTTTCCTCATGGGGACCTAAAAATGTCCCCACAAGGATGAGGATTTCGGATATTGCTATCTTTGTGGGGACATTTTGTCCCCATAACGTAAGGATTACCAGTCCACACACACACACACACACACACACACGATACATCATCACATTATCCCTGGATAACTTTTGATTCATTATACGTTTGTGTTGTTTGCCAACCAAACACAGACGTTTGATGCAGTTTCACTTAAAAGACATAAATGACATTTGTATGTATTCAAAATAAAATATATAGATTGTACTAAATGTCAGCTTGCTTATTTTGCTCAAGATAAGGATTTATTAAGTCCACATGACATGACAGGTCGAGAGCTGTCGTTGCAACCACAGAAGTTTGCGATGCTGTTTGTGAATGTTTGTTGGAATTATGGTTGACTGGTTGAACTATGTTGATAATGACGGAACTTGCGACCATAGTTGGCTAACGATGCTTTTGGGAAACTCACCTCTGGTTGATGTGCGCATGCACTCATCTGGGAGAAGTGCCCATAGAAGGAATTCCACCCTTTATGACGTCATACAGGGCCATTTAAAAAAAAAAAAAAAACTTTCCGAAATGTATACCTGAAGGAATGTATTTGGAATTCATATGTCCAACATATTTTGGCTGTTTAGCATGAGAATCCAACTCTTTAACAGTGTAAATAAGTCAGAAATCAAGCGTATATCCTATCAAATTCCTATCGTCAGTTCTGGCAGACGTGAAGTAAGTCTAACTCACATCAGCTATTTGTCAGCTGATCACGTCTACCTACAGGAATAAGACGTCTACCACTGCATGCATAGCTCCTCAGTACTATCAGCAGCTATCGCGTTTTTCCAGAGATCCTTTACCCTCCTCCACCCCCAGCTCCTCCTCTTGTCAGTCAGGATTTGGTATTCTGATTTCCCTTGAATCAGACTAAATTCCTGAATCACGTTGTACATGTAATATCAACATTAATGATATCTGCAATACATTATGTTGGTTCTGTTCTGTTTACCCTAAGGGGGTTATTGCTGCTCTCCCTGCTCTTATCCATGCATTGCATGGATACGCAAGGAGTTCTTGCCCAGAACAGAACCATACCGCCAATCCAAACTATATGCTAATAATCAATCGATCATCTTTGACGATAGTGGTCCTGACAGAATGCATGAAATAGCAGTAGGCATCCCCTTTAAAGTTGTCATAACATACATTTGTAATATATTAACATTTTATAATATTAAATTCAATTTGTAATTCATGTATTATAATTATTATAAATTATTAATGGTATTATAATTAATATTAATATAGTTTTGCTTATAGAATTAAAATAAATTGTTTTTTGGGGGGGTTTTGCCACTGCTGTGCCATTAAGTAATGTGAAATGAGCCATTTAAAAACATATCAAATTAAATACTCAAACACCTGAGGATTTCACAACAAGTAAATGGGGAGGAACATTTTACAGTATGTTTTCATCTGATATGTGAACATATAATATTTGGCTCCTCGTGATATACAAGCCCTTTAATTTTTTTGTAATCTAAGTATGTCTTGCATTTTCATTTCATTTTTTCAGGACTCCAGCAGCTTTATTGAGTGCATCTGTGAAATGTTCTTCCCTTTGGTCACTCTCTTTCTCTCTCTCTCTCTGTGTGGACTAGTCCTAGTCCATCCATCTCTGTCTCACTCTTTCCATTCTGTCCACCATCATCCATCTTTCTCTCCCCATGTGCTACAGCTTTATCCCGCCAATACCTCCTAATTCTTCTCTTTTCGCATGTTTTTTTTGTAAGCCAGATTTCATTCACTTTGGTAGGTATTTGTACATAAAGTGTAGTTTTTTTTTTTTTTTACTTTTAGATATATTTTGAGATGTATAGCTATTATCAACATATTCATAGTTTTCACATGACGTCACACACTTATAGGAACGCCACCGGCAGGGTGTTGCTTGCCATTTTTTTAAACCAGGTTTGTATTAATGTAGTAAGACAGTGATATTAAAATACCAAATTCAGTATACAACTTACTGATTATGCATACTATCTACAGGCAAGAAAATTAACCCAGAATATAAATGCAACGCAGTTTCTCATCAAGCATTTTCCCATAGGAAACCATTATAAAGGAACCATTTATGTGTACAAAACGTACATCTGCTGGAAGCACACTTGATGTACGAATGTCTGACACATATAGAGACTGGTAAAGTCACCATGAAATCATACTTGACAATTCTTATCTTTTATTGAATATTTCACAACGACATCTCTGATGACTTGTTTACTGGTGCGAAGGCTGGACAATCTGTCACTCGCATGAGATCGACCAATAGCAAACCATAACCATCCAATGATAAAGGGATTTCAAAGACTAGAAAGTTTCAGAGTTCTGATGGACAAAATCAAGTTCCACCCTATGTTTTTTCTTGTTTGAGAAGCCGTTTCATTCGTATATACACTATATTGACAAAAGTTACATGCACAAGCATTTTAATGACATACCATTCCATAGGGTTTAATATGGAGTTGGCCCACCCTTTACAGCTATAACACCTTCAACTCTTCTGGGAAGGCTTTCCACAAGGTTTAGGAGTGTGTTTATGGGAATTTTTGACCATTCTTCTAGAAGCTCATTTGTGAGGTCAGGCTGACAGGTCAAGAAGGCCTGGTTCACAGTCTCCGCTCTAATTCATCCCAAAGGTGTTCTATCGGGTTGAGGTCAGGACTCTGTGCAGACCAGTCAAGTTCCTCCAAACCAAACTTGCTCATCCATGTCTTTATGGACCTTGCTTTGTGCACTGGCACACAGTGCCTTTCACTGGAACTAAGGGGCCAAGCCCACACTGCATGAAAAGTGGGATTTTCGTCAGTATGTGGCACTGTAGATTGCCGTGGAACATCAGGTTTACGACTGTGCACGGCAATTTGCAGGCAACACCGAAAACTGCCGGAAATTGCCGGAAATTGACGTGGGCCTTGCTTGGCAGTTGTCCCCCCATGACCCCCCCTCCCCTTAATTCTAGGGGAGGCTTTATCATGTAAATGAACATGCTGTGAGCTACACAAATGCAAATCAGAGTAGCAGCAGGGGGAGTTTTATCTACACTCTAAAAAATGCTGGGTTAAAAATAACCCAAGTTGGGTTGAAAATGGACTAACCCAGCAATTGGGTTGTTTTAACCCAGCGATTGGGTTGTTTTAACACAGCGATTGGGTTGTTTAAAGCAAACGTTTAACCCAGGGTTAAAACAACCCAAATGCTTGGTTAAAACAACCCAATTGCTGGGTTAGTCCATTTTCAACCCAACTTGGGTTATTTTTAACCCAGCATTTTTTAGAGTGTAGGTTCAGAATTTTTTTAACTAAAACATTTTAAGTTAAATGTACTCGTTTTAGTTCACATTACTACATTTTTAGGGCAACCAGTTTGCTCCAATTTTTTAAGTAGATTCAACTTGTCCGGGCTAACAGAGTAGATTAATTACTCTGTATGTCATTGGCAATAACCAATGTTATGAAAAAAAATAATACACAAAATAAAAAGTTACGGTGTTTCATGCCTATATGTAATTGAAGCACTTTTGCCACACCCATTAACTTAAATAAAGTGAAAATAAATATAATAGGTTTTTCTGGAGCTGGTGGTCTGAAACCTCAATGAGGTTGAGGAATAGAGGGGTAAATTAAGCCCCTCTGTGGACTGATTTTCTGACTCTTGTGATTCTCTATCTCTCTCTCTCTCTCTCACACACACACACACACACACACACACACACACACACACACACACACACACACACACACACACACACACACACACACACACACACACACACACACACACACACACACACACACACACACACACACACACACACACACACACACACACACACACACACACACATCTGTGCAGGCAGACACACACACACACACAGCCAAAATACATCAAATTTTTTTATTTTATTCCCCTCTTAACATTCTTTGTTTCGTTTTCTTGTTAATTTAATACAATTTCTCTACATTTCTTTAATACATACGTGCGAGGTCATGGCCATGACGCGTACAAAACTTGAAGACGAGCTTTAAACAGACGTGTTTTGGGCTTTAACCAATCCGATCTTTTTTTTTCCTCGTTTCAAGAAATATCAGCATACACACGAGAGCATGAAAACGGCTCAAAACGATGTAATACACATGCCAGGCCAGTGTGTGGCGCTGTAATTCTGCCACAGAAATACACTAAAAACGGAGAAGAAGAGTTGTGGCTAGAAGGGGTACGGCAACAGTCGGAGGTGAGGTAAAATCTCACAATAAAATAACAATAAATAAATTTGCTACTTACCAGATGTGTTTGTTTTATTAACACATACACCTATACCAACCCTAAACATACCCTTATAATAATGCAAATACAGTAATTAAACAACGCAGTATTGATGTGCGCATGCCCAGTGCCCGTAGTTGTATTCCTTCAAGTCTTCTCCGCGCAGGACGTGGTGTGATGACATCATCGTTTCACAAAATATACGGACTGGCTGTATACACGAAACCGCAAGGGTGTCGTTTTCAGATTTATCCACTTTAGGACCCGGTTTAAAAAAATAGCGGTTTCAGTCTCCCAAAACGCCGGATCCGTGTGGACGAAACGGCAATACGATAAAAAATGTATATGTATACAGTGATACGCGTCTCCGTGTGGACGGACCCTTGGACTCATGGACGCGGCTAACTTTTTAGACTAATTTTCAGCTGTCTTCGTCTTCACAACTCTAAGGCAAACTGCAGGCGCTATGAACCAGAGCATGGGTAATGTAACGCTACGATTTAAAGAATATGCTTTTATTCAGCTGAATAAGGAAATGGATGCGTTAATAGATCCGAGCTTAAAACTGCACATTTTGTTTACACAGACTATCCTCGCCTCATAACGAAGCCGTGACCTCTTATCTGCTTGGAGCGATTTCCGCGAGTCCAGATTTAACCGCTGAACATGACGACATTGGGCCCTATTTTAACGATCTGAAACGCAAGTGTCAAAGCACGAAGCGCAAGTAACTTTGTGGGCGGGTCTCGGCGCTGTTGCTATTTTTCCGGCGGGATAAATGGCTCTTGCGCCCGGCGCAAATCTAAAATGGGTTGGTCTGAAGTAGCTTCATTATTCATAGGTGTGGTTTGGGCGTAACGTGAATAAACCAATCCGAGCGTCATCCAACATTCCCTTTAAAAGCAGGTGCGCAAGTTCCATTATGGATTGCTATTATTATGGCGTATTTACCAGGCGGACGCCAGGAGCGGTTCACAGCCGAGGAGACTGGTGTTCTTGTAAGAGCAGTGAAAGACAGAGAAGTGAAGTTGTAATGTTGTACATTATGGTAAAGGTGATTTCACAGTCTTTTTTTTTTCAGTCTTTCAGTTTTTTCAGTTTTTCAGTCGATTTTTTTTCCTGGTTCTTGACGGACAAACCAATTTGTCAGATGTCCTTATAGGCTACATATATGTCTTGCCACTATTGGGCAAACAGGTCTTATCCTTAATTATTACAACTAGCCTGAATCATTTGTAAGCTAGATTTATGCCTATTTTTTCACATCTTCGTGGCACACCACAATGATTTCCGTCATCTCATGTGTTAATATTTTTTTAGTGTAACAATTTATGATTTGCAAAAATAACTGTTGCATCTGTTTAGATTACATGAGCAAAGTGTATGCGCGTTGTGCACGCTATACATTATGGTCAAGCATGCGCCCTTAAAATAGCATAATGAACAACGCGCAACGCGCCACTGACTTTAGACTAGGTTTTTTCTGGTCAGTGGCGCAATTGTTTAATGGAACAGCAAAATAGCACCAGGGATTGTTTGCGCCGGAACACGCCTCCTTTTTTGCGCTGAACCGCCCAGGTAGCGCAAGTTCATTCACTAGTTTAGCGACGTGCTTCTGTGGAGGGAAAAGCGCGCTTTGCGCGGGTGCAAAATAGGAATGACACATGCGTCGGTGTACAAAGTCAATTGCGCTGGGTGCAAGATAGGGCCCCTTGTGTGTAAGTATAACGTCTAATGTTTTTCTCATTCCTTGTTTAATTTTACCGTGACTGTTTTTATTAATACCGGTCTCATGTAATTGTTTTCCAGCTGCCTGTAAGACGTATTATGAATCGACACTCCGGAGCTTCAGATACAAACAACCTGAACTTACATCGCAGGCGGATCAAGAAGAAAAAGGGTAAGATTTATTATATTAGATCCGTTTTTTGTCAATGTGAGTATTTTTCAGGTTGCTTATTGTCTTTATGGATTGTATTACAGTTGCTGGAAGCGAGAGTGTGCTGGCTATGGATGAGGTGGACATTTGGAAGTCCGCGACCATTGAACTCATGTCTGTCGAGGAAGACGGCATTGTTGACGGTGTGTCTGGATGGATTGTGCGGCCACCGCCCTCACGCAGCCTGGAGCTCTCCGAACTCTGTGCCACTTTGCAATCCAGATTAGAGGCCACACCGAAGTACAGGGCGACTCACCATATACGCCTGTGTTCCCCTAATGTGTTGGGCGCTTCTTTTTGACGTTTTTGGAGGACAACATAAGATACTGCTGCACTGTACTAGTTGTATTTGACAATAAAGCTCTTTCTTTAAATGAACAGCTGTGTGTTTATAAATGAAGCTCTTTCTTTGAATAAACGCCATGGTCCGTATAATTGTCCCATATATTCCTTGATGGTATGTATGAATAGTGTACTTCATAGCACTAACATTAATATAAAACATAAATTATTACGACATAAATTTTATATTTATTATTATTATTGGGGTTTACATTTATAATGAGCCAGGGGGGCCAATAATGATTGGTTTGCAGTGATCTGTCAACCAATCACGAGGGTTTTTTCTTGTTTAAAAGTTGTGGCACCAGCCAATACTGAGTGAGTAAATTCAAGTCTGGCCTTTGACTCTCTGGTTTTGCTGCTATTCATATGCAAATTAGAGGCGTCGCACCTCCGCGCGGTCTCTCAGCGGGGGGCTCTCCACCTACGTCATGGTTCGTTTACGACAATTTGTGGCACAGACGAACGCGACGTTCGCTGCCTCTAAATTGTCGAAAACTGCTGAAAATTAGGGAGATTTCCGGGAGTATACAGGCGTTTATGGGGTCGAAAATCCCACTTTTCATGCAGTGCCAGCCCCTGGAAAACAACCCCACACCATAACCCCTTCTCCACCAAATTTTACACTTTACACAATGCAGTCAGGTAAGTACCGGTCCCCTGGCAACCGCCAAACCCAGACTCGTCCATCGGATTGCCAAACAGTGAAGTGTGATTTATCACTCCAGGGAACAAGTGCTCTAGAGTCCAGTGGTGGCATGTTTTACACCACTGCATCCAACGCTTTGCATTGCACTTCGTGATATAAGGCTTGGATGCATCTGCTCGCCCATGGAAACTCATTTCATGAAGCTCTCCACACACTGTTCTTGAGCTAATCTGAAGGTTGCACAAAGTTTGGAGGTTTGTAGCTACTGACTCTGCAGAAAGTTGGCGACTTCTGCACACTGTGCGCCTCAGCATGCGCTGACCCCGCACTGTGATTTTACGTTGCTGTTGTTCCCAATTGCTTCCACTTTGTTATAATACCACTAACAGTTGACCGTGGAATATTTAGTAGTGAGGAAATTTCACGAATTGACTATTGCACAGGTGGCAACCTATCACGGTACCACGCTTGAAATCACTTACCTCTTGAGAGCGACCCATTCTTTCACAAATGTTTGTAGAAGCAGTCTGCATGCTTGATTTTATACACCTGTTGCCATGGAAGTGATTAGAATACCTGAATTCTGAGATTTGGAGGGGTGTCCCAATACTTTTGGCAATATAGTGTATATCAGGGATGAAAAGACTATTGCATTTTCCGTTCCTTGCTGACTTTAAAAAATAGATTTAGTTTACACTGAGTATAAATAGTGCAATAGCCTATATTATAATCTGATAGACTATACTATAATAATCTAATTTATTAAAAGTTAAAATCAACTTTTGTATTTGAAATACATTCGAAAGTGTTTGTTTTATATGTTGTCAATATGCTAATATCGTATGTTTTAGGTGTCACCCATGTGCAAAAAATGTATGGCCTAGAAGCGAAGTAGGAATATTTATGAATACTAATGAGATACCATTGTTTTTTTTCTCTTTCTTTCCTTCTCTATTCTCTTCTGCCATTTCAAAATTATGACAAACACCAGTGTTCTCTCTCGGCTCCTCTTGCTGTACAATCCACCATCAAATCTTCCCCTCATTTGTGCTCATACCTGTCTCTCTCCCGCCCCCTTCATGTGCAAGGCCAATTAAAGTCGATCCAGGCTTCCTCTCCGGCTCTCAAGGGTCACTCAGTAAACACAGGTAATTTCTTTATTTCTGTTCTTTTCTTTTCCTCATCTCTTTTATCATCTCTTTCTCTGTCTTTTTCAGTTCTCCTTATCCCTTTCTGTATTACATCCATCAATGTCACATTAGTGGAATGTATTACAATAAACAAGACATGCTAATCAGTTATTTTGTAGGATGTTTTGTATCATATCAACCTGTCTCCTTCCTTGCCAGTGCTCCCAGTTAAAAGACAGGCAAGATGTTGCCATGGAAACACACAACAGACACAGCTTTCCATCTAACGAGGAAGTAATCTGAAAATCAAGATGGGGTGTAATATAATACAAAGCATGAAAATAGACTGTTTAAACAGTGATTAATATAATTATTGGTAGTGTCATGAGTCACTTTAGTGAATATTTTTCATGTTCCCCCCAATGAACTGAATTAATCGCCTGTCGCATAGATTTATAATTGTGTTGATTCACTTCTTTACTTCTGCATGAATGATCAGTCTGTGACAATAGAATCACAATATTGTGGTTTCACTGTTTTTTTAATCAAATAAATGCAGCCTTGTTGAACATAAGAGAATGTTTCTTTCAAAAACATAAAAAAATATGACCAACCCCAGACTTTTGAACGGTAGGCCTACAAGTGTATTAAATATAAATAGACAAACAAAGGGCATGCATATTTTTTTGTACGTTTAATCTAAGGGTTATGGTTTATGTATTTCATTCTCCTATTCTGAAAATCTGAGGTTAACTGTAAAGTGCTGTAAACAGTTTTAAATAGCTAAGAATTAAGGCTGAAACCATGTCTTGAACATTGAGGGCGACCAAAGTTTTTTTTCCCACCTATAATTAAAGGATTAAAATGGATTTAAGCAAATGAAAATAAAATTAGAATGTTGAAAATCTCTAGGTCTAATTGTAGCTGTGAAGTAATCAATTCAAATAATATTTCATGTGCGGCATGTCTTAAAGTGACAGCAGCCTAATAAACCTGCTGCTGTCATGATAAACATGCACAAATTCATTCTTATCCATGTACCTATGTTGGTCTCAATACTTAGTAATGAATCACTTAAATTATAGCATATTTTCAATTCAAAATGATGAAATATCAATAGGGGCTTTCGCACCAGAGGAAGGCTTTCATAGTTCTTATAACTATTAGCGGAAGTACCCGCTTTTGGCTTGTTTGAACAGCAAGAACTGGGAATGATTTTAGTTCTAGGAAACCATTTTGCAGTGACTAAATTACCTCATACTTCAGTAGGGTCTAACCAAGAACAATAGGAACTACCAGTGGTGTAAGTGCATGTCGACTGGCCGTAAGCATGCCATTCGAAACACCAGCACCCGCCATTTTTAAAAAGCTGTGTAAACACACAGCTTACATATACTTACTCCACGTACATGGAAAACAGCAATAGCATTTATCTGTCGCCTTTGTCTGTTGCTGTTCTTTTCTCAGCCCTCCTTTCAGCTCTTTCAATCGCATAACTTATACCAAAGACCAGTGATGCCAGTAAGTAACGCGTTACTCTAATTTGACCACTTTTTCCAGTAACGAGTAATCTAACGCGTTACTATTTCCAAACCAGTAATCAGATTAAAGTAACTTATCCAAGTCACTGTGAGTTACTTTTTTTTGTCATTTTCCTTAGTAAAAATATATATTTTTGCTTTCTTGTTTAGTCTCAGCAGGGTTTTTCCTGTATAGAGAATTACGAGGCGGCCGCTCCGTCAAATTTCTTGCCGCCTCCGTCTGTCGACAAAACTCAAGACAGGCAGTCACTTGCTCAGATTAGGCATGTCGTGATAATTAAAAAATCATCAGAAATATATATTGTCACATGATCCTTCAGCAACCATTATTAGTATATTATGATTTGCTAGTACAAAGTAATCTAAAGCCATTCCATAGCTGAATGTCTTTCCTCCGCTGTAGCTGTCAATCATTCTCCGTTCAGCATTCAAACTGCGCGTCGTTCGGTTCCAGTCAGCAGCTGCACGGGAAAGCTCACTCCATATGATATATTCCCGTTATAATACTTGATATGTTGATAAAATTATTTATCTTCCTGGAGTTTATCTAGCGGTTTCTGAAAGATGTTGTGCTCGCTACTCAGGTGACAACACAAGGACTATTAATTAGCATCACACGCACAATAACCAGAATTAAAAACTGTGAAGAAACAAAGAATCAGTGAATATTTGGACCGATATAGGCTACATAGTAGACTAGGATTTGTGGGCTCAACGCTCATCTTCTCTTTACTGTGCATTCACACCGCCGCCGGCGAGAGCGTCAAACTTCGCTCTGGCCGCCCTGTCATCGACGCTGTAGAAAGATTCGTGGACGCGCTGCCGCTCTGACGTAGATCGAATGCTTGGTCTTTTTTGAAACGGCATTTAAAGGGGCTGCAAAGCAAACACTCATGTTGACCGGCATTTGTGCTGACTGACCACAAGTAGGGTATAACCGTATAATATAACCTCATGAAATCATTTAAATGTGAAAGTTTAAAAAAAGCAGATCGATGGAAAGAACTTAACAATTATAGTTACATGTTTGCTAACGAAATAAACCAATTAAAAGCCATTTGTGTGGTGGATAAATAATGTTGCACGTCTTCTTATCAAACCCGCCGCACCAGCAGTGATCAACCTCCTCTATTTTGCTTGGGAACTAATGTGGTAGGAACCGAAGTTTACAGCGCTGCGTTCTCTAGAATCATCTCAAGCGGAGCACTACTACATTCCCATTGGTTGCCGCCGAACCGCGTCATAGCTCATTACCATAAAGTTGACCTGACTTCAACTCTCCTTGACGCCCAAATCGTCCAAGACGCGCCGCGCCGCTCTCGCCGGAGCTCGCCGCCGGGCTCCCATTGAGAATGAATGACTTCCGGCCACTTTGACGCTCTCGCCGGCGGCGGTGTGAACGCACAGTTATGCCGTGAACTTTTCAATGTGCACTCGCGCACACTCTGCACACTCTGACTCCATGTTGCTTTAAGCGCATCATTCTGCACCCGGGTTGCGCATAAGCGCTTTGTTGCCGCTCTGTTTTGAAGCGTTTCATATATTTTCATAGTTTTGTGCACTTAAAGATTATTAAAAAATATATTGTTCTCACGGATCGATCATATATTTGTTGTCCCTTTACAAGGCTGCACATTACGTTTACAATAAAATATAAATCTTGTAATTTTATATTATTTGTGTAGGCCCATATAATTATTTACATTCATATATAAATATAAATTAAAAATTAAATATAAATTGTTTTTCATAAATGTATTTAATAAGAACACAAAGTAATTTGTACCTTTTCATTAACATGTTTAGGGTTTTATGTTTAGTGTTTTATGTTTAGTGTAGTGTAACATGTTTTCTGTTTAGTGTTGGCAAAAACGGTTGTCATTTTTATGTTGAGGCTGCAGAGGTGTTGTCGGCAACTGATGAATGTAACTAATAAAGTAACTTGTAATCTAACTTAGTTACTTTTAAAATCAAGTAATCTGTAAAGTAACTTAGTTACTTTTAAAATCAAGTAATCTGTAAAGTAGCTAAGTTACTTTTTCAAAGTAACTGTGGCAACACTGCCAAAGACTTTATATACAGAAAGATGGTGCACTAGTATTACTATGAATTGGAGAAAGTGCAACACACAATATGGCGGAATAAGTCCCGCCTTCTAAATAAAAGAGCCACTTGCCGATTGATAAAAACATTGCATCATTGTAGCTGCTGTTAGAAGCTCCGGTTCATATAAATATAGTCAGTGTTCTGAGACGTGCGCTTAGGACTGTGCATGCACGTTAGCTTGGTTCAGCCTTTTTCATCATGATTCTAGCGTTTAGAAACAAAATGTATGACCCAGTTGTTGTCAGAATTTATTGGTGATTTCAAATATGAAATTTAATCTTAAGCTTGACAAACAGTTCTGGAGAATTTGATGTTTCCCCATTCAAAAAGATGGAAGCTGTACGTGCATGCCAAAGAGTGCTTTCAAAGATGGCCGCCGAGTGAAATGACTTGTCCAAAAGGGACTTTGCTTATACGTCTACATTCCATCTCTGCTAACAACAACACCTATGACACACAACAAAAACACATGCTCCATCCCCCAGTCATTGACATTATTCAATGCCACGATTAAACGACATTGCTGTCAACCAGAGTTCCTATACTGGCAGTGTGAATGCAACCAGAAATATGGCTGTAGGGGAACTCCCGATGCGAAAACCCTATGGTCTATGGTGGTTAGGACCCTGCTATGAATCAACCATCACTCTAAGGAGACTTTAGCCAAACACCCACAAATAGAAGAAACAAGAACCAATTTTTTTTTAACCAAAAGCTTAATATCTATATATCAGGATAAACCATTTCACAAAAGAAAGATCATCTCTGGTGTTACCTGGTAAGGATGGGAACAATATTACCTTGCTTGTTAGATGAAGAAAAACATGCTGAACATGATGCACCCGAAAGAAGAGAGATCTCACAAGTACAAGGCTGCTTACAACTATACCTGAACAGAACCAAACCTTCTGCTGATGGATGTACCACTTTTCTGGTACATCAAAGAAACAGTAATCAATAGAAGACACTTTGTAAGTGACTTGACGTTTAGAAAACTTTACCCTTCTTGGTCTTGCTAAAAACTGTATTTTGAAGGTAGTTGCACCTTCAGCATTGTACCACCCTGGAAGTGTAAGAATTCACAGCTCTTCCACCTATGATGCAAGCCGAGATCAAGAAATGTTCTCACATCCTCCTCTCAAGCTCTCACTCCTCAAGCAAGACTAATCCCCACTGAACTCACAGAATTCCTCATTTTCCAGGATCCCCCCTGCACCCGGTAAAGCCTACATGCGCACACACATACCAACCCTCTAGTGGCACTAATCCTGCTCTTTCCCCGGTTTCATCTTTCTTCTCGCCTCTCCTCTTTTTCAGATCTGTCACTACCGGAGCAAAACT
This sequence comes from Gobio gobio, assembly GCF_949357685.1. Taxonomy (NCBI): domain Eukaryota; kingdom Metazoa; phylum Chordata; class Actinopteri; order Cypriniformes; family Gobionidae; genus Gobio; species Gobio gobio. The sequence goes on from NC_137104.1 coordinate 40,933,273, forward strand.
AATCTTGCCCCCATCCACTTCCTGTGTTGCGCATCACTCTTTCTCTTCACCCTTATCTTTTAGTTTCCATTTTCTTCTCCTCTGCTCTCACAGTATGATGTTCCAGACTCTGTAATACAATACACTCTTAAAAATAAAGGTTCTTTATTGGCGTATGGTTCTACAAAGAACCTTTAACATCCATGGAACCCTTCCATCCCACAAAAGGTTCTTTAGAGTAGAAAAAGGTTCTTTAGAATTTTAAAATGTTCTTTACGCTAAGAAAAAAATGGGTAACCAAAGAACATTGATTATTAAGCCAAACAACATCCTTTATATATGTTTTGTTAATATTAGCTGCAAAAGTTCTCAGAGAAACTGAGTGTAGGTTTACATATTAAAGCATTAGCTTTCATACTCATGGATGTTTATTAATCCTTCCACATGGACGACATTGTTGACCTAAAGAGCTTAAGTACCTGTCATGCATTTGTCATCTTTGGCTAAACATCAAAGTATATTCACCTCCATGTTAGTGACATTTCTAAGCACCTCTCATCCACAGAGTCTGTTTCTATCTAGCTGGTGATGAATTTGTGTCAGTCTGTTGATGGCCAAACCACCTGAAAAGCCCCTACGATTCACACTTTTCAATTGGAATGGACATTTTGTAGGGGATAGTGGGGTAGTGGGATAGTGGGATGAGCCAGTGGGTAAGTTAACCTACCCCCTTTATCTTGGCAACTGTACACTTTTATTGTCGTGGTTGTAACAACCCATCATTTCTGCCAGACTGTGAAAACGAGGAGCACATGGGAGGAGTGGAAGGAACACATTTCCTTTAAAAACTGTTTTTGCCTTGTCAAAGTAAAATTTTAGCGTTATAGATGTAATTGCTGTTGCATCAAAGCAAATTTGGCCAGGTCTAAAATATTTATGATCCATATTAGCATGAATTGGTAAGCTAACTTGTTTAATCCAAAATGGCAGCTATGAGGCAAAGTGAGCCAAATGATGTGGGGTAAATTGAGCCAGCATTTTAACTTACCCCATTATAAGGCACTGTAGTTAAGTTAAATCTCTGACGTATAAACTGGTATCATTCCAATGTAATGTTAAACAACTGGTTTAGTTTATCATGTTCTAAAAATTTTTTAGTTTGAGTTTATCTGATAGGAACAATGTAAAAGTACAGCAAACCCTTCTCTGATGAGACCCAGAAGATGCTTAATTATATATATATATATATATATATATATATATATATATATATATATATATATATATATATATATATATATATATATATATATATATATCCAACTGTAATCCCTATAATGGCCTAACATGTTCGACATTGCAGAAAAACGGCTCGGGTTATGTATATAACCCTTGTTCCCTGAGAAAGGGAACGAGCACTGCGTCGGAACGACGAATTTGGGGGCGCTCCCTTAGCAACAGCGTGTCTGAAGTATGAATGAAACTATTCCAATCCTGATTGGTGTTGCGTCATGACGTAGTATGTGACGGCATACCCGGAAGCTACAAAAGGGGGGCTGGCGCATAGTAACGGCAATTATCGCGATGAAGCATGCGGTCCAGGCGTGCTACTAAGAGTAGGCTGATCCCTTCTCGGCTGACCCGCTCCAAGACTCCCGGGAGCAGAGTGATTGGAGGATATGCATACAGACGCAGCCTCGGCCACGTCTGCATCACTGAGAGAAAACCACAGTGGACAGTGGGATGTCTCTCGAGATGCGAACAGATCCACTTCCACTGGGCCGAATCTCTTGCACATGGCCTCCACCACCTCTGGGTGGAGTTGCCACTCCCCGGGCCTCAGCCCCTGCCTCGACAGGATGTCTGCTCCCTGGTTTTGATCCCTGGGGACATACATCGCTCTGAGAGACGACAGTTTCTCCAGGGACCACAGGAGGGTCTGGTGAGCCAATCTGCATAGAGTGCGCAAATGTATTGTCTGTTCGTACCAGGGCATGGCGGCCGTGTAGGTCCGGGAAAAAAGCTCCTCAGAGCTCTGTAGACTGCCAGCATTTCCAGGCCATTTATGTGCCAGGAGGAATGCCGGGTCTCCCACGGACCACTCGCAAAGTGGCCGTTCATGACCACATCCCAACCAGTGAGGGAGGCATCAGTTGAAACGGTTTCCCGGCAACATGATGCTCCCAGCACTGGCCCCCGGGACAGGAACCAAGGTCTCTTCCATATGACGAGGGAACGAAGGCATCTGCGCGTTACCCTGATCATACAGAATGGTTTTCCCCTCGAGGAAAACCCCCTGATTCCCAGCCACCACTGTAAGGGTCTCGTGCAGCTGGCCAAGAGATATTCTGTTGGACGCAGCCGCAATGAGCCCCAGCAGTCCTTAAAACTGCTTCACAGTGATGCTGTGGCCTAGCTTTATTTTAGAGACCACCGCCCGTATGGACTCGATACGTGCGGGAGACAATTGTGCCCACAACGTAGAGAATCCCATACGACTCCCAGGAACCCAGTTCTCTGAGAAGGCGTCAACACGCTACTGCGTGTAGAGTCTCAACCTCAAGCACTGAGAGCAGCCAAGGACGACACCTCAATGCTGAACTGCTGCTACCACTTTACTTTGCGAGGGGAAAGGGCTAGGCCGTATGGAAGAACGCGATATTGGTACGCTTTGCCCCCAAAAGCGAACCTCAGGAACTTCCTGTGACACAGAAGGATGGATACAGGGAAGTATGCGTCCTCTTTAGACCCATCGTGACAGACCAGTCCCCAGACTGGATCTGAATCACAACGGAGGAATTGTAAGCATCTTGAATCTGAATCTCCTCAGAGAACGATTCAAGTACCTCAGATCTAAAGTTGGACGTAACTCGCCATCCTTCTTAGGAACTATGAAGTACTGGCTGTAGAACCCGGACTCCCTGTCTGGCGGAGGAGCACATTCTGTGGCCTCCCTACCAACAGGGAGTGAACTTCCTGTTCCATTACCCAAACCTGCCCAGGGACCACTACCGTCCAGACCACCCCACTGAACTTCGGGGGAAGGTAACGGAACTGCAATCTATATCCCCTTTTCTACAGTCGCAGGCCCCAAGCTGATATATTCGGAGGCATAACCATGCGCCGAGATAATCTGCTAAGGGAACCAGCCTCTCGAGGCCGGCCTCGGGTGTCAACCGAGCCTCCTCCCCGACCCCCTCAAGCGGCTAACCGGCAGCGCAAAATCGAGGAAGATTTTCGGTGTGCGTACGCGTTTGCTGGATCGCCGCAAGTCTTGCTAGAGGCGGCTGGTGCAGCGAGCGTGCGCGTGGAAACTCCACACGGGAGGCGACCTCGATCGCTCCTACCTGTTCTGGTGCTTTTGGTGGTCTTGCTGATACATGTAGAAAAAACTAAACAAAACAAAAAAAACACTTTAGTACATGACATTAACACTGACAGCAATTTGCTGTGGAAAAATTGACCAGAATTATAGACATAGACTTTTTAATGTTTTTGAAAAGAAATTTAAGCTCACTAAAGGCCCGGGTATACTTCGGCCGTTATATGCTATATATATGCTCACCCCGTCTGCGTGCAACAGCGCATGCACCAGCAGTACAGAAGAGTCCACTAGGTGGCAATATGCACAGTATTGAGCACAGTGTTCAGCTGTCGAAGAAGAGTGTGAAAAGACTGCTTGGAAAAAAAAGAGAACATTTTTGATTCTTCAGTGTTTCTTCCAAACTATGTTGCAATGGTGGATGCACTACAGTTATTCTCCGATCATGCCCAGCGAATGTCCCATTGATGACAGGACTCAGTGATGCCCTCCGATGTCTGGTAGAGCATATAATTTTTTTTTACTGCGCATGTGTCAAACATGATCATCCGTGCGCATCCATGCGCATTTGTGCGCATCCGTGGTGTAGTATACTTTGAAAGACGCGCGGACAGGGCTGCGCGCGTGACGCGTCCGGGCACGGAAAGTGAAGTATACCCCGGGCTTAAGGCTGTACGAACACAGTAATATTGTGAAATATTATTACCTTTCGAAGGGAACTCGCACTGCGTCCTGAGACACTATGGGGAAACTCCTCAGTGTGACTGGTATCTGAAGCAAATGTAAAATCACAGCAGTCATATTGGCCAGCGGCAACCTATGGCATCATATTAGTGCAACCAGGAAGTATATAAGGGGCGCTTAGAGAACATGTCATCCTCTTTTTCGTTTTTAGGGACTGTTTGTTTGAAGCGATTGTTCAAAATCAGGCAAGAATGGCTTGTGTAAGCAGAGTGTCAAGTGGTGTGTGGAATTGTGTTCAAAGCTTTTTGACACTTGATCACACATACAACTTGTGTGTTGTCTCTTTGGGTGAGGAGGCACGCATGCACGCATGCACGCATGCTCAGTTCTTGAGAGAGCTTGTGTACAGGATCTTTTCTGTTTCTGCATTCAGCCTGCGTCAGGTCAAGGGTTACTCTTTCACCGTAAATCAATGTGAACGGCTGTCTGTTGGAAGCTAGTTATTTTAGTTTATCAAGTTTTAAATATGGATATTTTTCCCACAAAAATTTATTAACCCCCTGGAGCCGTGTGGAGCACTTTTATGATGGATAGATGCACTTTTATGGACTTCAAAACATAAATAACCATTCACTGCCATTATAATGCTTGGAAGATCCAGGACATTTTTTTATATAACTCCAATTGTATTCGTCTGAAAGAAGAATGTCATATACACCTGATAAATTAAGGGTGAGTAAATCCTCCTTTAAGCAGCAGTGCAATGCAGCAGCTACTAATGGGATCGGCTAGTGTCCAGCAGAAATTTACCTGGTGACCTCCAGCAATTTAATGCCTGTCAGAATAAATGTACTTTTAGCCTACATTTTTTTTTTCTTCTTTTAAATGTCAGGTTTTTCTTTTCCTGCAGTCTTAATCAATCACACTGTGTTTTCAAACCATCTGATCCCTTGTGATAGCTCTATATGATCTCTCTGCCTTTTATGGTCTCGGCTAATAGCATGTCTGTCCCCTCACTAATCACATGTGTTTTTATACCTCTGTGAAACCACATGTCTCCCTTTTTCCTCCTTCTTTTCTCTGTAATGTTCTCTGAAGCCTTTTTTCTCTCTCCCCCACTCATCTTCTTTTGTGTCTCGGGCTCTCTGACAGGCCACGGCAAGCGACTCTGGACCACGAGAGCCGCTTGTCAGCATCCTTCTCTAGCGAAAGTGGATATCGAAGCTCGCCACATAATTACGGTCTTATCTTAGCCATTCACGGCCACTCATACGCTGACAGCAAATGAAAAGCCCCCAATTAAGCAATTATCTTTAAAGGTGCTGCCTAATGCAGTCATCTGAGCAGCAGAGAGAGAACTGGAAGACTCGCTCGCCATCGCCATGCCTGATAACTAAACATAGAGGAGCTAAGATGGGACTTTTTAATGAACACAAAAAGGGGTTAGACAGCCAGCCCCCTAAACCTGACAAATCTGTCAGCAGAGATACTAAATTGAGGCTACTAATGATAAGAATGCACACACATGCTCTGGTACAAAATCTAGTGAGCTGGCTTACAGTCTATATAGGCAGGGGCCGTTTATGTGTTTTAAAAAAGCTGGAGGTAGTGCAGTGGAATGAAACAAAATGCTGTTTTTTTAAAAGCTTTTTTTAAAAACTGGTTTTAACATGACACAATCTTGAAAATATGGCACTCGTGTTGTGAGATTCTGAAAAATCCAATTCTCTAAACTCTAATGTGCATAAAAAATACACAGCATACACAAATATGGGTTAACAACTTTAATTATTTTCTAAAAATATTTTGGCCACATAGTAACATGCAAAACAAAACAATTAACCCATATTTAAAAAATTTAATTTCAATATTTAACCAATATTTGTGATTCAAATATATATATATGAATATGTGTATATATATATATATATATACTATTACACACACACACACACACACACACATCCCTGGATAACTTTCGATTCACTATACGTCTGTGTTGTTTACATTATATGCACTTACGCGCCGATTGCCAATACAACACAGACGTTTAATGCAGTTTCACTCACCGCCTGTGATTTTGACTCGCAACCGGGAACAAACAAACACACTTGCAGAACTCTGTTGCTGCTCCGGAAATACAAACTACAAACAGCGTTTTCTTAACGCTGGGTTATTTGGGAAGCCAGAGCCGGCCCAAGGCATAAGCGAACTAAGCGGCTGCTTAGGGCCCCCTTGGCCACCAGGGGCCCCCAAGAGCACATGAAATTACTTGCCGTATATTACTTTATTGAAATCGCAAAATGGCCATAAACAATTACTAGATAAACTGCACTTTAAAAAAAAAGAAAAAGTTTTCTAATATATGCACGGATTGATTCTGACAGCGCTCCACGAGCTCAGCGGCATTGGCTGGACACCATTCATTGGCTTGATAGCCAGGGTTCAAAGTCCTAAGTGCGAGAAAAATCACTCGTCAGTTGCGGTAAACTTTTTATGAATGGCTGGATTTGAGAATATGATAGGGTTTAGCGCGAATATCTGAATTGCTGCATGTTTTGGACGGAGTATACAGCATAGCTTTCCGTTTCTGTTCAAAGTAAATGCTTCTCTGCAAGTGCTATGTTTGAGTCGCTCAAAATTATAATTTGGGAACGCAATGCAACATGCAGCAATCATCTTCCCAAATTCGTAATGAGAATCATTTATAAATCTGTTGTCAACAAAAAGAAGCACTAAGGTCTTCCTGCGTATTTCTGCCAAAATACAAGCTGTTTAACGTTTGAAAGAAATCCATCAACATTTCTTGTTTTTAAAAAAAGTCTCTTCTCACCAAGGCTGCATTTATTTGACAAAAAATACAGTAAAAACAGACAGTAATAATGTGAAATATTATTGCAATTTAAAATAGCTGTTTTCTATATGAATATATACTAAATTGTAATATATTCCTGTGGTCAAAGCTGAATTTTCAGCATCATTACTCCAATCTTCAGTGTCACATGATCCTTCAGAAATCATGAAACATTTCTGATTATTATCAGTGTTGAAAACAGTTGTGTAAACTTTTTTTAGGATTCTTTGAAAGCTTTCTATTTTAGAGAAATGTTGTTCTTTTGAACTTTCTATTCATCAAAGAATCCTGGGGGAAATATTGTGAGCATATTCAGCATGAGACTTCTTTTAAAATCGTACATATCCCAGTCTGAACTGTAAAACTTTGAATATTAAAGTGCAAGTTAACATTTGACCACTCTTGTGGGTTTGCAACTGTTAGGGTACAATTAAAAACCGTATAAGGGTAAAAACATGACAGGCAGACATGATGTAAGCAACACAGCTTCAACTAATGAAATTGATAATGGGTGTGCGCATTATCAAGAACTGACAATAGTCAATTGTACTGGTGGCACCGAGGGGCCCCCAAATAAAATTATGCTTAGGGCCCCATAAAGGCTTGGGCCGGCCCTGTGGGAAGCTGAACAAGGTTAAAGTTCCCTCACAACCAAAAACACACTTCTTTAGATACATTGATGATTTTGTGGTCTAAAAACAAAATGACAGTGCTGTTGACGGCTTCTAGCCTGGATGCCAGCCGAACTTAGCCCTGTCAACACAATTTGAGGTCGGGAAGTTCGGTCTGGACTTGATCCGTTGAGGAGCAACTTTGCTCGAACCAGAGCTGTTCGGACCAATCAAATTGTCAGGGCGGGCTTTATACGATGATGGACAGATGAGCCACATTAACGTAATAATTTACGTCACCAAAGAGCGCTTGGGTTGAATTTGTTTACTAAGCGGAGAACTTGTTCGTATATGCATTCACCTTTACTATTTCTCTCAAAAATGGCCATCGTGTTGGTAAGTTCTCCATGCACTGTAAAAAAACGTCTCGGTTACGACTGTAACCTTAGTTCCCTGATTAGGGAACGAGACGCTGCGTCACCGCTTTTGGAATGCGTGATTGCGTCTTGAAGCACGTATGTAATCAGTCCAATAGAGAGACGGAACGTCATGGGCGGGTGATGTCATAGACCCGGGACTATAACGCATACCGGCAAACACACGCCCTCAGCTTCTAAAATAGGATGAAACAAGGCGCTTGCGGGCATGCGGGGAGTATGGCAGGGTGAAGCAGCGTCTCGTTCCCTAATCAGGGAACTAAGGTTACAGTCATGACCAAGACGTTCCCTTTCAAGGGAACTCGAGCTGCGTCACCGCTTTGGGAACGAGACTATACCCACGGCCCCATAGGAGCCGGATGCCCGCTTGTGACATAGTCAGGGCAAGCACCCGAGCCCCAGGAATAGCACAGATGTCAAGCCCGAAGGACCTGACGAAAAGTGAGCGGAGAGGAACATCCTGCCGCATCACAAACATCCTGCAGGGAACCCCCGCCAAAAATGCCCTAGAGGTAGCCATACTCCTGGTGGAGTGGGCCCGGACAGCCAAAGAAGAAGGCTGCCCAGCCACCACATAAGCAAGTGAGATAGCCTCGACTACCCACTTGCTCACCCTCTGCTTCAAGACTGGACCCCCCCCCCCCTTGAGGTAGGCCTGTAACAGCAGATAGTATTCTTGGTCTGACATCAGAAACGGAGGACAAGAGGCCTGCAGTGCTAAGGGTCTCACAGTATAGTGGGAACCTAGGAACATGAACCAGCCTAGAATGTAGGGGGAGCAAATTCCAAGCACGAGGGTGCAACAGAGAGCAACTTCTCAGAAACGTCCTCGAGCGGCTCAAAGGGAGCCTCGGAAAGACCTTGAAGGACCACAGACAGGTCCCAGTCCAGCACCCTGGTGCGTACTGCAGGTCTCAACCTTAAAGTGCCACGCAGGAAACGAGTAACCAGAGGGTGTGCCCCAAAGAAACACCACTCAAAGGAGTGTGGCAAGCTGCTAAGGCTGCCACGTACACCTTTAAAGTGGAGGGAGCTAACCCAGCGGAGAACCTCTCCTGCAGGAACTCCAGCACCTCGCTCGCAGGGCAGTTAACTGGATCCCACAAGTGATCTCTACACCATAAGGTGAAGAGTCTCCACTTCAGTGTGTACCGTTTCCTTGTGGAGGGAGCTCTAGAGTGTAGAATGACCTCAACAACCTTGGTTGAGTGACCAGAACTTATGAGCTGGGCCCCCTCAGAGGCCAAGCCCACAGTTTCCACAACTCTGGGCAAGGGTGTACGAAGACACCGCCCGCCTGAGAGAGAAGGTCCCTCCTGAGTGGAATCTCCAGGGGAGAGCACGATGTCCGAGAACCATACTCGGCCCGGCCAGAACGGGGCTCCTCGCAGAAGACGGGCCCCGTCCCGGTGCACTCTCTCTAAAACTCCCGGAAGCAGAGCAATCGGGGGACATGCGTAAAGGGGCAGCCTCGGCCACTCCTGTACCATAGCATCCAGTCCAAAAGGAGCTGGAGGTGCTAGGGAGAACCACAGACGACAATGAGAATTCTCGTGAGTGGCGAACAGGCCCAATTGAGCCCTGCCAAATCTCTCCCAAAGGAGCTCCACCACCTGGGTGTGGAGTCTCCTCTCCCCGGGCCTCGGCCCCTGCCTCGACAGGATGTCTGCAGGATGTCTACATAGCCCTCACTGAGAGCAGATTACCCTGGGGCCAGAGGAGAAAAGGCACGCCAACTTGTATAACTGGCGAGACCTCAAACCCCCCTGATGGTTGATGTAAGAGACCACCAATGTGCTGTCTGTGTGAACGAGCACATGATGGCCCCTGAGATATGGCAGGAAGTGCTTCAGAGCATGAAACACTGCCAGCATTCTAGACAATTATGTGCAACGAATGATGGTGTTCCTGCTATAAGCCCTAGGCCGAGCAACCACTCATGGTCGCCCCCCAACAAGTAAGGGAGGCATCCGTGGTCAGAGATACTCGCTGACACGGTGCCCCCAGTAACGGGCCTTGGGCCAGGAACCAAGGATCCTTCCACATGACCAAGGTGCGGATACACCGCTGTATAGCCTTGATCACCCGAAAGGGATTTCCCTCGGGGAAACCCGGGTCCTGCCTGCCATAAGCCCTGTGCTGAGCGACCACTCATGTTCGCCCGTCAGCCCGTAAGGGAGGCATCCGTGCTCAGAGATACCCGCTGGCACGGTGCCCCCAGTAACGGGCCTAGGGCCAGAAACCGAGGATCCTTCCACATGACCAAGGAGCGGAGACATCGCCGCGAAACCTTGATCACCCGGAAGGGATTTCCCCTCTGGGAAAAACCTATGGTTTTGAGCCACCACTGTAACGGTCTCATGTACAACAGGCCACAACACTGGACGCTGCTGTCATCAGACCACAGTCTCTGAAATGTTGACAGTGAGCGGCTGGTCCAGCCTTCACTCCTTTAAATACGTTATTCTCTGACTGGAGAAAGAACGATCTTCTTGGAAGAGAGCCTCAGCCCTAACCTCCAAAATGCGTGGGAACGACATCTCAATGTCGAACCCTCAGGTGAGCTGACAGTGCCAGTCGCATACAGCCTGCATACACAAGGAGACTAACGCCGCGTCCACACGCTTCGTGAACATGCGGGGTGAAAGTGCAAGACCGAAGGGAAGCCCCCGAAATTGGTCCGCTCTCCCCTAAAAGCGAACCTCAGGTACTTCCTGTGCTGCGGAAGGATAGAAACATGATATTAGCAGATCTATCGTGACAAACCAGTCCTCAGACCTGATTGAGACACGATGTATGGGTGTAAGCATCCTAATATATAGAACACACAGATCTAGATTAGGGCGAAGCCCTCCATCCTTCTTTGGCACGAGACATAACCAGAGCCAACAAATTTATAATCTGAAGGACCCACTGAGATATATCTGGCAGATTCTCCCACTCTGACAGAAATCTAGTAAGCGTACCAGCCTCTCAAGACTGGCCTATGATGTACTCTGCACCGCGAGTGCAGCGCCCTGAAACGGCTGACTGGCAGGGAACAACTGACTCGACAGCGCCACCTTCCTCCTTGGAGGGCGTGAGCCATCCTCGGATGATCCGTGAGGGCTCTCCATGCCCCGGCACTCGGGCGGGGTTGGTGGATTAACCCTGTGAGGGCACCGAAAGCAGACGGGCACCGTATGCTGACATGATCTCCGCCTGCCCCCGGGGGGGACCGCCCTCACCGCCCTGGGCCCACTGGCGTCAGGGCTTCTTGGACACAGCCTTCCTTGAAATAATGACGGCCCTCAGAACCGTCTTAATCTTGGGAAGCTGCGCCTGAGGGCGCCACCCACCGTCCCACCCTCTTGAGGGGGGGTACGGGTGGCGACGCTCTGTTTCGCTGCGCCCGGTGTGAGAAGCTCGTACCCGGTGTCTGCTGCTCCCGCACCACAACAGATGACACCTGGCGTTACACACCCAGGTCTTTCAGCAGGTCAGCTTAGCATGCACGAAGCCATAGTGAGCAGGCATGCGGCAGCCTGACCCGCTGCCGAGTACGCTTTGCCCACCAGGACTGCTTATAAACCGTATATGCAGTAAATTAGGTAATATAAATGCACCTCGGTGTGGAGATTAGAGAGAGACGGCAAGCCCCACTATGAGCGCTCATAAGCTTGCTTTAACTGAGGCGCGCTCCTGATTATAATATATATACACATAAGATATAATGAATATAAACCATAATATTTAACTGCTTATTCACCACCTCCAACTCCTCTCTTGCAAGGGATTGAAGTGGCGAGTCTTCACATCCACCTGCATTGATACTGCAGATATCAACCTCCTATTTTACTGTTAGAGCTAGATAACTGCAGCATCGTGGCCGCCCCCCGGGCGGGAGAAACCGCAGCAAAGAACGCCTGGCGGGATAGCAACATTCCTAGAGGCAGCCCCCTCGAGAGCCGATTGAGCGTGCTGCTACAAAACAAACAACAACACACATCAAGTGTGTATCCCCACTCACAATGTAGCTAGAGCAGGGAGGAACACACTTTCTGTACTGCTGTTCGTACTCGCCATAGTGTCTCTCTTTTATGTGTCAGTGTGTGTTGCAAACTTGTTATATGAAAACAAAAAAGTCTGAACACATAGAGCTGACAAGGGCAATGTTACATAGCGAGCTTGTTGAAGACAACAGAAGCTGAGTGCGTGTGTTTGCCGGTGTGCTTTATAGTTCCGGGTCTATGATGTCACTGCCCATGACGTTCCGTCTCTCTATTGGACTGATTACATACGTGCTTCACGACGCAATCACGCAGAGGCGTTCCCAAAGCGGTGACGCAGCTTGAGTTCCCTTCAAAGGGAAATTCAGGTCTCCAATTGAATTTTTTTTACAATGTGTATCCTTAAAATCTTTTTACAACACCAGCAAAGACCGTTTACACTCATCTTCTTCTTCTACTTCTTCCAACATGCGTGCAGTTGAGTTCTGTTGACAACTATGCGTCACTCTGATTGGTTGTAGGTTTATCCAATTGAGTGCAGAGGCATTTTCGCCCCATATTTACAGTCCAATGGAGCAGTATCAGACTCATATTCTGACTAGAATCTTGAGTATGACGACGTCAGGCTAGATGACTTCTGTAAACAAAACAAAACTCAGCAAGTGCTCTTGCTCTCGCTCTGGGCCGGGTTTCCCAATAACGATGTATCTTAGCTCTAAAGAGCGTATTCTACGAGCGAAGTTACGATCACACACAGCAATTCCACGTGCGTTTCCCAAAAATGTACTTAACATGAACGCACCAGAACGCGCTCTAAGTGCTACTTAAGAGTCGCTGTCCATTTGCGAAGTGCTGAAATATAACCTTATATGGAATCGTTTCCTCTGAACGTTTCACCTAATAATTGTCATCTGATGTGGATTAGCAATCAAAACACGTCTATATAAAGCAACTACCTACAGGCTGAGGCACTGACAAAAGGCTGAACAAAAAAAAACAAGAAAAGATACCTTTCAAAAAGACGAAATAAATATCCACATTTAATTCAGATGTGTATTTATAATTTTTTTGTTTGTTACCTGCCCTCATAATTTTTTTTTATAAAATCCAGTGATCATAAAGTCAGTTTCCACAAAAATTTTAAGCAGCAGAACTGTTATTTTTTTCTCAACATTGATAATAATGAGAATATTAAAATAAAAAAAATTATTAAAAAAAGTGTACAATAAAGTACAATCAAAACCTTATAGTATTATCACAATGCACTTGAATAAAGTTAAAGGTGTAATCTGCCGGTTGTCCTGTAGGTGACCTCTGCGCGTCCGCAGAGAATTGGACGCGCGTAGAAATCGAGCGCTGGAAGCGAAATTGACGTGCGTTCAAGGCACTCCAGGAGAAATATGTCATAAAACACCACTCTGCCTCTTTTCATTTTCATTAAAAATATATATTAAGCATTAATAGCCACACAAATGTGGTCCAGGCAACTCCTACATTATCTTCACTGCATGTATGTTTAAATATCCTTAAAATATAAAGTTATGAAACTTGCCCTCAGTCAAAACGATTTGGCAGACAACAAATTATAGATTCATGAGAGCAAAGCTCGGCCGTTAGATCTACACAAAACGAACCACTACAGGACATCAGAGCCAGCGGCAGACGCCAGAAGGACTGGCCGAGAAAAAGCTGCCTTCACCGGGGTTATGAGCAGTGATTGCCCGGTGATCGCCTGGATCTCACAACTCCAAAAACACAAGATTATTTTTTTAAATAGGCGCTCTCTTTATAAATAAACCACAGATTTGAGCTTTAAACAACTACATTCCCATCTGAAAAAGTCTTAAAACTACATTTTGTGACACAATAGTACTATTTTTAATTTATGCAGGGTTTTTCATACACGTCACTTTACCACGTGACAGCAGCAAGCAGGCTCCTGATTGGTTAACGCGGCGTGAATTGACGCCAAAGTTCAAAATTTTCAACTCGGGCATCAGACGCGAATTTGTTTCAAACACGTGAATGCACAAAAGCACCATTCGCGTGTAACGCGCGTATCGCGCAAGACGCTCAATTCGCGTCCAATTCGCGCCATTCGCGCGAACTGGACGCGCGAATGAGGCGGATTTGCGTCCTTCGCGCCACGCGAAACGTGCCTTCCTCGCCGCGAGACCTCCAGACGCGCGTCAACGCGCCTTTCTATTGACTTAACATTGAAATCACTCGCGCCAGACGCTCTATTCGCGTTTGGTGTGAACGCAGCATTACGATACACTTAGAGCTTTACGATTACTCCAGAGCACTCGTAGATCTACGATCATTTTCAAGTGCTACTTAAGTTACGATGCTTTTGGGAAACAGACCTTAATATTAAGATCACTCGTACGATCGTTTTTACGATCAATTTAGGCTTACGATGCTTTTGGGAAACACAGCCCTGGAAGACGTGCACATGCAGTCATCCAGGAGAAGTGCCCATACAAACAATTCTGTCCTTTATGATGTCATACAGGGCCATACTCCAAAAAAATAAAAAACTTTCCAAAACTTGTTCGAATCCTGAAGGAGTGTATTTTGCCCAGAAATACTTTGTTTCATCCTATATTTTTGAAATGTTGGCCATGTTTAGCATGATAATCCAACTCTTTAACAGTGTAAATATGTCAGAATGCATGAAATAGCTTTAGACATCCCCATTAAATGTTATTATTATATTATATTTTTACTATTTGGTTAAATAGTAATTATTTAATTATTAATAAAAAAAATATTTATTTGTGTTTTTTAAATATACTGTTTATATTTTGATCACAAATATTGGTTAAAACAATATAAATATTTGGTAAAACATTATTTATTTTAATTAAGTATTAATTTTGTAAATGATAAAAATGATAAAATATTTTTTATATATATTTTAACCACACATATATTGTAACTGGACAATATTAAAATAATATATATTTTTAAAATAACTATTTGAATCACAAACATATTGGGTAAAATAATTAATTTTAATTATTTAATTATTAAATAAAAAACAATGCAAATCATTTTTTTAAATAATCTATTTTAATCACAAATACAGGGTAAAATGACCCAACATTTTATGTATTTAATTATTACACTTTTCAAAAATTTTTTTAAAAAGTATTTGTTTTTTTTATTATTAATTCATTAAAAAAAACTAAGTAAAACTAAGTATTTTAGAAGATACATTTTAGTATTGAATGAAATATAAATGTATTTATAATATTTCTCACACTTTATCACTCTGAGTTTGTTGCAGTGGATTTTGGATTTTTTATGAATTCTGCCTTTGTGTTTTGCCGGGACATATTTAAAAAGGCAGCATAATTTACTTTTGGAATATAGAGTAGGCAGCTCACTAGATTTTGAACAGACCTACAATTAGAGGCCAAAAAACTGTACCGTTGTGATATGTGACAGACATGTGTGATCAAAAGTCTAGATGCAGACAGTGAATTGAAAGGAAGCCATTAAGTGCACATTCAGACAAACAAAGACCCCGTTCCTCTTGGCTCATGTCCCCGCATCTGACAGCAATGAGACACTAAATAGTTATGTTGTTTTTGTTGTTTTCTCTCCATCTTCTCTTCCTGTCTTTCACTGCCTCCCTCCTGCTCATTATAGACATTTTCTCTCTAATTGATCCTCTCTTCTTTTTTGTCTTTCTGTCTGCTGTATGTTGCATCTAATGGTCAGCTGTGCTCCCAGTCTCACACAACCCTGGCTACACAATACTCTCTATTTTTCAAACATAAATGTATCCACCTTTTTTGTCACCCTCCTACTCGCTTTCTATTTTCTCTTTGCCACATAAATCCTCCCGTCACCCCGTCACCCCCTATGCACTCTTTCATCATTGGGCTGATGGCTGGTTTGCTGAGAGATGCATCTTTGATGTTAATGGATCTGTTCTTCATTTGTCTTTCACATTAGCAGACATGTACTATAGAACACAGAACGTGAACAAGAAACAAACCTAGAGAAAAAAGGCAAAATTAAAAGAGAGACGTGTGATAATGAGCTCTACACATCAAAAAAAAGGAAAAGAAAAAGAAAAAAGAAATAATAGTATCACAATATTAATATTCATGGTTTATGCTTCTTCTGTTCTATAACTTCATATTGTGATGTATGTAATCTTCTAGGACAAATTTTTTTCCCCACTATAATGTTGACATATTTTACCCTTCAATTCTTATTACTATAGTGATACTACTGTAATACAGGCATTTTTGTACTGTATTACAGTAAAATACTGTTTTGAAATGATTTTTTTAACTTGTGTTGTGTTGAAAACCCTATAACACCTTTGGTTTTCCCGGTCAAAAATGACCAGTCTTTTAAAAAATAGTAATTTGCTCGGTATGCTATATTATCACCAAATCTTAGATTCAATCTTTTTGTTTTTCTTTCAATTAGGACAGGTTTTGCATTTTCAGTGTCCTCATTGATCTGAGCGTGTGCAGCTTCAGTTTTTGAGTGAAAAATGTTTGTGGTCAAAAATGACTGTCCTACAAAAAACAAAAACAAAAACCAAAGAAGAGAGTGTGAGAGAGAGAGAGAGAGAGAGAGAGAGGGAGAGAGAGAGAGAGAGAGAGAGAGAGAGAGAGAGAGAGAGAGAGAAATTTCTTGTTGCTATATAATCACCAAATATTGGGTTCAATAATTTTGTCAGCTTGTTTTCTTTCAATCCAGACAGGCTTTGTATTTATTTTTGGAACTGATTGATCTTATGCATCATTGATCTGAGGGTAAAGTTTATCTCTTTGAAAAAGAAAGCCTCTAATACTCAAAATAGTTTGTTTGTTTGTTTGTTTGTTTGTTTGTGTGTGCATGTGTGCGCGTGTGCGCATGTGTATGCTCATGTTTTTCTATCCCAGTGGGGACACTGGCACACCGACTGGCATACTGAAAATTCAGATTTTTTTTTGTGATGGGTAGGTTGGGTAGGGTAAGTGTAAGAGGATATAATATACAGTTTGTACAGTATAAAAACCATTACATCTATGGGAAGTCCCCACAAAGATAGCGTACCAGACGTGTATGTATATGTGTGTTGTAGCATGAGTGCTAGCACATGTATTCATGCATGCACAGGTCCTTGGACTTTATGTTTGCAAGGACATGTGAACATCATGCTCCTAAACACTAAATGTTTCTCTTATTTTCAATCTCCCCCATTAATTTACAATCACTGTAAAAAATGTTTTCATGATTTGTTATCACAACTTTTTATCATTTAATCAACCTAAATAATTAATGGAGTTAATATAACATAATATTTATTTTCTATTTATTTTAAGTTTCTATTTATTTACAACCCATTCTCACTCCCAAGGCATCAAAATCCAAAGCATGGTCAAGTGCCTTCCGCGTCACATCGAAGACGCTAAAGGCACCCCTAGGCGTCACTATATCGACGCGCTGGGTGCTCCATTCATTTCAGTTGTTTACCCAATGCGTCAGATCAAGACGCATGTTATTCTTTGCATTTGTAAAAGCAGACATGATTTTATTAATATTTTGTTCATATTTAAAGGTTACTTTTATATTTTGGAACAGCTAATCCAACTCTTACCCTAAACCTACCCATTTCTAAACAATATAAAACACGTAACAGGCAAATACAAGTACAGTCACATGTATTTATTGCAAAAACTGACCAAAAACAGTATAAAAGTATTAACTCATGTTGCATTCCAAGTCTTTTGAAGTCACACAATGTCTTTATGTGAAGAACAGAGTTGATCTTGATGTTTTAATCGCTGAGATAATGATCCCGCCGCTCCGTTAACGCACTCATTCAAATAATACACACAACTCTTTAGCATGACACATTCGGTCACAAGACACACGAGAGCCAATGACATTTTACAATCAAAGCTGACATAATGACGCAATTGGTCATGAGACATACGAGAGCCAATGCAATTTCACGATGAAAACTGATATTTGAATATAATAATATTTGAAATTTAATGTGTTCATGATCTTCTGCGGATGGAGACGCTGATCGCTTTTGGGGATTTCCTTCACACAAATCAATCGCTTGGCCTCGGAATATTTGTACTTTCTGAATAAATTGTGCATGCAGTGGTATCTGCCTGTTATATCCTGTGTTTTATATACCAAACAAATGGGTAGGTTTAGGGATGGAATGGGGTTGGGTTACATGTTAAAACGTGTCTAGATAGTGTAAATAAAATTATGCTGGCTGATTAAATTGAGATTCACAGTCCAACATGTCATAATGGCAAAATCATAACCCAAAATATGATCATCATGACTTTTCACGTCTGTGACGCCAAAGGTTTCTCATTGAAATTAATGGAGCACTCAGCACGTCGATATAGTGACGCCTATGGGTACCTTTAGCGTCTTTATTGTGACGCTGAAAGCACTTGACCATGCTTCGGACTTTGACACCTTGGGAGTGAGAACGGGTTGTTATTTAACTAATCTTCTTTGACGTATTAATTAACTCAAATGATTAATTTCAACGAACTCAAAATTTTAAGGCAATCCGGTAACTAACTTTTTTAAGTTAAACCAACAATCTTTTTTTTACAGTGATGTATGGTCATTTTTGTCCACTATAAGCTCAGATCATTGATCTACCCTAACCCTACACCCTAACCCTAACGCTAACCCTAACCCCACCCTAACCCTACAATCAGTCAGTTTCAAAAATAAATAAAAAACCTGTCCTAATTGAAAGAAAACTAGTTGACAAAAAGATTTAATCCAATATTTGGTGATAATATAGAATGATCACAGAATTGTAAGCAATTTTTTGACCTGGAACATCACAAGTGTAACAAGGTGGGTACAAAAAAGTACAAAAATATTTAAAATTTGGTATGTAGTTAGCAAAATCAGAAAGTTTTAGCCCAATATGTTTTCTAACATGATTAACATTTTTGAGGGAAAAAAACCCTCTCTAGGTCAAAATTAACCGAAACACAACATAAACTCAATTATTTATTAATTAAAGGCAATACAATAAATGCTACCATTTAAAATTTAAATATTAATCTATCTTATAATGACAACAAAACTCAGTATTTTACATTCATATGGGGTAAATTGGGAGGTGGGGGAGAGTAAATTAAAACAACTGGAAATTTAATTTGTTTAAAAACGATTGTAAAAAACAGTCAGAAGACACCTTTCACACTTGAAACAGGAATGATTTTTTTTTTGAGTATCTTTTTTTTATTTAATCAAAGAATCCTAAAAAAAAATACACCACTGTCTCCACAAAAATGTTAAGCAGCACAACTGTTTTCACCATTGATAATAATAAGAAATGTTTCTTGAGCAGTAAATCAGCATATTAGAATGATTTCTGAAGGATCATGTGACTCTGAAGACTAGAGTAATGATGTTGAAAATTCAGCTTTGCCATCACTGGAATAAATTAAATTTTAAAATGTATTAAAATAGAAAACACTTATTTTAAATTGTAATAATATTTCACAATATTGCTGTGTTTTTGATTAAATAACAAACAGATTTTCAAAAATATTGTGTAGACCCCATACCTATTTGCGGTGGGAGGATTAATATTTTAGATGCCCAGCAAGGTTTTATATAAACTTGCAACAGTTTAGCAACAAAGTACTTGGTAGAGTCATGCTGTGTATAGTCTCATCTCCGGCAGTTCATTAGCACACTTTGGTTAATTACGCTCAGTGTGGCACCTGTCGTGTTACAGTCTGAAGAAGACTATTCAATATAACCACCACACCGACTCAAGGCTGATCAATAGAGTGGTCTCCAAGTCCTTCCTGGTGTCATATCGAGGCCAGTGAAAGCTGTGCGGTCTACAGGATCAATAGACTCAACTCCATTTAAACGCCTTTTTTAACCCACCGTCACAGTGTGATGCAGCCATTTGTGGAAATGAAATGACTTCTAGCAAGAGGGGCACCTTGTTCGACATAAAGAATGGTCAACCGCTTCGATCCATCGGGGTGAAATATTGTGTTGTAAGGAGGGCTTAATGACGAGCCCTTTGAAAGGAAATCTGAAGCTAAATGCGAAGTGCTCAATAGATGTATTCACTGTCTAGAGAAAGACATTTACTTTGTAGTGTCCATTACCCTGACAATGGACTTATAGGTCTTCTTTGTGATTCTTATCAGCAAATGCCTTTTAAAACTAAAAGGAAAAGATCAGAGTTATAAATCCATTTGCTCCATATTTACATTTTAGCTTTACTATACATTAAATTAGGCAGCATGCATTAGGAGGCAACTTTCAGAGTATATCTTTAATACTATGTCTATGCTATACAATCTTGTGCAATATAATCTATTCTAAATTAGATAACATGTTTGTAGAGTTGTTGATATAGTCTTTAGACACATTAAGAGCCAGGCCACGAATCAGATATCCTTCCTTAAGAGGAGTTCAGACTGGTCACATGATTCAGGGCCATTAGACAGCTGCCATATTCTTCCTTTTTTATATGCAGCAGAGAGGATATATATATATATACACTCACCTAAAGGATTATTAGGGACACTATACTGATACTGTGTTTGAGCCCATTTCGCCTTCAGAACTGCCTTAATTCTACGTGGCATTGATTCAACAAGGTCCTGAAAGCATTCTTTAGAAATGTTGGCCCATATTGATAGGATAGCATCTTGCAGTTGATGGAGATTTGTGGGATGCACATCCAGGGCACGGACCTCCCGTTCCACCACATCCCAAAGATGCTCTATTGGGTTGAGATCTGGTGACTGTGGGGGCCATTTTAGTACACTGAACTCATTGTTCAAGAAACCTCCCCCACACCATTACACCACCACCAGCAGCCTGCACAGTGGTAACAAGGCATGATGGATCCATGTTCTCATTCTGTTTACGCCAAATTCTGACTCTACCATCTGAATGTCTCAACAGAAATCGAGACTCATCAGACCAGGCAACATTTTTCCAGTCTTCAACTGTCCAATTTTGGTGAGCTTGTGCAAATTGTAGCCTCTTTTTCCTATTTGTAGTGGAGATGAGTGGCACCCGGTGGGGTCTTCTGCTGTTGTTGCCCATCCGCCTCAAGGTCGTGCGTGTTGTGGCTTCACAAATGCTTTGCTGCATACCTCGGTTGTAACGAATGGTTATTTCAGTCAAAGTTGCTCTTCTATCAGCTTGAATCAGTCGGTCCATTCTCCTCTGACCTCTAGCATCAACAAGGCATTTTCGCCCACAGGACTGCCGCTTACTGGATGTTTTTCCCATTTCACACCATTCTTTGTAAACCCTAGAAATGGTTGTGCGTGAAAATCCCAGTAACTGAGCAGATTGTGAAATACTCAGACCGGCCCGTCTGGCACCAACAACCATGCCACGCTCAAAATTGCTTAAATCACCTTTCTTTCCCATTCTGACATTCAGTTTGGAGTTCAGGAGATTGTCTCAGGAGACCACACCCCTAAATGCATTGAAGCAACTGGCATATGATTGGTTGATTAGATAATTGCATTAATGAGAAATTGAACAGGTGTTCATAATAATCCTTTAGGTGAGTGTGTATATATATATATATATATCTATCTATCTATCTATTGTAATGGCAAAAATTAATTCGTCGACATCACTAATAAGAGACAAACCAAGATCCAATTGTCTTTATAAAGATTTATTTTCCTTGCAAGGAAGAGCCACGGTCAAACGCAGCCGCTCGAGGCTACCTTGAGTGTGAACTGGAGACACAAAGAAGCCACAAGCTTCTTATACCCCCAATGTCTAAATAACCCCCTCAGTAATTTTCCATACATCTGGCGAAACCCACTGAAGGTTTCGCCTTGAGCAAGAGGTGAGACAATACACAAATGGTCCCCCTCCTGTCTTGGATCTCATTTGAATTAAAAGCAAGAAACACAATGGTCCTTCATCTTCATCTAACAAAGCATGTTAGCCAGGAACTCAGATTCCAAGAGCAATAAAAGATAAAAGGGACAATGTATGGCTTCCACAGGTGAGGCCTCTTTGATCTGACTCATTTAAAACACAATAGAGAAAACAGGTCTGGAAGATTAAATCTTCTGTGATTAAATTTTTCCCCAACAATTTCCCCCTTTTATCATTCTTTGATAACTTTCAAAAAAGAAAAATTTTAAATGTGTATATAATAAAAATAGAAGTAGTAATAATAGTCACTCATCACATTCATTAAAGCTGGATAACAGCAACCTGTCGAGTCTTTCTGTGGCATGAAATGGTTTCTGTCACCACAAACCCAAATTACAGCATGCGAAGTGTCACTTGGTTTTCTAAACGTACAGGTAAAACCTGTTGTGATACTGCCTATCACCGCTGTGCAGTTCCCTGTGGTCGAATTCTTGATGTCAATTCTGACTCTGCAGTCAGAACACCCTGCTTTCACGTTCAGCTTCAGTCTCGTGAGCACACGCACACATCTCCTTGAACATGCATCACTCTCAATTTTGTAATCAACATGTCTGTGTGGTTGTACCGCTGCGTTCTCTTTCGAGCAGACGTTGGATGTTTTGTTGGAATCTTCCCTTGCTCGATGTCCGCTGCAGCTCTAAGCACCACCTACTGGATTCTGTAGGCTTGAAATAGGGTTTAACTTGAAAACTGGTTGGCTCAGCACCACGTTGTGCCAGTGTCTCTGCTCCTGAGATGATAACGGCAAATGATGTTTATATATCTGCTCGCACAGACGTTTGCCTCCTGCTTCTCTCTCCTCTTGGCTCCTCCTCCCCGATCACTGTTGGGACCTTTCTGCAATGGCTCGCATGCACCCACGTCGCTCTCTCCGCTACTTTGACGGCAGTGTCGTCAGAAGCCTGACAAAAGGCCCTAGCCGCCTTTCCGCCTTCCAGCTTTTCGTACTCAGGTCCTGTTTTACCACGTGATCTCCTGGCTTGATGTTGTGCAAGGGAGTCTCAGCCGGTTTCCCCTGAGCAGTTTTCGCCTGCACACATACACCAGACAACAGAGAAGACATTTCTTTGCAATAATTCACAATTCTATTGATGCAAGCTATTGTTTACCCCCTTCCATTCCCATGAATGGTGGTCTTCCAAAAAATGTCTCAAACGGGCTCAGATTTACTAAAGGCCTTTTCTCGTTTTCATGTATTTCAATATGCATCAAAATGCGAAATTTTCAGCAAATATTGTAACCCCCTTATAAACTTCATTCATTTGAGTACCATTACCATTACCATTCCCCCTTTGGCTGCAGGCTCGCCCATGCAGCCATTTATCATAATCATTGAAAATATTGTTGAGGTAAACAAGGCTTGCCATCACTTCTTGTCTAGACGCCATTTTGCACATTCACACATCATTCATAAGTTTCCAGCCACGTCTCCACAGGTGCTTCTCCGCTGCTGTGGCAATTGCCTGCATACTCTGTAAGGAAATCAAAGCATTTGTGTTAGTTTCAGATAATAAAATGCATTCTGGTTCCTTTGACTGCTGTGCTGCCGCGGCCTTCGCAGCCGCATCTGCTCTCACGGTTTCCTGTTGAAATAAACTCTTTGTTGTTAGTTACGCTGCGCATTTAAGTCTTAACTTGAAAGTTTCCCATAAACATACTGAAAATATCCAATAAAATGAAAGACAAATCCGTATTTCATCTCTGTAAGCCGGGCTAAGTCAGTAATCACTGTCACTGCTCTCCCATCATGTTAGGGGTGTGTGATACCTACAAAATTCAAACATGCCAACTTTCTGCTATCAACCGTTTGACGACACACACATCCCTAGGCCAGACCCACAGTCACTCCTCAGAGACTAAACACTTTAGAAAACATATATGAAAACAAACAATCAGTGGTTCTTTTGATTAATCAAAATCATAACAGACCTTTTTGGCATTCACTCAAACTCAAACTAAACAATACAAATAAGTAAGATAGATAATAATCCATCTTAGCGCCTTAAATCTCTACATAAAACATCCTTCAGTTTACATTTTGTGCTTTGCCCACAGTTTCTCACTGTGCATCACATTCTTATCAACCTTCCTTCAGTCAGTCATTTCAACACAATTCTTCACAAACTGCCCTACTTACTATTTCCAACAGACCCATTTTCACTTATCATAGCCCACCTCATATTTAACCATTAACAAATATAAATCTAAATTTGTTAATGTTAAATATACTTCATCAAAATGACAAAATTATCAATTTGTATTACGTTCAATCAGCTCGTTCACTCATCTTTATCTCGTGACATCATACTTAATCATACTCAATACCCAATTCTTTATCAAAATCTTTTCAGCTCCTGTTATCAATAAACAAAATTAATTAATTAATCAATTAGGATTTCTTTTAAAGTACCCTTTTCTCCATGCCCTGTCCATTAAAACTCCTCTTACATCATGTCATTTGGCAGTGATTCTTATCATCAAACTTGCCACATCAATTTCTTTAACGCTGGTTAAAACCAATCTGTATTTTAAAAAGCATTCATATTTCAATATCCATTTTAGCCTAATTTGACTTTGATTGTTCACAATCCCTGTCAGAAATCCTAATTTTTATTTTTATTTTCTATTTATTTTTTTTGTTTCCTGTATGAATCAAAATATGTCTAGAAGTTATCTAGATATTCTTTTAGAAGTTATCTTTTTGGTTCGCCCTCCGGCCTTTCATAAATATGAGGGAGTCTCTAGATCATTTGGATAGTGACTTCGGTTAAATTGTCACTTTGTCTCTTAATTAATCCAAAGATAAATTAAAATAGTCTTCATCCATGACAAATTTGGTCATAATTACTAGTGACAGACAGAGCTGGATGTCCAATCCACTTAAAGCTCGTCCCATGTTCTGATCATCTTTTCATCAGATTCACTCGGAATAATCAACTTCCTCTAAAGTTTTTTTTTGTTTTGTTTAACTTAACTCATCTGTAATGATAAAGACACTAATTCCAGAGGTTACTGACACACTACACTCAATCATGACACATAAATATGAACTGCTCATTCTCAAGATGTGCTTTTACATGGTCTCTTAACCAGTTTCAAATATGTTCGTTCATTAGTTGTTTATTTTTAGAAAAGTCAGCTGGGTTGTTTTGTTCTGATATCATTGTTTTTGTGTAGTCTCAGCTTTAACTGAGCAATAACAGATATAGTACAATCCCTGTTTCCAGCCTCTCTCTCTCTCTCTCTCTCTCTCTCTCTCTCTCTCACCCAGATAATCTTTTCAACAGTCTTCTAAGACTTTAACTATAATGTTAAATTCATTAACCCTTAAATCATTAATCCTTCACAAAGTTTTAGAAATTTCATAGTGTAACTTATTGTTTCAAGTTATCTTTAGTTTAGATTTCTTTGTTATTCAGACCTTCTCTTTAAACTTCAAAAGCCGTCCTCATCTTAAAGCCATCACCATGTCTCCAAATTATCCTCTGCCATCCTAATGACCTGCAGGATTAAGACTATGATAGAGACATATTAGTTCAATATCATACAGTTTTACTAATCCAAATAAATTTTGTTCTGCTCCACAAAGTTATCAATCACAATCACAGCATGGTCTCAGCTGGCTCTTGAATGCCGATCTCATTCATAGCTCTTTTCCTTCAGGGTGTTTCCTGGCTCTCAATTTATGCGGTATTTGGTGAGTGGTATAGAGGGGCCAATATTAGGGCAGGGGCTGCTGTGTCCAGTCTTGACCTTGGCCCTTACGAAACACAGCTTCCCCCCCCAACAGAGATGCTGCTGGCCTCACAGACATCTGCCTCACCTCTAATACACACCTCACATAAAACCCCCTCCTCCTTTTTTTTTTTTTTTTTTTTTTTTTTTTTGGTAGGGGGTCCAAGGCGACTTATCGTGATTCCCCTGGCTTGGGTTGCTATCCTGTCAGGCCGTAGGAAGTCTTACCCGTCATCGGGAACAACCACATCGTGCTCAACCTCGTCATCGCTTTGAGATCTTTGACCCTAAACAGGATCCGATATTTTCTGGAGCCTTTCGGAAAGTGCATTCAAGAGTCATCAGAGCCATCTGGTCTGCTTTCAAATTAGCAAAAACATGGAGACAGGTTAATTATAACACAACTTAATCACTAAAATCCAGCATACTTCTTCAAAGCTGCCCCATAGCAGTGCTTAGATTATTTTCAGTGAATTTAGCCAAAACACCTGTCCATTCATTTTAATGTTCTGCTACATCTGTGACCAAGGCCATCAGTTCTGTACATGGTGAAGGCTAAAAGCAGACAGAAGTTGCTGGTCATATCATACATTAGTCAAACATTTCAGTTCATTAAAAGTCTGTATTTTTAAAACATGTCTTATTGCCCTCTTGATGGCACCTTTTTCTATCTTAACAAATAACTGTCTATTATGTTCACATGATACCCTGTGCCTTTACTCATCAATATCTTCTATCATCTGTGGCACAGGCTCATATATCAGCTTTGAGCTGGTCTGGGATCAGAGAGAGACTTTGAGGCCTTCAGGGCTGGTACACTGCATTTTCATAAACTTCTCACTCTTCACACTAGCTCAGCGTAAGATCTGGCTTTGTTTTCAAATAAATGAGACATTTTCCTTTTAACTCTATCCTTAGACAGAAATCACATTTTCAAATGATCATAACTTTATATTTGTCTCTTGCCCCCAAAATTAATTCAGAAACTTTAATTTCCACTCAGATTGAGTCTCTGTTACTCAAATTAGGCCACGTGGTGGCCGGATTGAGATTACAAATGGTTTATTTCAGATCAGCACAATCTTATCTTTTGAAACCAAAACATCAATTTCTAGGGTTTTCAACATTTTAACACCTATAGTTATTTCAACAACCCAATATTCAGTCAAATCATCATTATCAGAGTTTTGCAAAGGTGAGAAGAGCAAGAACATATTTATTATATCTTTTTCATTTAACTCGGTTAATCAGGATTTATATATTTTATATATATCTTTTACAACATGTTTTATCATCTTTAACTTTAATTTTAACTCATATTAAAATTATCTCAAATCCTTCCTTCAAAAATAATCACTAAAGAATTTATCAAGCTTATTATTTTCTCATTTTCTTAGTGTAAATCTGTTTTATTCTTTTTTTTTTTTTTTTTTTTTACTGATTTCATTTACAGAATTTAGTCTGGTGGCCTGATTTGCCACACTTTTTACACCTTATGGGTGTTCAGACACAGTTACGCGCAAAATCAATGGCCCAGCTGAGCACAATTAAAACGCTCTCATCTTTAGCTTATGGAGCAACGTTCAGCAACCTGTGTGCTCCAAAAGTGGCAGTCTGTTTGAGAACAGAGCTCGCTCGAGGTCCAATAAAACAGACAATGGCTCGCAATTTATGGTGCTTTATCAAAGTTTATCTGCTTTTTCACCAACATTATTTTTATTTACTCAAATTGTATATCTCCCTTCGGTTATGGCACCTCCCCCATTTTATAAATTAATGAATACGCACAAACATCTACACATTTGAATTCTCTTGTTCTCTCTTTGTTTGTAGCTAGTTAACTTCCAATTACAATAAAAACATTTCTGCCCATTATCTTCATCCGTCCAGCAAATTTCTTTGAAGTCAGGGTTTCAGAGCGGAGCTGCTTACAGCATTTGCTCTTGTTCATCTTACAATCTTTATACCGACTAATCAAATTACTGATCATATCACTCAAATTGTTAGCTAAAATTTAGTCAAAGTTCATACTCACCAGCGATCTTTAAACAGCTGTGGCATTTTAATTTCTCCGTTTCATTTCTCCACAGTCAATGCCTCTCACACCCAGCGTTTCGGTGTCTGCTCACAGTTCTCACACGCGTTCTCACAACAGCCCATCGATTTATCCTTTTCCTTTAACTGACTTTTTCACAGTCCCAGTCCGGTCACTCAGCGGTGACACTCAAATCATGACATTTAATGAACTTCGTATACGTTGCATGCATTTCTGGCCATATAATTTTCTCATTTGATAAAATACCGGTGTCTCGTATTCAGCTAGCTTGCTTTGGGATTTCCCCATATTGGCAGTCTGATTCTGTGGCTTTTCGCGCGCGCGCTATTAATCTGTTGGACGTCTCCGGACAGATCTGATCTCCTCGCCCGAGATCAGCCGGGCGGACACTCTCAATAGTGCCCGATTTTGTGCCCTGGTTACCTGACCGCGGGCGGAACCAACCCAATCTAGGTAATATGGTTCCCAGACCAATCTAGGTCTTATTTATACCAATCTAGGTATTTAATCGCCCACGTGATTTCAGTTCTTTTTTCTACCTCGTAAAAAACATCAATTCACGCTGCATTTGCCACAGAGTCAGACTCGCCTAATGGTTTATCCCTATCAATTCAATTTTCAATTAAACCAAATTCTATAAAATAAAAAATAAAACATTTCCCCCTGAATTTAAAAAGTTTGTCTCTTACCAGAAGCGCCCCGTTGCCATCGGATTCGTTTTCTCTGATTCCAGTGTCTGGACCCTCCGGACACCCCCAGAGCAGTCAGCCCTTCTCCCTCAATTCTTCGGGGTAAGGCTGTGACTCTAAGTCCAGGATGATCAGGTCACTGTCTGCTCTCGGGGTCCAGAAGGCACATCCAAGGAATCCCAAACTTCTGACACCAACTGTAATGGCAAAAATTAATTCGTCGACATCACTAATAAGAGACAAACCAAGATCCAATTGTCTTTATAAAGATTTATTTTCCTTGCAAGGAAGAGCCACGGTCAAACGCAGCCGCTCGAGGCTACCTTGAGTGTGAACTGGAGACACAAAGAAGCCACAAGCTTCTTATACCCCCAATGTCTAAATAACCCCCTCAGTAATTTTCCATACATCTGGCGAAACCCACTGAAGGTTTCGCCTTGAGCAAGAGGTGAGACAATACACAAATGGTCCCCCTCCTGTCTTGGATCTCATTTGAATTAAAAGCAAGAAACACAATGGTCCTTCATCTTCATCTAACAAAGCATGTTAGCCAGGAACTCAGATTCCAAGAGCAATAAAAGATAAAAGGGACAATGTATGGCTTCCACAGGTGAGGCCTCTTTGATCTGACTCATTTAAAACACAATAGAGAAAACAGGTCTGGAAGATTAAATCTTCTGTGATTAAATTTTTCCCCAACACTATCTATATATATATATATATATATATATATATATATATATATATATATATATATATATATATATATATATATATATATATATATATTAGGGGTGCTCCGATCAGCAACCGATCTCGATCGGTCGATAATCGCTTTGGGATGATTGATCGGTGGTCTCCAAAAAGGCCGATCTCATGAACCGATCGCATGCTGACGACAAATAAACCCGCACCTGCCATGAGATCTAGGGCATGATATGCAGCGACACCGTCTCATTCTCTTTCCAGCGCGGGTAAAATAATTATAATGCTGAAGGTGAGGAACAATTCATATTTCTATATTAAATAACTTACGCAGTCATTTGAAAACTTTCTGTGGGACGTAAATTCACAAACAGCGCGCGTGAATCACCGCGTGCGCGCGCTCTCCCTTTCAAAATGCTCAAATGGCTTCACATCAGCGCATCGCATGTGCACTAAAATCGAGCTGCACAGTTGACACAGGATTTGCCACTTTGCACAATCGAGGCAGTGTCGCATCATCACTAAAGTTTATCATTTGCATTTATTTTTAAGTCTTGCCAGTGTTCAAACCGCTCAGCACTCGCGCGCATGGTCTGGAGAGACACACACACACACACACACACACACACACACACACACACACACACACACACACACACACACACACACACACATGTTTGTTTTTGTGAAATGTGAGGACATTCCATAGGCGTAATGGTTTTTATACCGTACAAACCGTATTTTCTATCCCCTTACACTGCCCCTAAACCTAGCCCTCACAGGAGACTGTGCAGTTCACTTTCTGTGAAAAAAAAACTTGTTCTGTGTGATTTATAAGCATTTTGAAAAGTGAGGACATGGGGAACGTCCTCATATTTCACCCTCTTTTTGTAATACCTGTGTCATACCCATGTCATTATACACATTTGTGTCCTGATATTTCACAAAAACATGCCCACACACACACACACACACACACACACACACACACACACACAGGCCATCTCACAAAAAGCTTGCGAGTACGAATTGCGCTGAAATGGTCAGATACACACAAATGTATGTACTAAATGACCGTCTTGACGAGTATGCACGTAAACCCCGTCGTGACTCGCGAGTGAACGTTTGTGCAACTGCATGTAACCGTATCCGTGTTCGCACTTAAAGTGACAGGTGTCGAATAAACTGCTGCTGTCTCTGAGTTTCTCTTTGTCTTGTGGTGTTTGATGAACCTTTATGACACTCACTGCTTGAATGACTAACTTTTGCAACCTTAAGTGTAAGGATTAATCTAATTAAATTTATTCAGGGAAGACCAATATTAATTTACATTTGATTTCTTATTAAATGTCTTTAGTATTTCTTACCTCAATACTAGTGTTAGACCTACCTGAAAAATTGTTTTTAAAAACAAAAATGCACTGCGAGATCAAATATTTAAGTGAGATAAAATATACATTTATTATATACATTTATTTGGGAAAGATGGCCCACAGCAGCCTTAAGTTATCTCATTTTCTAAAATAAACACTTGGTGGTTCTTCAAGATCTTGACTCAGTTAATTTAGAGTTAGTTTCATTTCTACAAATGGTGCAAACTCTGCAAGATTGTAGATAAAAGATTCCCATTCCCCTGCCATTCTGTGATCTGCAGTGATCGGCAATCGGCAGATCATGATTTTGTTGATCGGTAATCGGCCCCAAAAATGCTGATCGGAGCATCTCTAATATATATATATATATATATATATATATATATATATATATATATATATATATATATATATATATATATATATATATATATGTGTGTATATATATATATATATATATATATATATATATATATATATATATATATATATATATATATATATATATATATATATATGCTCTTAGCTGTTAGTGGACAACAGCAGCATGTTTGGCCCATTAGAGATCCTATCCTTTCAACCTACCACTTCATTTTAACCTGTATATCAACTTCTTGCCATCCTACTAACTATCCCAAAAGAGATGAAATTATACTGTTACAAAGTTCCAAACAATAAATCCAGTTATTTATGTTTGATTAAAATATATGTTTTTAGTTATGTTTGTAGTACTATGTTTCACATAAAATATACAGTGCTCTACACCCTCCAGTGGTGAACTGTATCAATTTTGTGAGGTTAGGCTGCCCTCTTATGGAATGGAAGTGAATTTTCTGTAGGAATAAGTTCATTATATACATTATATACATACAAAAAGCTGCTATGTAATTATGTACGTAAAGAAAAAAGTGATTTATCCCTTTTTTTAAATATGTTGTACGGTATTTGTCACCAACAAGACCCAAAGTAGTACAGTGCATATCTAAATTCCTAAAAGTCCATCTATATGTCTAAATTATACATCTAACTCCTATATATCCATGTATACAGTACACTCTAAAAAAAAAGGCTCGTAATCATAGGGGAACCTTTTTTAGTGCTATATAGCACCAATTTTGGTGCTTCAGTGGTTCTTCAGCGGTTCTTCAGAGGTGCTATATAGCACCTTAGTCAAAGAACCGGTGAAGAACCTCTGAAGAACCGCTGAAGAACCTCTGAAGAACCGCTGAAGAACCACTGAAGCACCAAAATTGGTGCTATATAGCACTAAAAAAGGTTCCCCTATGATTACGAGCCAAGAACCATTTTTGGTGCAATATAGAACCTTTTTTTTTTTAGAGTGTATGTAGCTGAAAGTAAAGCATTTCACAGTAACAGATTTGACACATTATTGGTGGCGCATTTGACAGTAATTTAGTTTTATTTTAATGAATTGTTGTACTCCACCTTAAAATGTAACATTTGACAGGCCACACTGCATTTCAAAGTGCTACACAATAAAGATGTATTTATTTATTCATCTGTATGCTTTATTCTGTAAACGGGAACATTGGAGCCACATTAATTTAACATCTCATCTAAAAGTGAAATATTATATGCACACTTGCATTATATCTGCATTATATCTTGTGCTTCATGCATGGGCAATAAGAGTTGAAAGTAGATTTTTAAATAAAACATGCAACTGAGTCTCTTTAAAGAGTTGTTTTTGCTTATTCTAACAAAAACAACTCCTTCAGCATTACTTTAAAGATACAATGAAACAGAAGTATAGCGACATCTTTTCTTCTGCATGACTTATATCCAAATTATCATGTAGGGCAGCAAAACTCCCCAATATCCCTAATATCTACTAATATCTCCCTAATATCTACAATGTTCACTTTTACTTTTCCACCCTAAAGCTCATGAAAAATATGAGTCGTTGCAACATTTCTGCAAACTTTCCAAAAATGTACCTTTAACTAACTAAAGTTGATCAGGCATTTGTCAGCATTGTTTTTGGCCAGGTATTCAACTTCTGTTGCATAGTGAAAAAATATACTCGATTTCAGCCATGCTGATGTATATGTAACATTTTTGTAGCAGATACTGTAGATCTCATATTAGGTGTTCAACTACTGTATAATATAGGATGAATGACATAGCGAAGAAGTACACTTAAGTTTTTACCATTTATTTATTACAGAACAATGTTAATATTCTAAAATTATATTTTCAGCACTGGTATTTAGTTTGCCTCAATTGCAAAGACACTAATTGCTTGAATCAATTTTCTCAAAAAAAGTTATGTTCTCAGATGAATATTGTGTTAAGTAAATTGTGTTAATTGAGTTGGTATTGTTGTTTTAAGAGCTGATGTCATGTTTAAGATTGTCAGTATAACATCCATAAACATTAAGATGAACAAGAGCTTGTAAAAACATGCCTAAATCTATTCTAACCCGCTGATTCTAAGAAAAGTTAATTCTCTGTGCAGTTTGTGAATTTGTTCATCATCAATTAAAGATTCCCCTGAGGACAGCATAATGTAACCCAATAGTCACATTGACATCTGATTTCACTATTGTAAGAGTTCATTTGTCTAAAAAAAAGGCAAAAGCAAGGTAAATGTCACATGCAATTATGGTTTATTCTGAATAAAATCATATGTTATTGATGGAACATTGAAAAAGACAGAAATAGAAGATTAAAAGCAATTTGCAACAAATTGCATATTTGAGTTATTTGTTATTGATGAAGATATATGCTTAAACCATTACCATCATAAATCTGAAAGAGAAATTAGAAACCTTGTAAGCATTTTATCACTAGAACCAATATTTGGAGCACACAATGTCATGCTAGTTTAGTACACATCAGGGCCGTAACCACCATAGACATTGAGGGGGACCAAAATGGCCAAATTGTTTTAAAAGGTTTTAAAAGTTACATTTTTAGTCTGGTCTGCCTCAGGTCTAACGGGCTCGTCAATGTCAAAATGATTGAGATGGCCAATCAAAGTAGGCGGGGTTTATGTTCTCTATTGGCTCGTACACAGTCTTCATACAGACAAGCACGTCAATCTATAGCTTAATGTCATTACGGGGATATCGATTCTTTCCAGCGAAATCACAAAACAAAATGCACACAAACATGTCTATGCTCTTAATATACAATCATTGAACATCTTTGATTTTAATGAAGAAAAAAAACTATATGAGGGCGGACTAGAACCTGTAGCCTTTACAAAAACTCTCCTACCAGACCACTAAGGAATTCAAATACTAACAGCAGATCTTTATTCACTAACGGGAAGAATCTCAAGAGTAAGGATATATTTGACGCAAATTAATGCAAATATTATTTGCAAATAGTCCCAACATTATTTCCCAACTAGAATTAGACCTAGAATTTCGTTCACTGTTCTGTTTCTTTATGCTTTATAAAAATAACAAAATTGCCCCCCCAAAATGTTGAAGACATGGTTACGGCATTGGTACACATAGCCTGTACTCTATACAAAATGAATGTTTAATCTGTAAGCAGTCAAGCTTACATGACCTATTATTAAAGCCCAGGCATAGAAGACATTCCCATCTCTGACTGGAAGGCACTGTCCAGCAGTGAGGGAGAAGTCACTTCTGAAGTCACACCTGCAGGGGAAGGAGGTATTTACACAAAGTATACAATGATCATTAAACAACTAAAGGTGGGTTTCTTAAGATAGAGGTATGCCTTGACTAAACCATCAAGGAGAAGATCAACCTATAGAAAGTATGACAATATTACAAATCACTTGCTCATAATATCATTTTTACTCACCTCCACAAGCTCTTGGTCTCTTCCGACCAATTCGATCAGCTGTGTACCACAGATAATTTTTTATTTCAGTTTCACATTCCATCCTAAATACACTTTGTTTTGATGCAGCATCTGAAAGAGGAAACTCGAAGGATGATTTGGAAATGTGTTGGATGGTGGAGCTTCATATTAACAACCGCTCTTGTACACTCGTAAAATCAAATTGGCAGACATCACAGAGCTCACCAAGAGATTGAATTTACAAATACAGACAAAACATAATTAAATGCAAACGTTCTTGGTATGTGGGAAGTGTTCATGCAGATGTGAGTTTACCTCGGATTACGTCGGTTAATCTGAGTTTAGAAAAGGCGTTTTTATTTCCTCTCCCCTGCCAGTTGAACTCATTTGCCAGACGATCTGTTAGGACTTGCTGCATAATATTCCTAATCACATCCTTGGGCTTAACACCTCCAAGCTCTGACAAATATTGTACCTGTAAAGAAAATAATATTAAATATTTTATATCTTGAAATACTTGATTCCTATTGGTCAAACACAGCATTGGTCAAATATTTTGTGTAATGACCACAAAACTCTATATGTAGGATATAGCTAATTTGCACCATCATGAACAAGGAACCAGAACAAGGAACCAGAGCGGGGTGATTAAGAACTTGAAATGGTTATCTGTGTTATGCTAATCCATAGAAAGGATGCCTAATTAATAATAATGCAGATTAATAAAGAATCTGCATTAATATTATAATACTGTATGTATTTATTTATTTATTTATTTATTTATTTATTTATTTATTTATTTATTTATTTATTTATTTATTTATTTATTTATTTATTTATTTATTTATTTATTTATTTATTTATTTAACTGAATAACTGTATTTATTTATTTATGTAACTGAATAAGCAGGTTAATGTGCTATTATTAATGCAAAATAAACCCTTTACAGTCATTACAGGTCAGAGTGTACATTACAGCTGACTGTACATTATCTCTAACTTTAAATGCTGTGTTGACTCACATATGTTTGGCGTGTTGTTACATTCATGAGCTCATTTTCAGTCCTTCTCACATCTTCAATGGTTGTAAGAGGCAGGTTTAGACCTGTTTTAAAATATTTAGTGGGCAAGCTGGTACTGCTGGGGGCTTCAGAAACCGCATTGTCTTTCAGTAGTTTCTTTAACATGGCAGAGTTTTCCTGAACCGTGTTCTTGATGTCTCTCAGCATTTGGAGGAGCTCATCCTTGTCTGTTGTATAAAATGAGTTGTGTTGTAATTACAAAAAAAAAGAGAGAAAGAGAGAGAGAGAAATGAAAAACTTCTCAAACTAATTATGACAAAAGCATCTGACTCACCATCAGCTGACATTCTGGATGGTGTAGTAGGAAGTGGGTTTTTTGACATTCCTTGAGTGCTTTCAGGTCTTTGTCTTTTTAGTATTCCAGAGAATCCAGTGACAAATAGAAAAGATCTTTATTTGAAAATAAACAATAGCTTACCAAAATTTTACACATTATTTGTTTGACCATTTAATAGATAAAATCCTTTAAACAATTTTTGTTTTTGGAACAAAGTGTAATAATACTGTTACTTACCGTTCTTTCTGTTCTGTAATTTCTTTTTGCGCTGCTTTTGCCTTATCAAAAGAGTCTGCAATAAGATCAATATTTTATTATATTATTTGAGAACTTCATTAAAATAAATCCTAAATTTAAAACATATATATATTTTAAAATAGTGATCATTACCATGTTCTTTGTGAAGGCTAATATTTAATTTCTCCCATGGTTTCCCAAATTTCTCAGGTTTACATTTTTTCTGAACCGCGTCCATGCACTTCTCTTGTGATTTGAATGGGGGCCAGTAACTTTGTTTCTTGTCTGTGCTCAACCAGCTAGATGGAACCACCATCACCTCATCTGAGTCTTGCAAGGTAACAACTGCGTACATGGTCAATCTAGTGAAGGGGGGAAATAATTATGTTTAGCTCTGATTGAAAAATAAATATACTTAATTTTATAGTAAATTAAAAAGTTAACCAAACAAATCATTTTAAAGTCATGGGATGGATGAAAATTTGACAAAATACAAAAAAAGTACCAATTCACAGTGTTTTTTTTTTTGTTTTGTTTTTTTCATTGGTTGGGCTACTTCAGTTGCAAAAATTAGGGCACAAGCAAAATTGCACTGAATGCAAGACAGATGCATATTATTAATAACAAATCAGCAAATGAGATCTTGGTCGTTTTCATGATCCTCACCTTCCATCTCCCTCCATCAACATGTATTTTTCCTCATTTATAATAGACCAAAAATCTTGCTCTTCACACACTCTCCTCTCTCTCATTTTAGACCAATTGGCTTCTGATTCTTCCTCTGTGTTATGCACAAGTACTTGCTCCTTCCTTTTATTAAATTCCTCATCCTTAGACTCATTTCCCAAGCACTTTATTTTTTTACCACCAATGCTTCCTTTGGATAATTCTATAATGTAATACACTTCATTATCTCTGTTCTTCACAGCAGCTATTACTTCCTCAAGATCCTCAGGTTGGATGCAAAGTATCACGCTTTCTTTGAAAACCCGAATATCATTGTGTTTTAAATGCCCAGCTAATGCGGAGGCAAAGCATTTCAGAGCCAGTGTAATGAGAACTGGGGTCAAAGGGCAGCCCTGATCCAGCAGTTTGTCTCTCTCAATTGAAACATCTACAGACTCAGTATCAACTTCTGGTGCATCTCTAAGAAGGTTTTTCACAATGAGGAAATCTTGATACAGAGTTGGGTTTGGCCGTTTTTGCTCTTCTATTTTATCCTTAATACGAGACAACCTCATCTCAGTGCAGAAGGTTTTGGGAGTGATCATGACAGTAGCTGATGGTACTCGACCCTTTTTTGGTACACAGCCCTTTGTCTGAGACTCCAAGAAATCATCTAGTCGTTTTGTCAGAATAGTTGCAATGATGAGGTAGTCAACATTAAAAAAGTGTTGACTATTATCATGTGGACTTTTCATAGTTTCATTAAAGTGTTTCTCAGAGCAGCTAAATGAACCACTGTGGATTCTGTCATAGAGTGTCTTAATGTATGGAATTAGATCCTGAATGTTCTCTTTATAGAAGGAAACTGGGATGCCGTCTGGTCTCGGAGTGTCTGACACTTGAAGAGAATGTACAGCTGACACAATGTCAACCTCACTGACTGCATGTGAGCTTTCTTCACCCAGTGATGAACCTGTCTCATCTGTCAAAAGATCCTTTTTTAGATTCAGCCATTGGTCAACTGATTGTATCTGGGGATCTTTCTGAAAAAGGGTTGTGGAAACATTGTTGATCTCCAAGTAAACAGGACGATGGTCACGCATCTCTGAGTCCATGATTTCACAACTTCTGACTCGCCACATACACTCTTCTGGAACAAAGAAGTAATCCAGCCTGGACGCAACATGGAATGTATAATCCTGCTTTACAGGGTTCTTTCTTCTCCAGATGTCTATTAGCTGAAGAGATTTCATGAACTTATTCACACAACAGCGCAGCTTTCTGTGGGTTGTGCTGTCTGTCAACTTTTTTGAACTGTTTTTGTCGATAAATGGATTGAGAACCGTGTTGAAATCTCCACCAATCACCAGCAGCCCTGTGGTCATTGACTGCAGGTACCTTGAAAGACGTTCAAGGGTTTCTGTGTCTGTTTCATGGTTATAAACACTAACCAGAGTGTACAGCTGACCTTCCAGTTTACATTTCAACACAACATAAGCTCCACAGTTATCTTTTTCATCACTTATACATTCAAAATCTAGTCTTTTCCTGACTAGTATGGCTGATCCCTTTTGGCAGGTAAACTTTGTGTAGAAAACATGCCACTCATTTTTTAGATCTTCTATAATATGTTCATCTCCTTCTTTAATGTGCGTCTCTTGAAAGAAAACAACATCCGCATTTTGTAGTTTTTGAAATTTCTTATCTCTGTTTTGTTTAAGTCCATTAACATTCCAGATCATAAAATGTATTGTCTCTGTAGCCATCTGCAGATCTGCTCTCTGCTCTCGCAAGTCCCTGTCAAAACAAAGAGTGATGGAGGGTAGGGTTGATTGATTGATTGATTTTGTATTCTGAGAGAATTACTGTGTCCAAAGATATTGCTTTCCTATTTTTTATATTCTTTGTCTTTCAGTTTGTCTTGGGTTTGGCAACAGTGTTTTGCCAAAAACACACACAGTGCACATACGTGTACACCACATCTTGTAAAGATGATGTTGTGGTGAACTGTAAGTGAAATAAATTCTAGCGGAGAAGAGCATTGTTGTGTGTAACTGCCAAATATGAAGACAGTTAGGAATGAAATGTCTAGAACGGAGAAATCTGATAAAATGTACAATAAAGAATGAACAATTGATGCAAGTAATGTAACAATTAACGCAAGTAGGAAATATCTTAATGCAAGTAGAATGTGCGTAAATGTAGAGATAATGTGTGTCAATAGTGATTATAAAAGAGGGCCTTTAGAGCTCTCAGGGGAGGAAGATCTTTTGAAGAGAGAGAGCATACACGGAAGCAGCAGCAATCGGAAGCCACAAGACCACATCCTCAGATTACAGATCACAAATAAAATTATATTTATTAATATTTACAATTTAATGTTGTGTTTTTAGTGTATTTTATGGTCATTGTCCCACAGCAAACAAATTAAATATTACATGATGAAATGGTTAAACAAATGTTATTCATTTTAGATAGCCTGTTTTTGTTTAACATTTTATAATTCATAAATTAAATGTTATATGTTGTCAATACGTCATTATCATATGTTTAGTGTTTGTTGAAACGTCACTAAATAAGTGTCTGCACAAATATAAAAGTAATTGTATATGTGATAGAACCACCCTTTATGTAAAATGCAT
Source organism: Gobio gobio (assembly GCF_949357685.1). Classification (NCBI taxonomy): domain Eukaryota; kingdom Metazoa; phylum Chordata; class Actinopteri; order Cypriniformes; family Gobionidae; genus Gobio; species Gobio gobio. The sequence continues at coordinate 40,972,366 of NC_137104.1, forward strand.
AGGGATTCTAATATTAATAATAATAAAATACAACACTTCAGTTGTTTTTTAATGGTATATACTTTTTAATAATGGCTTTTTAATGAGTGCCTTTTTTTGCTTTGTCAACTGTTTGTTTGATAAATTAAACAACAATACTATTCTGTATTTCTTTGAATTGTTAAACAAAATTTTTCTTTTTTTCATTTTAGTCAAATTTATGCATCATAATAATTTGAAGGTAAAGTTACCTTTTATCGCCAGATAAAGACAGGAGACTGTCGTCGATTCAGCTGTCAAGTTGAGCAGATTCGATGCACTTATGAGCTGTTTGATCATTGTTTCCTGATATAACGACATTTCCTGGACCTGCCACATTTTTGCTTTCATTTCTACATAAGTGTGCAGCCGAAAGGAAACGTCACATTGTTATCAGTTTATATTTTCTACATATTTCCAGAGCTCCTCACAATGTTGATCTGCAATATGTGATAATAAAGCACTGAACATTTGAGCATGAAATCTGAAGATTTGGGTTACAGTGCACAAATTATCAGTATTTATGATCAGTGTATGCTGTGTTTTAGTGTATTTTACAGTCATTGTCCCACAACAAACAAAATAAAGGTAACACTTTAAAATACTGTTCCATCATCAATGAATAACTACAGTGTTAATTTCAGTTACTACAGAGTTATTATATTTTTCACTTTAGAATACCGATCCAAATAATTTGTAATTCCTATAGAATGATGTAGTAACACTTGAGTTATTACTAGTGGGTTACCATTACATTCACTTTAGAATTAGTTATATATTATGCATTATTAATATTAATTATGAACCTGTATATAGTAGTTCCCTTTCAGTCAGCACACTATGAATTACATCAGCAACTGACGGAATGGGGGTTTCACTTAGAAGCCTATCACCTTCGAGTTCTACAAAACGAGCCAATGGCATGACAATGCGATGTACAGGTAGATCTGTTTGCCTCCCACGACTCTTCCCATTGCCGCTTGTTTTTATCCCTGACCGAGGGGACCCTCGGCACGGTTGCACTAGTGTACAGCTGGCCACGGGGCCTATGCAAGTATGCATTTCCCCCAGTGAGCCCAGGTCCTGTGCAAGATAAGGGAGGACAAGAAGCAAGTCCTTTTGGTCGCCCCATATTGGCCCGGCCGGACCTCGTTTTCCGAACTCGAATTCCTTGCAACAGCCCTCCCTGGCCTATCCCTCTGCGGAAGGACCTTCATTCTCCAATTAACTCAAATCAAATTAACTGATGGTCACAATAGCAATTTTGGTATAAATTTCAGTCCGGTATAAGTTTCAGTCCAGTTCAATACTGCTTACACAAGATGGAAAAATATATTGCACAGTCCTATCAAATCTTCATCCTCAAAGCTCAGTCCTTATATGAGACTGAGTTTTAAACATTCTGGTGTCCAAATATATTGCTTTCCTATTGTTATATTCTTTGTCTTAAGTTAATGTTGTCTTGGGTTTGGCAAACAGTGTTATCTTCTATCTGTTTCTGTCACGGTTCATGGATTCACTGACTCGCCCTTGTGTGTGTGTATGGGGGGGCGTGGTCTTTTTTAGCGCTGATCAATATCAGTAGCACCTGTTCCCTGTTTAGCGGTCTATTTAATGTGTGTGTTTGCGTCTCCTATTTGCCAGTTCGTTGCAGGCTCTATCAGGGCCGGCCGTGCTTCCCTCTGCCGTCTTCTAGGACATGTGTTTCCCTGGAGCTTCGTGAGGAATTCTCTGGTTGGATCCCTGGATGTCTGTTCATTGTTTGCCCATCGTAGTCCCTGCGTCACCGAGCACTTCCTGCAGTCACCTGTTCTCCTATGTCTTTATCGAACTGAATCTTTGAGTCACCTGCAGACTTCTGTTCTCTACGTCTTCATCGATATGTTTCTCTGAGTTTATTGTCAATAAACCTGTTCGTACTCGCTATTGGATCTTCTGTGATTCTTTTACAGTGTGTCGTGTGTCGTTTCTCCTACAACTGCCACTTTCTGTTTAAGCAGGTGTTAAGATTCTTACTGATCCCAGACTGGTCTCATTATTTAAACTTATAGGTTTTAGTACCTGATATTTACATGGACAGAATTTTTTTTTTGAATGTTCAATATTGATGTATTGACAACGCCAAACGCATAAACATAATTACAGCTATGCGTATTTACACTCACCTAAAGGATTATTAGGAACACCTGTTCAATTTATAATTAATGCAATTATCTAATCAACCAATCACATGGAAGTTGCTTCAATGCATTTAGGGGTGTGGTCCTGGTCAAGACAATCTCCTGAACTCCAAACTGAATGTCAGAATGCGAAAGAAAGGTGATTTAAGCAATTTTGAGCGTGTCATGGTTGTTGGTGCCAGACGGGCCGGTCTGAGTATTTCACAATCTGCTCAGTTACTGGGATTTTCACGCCCAACCATTTCTAGGGTTTACAAATAATGGTGTGAAAAGGGGAAAACATCCAGTATGCGGCAGTCCTGTGGGCAAAAATGCCTTGTTGAGGCTAGAGGTCAGATGAGAATGGGCCGACTGATTCAAGCTGATAGAAGAGCAACTTTGACTGAAATAACCACTCATTACAACCGAGGTATGCAGCAAAGCATTTGTGAAGCCACAACACGCACAACCTTGAGGCGGATGGGCAACAACAGCAGAAGACCCCACCGGGTACCACTCATCTCCACTACAAATAGGAAAAAGAGGCTACAATTTGCACGAGCTCACCAAAATTGGACAGTTGAAGACTGGAAAAATGTTGCCTGGTCTGATGAGTCTCGATTTCTGTTGAGACATTCAGTAAACAGAATGAGAACATGGATCCATCATGGCTTGTTACCACTGTGCAGGCTGGTGGTGGTGGTGTAATGGTGTGGGGGATGTTTTCTTGGCACACTTTAGGCCCCTTAGTGTCAACTGGGCATCGTTTAAATGCCACGGCCTACCTGAGCATTGTTTCTGACCATGTCCATCCCTTTATGACCACCATATACCCATCCTCTGATGGCTACTTCCAGCAGGATATGACACCATGTCACAAAGCTCGAATCATTTCAAATTGGTTTCTTGAACATGACAATGAGTTCACTATACTAAAATGGCCCCCACAGTCACCAGATCTCAACCCAATAGAGCATCTTTGGGATATGGTGCAACGGGAGCTTTGTGCCCTGGATGTGCATCCCACAAATCTCCATCAACTGCAAGATGCTATCCTATAAATATGGGCCAACATTTCTAAAGAATGCTTTCAGCACCTTGTTGAATCAATGCCACGTAGAATTGAGGCAGTTCTGAAGGTGAAAGGGGGTCAAACACAGTATTAGTATGGTGTTCCTAATAATCCTTTAGGTGAGTGTAAATTAAGATATTTACAAATCTATCATAATGTATATTGGTATAGTTTTTCTTCAATTACTTATTTTAGACCATCAGCCCTACCTTTATGCTTAGAAAACCACTTTTATAGAGAATAAAATAAATTATATTACTGTCAAGAGAAATAATATCATTATTTATCTTCCAAACATTGTTTGTTCTCTTCCAAACATTGAGGAAAAATACCTAAATAAAAGAAAAAACAAAAGGCAGAAAATCAAAGATCTTGGAGATTCTCTAGGGGGCATTAAGTTTACATAAGGTGACAAAAACACACACTTTGTACATACATGGTATACCACATCCTGTAAAGATGATGTTGCACAGGGGTGCAACTGCACATTGCTGATGGGTAAGCAAAATCAGTGTTGGAAAGCAGTGAAATAAATAAATAAATAAACATCACAACATAACACAAAAGAAAATAAATACTAGTTCCAAACTAATTAAATTTGACCTTCTTATAAATCTAATACAAAGTTCAGTCATGAAACTCTATTAATCGCGATTGGTTCTTTCAGTTCTACGACACCAACCAATCGGAGGTACTTCCTCATTTACGTGGCTTTACTTATACCGTATCCTAGCAGCTATCCGCACGCTGCACAATTATGAGAACTCTGATAATCCCACCTCCTCCCCAGCGCCACCAGTAGAGATCTGCTCAGGGTTACATAATTCTGTAGCAGCCTTCCTTGTTGTTATCTTGACTAAGCTGAACATTATGTATTTGCTCAGCAGCAGCAGCAGCAGCAGCAGCGTGGCAGATCTCGTCTGCCAAAATCAAGCCTATGTACATTCTATGCTCTATGCTAATAAAATGCTGGTTGATTCTATTTCACTCCGAGAGTTGTCATGATTGAAATATATTTTCTCTATTTAGTCTTTAACTATAATGAGCTATTTTTCTCTTTTTTACCTATTTAGATTCGAGCTAATAAGATTTGCTATTTATTAAATTCTAATCAGTTTGTTTATTTTGTTTAGTCAGTTTATTTAAATTAATAACCATTTGAAATACCCATTTTATAACTCTCCTTTTGTTTGTAAGACCCACCTATTCAGCCCAACAACAGTTTCCAATAGGCGAGTGAAGGTTTCTGCGCGTTTGGTCTTTTCAGCGTGGCAAAGTAATTCAATTTCAATTATACTCAATCAATTGTATTCTATCTAACTCCATTTTATCACTGTCAGGTTAGGTTCTGTTTTGAGTTTATTTTTTCAAGTTTAGAGTTTGTGTTTGATCTGTTTCTCTGTTCAGTTAATGTCTGAGTTTTAGATTAGTTTTCATGTTGTTCTTTTCGTGTATACTCATGTGTTTGTTTCATTCATCTCATTCACCTGTGTCTTGCTAATTACCTTGTTAATTCACCTTGTTAATCTCCATTGCTCCTTGATTTGCCTGTGTATATAAGCCCTTAGTTTCAGTCTAGTCTTTGTCCTGTATTGTTTGTGTGTAGCATACTGTCTCGCCTGTTGGCTAGTGTTTCTGGATTTATAATAAATCCTGTTACCGTTCAATCATCTTCCTCTGATCTTCCAGGGACACCAGAATCCGTGACAGAATACAGGACCCAAAAAGAAACAACGGACTCAGCTGGTAGGATCTTGTGCTCCATATTTAAATTTTTTTTGTGATTTAGAGGTATACGACGAGGAGTTTATACAGCACTGCCATCTGACTGCATTGAATAGTCAACAGTTGATGGATTTATTTCACACTTCACCTCGTGGATACCACCTGGAAATTCCAATATGACCATTGAGTGCTATCTGGAGGCAGTTCTGAGATGTTGTGGCTCACTGTACACGGTTGGTGAGATTTGATTTTTGCCAATACTAACACCACACTATCACAGCCATCCCAGCCCACTCCAGCCCATGAAGCCTCCAGGATCCAGAGAGGACTCCAGCCCAAGAACTTACTCCAGAGTCCACAGCTCTGTCCAAGATTCATTTTTATTTTTTGGGCGGGGACCTCCCATCCATGGCCACGGAGGCCGTCCAAGACAACTCCCACCTTCCCTGACACAGCCGAGGAGGCTGTCCCTGCTGCCGGTACCTCCATGGTCCCCTGAGCTAGTCACACCCTTGTCATTCATCTCATTCACCTGTGTCTTGCTAATCACCTTGTTAATTATCTTGTTTGCTCCTTGGGTTGCCTGTGTGTGTATATAAGCCCTTAGTTTCAGTCTAGTCTTTGTCCTGTATTGTTTGTGTGTAGCACATTGTCTCGCCTGTTGGCTAGTGTTTCTGGATTTATAATAAATCCTGTTACCTTTCAATCATCTCCTTATCTTCCTTGGATCTTCCAGTGACACCACAGTCCGTGACAATCACAACCTCGAATTCAGGTTAAAAATGCCAATTCATTATTGATCATTTATATGAGAATCTTTCCAGACATCCAATTATTCTACTTTTCACTCTTATTGTACTCGTTCATTCGGGTACTAAAGTCGCACAGGGTCCTTGCACCAGCCATTTATTCTTTTGCAGGCCCACGATCACACGATTTTGATCATTTAGACAGAGGTAATTGACTATACTATTTAGAGGGTTGCTCACATACTCCCCGTAGATCTGTCAACACTTGAATTAAAGTAACACTATCTTTAGTCAGAGGTCATGAACACTACTACAGATATAAGCCGATCAATACTTTCTCTAATAGTACTTTTGGTTATGGAGTGAAAACAGTATCTAAACCTTCCACAAATGCACGCGAGAGATCCACACACACAAAGCAATCCACAAATGCACGCAAGAGATCTACGCGCGCACCAATCCACAAATGAACGCGAGAGATCCACACACACAAAGCAATCCATAAATGCTTTTATCTGTACCTGTAATTTAATGCACAGTAAATCACAAGTCTTTTGCATTGGTGTTGTTCTGCCTTAGAATGCCCCTGAATATGCGCTTTTTACCTGTGGAATCTTTTGAGACAGTCGTTCCGTGGCCTTGATTCACAAATGCACAGAAGCCTACCTGTATCTGTCCCCATTACCTGCAAAGATGCAATACGGTGTCCTTCCTCCAGAGGGCGCTTACCGGCCTTCGCGCTGAATCTTCCCATTACATTTTCTTAACTTAAGTCTAAACATTTTAAACTAAATATCATATACATGCAAATATAGAGTAAAAACAAACCCTTTTTTTAGTCTTTTACGTGAAATCAGCAAATATATAGCCATTCGGATAACAGGAAAGCATTAAAGTCTTTAACATTATTTCTGTAACTGTTGGCCATTAGGCCTTCTAGGCTCTTTTTTGTTTATATTATTGTAGTTCTGAATGCACTTTGTGATAATGTAATAACCCCCCCCCACACACACACACACACACACATTAAATAGAAATGTATATAGTTTCAGCAATTACCTATATGTTTTGCTTTCCTTATGTTTTTTTAAAGGATGAATGCTTCCACATAATTTAACCAACAAAGTAAAAGATTTCTTTCAAAAGAATCCACAAGTATTACCCTTTTACCCTACACAAGTAAACAATTATCAAGCAAACCATTACAGGCAAAAGTTTAAACATGTGATTTTCCTCAGTTGCTCCTTTTGTGGTGAATCAGATGAACCGGTTGTTGTTCATCTTTTTTTTTTATCTGTCCATTTACTAAAAAGCTTCGGCAAAATACTTCATATTTCATGAGTTTCTTTCTTCTGCTGAACACAAAGTAAGACGTTTTGAAGAGCGAACGGTTAACAGAACCCATTGAATTCCATAGTAGAAAAAAAAGTCAATGGCTACTGCATGTCAACTGTCTGGTTTCCGACATTCTTCAAAATATCTTCATTTGTGTTTAGCAGAAGAAAGAAACTCATACAGGTTTGAAACAACTTAAGGGTGAATAAATTAGGCCAGAATTTAAATTTTTGGGTGAACTTTTTCACCCAAATCTGTTTACTGACCTGTTTACACAGATGAAAAAAATTGTTTGGCAATTGAACCATTACATTTATAGTGGTTTTCGTGTTGTTTCTAATACATTTTGCCTTGAATTGAGAATATCATTCAGTCTTATTTAGTTGGTTTAAATAATATACCTTTTTCCACTTTTTCCACTTTTACTATTTAACTCTTAATAAACTTTGAAGTATTTTGCCGAAGCTTTTTAGTTGATTCAGCGCGAAGGCCGGTAAGCGCCCTCTGGAGGAAGGACACCGTATTGCATCTTTGCTGGTAATGAGGACAGATACACATAGGCTTATCTAAATAAAATACATGTAAATACATATATCTAAATATCTAAATACATGTTGCCCTAAATGGAAATTCCCTTTATTACCCTTCACAGTCTATGTAAACTTGAACTAATGCCAAACTAGATAGATGCAACTAGTAAAGTCAATAATTTCAAAGTAAAGGCCCTTTCACACCAGACGCGTAACGGAAAAGCGAATATTTCATATGCGACTAGTTCGTGTCAAACCATTAACATCAGCTGCGACTTGAATTTGCGACGTCTGTGACGTTTCAGAGCTTCAACATTCCAAAACATTTGCAGCGACAGCTAAGAAAACATGGATACTTCATCATCCAGTGAAGACAAGCTTTTCATTTTCTTTAAAAGACAGAAAATAAGGTTTTGGGTGCACACAGTGCATCCAGAGTCTGAAAGGGAGCATGCTAATCTTGTACAGGAGCTAAAACTTTATCATGGTCGGTTTCGCACTAACTTTCGAATGTCTGTGGGACAATTTGAGGAGCTCCTCCTAAATAGACCCCACGAAAGTTTCCAGAAAGGCAAAACTCCAACTTTAAGAGGTCTTTTTCTTCACCGTAGCACTCACGCTAACATTTACCCGGTCTCATTCATCTCAAAATCTCACTGTTAATTTTGTTTGTTCTAATTCTATTTTATCATCTTTCTAATTTGATTTATTCTTCAATAAATCTCTTGATTTATTGGGATTTTTTTATTTTCTGAAGTTCTTTTGTGTTCTATTTTTTTCTGGTTGTTTACAAACAAATAACAAAAGGACAGTTATAAAAGGGGTATTTCAAAGGGTTATTAATCTGAACAAACTGGAAAACTGGAAGAGGGAAACTGGAAAACTGCTTGGAGACAGCCTTTCCCTTCTGCTGGCCCCCGTAACAGGCGAAGATCTGTTCTGAGGTCCTAAAGCTTTGAGTCCGGTCTATGTAAGCGTGAAGAGCACGGACGGGACAGAGCAAAGCTATGGCTGGGTCTGCCTCCTCCGAAGGCAGCGCTTGCAGGGTCACTACCTGGTCCCAGAAGGGAGTGGTAGGAACCTTAGGCACGTATACAGGCCAGGGTCTCAGGATGACGTGAGAGTTGGCCGGCCCGAATTCTAGGCACAATTCGTTGACCGAAAGTGCGTGCAGGTCGCCTAACCTCTAGAGGCCATTGCAGTCAGAAGTACTGTCTTCATTGACAGAATTGAATGGACTGCAAAGGCTCCAAGGGAGGGCTCTGAAGTGCTCTGAGCACCAGAGCTAAGTCCCAAGAGGGTAACGAGTTTGGGTGAGGAGGATTTAGCCTCCTCGCACCTTTGAGGAACCTGACGATTAGGTCGTGCTTCCCTAAGAACTTACCTTCGACTGCGTCGTGATACGCCGCCATCGCTGCAACGTACACTTTGAGGGTGGAGGGAGACAACCTTCGCTCCAACCCATCTTGCCGGAAAGAAAGCACGACACTAACCGAACACCTTCGGGCGTCTTCCCGGTGGGAAGAGCACCATTCAACGAACATGTTCCACTACAACGCATAGTGGCGCCTCATAGAGGGGGCTCTACCGGAAGAGATGGTGTCTACCACTGCTTGGGGCAGACCACCCAGAACCTTCTGTAGGGAGTGCTGTAGGGAGCTGTCCACGATTTTGTGATCTCCTGATGCACTTCCGGGAAGAAAGGCACCGGGGCGGGGCGCTGAGAACCAGCACGGGCTGTCCTGAGAAACCAATCATCCAACTGCGAAGGTTCGGGACATGGTGGAGGGTTCCACTCGAGCCCGACACTTGTGGCGGCCCATGAAAGCATAGCCGTAAGCTCTGGGTCAGATTCGGGCAATGCTATCACACCCGAAGGGAGCAACACAGCCAAGTCTTCATCCTCAGAGGCCATTAGTTCGTCACCCGATGCAGCAACCGACATCATATCCTCAGCCGGAGCCCCAAAAGTAACGACTGGCCTCCCATGGGAAGGACCAGCGCGCTCTTCTGGAAGCTCTACCGGCACAGCGGAGGGGGGAGGGGCCCGAGGACCCACTTGACCTGTCGGGGAAGCCCTCACTGTGACCCTCAGGTCTCCACCAAAGTTATCAGCCAAAGTAGCAGCCCTCTGCTTTGCAGCGGGAGGACCACTAGATCGGGGAATACGCAATGGGACTCCACCCCGTTTAAGGTATTGGAGCCTAGACCGCAGCACTGCGATGGTCATGTTTCCGCAGTGGGAACATGAGTCATTCACAAAAGCTGCCTCAGCATGCTGAATGCCCAAGAAACACAAGGTTTGAATGACATCTTGAAAAAGACGCAGGGTCAAACCGTGTTGCTCTTTTAGAAAATGAAACTGCTCTTTTTCTAGTGCTGAAGCACTCAGGGAGATGGCCTCGGCTCACACAGTTCAATAGTGCAAGCCTGCGTGAGCACTCAGAACGGAACGTCCAGCCAACCAACAAACTCAGCTCTTTCACTTTCTGAAGCGGCCACCCGCTGAAGCGCGCCGTCGCACCCGCACTGGAAGCAGCAGAAATCCTTCTCATGAGACTCATCTTGTAGACACTCTTCATAGAAACAGCAGAAATCCTTCATTGTTTGGCTCCGAAGTAGAAAGCAATGATGCAGCATTCCACTTCCTTCTTTAAAGGAAGGCAGAGTGTGGAATGCGTGAAACGCATGCCAATCTTCATTGGCTCGTTTTTAAAAACACAAAGTAGATTGGTCTCTGAAAACAGATCCCCAATTCGTCGGTCAGTTCCGATGTACGTCGAACGTGACCGACTGAAAGGGAACGAACTTGGCTTGCGGAGGAGGCTCGAACACGAAGCTTGGCTCAGTGTGACTATTGGATAACGCTGGGAAAGCGTGCCCGTCTCGGGAGATGGTACGCTGCGGAGCCACGTCCTTCGTAGAAGGCTAGGTGGCAGAATACACATAAGGACTAACCTGGCAGGGTAGTGCAACATATGGCAGTCTCTGGGGTGGTTCCAGCCTGGTCCCAGGGGGGAAAGAACACGCCCAGAGACGACAGAGCGGGCTCTGTCAAGGGAAAGACACGGGGCTAGCCGAGTAGGGTAGCTGGTACCGTGGAAGAATACAGATATGGGGTAGCCGTGAGGGGACCTCTACATATGGAACCCAGCCTACACACACGTTTCACAAGCATACGGGTGCAGGCCTGGCGTCAGACGGCCGCAACGTCTGGCACCGCAGGGGTGACGGAGGAGCTCGACAGGGTTAGCCGTTTCCGGGGAACACAACTGGAGAAAAATAGACGCACGTATCCGGCCCAGAGGGCGGGAGTGGCGTATGCAAGCCGACACTTAGAACGGGCACTTAGCGCTACTGGCCACTGGGGGCGAGGATGCGGGAAGATACCGGCTCTACACGGAGGCTATAGAATCTAGCGAACGTGTTAGGTGTCGCCCAGCCCGCAGCTCTACATATATCTGTCAGCGAGGCGCCTTGAGCCAGCGCCCAGGAAGAAGCAACACTCCTTGTTGAGTGTGCTCGCAACCCGAACGGGCAAGGCACGTCTTGGGACTGGTAAGCCAAGACGATAGCACCCACTATCCAGTGGGCTAACCTCAGCTTGGAGACAGCCTTTCCCTTCTGCTGGCCTCCGTAACAGACGAAGAGTTGCTCTGAGGTCCGAAAGCTTTGAGTCCGGTCGACGTAAGCGCGGAGAGCGTGGACGGGACATAACAAAGCCTGGGCTGGGTCTGCCTCCTCCGAAGGCAGCGCTTGCAGGTTCACTACCTGGTCCCGGAAGGGAGTGGTAGGAACCTTGGGCACGTATCCAGGCCGGGGTCTCAGGACAACGTGAGAGTTGGCCGGCCCGAATTCTAGGCACGATTCGTTGACCGAAAGTGCATGCAGGTCCCCTACCCTCTTGATGGAGGCCAATGCTGTCAGAAGCACTGTCTTCATTGACAGGATTTTAAGCTCCACAGACTGCAAAGGCTCAAAGGGAGGGCTCTGAAGTGCTGGATGGTGTCCACCACTGCCTGTGGTAGACCACCTAGAACCTCCGCGTCCCGTCCAGGGACCAGACATGGAGTTTCCAGAGGTCTGGACGCGGGTGCCATAGAGTGCCCCGTCCCTGAGAAAGAAGGTCCCTCCTCAGGGGGATCGGCCAAGGAGGGGCTGTCGCGAGGAGAGTTAGTTCTGGGAACCAGGTCCGGTTGGGCCAGTAGGGCGCAACTAACAAGACCTGCTCCTCGTCCTCCCTGACCTTGCACAGGGTCTGTGCAAGAAGGCTCACTGGGGGAAACGCATATTTGCGCAGGTCCCGGGGCCAGCTGTGCGCCAGTGCATCCGTGCCGAGGGTGCCCCCGGTCAGGGAATAGTACCACTGGCAATGGGTCGAGTCCGGAGAGGCAAACAGGTCTACCTGTGCGGCTCCGAAGAGGTCCCATATCAGCTGGACCGCCTGGGGATGTAGTCGCCACTCCCCCGGAGGTGTCGACTGGCGAGAGAGCTCGTCGGCTGTCTGGTTCAGCGCACCTGGGATGTGAATGGCACGAAGCGACCTCAGATGCTTCTGACTCCAAAGGAGGAGGTGGCGGGCGAGTTGGAACATGCAACGGGAGCGTAGACCACCCTGACGGTTGATGTACGCAACGGCCGCAGTGCTGTCCGTACGGACCAGTACATGCTTGCCACGTAGCGGCCCCTTGAGGCGGCGCAGTGCCAAGTGTACCGCTAACAACTCGAGGCAATTGATATGCCAATGCAATTGAGGTCCCGTCCACAGACCTGAAACTGCATGCCCGTTGTACGTGGCCCCCCAGCCCGTGGAGGAGGCATCCGTGAAGAGCACAGCATGCCTGGACACTTGTTCTAAGGGCACCCCGGCCCGGAGAAACGAAGCGTCGGACCATGGGCTGAAAGTTTGGCGGCAGTAAGGAGTCACTGGGACCCGGTACTGGCCGCTCTGCCACGCCCACCTCGGGACTCGGCCATGGAGCCAGTGTTGAAGCGGTCTCATATGAAGCAATCCGAGCGGCGTTACCGCGGCTGCAGATGCCATATGCCCCAGGAGCCTCTGAAAAAATTTCAGTGGGACCGCCGTCCTGTTCTTGAACGAATTCAAGCAGTTCAACACCGACCGGACCCGCTCTTCCGTGAGGTGCGCAGTCTGGCTGACCGAATCCAGCTCCATACCGAGATAAGAGATCCTCTGTGCGGGACAGAGTTTGCTCTTCTCTTGGTTGACCCGAAGGCCCAACAGGCTGAGGTGACTGAGCACCATGTCCCTGTGTTCGCACAACTGCTCCCGAGACTGGGCGAGTATAAGCCAGTCGTCGAGATAGTTGAGGACGCGAACGCCGCGTTCTCTGAGCGGAACAATGGCTGCCTCTGCGACTTTCGTGAAGACAGCCCGAAGGGCAGGAATTTGTACTGATATGCCTTCCCCTCGAACGCAAAACGTAGGAACGTCTGTGTCGAGGAAGGATAGAGACATGAAAGTACGCATCCTTCAGGTCGATCGCTGCGAACCAATCTTGGGGACGGATGCATTTGAAGATGCGTTTCTGCGTTAGCATCCGGAACGGGAGCTTGTGCAGGGCCCAATTCAGGATACGCAGGTCCAAGATTAGCCGTAACCCACCCCCTTTCTTGGGTACAATGAAGTAGGGGCTGTAGAACCCCGCCTTCATATCGGCTGGAGGAACCGGCTCGACCGCGTCCTTCGCCAGTAGGACATCGATCTCTGACCGCAAGACCTGAGCATCGCTGCTTCGCACGGAGGTGAAGAGGATGCCCTTGTACTTGTGAGGCCGGTGAGCGAACTGAATCGCGTAGCCGAGTCTGATGGTACGGATGAGCCAGCGAGACGGCCTGGGGGCCGAAGCCCAGAGACCGCACAAGCGGGACCAACGGCACCACAGACGTACCCGGGGTGGGGCAGCGAGGCGGAATAGACAGACCCGACCCGGGAGGCCCGGAGGCGGCCCGGAGTGTTGTCTGAGTATTCCAGGGTGGGGCAGAGTGTGGGTGAGAAGGCCCGGGGGCGTTCTCGGTGCCCACACTGCTGCCCCCTGGCGAGGGGAGGGGAAGAAAGAAGTGACAAGGCCCGGGGGCGTCGCACACTGCCAACCTGGCCCTCTTGGGGCCCAGGGAGAGAGGAAACTGCTCTGAAAATGTGGGTACCGCTGGACTCCGGAGAGCCAGCGGCAGAGTATTGACACCAGTCAGGGCCCCCGGTCCTCCTCCGGGGGGGTGAGGGAGGGGTGCGGACACCAACTCCCTCGGAGCAGCTCCTGTTCTCCCTGGGCTGCCCATCTCAGGGCCGCTTGCCCTTACGCTTGCTTGTAGACTAGCAAGCCCTGAGTGGGTTGGGCGCCTCCCCTACGTCCGGCACCCCGCCTCCCCGGGTTTCGCAGGGGCGGAGGCGGACGCAGGGGGGGCGCCCTCGGCGACAAGATGCTCATGATGCGATAGAGGAGTGGGGGCCAGAAGAGATGTACCCGGCGGGGATGCCCCACTGTAATCCTCAGGTCCACCAAAGCTTATTAGCTAAAGTAGTCCTTTTCTGATGCACCAGAAAAGAAACTAGATCAGGGAATAAGGAAAGGGACTCAACCCCATTTGAGGTTTCATAGTCTGGACCGCGCATCTAGAGAGTGCCGAGTGACGCGCTGGGTTGCCGTGGCAACCCCCGCTGTCAGCCGGCGCTCGACGGCACCCCGCGCGCTGAACGTTCGAGCCCTTACGAGAAAGGTGAGACGAACAACGCGCCGACGTGACCATGCTCTCCTGAGAGAGCATGGATCACCCACGAACGCAATCACACATGTTTATATGTGAGAGAGATCGTGGCCGTCAAATGAGGACAGGAAACAACCGCATCCAGAAACACACGGTTTGAATGACATCTTGAAAAAGACGCAGGGTCAAACCGTGTTGCTCTTTTAGAAAAGGAAAACCGCTCTTTCAGTGCTGAAGCACTCAGGGAGATGACCGCGGCTCACGCAGTTCAGATAGTGCAAGCCTGCGTGAGCACTCAGAAATGGAAACGCCCAGCCAACCAACAAAACCAGCTCTTTATCTCCTCTGAAGCGGCCACCCGCTGAAAAGCGCCGTCACACCCGCACTGGAACAGCAATCCTTCTCACGAGACTCGAATAACACTCTTCGTAGACACAGCAATGACGCTGTTCGGCTCCGAAAAAAAAAGGCAATGATCAAGCATTCCACTTCCTTATTTATACCCGCGCTGCGGGGCGGTGCGTGGAATGCGTGGATCGCATGCCAATCTCCATTGGCTCGTTTTTAATACACTCGAAGTAGATTGGTCTCTGAGATCAGATCCCAATTCGTCGGTCACTTCCGACGTACGTCGAACGTGACCGACTGAAAGGGAACTAGAATATTGTGAAAAGGTTCAATATTGAAGACACCTGGTGCCACACTCTAATCAGCTAATTAACTCAAAACACCTGCAAAGGCCTTTAAATGGTCTCTCAGTCTACTTCTCTAGGCTACACAATCATGGGGAAGACTGCTGACTTGACAGTTACCCAAAAGACGACCATTGACACCTTGCACAAGGAGGGCAAGACTCAAAAGGTCATTGCAAAAGAGGCTGGCTTTTCACAGAGCTCTGTGTCCAAGCACATTAACATAGAGCACATAGAGGTGAAGGGAAGGAAAATATGTGGTAGAAAAAAGTGTACAATAGGGCAATAGGGAAACAAGCAATAGGGATAACCCCACCCTGGAGAGGATAGTGAAACAAAACCCATTCAAAAATGTGGGGGGGATTCACAAAGAGTGGATTGCAGCTGGAGTCAGTGCTTTAAGAACCACTACGCACAGACTTATGCAAGACATGGGATCTTGAACAACAGACAGCGTCAGAAGCGTCTCGCCTGGGCTAAAGACAAAAAGGACTGGACTGCTGCTGAGTGGTCCAAAGTTATGTTCTCTAATGAAAGTAAATTTAGCATTTCCTTTGGAAATAAGGGTCCCAGAGTCTGGAGGAAGAAAGGAGAGGCACACAATCCACGTTGCTTGAGGTCCAGTGTAAAGTTTCCACAGTCAGTGATGGTTTGGGGTGCCATGTCATCTGCTGGTTTTGGTCCACTGTGTTTTCTGAGGTCCAAGGTCAACGCAGCCATATACCAGGAAGTTTTAGAGCACTTCATGCTTCCAGCTGCTGACCAACTTTATGGAGATGCAGATTTCATTTTCCAACAGAACTTGGCACCTGCACAGAGTGCAAAAAGCAACCAATACCTGGTTTAAGGACCATGGTATCCCTGTCCTTAATTGGCCAGCTGACCTTAACCCCATAACAAATCTATGGGGTATTGTGAAGAGGAAGATGCGATATGCCAGACACAACAATGCAGAAGAGCTGAAGGCCACTATCAGAGAAACCTGGGCTCTCATAACACCTGAGCAGTGCCACAGACTGATCGACTCCATGCCACGCCGCATTGCTGCAGTAATTCAGGCTAAAGGAGCCCCAACTAAGTATTGAGTGCTGTACATGCTCATTCTTTTCATGTTCATACTTTTCAGTTGGCCAAGATTTCTAAAAATCCTTTCTTTGTATTGGTCTTAAGTAATATTCTAATTTTCTGAGATACTGAATTTGGGATTTTCCTTAGTTGTCAGTTATAATCATCAAAATGAAAAGAAATAAACATTTGAAATATATCAGTATGTGTGTAATGAATTAATATAATATAAAAGTTTCACTTTTTGAAAGGAATTAGTGAAATAAATCAACTTTTTGATGATATTGTAATTATATGACCAGCACCTGTATTTTTATACATTTTATATTTATATGTTTATGTTATTGTACTGTTTCTGCACAGTAGTTTTGTTAGAGCAGTATTTATGAGCCAGTGGAACAAAGTTCATATGTGCATTCTGTATGTATAGTTGAATTTCAAATAAAATCTCTCTATTTCAGGATCACATCGGGAGCAGATTCACTAGCTGTTCTCTCTCTCTCTCTCTCTCTCTCTCTCTCTCTCTCTCTCTCTCTCTCTCTCTCTCTCTCTTGCATGCTGGGAGTGAGTGAACGGAGTTTGGCGTGAGTGAAAGTTGTTGTGTTGGAGTTTATTTATTCACTTTTTATTTATTTTCCCTTTCTTGAATTGTGTTTTGTACACAAGTGGTAGGATTTTTGGGCTGGTGGCCGTGCATTCGTGGACTTTAGGACACTACACTACATTAGAGAATGAGTATTAGTGGAGGTAGACTGTAAAACTTGTATTATTCAGTTAAAAATACATTAGAATGGTGAACGCTTGCTGTGTTATGAACTGCCATAGCCGCTCTTACAACCTGCGTGGAAAACATATCTCAAATCACGCGCAATATTTCAGTTTACCAGCTTGAAAATAACAAAAGTAAGTGAAAGCAATGCTGCCTTCACGTGCTATCGGAAATTTGACAATTCCCACTTCTAAAGTCGTGATTACGAGCTCATCCCATTCATATTTTGAAGGTGGAGCGTGTTCACGTGCAATTTTTACCTAGGAAACTCCTATTTACGATAATTCCGAGAGCATGTGAAGGCAGCATAACACTCGGAAATAAACAACTTAGCCAAAATGTGTCTTTATAATTTGTATTTATTATTTATAACAGATATATTACAGATGAATATTTTCTGAACAGCTTGAATGTGCTGACACCATAAATAATGCATGAAACGTGTCTGGAAATGCTTCATTGTTCAGCTTCTCTCAGTAGAAGGAAATCTTGTTGTACATTGTTACGCTAGCTTTGCTAACTGTGCACTTCAATGCACAAAGAGTGAACATGTGGTTGATTAGCATTTATGTTCAGTGTATAGGAAATTGAGTAACAAAACAGATCATTTATTTAATTTAAACAGTTTATTGAACAGTTGAAAAATTATTATTTTTGGCTTTGTTTCTGCAAGGCCGGGTTTTTTTTTGTTTGTTTTGTTTGTTTTCTTCCATTTCATATTGCATCTGAGTATTGCCCGACCGAATCCTGATCTGTCCCTGCTGTGGATGCTCTGTCTGTGGTTTGGACATGGGGAGCCAATCATCTAATTGACCGTACCTGGAAGTAAATAGAACGATCATTTTGCTGAACTGGTAGGACAAACAATACTCACCTTGAACTGTTTATTTAGTGTTTTTGCCTTTGGATTTCCCTTGGATCACTCGTTGGGATTTTTTTCCCCCCTGTTGAACTGAAACTGAGCTAAAACATTCAGTGACCTCTGGACATTGAATCTGGTTCTTGAACATATTTTTTTTCTTTTTCTCTGGACACATATTTTGGACTGTGAAATCTGTTTTTGAATCTTATATACTGATTCTGAAATTGAAATTCCTAAATTCAACTGAAGTGTGAATTGTGAACAGAACTGTTTATTATTGCTGTTTATTTGGGTTTATTTCTATTATTTTATTTGTCAAAATATTAATTTAATTTAATTCAGCAACAATACATTCAATTTCTTAGTACTTAACAGTTGCCGAAGAGTCTGAGTGTTTTCTGTCTTTAATTTCTATTATCAATTCCCTATACTCCAGTGAGTCGACCCCACCCCTTCTGTAAGCTGGTCCTAGACATAAATAGATCACATGTACCAAAGTTATCACGCCATAAGCGAGTAGCTGCGGGTTACATAAGGGTTTGCGATTGTCAGTATAACACCCAAAAAAACTGAGAACTAAAAAAAGAACAAAAGCATGCTACTAAATCTATTCTAACCTGCTGATTCTAAGAAAAGTTAATTCTCTGTACAGTCTGCAAATTTGTACACCATCAATTAAAGATTTCCCCAAGGACTGTAACGTCACCCCTGTCTAAAAAAAGAAAAGAAAAGGCAAAAGCAAGGTAGATGTCACATGCAATTATGGTTTATTCTGAATAAAATCATATCTTATTGATGGAACATTGAAAAAGACAGAAATAGCTTATGTGGATTAAAAACTATTTACAACACATACATTTCAGTTATTTGTTATTGATGAAAATACATGCTTAAACAACTTCTATCATAAATCTGTGCACGTGTGTAGTGATACCACAGTCAAACACATTCTACAGTATTGAATTATTTCCATCAGTTAGCTAAAGAGAAATTAGAAACATTGTAAGCATTTACAACCTGTTCTCACTCCCAAGACATCAAAATATGAAGCATGGTCGAGTGCCTTCCGCGTCACAATGAAGATGGTAAAGTTACCTATAGGCATCATTTTTCAATGCACAGGGTACTCCATTGATTTCAATGAGAAACCGTTGGCGTCATACACAGATGCATTGGGCATTGGAACGTTATCATCATGAAAATTATTTATTGGGTTATGATTTTGCCATTATGACATGTTGGAGTGTGATTCTCAATTTAATCAGCCAGCATAATTACATCAGATTTCATAGTGAAATGGCATTGGCTCTCGTATGTCTCGAGACTAATTGTATCATTACGTCAGCTTTGATTGTAAAATGTAATTGGCTCTCATGTGTCTTGTGACCAATTAAGTCATGCTAAAGAGTCGGGTGTATCATTTGAATGAGATATGACTGAGTGCATACGTGCGTTCATGGTGCGGCAGGATCATCATTTCAGCAATTACTGTAAAACACTAAGATCAACTCTGTTCTTTACATGAAGATATCGTATGACTTCAGAAGATTTGGAATGCAACAAGAGAATACTTTTATACTGTTTTTGGTCAGTTTTTGCAATAAATACCTGTGACTGTACTTTTATTTGCCTGTTATGTTTTTTATATTGTTTAGAAGTGGGTAGATTTAGGGTAGGAGTTGGGTTAGTTGCTCCAAAATATAAAAGTAGCCTATAAATATTCATAAAATCGTGTCTGCTTTTACAAATGCAAAGAATTTAATGCGTCTTGATCTGACACATTGGGCAAACAACTGAAATCAATGGGGTACCCTGCGCGTCGATATAGTGATGCCTAGGGGTAGCATCTTCATTGTGACGCGGGAGGCACTTGACCATGCTTCAGATTTTGACGCCTTGGGAGTGAGAATGGGTTGGCATTTATCACAAGAACCAATATTTGGAGCACACAATGTCATGCTAGTTTAGTACACATAGCATACATTTCTATACAGAATGAATGTTTAATCTGTAAGCAGTTAAGCTTACTTGACCTATGAGTGAAACTCAGTCATAAATAAAAGACATTCTAATCTCTGACTGGAAAGCACTGTCCAGAAGGGAGGGATAAGTCACTTCTGAAGTCCCACCTGCAGGGGTAGGAAAGTATACACTGATCATTAAACAACTGAAGGAGGGTTTCTTAAGGTATGCCTTGACTAAACCATAATGGAGAAGATCAACCTATAGAAAGTATGACAATATTGCTTACAATTACTTTCTCATAATATCATCACTCACCTCCACAAACTCTTGGTCTCTTCCGACCAATTCGATCAATTGAGTACCACAGATAATTTTTTATTTCAGCTTCACAGTCTACCCTCAATACACTTTGTTTTGATGCAGCATCTGAAAGAGGAAACTCGAAGGATGATTTGGAAATGTGTTGGATGGTGGAGCTTCATATTAACAACCGCTCTTGTATACTCGTAAGATCCAATTGGCAGACATCACACCAAGTGATTGAATTTACAAATACAGACAAAACATACCTAAATACAAACTTTTTTGGTATGTGGGAAGTGTTCATGCAGAAGTGAGTTTATTCGGATTACATCGGTTAATCTGAGTTTAGAGAAGGCCTTTTTATCTCCTCTCCCCTGCCAGTTGAACTCCTTTGCCACATCATCTGTTAGGACTTGCTGCATAATATTCTTAATCACATCCTTGGGCCCAAAACCTCCAAGCCTTGACAGATATTTTACCTGTAAAGAAAATACTTATTAAGTGTTGTTTATTATTATTATGTCTTGAAATACTTGATTCTTATTGGTCAAACATGGCATTGGTCAAATATTTTTTGTAATGACCATAAAACGGCTCGGGTTATGTATATAACCCTTGTTCCCTGAGAAAGGGAACGAGCACTGCATCGGAACGACGAATTTGGGGACACTTCCTAAGCAACAGCGCGTCTGAAGTATGAATGAAATCAGGCCAATCTTGATTGGTGTTGCGTCATGACGTAACTATGACGGCATACCCGGAAGATACATAAAGGAGAGCCCGAGCATAGTAATGGCAGTTTTCGCGATGAAGCATGCGCTCCAGGCCTGCCGAGGTGTGGCGACGAGATGCAGTGCTCATTCCCTTTCTCAGGGAACAAGGGTTATATACATAACCCGAGCCGTTCCCTTTCGAGGGAACTCACACTGCATCGGAACGACGAATTTGGGGAACGAGTACCCACTAGGCCACACCGACGGTAGCACCAGTCCTAGTGTGAAGCCGGAGACCAGGCACAGCTAGGACTGGAGTACCCTAGCACCGGGCGTCGCAGGGAGGTGCAGACTATAAATTCTAATAAAAGTGTGCGAGTAGCCCATCCGGCCGCCTCGCAAATGTCCTGCAAAGAGACCCCAGAAAGGAGGGCCACCGAGGAGGCCATGCCCCTGGTGGAATGTGCCCTCACGGCCATAGGTGAAGGCAAGTTGCGCACCTGATAGGCCGTGGCTATTGCCTGGACAATCCAGTTACTGATAGTCTGGGTTGACGCAGGCAGCCCCTTCTTAGATGAACCAAAACACACTAATAGCTGCTCAGATTTCCTCCACTGTGCAGACTTCTCCACATATAATTTAAGGGCTCTGACCGGGCAGAGCAGGTGAAGTCTCCCTTCTTCCGCCGTCACGTGAGGCGGAGGATGAAATGCCAGAAGAACCAAAGGCTTGACCGCGTTAGATGGTACCTTGGGCACATAACCGGCCCTAGGGTGTAAGATGGCCTTCACTTCGTCAGGGGCAAACTCCAGGCAAGTCGGCGTAAGCGCCAAGGCCTGAAGGTCCCCCACCCTCCTCAGAGAAGTGATGGCTAAGAGAAAGGCCATCTTAAGGGTCAAGCTCTTTGGGTCTGCTGACTCTAGCGGCTCGAAGGGGGCCTCAGCCAATCCTTCTAGAACCACTGCCAGATCCCAAGTTGGGACTCTGGAACGAGCCACAGGCCTCATCCTCCGAGTCCCACGGAGGAAACGTACAACCAACTGGTGCCTACCCAAAGGCCCATCACCCAACGGTGTGTGGAAAGCCCCAATGGCAGCCACGTACACCTTGAGTGTGGACGGGGTAAGCCCTGCAGAGAAACGATCTTGGAGGAACTCCAGCACTGAAGCCACTGGGCAGTTAACTGGGTCCACCTCACGCTCTCTACACCAAGTGGAAAACACATTCCACTTGAGGCT
The DNA here is from genome assembly GCF_949357685.1 of Gobio gobio. Taxonomy (NCBI): domain Eukaryota; kingdom Metazoa; phylum Chordata; class Actinopteri; order Cypriniformes; family Gobionidae; genus Gobio; species Gobio gobio. Next base: position 40,994,287 of record NC_137104.1, read on the forward strand.
GTACAGTCTCCTTGTAGACGGAGCCCTGGAACTCAGTAAGGTCTCAACCACATCCGCCGGCAGGCCAGCCTCTAGGTATCTGGCCCCCTCAGGGGAATCTCCCACGGTTGACCTGCCAGCAGAGCTATGATGTCCGAGAACCAAACTCGAGTCGGCCAACGTGGCGCCACCAGAAGCAGGTTGGCGCCCTGTCGACGGACCCTCTCCAGAACTCCCGAGAGCAGAGCGATCGGGGGAAATGCGTACAGACGCAGCCTCGGCCACGTCTGCACCATGGCATCCAACCCCAGTGGGGCCGGATGCGTGAGAGAAACCCACAGTGGAAAGTGGGTCGTCTCTCGAGACGCAAATAAATCCACTTCCACTGGGCCAAACCTCTCGCACATGGCCTCCACCACCTCTGGGTGGAGTCGCCACTCCCCGGGCCTCAGGCCCTGCCTGGACAGGATGTCTGCTCCCTGATTTTGGACCCCAGCACACGGATGCCCTGGAGTCTCATTGGAGCCAGAGCTGCATCCATGCACTTTGTGAACGTGCGTGGGGAAAGAGCTAGACCAAAGGGAAGCACTCGATATTGGTACGTCTCGCCCCCGAAAGCGAACCTCAAGAGCTTCCTGTGACACGGAAGGATGGATATATGGAAGTATGCGTCCTTCAGATCTATTGTGACGAACCAGTCCTCGGACCGGATCTGACTCACGATGGTGGGAATGGTGAGCATTTTGAACCTGAACCTCATCAGAGACCGATTCAAATACCTCAGATCCAGAATAGGACGCAACCCTCCATCCTTCTTTGGAACTATGAAGTACCGGCTGTAGAACCCGGACTCCCTCTCTGGTGGGGGAACATACTCTATGGCCCCCTTTACCAGCAAGGATTCTACTTCCTGTTCCACCCGCTCCGTTCCACCACAGTCCATGTCACTCCACAGAATTTTGGTGGAGGATGACTGAACTGCAGTCTGTAACCCTTTTCTACAGTACGCAGGACCCACGTAGAAATACTCGGAAGGCGTTTCCACGCGCCGAGATAATCTACTAAGGGAAGGCTGGCCTCGGGTGTCAACCGGCAGGGAGCAGTTGGGGACGATTTTCGGTGTGCGGACGCGTTAACTGCCCAGTCGCAAGTCCTCCCGGAGGCGGCTGGAGCAGTGAACGTCCGCGGGAAATCGATGTGGCCCGAAGCGTCTGTGACGGCGGGATTACCACATCGATTTCCCGAGAGCGCCGCGGAGCGGGGGGGACCGCTCTTTGAAGTCCAGCTGAAGCTAGGACTTCTTCCCAGCAGCCTTCCTAGCCTGAAGGATGTTTCTCAAATCGCCCACAGGTGCAGAAGCCTGCTGGTGCGAGCGCCGCCTCTGTTGCCAAGCTCCAGGAGGAGGGGCTCGAGAGGCGATGCTCTGCTTTTGCACCTGCCGGTGCGAGGAACTGGTGGACGGCTGAGGCTGCCCGCTGGAGGCAGCCTTCCCTTTGGAGCGACGAGGGAGGTATTGGCGGAAGGCCGCTGACTGCTTCCTCGCCTCCTGGAACCTGTCGACGACGGTATTAACAGCGTCGCCGAACAGGCCAGAAGGCGAGATCGGGGAGTCTAGGAGGAAGGTTTTATCCTTCTCCTTCATCCCCGATAAATTCAGCCACAAATGTCTCTCCACAGTCACCATAGATGCCATGGAGCGGCCCACAGCACGGGCCGTCTCCTTGGTGATGCGGAGAGACAAATCCGCGGCCTTCCGGAGCTCCAATATGTCCCCTGGAGAGGGACCCTCACCCTCATCTAACTCCTTCAGGAGGTCGGCCTGGTAGGCTTGCAAAATAGATAGAGTATGCAAGGAACTACCAGCCCGCCCAGCCGCCATATAGGCTCTGCCCACCAAGGCTGAGGTGTCCCTGCAGGGCTTGGTGGGCAGTACCGGGGCTTTCAGCGACGATGCCGATTCGGGAGAAAGATAGCCCGCGAGAGAATCTTCCACCCGCGGCATCGTCCCGTATCCAGCTTCACGCGCCCCCAGGACATTAGAATAGTCCAATACAGGGGGATTGGAAACGCGCGCTGAATACGGCTTTTTCCAAGACTTGCACAACTCATTGTGCAGGTCCGGGAAAAAAGGCAAGCCCCGGCCAGGTGTTTGAGCCCGTCGTGAAAGGAATCGGTCATCCAGCCTGCTTGGTGGCTGGATTTCCTCATTTTCCTGTGGCCAATCGATTCTTAACTTGGCCACCGCACGGGTCAAAACATCAACCAGTTCCTCTTGAGCGGGTGGGTGAAGTGGCGACTCATATGGTGCTTCACCACCCGCTTCGATGTCCACCTCATCTGGTTCCTCAGAACCGGAGAGGATGAACACCGGATTCTCCACCCTGGGGGAAGAAGCCGCAGCGCGGGCTTCCACACGGGGAGGGAGAATCTCGGAATCACCAGATGAAGTTTGGGAAGGTGCCTCAGCAGTCCCAAAATAATAGTTACTCCCTCGAGAGCCGCCCGAGCATGCTCAACACCCAGGCACTGTACACAAAGTGAGTGTGTGTCCGAGCCCGACATATAACGGGGACACGGATGCACACACTGCTTAAAGTCTCTTGCGGTCGCCATTTCACACACACTTTTTCTCTCTCACAACGTACAACAATAAATAGACAGACAGATTCACAAAGAGCGCTATGCTGAAGAGCGATAACTGCCATTACTATGCTCGGGCTCCCCTTTATGTATCTTCCGGGTATGCCGTCAGAGTTACGTCATGACGCAACACCAATCAGGATTGGCCTGATTTCATTCATACTTCAGACGCGCTGTTGCTTAGGGAGTGTCCCCAAATTCGTCGTTCCGATGTAGTGTGAGTTCCCTCGAAAGGGAACTGTAAATGTAGAATATAGCTAATTTGCACCATCATGGACCAACTAGTTGAACAAGGAACCAGAGCTGGGTGATTGAGAACTTTAAAAGGTTATCTGTGTTATGCTAATCCATAGAAAGGGATGCCTAATTAATAATAATGCAGATTAATAATGAATCTGCATTAATACTATAATACTGTATGTAATGTCCATTTACTTATTTGTTTATTACGTAGTCGTGGAATAAGAAGGATAATGTGTTGTCATTCATGCAAAATAAACCCTTTACAGGCATTACAGGTCAGAGTGTACATTACAGCTGACTGTACATTATCTTTCTTTAAATGCTTTGTTGACTCACATAGTTTTGGCGTGTTGTTATATTTGTGAGCTCGATTTCAGTCCTGATCACATCTTCAAAGGTTCTAAGAGGCAGATTTAGGCCTGTTTTAACATCTGTAGTGAACAAGCTGGTACTGCTTGTACTGCTGGCTTCAGAAACCGCATTGTCTTTCAGTAGTTTCTTTAACATGGCAGAGTTTTCCTGAACCGTGTTCTTGATGTCTCTCAGCATTTGAAGGATATCGTCCTTGACTGTTGTGTAAAATGAGTTGTGCTGTAATTAAACAAACAAACAAACAAACAAAAAACAAAGAGAGAAAAGAAAAGAAAAAACTTCTCAAACTAATTATGACAAAAGAATCTGACTTACCATCAGCTGACATTCTGGATGGTGCTGGAGGAAGTGTGTTTTTTGACATTTCTTGAGCGCTTTTAGGTCTTTGTCTTTTCAGTATTCCTGGGGCTCTAGTGGCAAATAGAAAATACATTTATGTGAAAATAAACAATACTTTAACAAAATGGTACAAATTAATTATTTGACCTTTAAAATCCTTTAAAAAATTTAGTTTTTGGAAACAAAGTGTAATTATCTGTTACTTACCGTTCTTTCTTTTCTGTAATTTTTTTTTGCGCCTTTTTCGCCTAATCAAAAGAGTCTACAATAAGATAAATTAATTGTAAAAAAAATCAGGTCTCCAATTAAACATTTTCTAGTGACTGATCAGTAGGGCTGGGTTTCGATTCAAATTTCAAGAATCGATTCGATTCCGATTCTCAAGATCTTGAATCGATTATCATTATTCGATTCGATCCGATCTTTGAGATTTAGATAAGTGTTTTTTAAGAAAGCATTTTTTTCCAGCTGTTACCTGAATTACAGGACTGTAGTTATGCAACATATTGATACTATTATTATAGACATTCAACTGCAAATTAATGGAGTATTGATGGTTGCAAAGAACAACCCCCCTTCCAGAGTGTTGATACAACTGCTTTCACAAACTTGCACTGGTGTAGACGACAGAGGACGCAGAGGTATATCAGCAGCAGTAGACCAATTATTTAGACGCGAACCTGATGTATTATTAAAAATGACATTAAGAATTGACATTAAGATCGCAAAGGTAAAGGAGGCGCTAAGCGTCACCGTAAAGTTTTGGGCGATAACATCAGGGAATCACCAAACCCGCCATCCGTCGTCTGGCTCGCCGCGGCGTTGTCAAGCGCATCTCCGGTCTGATCTACGAGGAGACCCGCGGAGTGTTGAAGGTGTTCCTGGAGAACGTGATCCGCGATGCCGTGACCTACACCGAGCACGCCAAGAGAAAGACCGTCACCGCCATGGATGTTGTGTACGCGCTGAAACGGCAGGGACGCACCCTGTACGCCTTCGGAGGATTAACGCCTGAAATCAAGAGAAACCACAATCTGCCAGATCGCAGTTAACGTTTCTGGAGTTTTAAAAGATGCCATGTTCGTTGTTTTAATGTCCTTCCACCTCGCGCGAATGCGTGAATTCAATGACGCGGCAAATTAAAATTCACCCGGGAAAATTAAAGCCTATTATTAAATCGATCCTCTGAGTCACAGATCGATCTTTAGAAATTAATATGAAAATCGATTCAGAATTGGTGAATCGATTTTTTCAACACAGCCCTACTGATCAGATCAAATTTTTTTAGTTGGCCAAATTGAATTTCTGTCAATTAAATTGCATCAATTCACAGAAATTCAATGTGGCCAACTGAAAAATTAAAATGTGATCAGTCACTAGAACATTTATTACAGTGTATGTTATATTATTTGCACAGTAAAATGTTACTGATGAGCCTACTAATAAAATTAAGGAACTATAACTTGCAAGTTGTCTCAGTAAGTTGGCCTTACTGAGTTTAAATAAGTAACGACAACTTTTTAACTTTTTTCAACTTAATAGATTCAATTATCCTCTACTTAAAATAATGAGTATTATGAAATTTTTGAGTGGTCATGCGCAGTTCTACCTGTAGGTGGAGTCAATTAGCAATGGATTATGAGGGGAGAAGCACATGAAAAGGTGAGTTGGCGCTTGTTTTTAATGTCTGAATTGCTTAATATACATGATTTGATCGCTTTCGTGTGTACAATTTAGACTGAGGAAAACATTTACATTTCTTTAGATTACTATGTTTGAATACTACACAATGATATGGAATAAAAAAATACAAATCTATACTTTAGTAAGAATTTAGTAGGTTCATATTATGGTCTTAATTTGCAGGATTTGTTTAATGTAATTAGACATGCAGTGGAAATGTAAGTATTGTGGTTTTTTGTACATTTTTGTCAAGAGAAATGGAGTGTTCTCTTACAAACAATTAGAAACTAAATAAGAAAAGAAATAACAAAAAGCAGAAAATCTAAGATTTTGGAGATTCCCTAGGGGCCATGGAGTTTGGTGACAAAAACACACGCTGTGCACATAAGTATATACCACATCCTGTATAGATGATGTTGCTGTGAACTGTTCAGTGAAAGCAGTTCTAGGGGAGAAGAGCATTGTTGTGTGTAACTGCCAAATATGAAGACAGTTAGGAATGAATTGTCTAGAAATGTACAATAAAGAATGAATAATTAACGCAAGCAGGAAATATCTTAATGCAAATACAATGTGCATGAATGTAGAGATAAAGTGTGGTAATAGTGATTATAAAAGAGGGACTTGAGCGCTCAGGGGAGGAAGATCTTTTGGAGAGAGAGAGCATACACGCAAACAGCAGCAAGCAGAAGCCACAAGACCACATCCTCAGATTACAGCTCACAAATATAATTATATGTATTAAAATTATAAATATTATGTTGTGTTTTTAGTGTATTTTATGGTCATTGTCCCACAGCAAACAAAATAAATATTATATGATGTAATGGGTAAACAATTAGAGAAATGTTACTCATAGACAGTCTGTTTATGTTTTTGTATATAATTCATAAATAAAATGTTATGTTATCAATACGTCATTATCATATGTTTAGTATCTGCTCAAGTATAAATGTTATTGTATGTGTGATAGAACCACACTTTATTTAAAATGCATGGGGATTCTAAATAATAATAATAAAATGCAACACTTCAGTTGTGTTTCTTAATGGTATAGACCTTTGAATAATGGCTTTTCAATGAGTGCCTTTTTTGCTTTGTCAAATGTTTGTTGGATAAATTAAACGACAATACTATAATGTATTTCTTTGCATTGTTAAACTATTATATATATATATATATATATATATATATATATATATATATATATATATATATATATATATATATATATATATATATATATATATATATATATATATATATATATATATATATAACTTTTTTCATTTTAGTCAACTATATGCATCATAATAATTTGAAGGTAAAGTTACCTTATCTCCAGATAAAGTCTGTGGGACTGGAGATTGTCGTCGATTTAGCTGTCAAATTGAGCAGATTAGATGCACTTATGAGCTGTTTGATAATTGTTTCTTGATACATCGACATTTCCTGAACCTGCCACATTTTTACTTTCATTTCTACATAAGTGTGCTGAGAAAAAAAAGAAAAAGAAAAAAAAAGTGGACCCACTTTATATTAGGTGGCCTTAACTACTATGTGCAATAATAATTTGATAGGCTTTCCTGTAGCTCAAACAGTAGCGTGTAACACTAGCGACACCAAGGTCATGGGTTCGATTCCCAGAGAAAGCAAGAACTGACAAAATGTAAAAAATGTTTACCTTGAATGCAATATAAGTCGCTTTGGATAAAAGTGTCTGCCAAATGAAAATGTAAATGATATTGACTTATTGTGTACATACATGTTTTTACATTGTACTTACACTTTAAAAAAATGCATGTAATTAGATCTGTAATTCATTTCTGTAGTTACTTTTTATAACAACCTGATCTCACAGAATTCCGTGAAATGAACACGGGCCCCTTAACTCAAAATCTGTGGCAGTTTCACGGAATCGCCGAAAATTCCATGATGGGTCCAAGGAAGTGATGCCTATGTAAGTCAATGACAGTATACAGACGCGTTGTTATCATCATGAAACTATGATTTTCCCATTATGACATGGAGGGCCCTATCTTGCACCCAGCGCAATTGACTTTGTACACTGACGCATGTGTCATTCCTATTTTGCACCCGCGCAAAGCGCGCTTTTCCCTCCACAGAAGCACGTCGCTAAACTAGTGAATGAACTTGCGCTACCTGGGCGGTTCAGCGCAAAAAAGGAGGCGTGTTCCGGCGCAAACAATCCCTGGTGCTATTTTGCTGTTCCATTAAACAATTGCGCCACTGACCAGAAAAAACCTAGTCTAAAGTCAGTGGCGCGTTGCGCCTTGTTCATTATGCTATTTTAAGGGCGCATGCTTGACCATAATGTATAGCGTGCACAACGCGCATACACTTTGCTCATGTAATCTACACAGATGCAACAGTTATTTTTGCAAATCATAAATTGTTACACTAAAAAATAGTGATGAGATGACGGAAATCATTGTGGTGTGCCACGAAGATGTGAAAAAATAGGCATAAATCTAGCTTACAAATTATTCAGGCTAATTGTAGTCTAATAATTAAGGAGACCTGTTTGCCCAATAGTGGCAACTTCTGGCAAGACATATATGTATATAAGGACATCTAACAAATTGGTTTGTCCGTCAAGAACCAGGAAAAAAAATCGGTTAGGGTGGACGCAGCGATGTCCTCTGCTGGCGTCAGGTCCTGAGCAGTGATGGGAATAACGGCGTTACAGATAAACGGCGTTACTAACGGAATTATTTTTTTCAGTAACGAGTAATCAAACGAATTACTGTTCCTCCCGTTACAACGCCGTTAGCGTTACTGAGGGGAAAAAAAGCGGCGTTAGTCCCGTTACTATAATTGAGCTCACTGAAGCGCTATTCATCCGAACAGGCTCTCTGTCAGTCGGACCTGCAACGTGTGTGTGTGTGTGTGTGTGTGTGCGCGCGCGCGCACCAGCCATGCGTGTTGGGGGTGGGTGCGGTGGTGCACATACATAACTGATGATGATTGGTGGGTGGGAGACAAGGTTGAAGTTGATAGGTTGAGTTCACACCTATTTTTTTCACGGTCTATGGTTCACACACACACACACACACACACACACACACACACACACACACACCAATGACGCACACGTATATGCACATTCAGCGATGGTCCAACGACTTCAAAGGTAGCTTTCGCAAACTGGAAGTATAAGCGCTACTTTTCCCTCGTTGAGGTGAAAGGTAAGAATATTTATGTAACATGCAACTTATGCCCAGGAAGAAAGAGTCTCTCCACGCCGGTGGCAAGTGATTCTGAAGCGCCTCACATCATCATATGCCACAAAATTAGTGGCTAAAAACCCAGGTGATAACGTGAGCTCCACTACCAAAGGAAAGTATAGTACTGATAATATTTACACAATATTTACACTACAGTAGGCCTACTGATAATATATACAATAATGCATTGAATTTGATAGGTGTCTCTTACATTGTCCCACAGCAACATTACAATAGTGTACATTAATGTACAATGTTTTATAATAATAATTTATTCTATTTAGTGTGCAATTCATTCATTTAACATATCTAATATTGGGGGCATCCAAGTTATTTGACATATTTGAACATTTGAAGAAGAAAAAAAAAAAGTAACGCAGTAATTACTTTCCCTGGTAATTCGTTACTTTTATAATGATGTAACTCAGTTACTAACTCAGTTACTATTTGTAAGAAGTGACTATATTGTATAGTAACTATAACTAATTACTTTTTTAAAGTAACGTGCCCAACACTGGTCCTGAGTAGAGGCACATCCACCTCCCGTTACACGGCGTGCCCGATTGATGCTGGCAAGCTTGGACTTTCCCCATCTTCTGATGTCATTGTAGCGCTTGCGGCACTGGTGCGACGTCCTGGGGATGCCAGCTGATGAAACAATTGTGGCTATTTCCTCCCACGCCTGTTTAACCAACGCTATTTTGGGTGGGTTTCTCCCATCCCCATACAACACAACTTCTCTGTCTTTCACTGCTCTTACAAGCACATCAGTCTCCTCGGCTGTGAACCGCTCCTGGCGTGCGCCTGGTAAATACGCCATAATAATAGCAATCCATAATGGAACTTGCGCACCTGCTTTTACAGGGAATGTTGGATGACGCTCTGATTGGTTTATTCACGTTACGCCCAAACCACACCTATGAATAATGAAGCTACTTCAGACCAACCCATTTTAGATTTGCGCCGGGCGCAAGAGTCATTTATCCCGCCGGGAAAATAACAACAGCGCCGAGACCCGCCCACAAAGTTACTTGCACTTCGCGCTTTGACACTTGCGTTTCAGATCGTTAAAATAGGGCCCGGAGTGTGATTCTCGATTTAATCAGCCAGCATAATTTTATTTACAATTATTTTCATTTTTTTTATTTACAGTATTCAGACACGTTTTGAACACGTAACCCATTCCCTTCCCTAAACCTACCCATTTGTGTATTATAAAAAACAGGATATAACAGGCAGATACGACTGCAGTCACAATTTATTCAAAAAGTACAAATATTCCAAGTGTTCCGAGGCCAAAAGATTGATTTGTGTGAAGAAAATCCCCAAAAGCGATCAGCAGCGTCGAGTCCATCCGCCAAAGATCATAAACACATTTCAAATTTTACCGCCGGAAGAAGCGTTATGTCAGCTTTGACAGCATTGGCTGCCATATGTTTTGTGACCAATTGCGTCATTACATCAGCTTTGATTGTAAAATGCCATTGACTTTCGTGTTTCGTGACAGATTGCGTTATGCTAAAGAGTCATGTGTATTATTTGAATGAGATCTGAATGAGTGCGTTGCGTTCACGGAGCGGCGGGATAATCATTTCAGTGATTAAAACATTAAGATCAACCCAGTTCTTTACATGAAGACATCGTGTGACTTCACAAGACTTGGAATGCAACATGAGTTAATACTTTTATACTGTTTTTGGTCAGTTTTTCCAATAAATACCTGTGACTGTACTTATATTTGCCTGTTATGTATTTTATATTGTTGAGAGTGGGTAGGTTTAGGGCAGGAGTGGAGTTAGTTGCTCCAAAATATAAAAGTAGCCTATAAATGTTCATATGTCTACTACTCATATGTCATATGTCTGCATGTCTACTTTTTACTGTCATTGACTTACATAGGAATCACTTACGTGGACCCATCACAGAATTTTCTGCGATTCCGTGAAACTGCCCCGGATTTAGAGTTAAGGGGTCTGTGTTAATTTCACGGAATTCTGTGAGACCAGGTTGTTTACAATTACACTGATGACACTTCCCTTACACCAAACCTTACCCTTAAACTTACCCATTCCACCAGACCTGTCGCTAACTTTACCCGTATTCCACCTCAATATCAGCAAAAGTGTTTTGCAATACAATATGAACTCATATTGTTCAACATATTGCACAAGTACATTGTACTTATTTTTTGATGTATATACATAATTAAGGCCACCTAATATAAAGTGGGAACAAAACATTTCTATTTTTGACATAACAGCCGTAAGGAAAGATCACATTGTTATCAGTTTACATAGGTGGAGCACATTTTAACATATGAGGGGCATGTTGTAACATGACCATATGACAGCCTGTTAACCTTTACGAGGACGCAGATGCATAGAAGCGTTCTTTGTTTAAATTAGCTCAAAGTTACTTGTAACACGCAGCAACCCTCCCTCTCAAACACTACAGAAATGAGCGTGAAGAGGGTGCACTATTTCCAGATTTGGACCACTTACCAGAACAACAAGGAGTAAAGGAAATGGCAACAGCACTGGTTATGTTTGAAAAAGGGTACAATTAATTTGGATAGTTGAGAGAAGGGTGCTTGAGAGAAGGGTACAAAAAAATCGGATGAAATGTTTGTGTCTGTAATAATACCTGTGTTGTAGTCAGGATGTAGCATGTATAATAAAGTTTTGAAATTCTGTTTTTCTCATGTCTATATTTGAGACATGCAATTAAGAAGTCCAAGGCAAACACTTCACTGGGTTTTTTACACTGAGCTAATCGGGGCATATAACCACGTGTAAAGTAACATTTCACGCTGGTATATTTATGTGCTTTGGACAGTCACTGAAACACTGTGCATTGTAAATTTAGCATTGGAGAGGAAAAACTTCAAATGCATCAATTGCAGTGAAGAATAGACCGTTTACTAAATAACTTACTATTACTACTTACCATTAACATGAAGAAAAAAAAAAACTAATAAAATAAAATACAGTACCAACAACAAAGTAAAATCACAAACCATGAATATAACCTAACAAAGCGAGACGATATCAACAGACTCAATAAAGAGACTTTGTTACAAAAAGAGAGCCACGTTCCGTTTAAATTAAGTGTTCATCCAACAACGATGACACAACAACAAGAAAATTGATAGATTAAAAACAACACAAAAACAACTGTTCTTTTCATTAACTCTGCCCACTTTGATGTCTGATGCTGCGACTCAGCCCACTTCCTGCATGAGACTGTGGCATCGCGTTGAAAGCGAATCCCCAGCTCCGCATCCAGCCGCTGATCCCATTACTCCAACTTGGCCGACCTTTACAAGTAAAGAATAGCATTTCTGTACTTTAAATGGCAACAGTGCCATACCAAACAGCTAACATTTACTTACTGGTTTTTGTATCACATTATTGTTATTGAATTTCAGGTGTTTAATTCAGACCCATTACCACAGGGGTATCAGTGCAGACTGTCTGCATTTGCCAATATTTGAAGAGCTCAGTGAATTCAAGTGTGGTACTGTGATAGGATGCCACGTTTGCAATAGGTGAAAACATTTAGGAACAGCAGCAACTCAGTCAAGTAGCAGAATACTACGTAAAGTCACAGAGTGGGGTCACCGAGTACTGAGGCGCATGGTGTGTGAAAGGCACGACACTCTGCTGATTCCATAACCGAAGAGTTCCAAACTTCCATTGACATTAATATATGCAATTTTTTGTGCAGAGTTAAATTTGAGCTGTGGGTGGATTTATTGGTGATGGATGAGAATTTAACATCTGTGTACATTGTTTGTTCAAATGTGAATGCATGTTTTAAAACAAAATGTCCCCATGCAGATAATAAAATTAAGCACAATAAAAAAATATGATAGAATACTTTTAAATGTGTTAACGTAATTACCACTGAAACATGCTCAGTAAAGCCACAGTTTCCTCCGTACTGAAATTATTATTAAAACAGCTCTTGATCCAAAGGTTTAAGATACAGTGTCATCACCACCAGAGTCAGAGGGCAAGCCCAGCGCAGTAATTGTATTTACCTCTGATGCTGTTTCTCAGGACCCTGTTAAGAATTTATTTATTATTAATTTATTGGATAATGGTGGGCTTGTCTTGGTTCTATCCATTTCTTCTTCCAGATAACCCCTTAAGACATTCCACCTGACCTTTGAATGCTCTTTGTTGGTAAACTCGGCTGTCTACTCGGCTGTCATCGAGTCTGTCTTATGCACTTCCATCACTGTCTGGTTTGGCTCAGCTACCAAATCTGACATCAAGAGACTACAACGCACAATCCGGACTGCGGAGAGGATTATTGGTGCTCCCCTGCCAACCCTCCAGGACCATATGTTATGAGCCTCAGATACAGTAAAAGCCTGATTAAAAGATTAAAAGAAATAGGGTGTCAAAATTGTACCTTTAGGGGTACAACAGCTTGTCGCTGGGACAGTACCCTTAAAAGGACACATCTGTACCTTTTTTACCACAAAAAGGTTCATAGTAGGACCTTAAGGTACGTATTTGTACTCTAAGGTACTAATATGCACCTTTTAGGAGTAAAATAGGTACAAATATGTCCTTTTAAGGGTACTACCCCAGCGACAAGCTGTTGTACCCCTAAAGGTACAATTTTGACACCCTATTTCTCTGTGTGTTGTGATAAAAAGCACACAAATATGGAATCAGAGCATATGAGTCATTCACATAGAATATGCGTGGTATACCATCTGGACGCTCAGCATGTTTTTGGTTCACTGCCAAGGACTGAATTGCATTCTCAATTTCCCTGACACTAATCATTAAGAGGTGTGCAAAGACTTATCATCAAATCAAGTTCCGGCCAGTTTTTATGTTTGTTACTCGTAATGTATCAGTAACTGATTGTATCAAGTTAAATATATGCATTTTTTCTGTTTCCGTTTTGTTTTGCAATTCTGACTTCTTGCTGTCTTTGTCGGACATGCTTTCAAACAGAACTGGCCGATGGTCAAAACCGGGACTTTTTTTGTTATAAATCTCACAGGTTTTAATATATTGCATTGACTCTTCTGGAACAAGAACATAGTCTAATCTTGACATTATTGGCATGTATTATTTTTGCTCATAAGAATACTGCCCGTCTATAGGGTTAAACCTTCTCCACACAAGACTTCTTCTCTACAAGATGGAATGGTGTCATAAATCTGTTCATTACAGGTTTGAAATGTAAGTGATTTTCCCTTGATTCATGTTGTGTACCTGCCTCTTTGAGTGATTAAACTCCTTTTTGCATTTCATGCTGCTTCCATCATCCTCCTACCTCCCCTGACAATAACATGACTGTCATATATTGATTTTTGAATATTAAATTTTTGTATTAACTTGTATATTATATTAATAATATACACTTAGTTTAAGGAAACTCTGAAGTGTTGTGTTAATCATTTTGAGAGCACTTATCCTAATTTGGGGAAATTAATTGTTAATTCAATGGAGAATGAAAAAGATAAAAGTATAATGATAATATAATACATTACGTACAGTAAATAATTATTTGGGTTTAAGTATAACTTACAGAGATGTGTCATCTGGTTTTAGTCACTGTCTTCCACCAGAACTGGTCTCATCTGGTTTGTGGTGCATGATTCAAATTAAGATCATGTCTTAACTGTAATAAGAATATCCAGTTTTGTGGATATAGATTATATTTATGATTTAAGTAAATATAAAATACACATATTATTTATATTATTAAAGAATATATGATGATTAGTTAGTTCAGTACAAATTAACAAATAAGGACCTGAATAGAACAATAAAACAGTTTGTCATTAGTACTTACTGTGCACTGAAATCACACGCTCTCACACTCAGCAGTATCTGTATGAATGCTGGTGACAAACCTTTATAACATCATATACATGAGGTGGAGTTACTGTACAGTGGTTTTCAATTTCAGTTCTGGTCATCCATTATTTTTAATGCCACCAGTTTATTAACAAATAGCTCCATTACCGAACACTGGATGTGATGTGATTCTACACAACAGTACATTACAGTAATTGCCTTGCACTGTTTGTTCTAAAGTATTTAATTTACTTGTGATAAATAATGATATAATAGATCACAAAACCTTTTTTCTCTTTTGTGCAAAAAATTAGCTTTTTTAAAAATTCTGAATTGAATAATTTACATGTTCAGATTTTAAAGACTTACTTCAAACAAGTTTGAGGGACATTTTCAGCAGTAGGTTTGTTATTGACTCACAGAGTAAGGAAATATTAATAAGGAAACACAAGAGGTTGCATATTGTTTGTGTTCTATGTGTCCTTTTAAATCTTTGCATTTGCCCTGAGGCTGAGGTTGCGTGCATGAAAACCACAACAAACTGCTTTTCTGTTTTCCACCACTCTGTTGTTCAAAACCAGTGGAAAAAAAATATAAACAGATTCAAAATATAAGCAAAGATGTAAGCTGTGATGCACTTTAACTATTAAATATTAATGTGGTGCCCAATTTTGCAACCGAGGGGACCCGAGGGGACCAATAATGTTGGACATGTTCTAGATTAAGTGCTTAGTTCTGTGCTCATTAGCAAAGAAACAATATGGAATGAATTCTTAAAACTTGCTGCCTCACCCCAAGAAAACTGGTTTGGTATATAGACCATGACATCATAATTATGTAGTCAAACGAGGGGAGATCATATAATACAACACACCCATGGCACATTAACAAATCAACTGATTGCCTTTTGTTATTTTCGTTGTTGTGTGGGATTTTTGTTTGTTTGTGTTTTGTTCTCGCTTTTATTTATGTATTTATTTATTTTAGTTCAAACGTAAAATCAAAATGTTTCCAGAGTTTAAGAACCGATTTGAAAAACCTCTGGCTCCAAACCAACACTCAAACTTCCTGGGTGGAAAAGGTGTATGAAAAAAAAAGGTGTATTTTCCACCAAGGCAGTGCTAGAGATAGTCCAGAGCCACAGCTAGTCCCAGTTCATAGTTGGTTCAACTGAGGAGCCTTCTAAGAACCGTTTGCTTTTCCACAAGCTGAGAACCACAACAGAGCCAGTCTTACGTCACTGTATACGTCTCATCTTTCTCAGCAACGCTAGCGCGCAGTGTTGCCAAGTCCGTGGGCTGTTTTTCATGTCCACAGGTTGAAGTGACCCCAATTATGTGATATTTAGTCCCAGGAATGTGAATTTTAGTAGGCAACCATGCCAAAAAAACACATATTTTACCCCCAAATGTGATTTTTTTTTACCGGGGAAGCCCCCCTGAAACGTGATTGGGCTTGTTTTGAGTAGCAATTGGGCGGGTTTTGTTGTGAAAACCTGGCAACCCTGGGCAGCGGGAAAGACAAACACACCAGGCTTGTTCGAGATGCATCGGTGCTGCGTAGATCGATCCACGTATGGTATTAAAAAAAAACTTATGAGTGAATCAAAAGCATAAGGAGTCGTCTGCTCTCGCTGGACTCGTTATCATACGGCGATCGGTCTGCAAAGCACCGCTGCGAAGCCTTCCATCAACAATGCAAATGTTGCGTTACTATTGATTCACATGGCTTTACGATCCTACATCGGCATCAAAACACAACGAAAACACAGCGAATCCAACGCATTCATGCAGTTCGCCGTAATTTGTATAGACGTAGATTACAAACGAGCAGCAGCTGTTAGCTCCATTAGCTGCTATTTCAACAATGGCAGATCTCAAGTTTGTGTTGGTCTTGTTGTCCCCGCCCCCAGCGCCTGACATAATCAGTTCTTACTTCTAGCCCTGTTCTAGCCCAGCAATGTTTTGGTGCTACTTAAGAACCACTTTTCCTGGCTCGGAGCTGGGGCTTTGGGTGTGGAAACACAAAGAACCGATTTGAAACTATAGGCTCTAGCTCCGCTCTAGCTCTAGCACTGCCTTGGTGGAAAAGGGGTATGAGAGTTCTGATTAGAGCCCTGCACGGGCCTCAAAACTAGGCCCTAGCCCGGCCCTGGCCCGAGACGCTGAGGCCCTAACCCGGCCAGTGTCGAATAGCTCATCAAAATTATCAGCCCGAGTCCGACTGGAGCCCATGTTTTTTTTTTATCCACCCATTAGTTGCAGCCAGTAAAATAGTTCAGTTTTATTTTTAATGTCAAAGTAGTTATATTTCTTTTTGTTTCTTTATTAAGTTAATTTAGAAAAATGTTTGAAGGATTTTTCTGTTTGTTATATTAAAGTTTTTGTTCTTTAAAGTGACGACCAAGCGGCCAGCAGCCGACAGTGAGTTAAGCCAACGCTTTAGCCTCTCAAATCAACACTTGTCAAAGTAGTTAGGCTATATTACGTTTAGTTTCTTTATTAAGTTAATTTAGAAAAATGTTTGAAGCATTTTGTTGTTTGTTAAATTAAAGTTTTTGCTTTTTAAAGTGACGACCAAGCGGCCAGCGGCCGATAGTGAGTTAACCCGATGCTTTAGCCTCTGAAATCAACACTTGACTTGTCTTGCTTATAAAATCCATATAAAACGATTAAAGCATCATTTAAACGTTTAGCATATCACCATCACAGTAAAAAGGCATTTTTGACAAGATGAGGCAGGCAGATCCCAATGGCACGGGCAAAGGAAACGGGCTACACAATCGAAACAAATAAAAAAAATAAAAAAACATGCTGGTTGTCTTACCTTACACCTCTCCGCGAAATGAATATAAATCTGATCTTCAATTTCCGCGTTATATGCACATTTAACAGAGTTCATGTCAACAAAAGCAACCGATATGAGCATTTTTTTCATCAGCTCATTTCAACATCAAAGACCGCATTATGAGAACGAGCGACCTAAACATATTGTAAGAGCCTTTAGTCTCATTAGTTTTAATGAAGATGGTTGTGTTTTTGAGCATCTAAGACTACGTTTATTTCCACTTTGTGGCAGTTTGCATGTTGGCTTGCTTTAGCTACTCTTTTGAGGCGATGCGTGTTGTATAGCGCCGTCCTCTAAACACTGTGCGAGTCAGTCTTGACAGTTGCGGACTCGCGATATCATGGTCTCATGTTGTTTCCACCAGCGCAGAACATCTCATTGTTTCTTTTAATTATTGAATGTCTAAAATATAAAATGAAGGAGAAGCCTAAAAAGGCCCGAAGCCCGGCCCGTGTTTGAGGTATGACGGAAAAATTGGCCCGAAGCCCGGCCCTAGGGGCGTAAAAAAGTGGGGGTCCGTCTTGCTCGGGCAGAAATGCAGGGCTCTAGTTCTGATGTTAAATCTGCCTGTACAGACTTTTGGGTGTGGACTTCTTGCTAAAACATTACGATAACAAATGAAACACACAAAGAAAAATTGTCTTTAGTGAATTTTGTTTAACTTCATATTATATTGCCCTGAATTATTATTAATATAATTAAAAGAATTATAATTATTATCTCTATACATGTGTTTGCCTATTGTTTGCATCTCTCTTTTGCATCTCTTTTAAAGCTGTGTTTGACCTTGTGTGGCAGGAGGTAACCGTAAATAGTGGCACTAAGGGCCCAACTACTTAGATTAGAATAAATGCAGCTTAAAGAAAACTGACTACGCCACTCTGACATCACACAGAGAATGATTGATACACTTTATATTAAGGCATGCAAGTTGGTTGCATTTGTAAGGAACAGAGACATAAATATTGTACAAAAGAGTTCTTTATTAATACAGAAATCACATAAAAAACTGAGCATACCAGGCAAGACACGCCACACCATCTGATCATAAAAAATGTTATTTGTCAGAATATGGTAATTCAATAGTCAGTCATCACAGATTTAACATACACAACACTAAATTTAAAAGCTTTGGCTGAGGGCTAACAGGCAAGGAATACCCACACACTTTGGAGTAACTCTTATCACTCACACAAAATCTGTGCGTCTCACTGCACACAGCACCCAGTGTTCAAACCACCACCAGCACGCAGAGAACACAAGGGAGGATTCCAGGCTGAAGCCCTCAGCACCTAGCAAAATAAGTTTACAATTGCTCACGCACACACACACAAAATCAGAAATCACAATTAGAGAATAAATAAAAAATAAATCAAGTCAATATAAACAGCAGAAAAAAGGTAACATTTTATAATAACTTCAGTTGTAAGTCATTTATAAGTGGTTAGTTAATGATGAACTAATCATTTACAAAACATTCATAAATGATTATCAAGTGATATGCTAACATTTTATGTATGTGTGGCGAGGGGGCGTGGTTTAGCAAAGTCTGTGACGGGAGAGAGAGTCAGAGGACGAGCGGCACGTAAGTGGATGAAGTACAAATGATGAACACCTGTCTCTTGTTGCAGTAATTGGCGTGGAGAGAGTACATAGAGCAGGAGGAAACGAGAGAGAAGGAGAGAGAGCTGGAGACGGAGAGACAGACTGGAACTCGGCTGGGGGAGGAAGCAGAGAGGAACTGCTGGAGAGAAACCGACGATTGAGAATTTATGATACTATATGAGGAACTTCTTTATGTTTGTGCGAAGTGCACGCTATTGTAACCTGAGTAAAACTGAGTTAATAAAACCCCCACGAGTTCCAGTAAGCCGACCCCTTTGTCTTCTTCCTTACCATCCCACGAACATCACAAAACTGGTGCCGAAACCCGGGAGAGGAAGAAGACCAGAGCCGCCACCATGCAAGTCCCGTCCACGACCGGTACGCCATTTGCGGAGATAATCTAGTCACTCGCGGGCCTGCACCAGGAACACCACCAGACGATGCTGGAGGTTAGAGAGGAGCAGGAGCGGCGGTTCCAGGCGCTCCTCCTGACCCAGCAGCAGGACCGCGAGCTGATCCGGAGCTGGATAGACCGGGAGGTTCCGGCCGGGGGAACACCATCGACCCCGGCCCAGGCCACCCACATGCAGCTCAGCAAGATGGGACCGCAGGACGATCCGGAGGCTTTCCTGGACCTCTCCGAACGGTCCGCTGAAGCGTGTGGGTGGCAGCGGTTGGACTGGCCAGTTCGCCTCATCCCGCTGCTGTCAGGGGAGGCACAGATCGCAGCCCAGCAACTGCCAGTCCAGAACCTCCTGGCATATGACGACCTTCGACGGGCCATCCTCCAACGGGTCGGTCTTTCCCCCGAACAACATCGTCAGCGGTTCCTATCGCTGACCTTGGGGGAGAGCGGCCGGCCCTTCGTGATGGCCCAGCAGCTCCGGGATGCTTGCCGCAGATGGCTGGTGGCCGACCAGAGCGACGTCGACCAGATCGTAGAACAAGTGGTGCTGGAGCAGTTCATTGCGCGGCTGCCCAGGGAAATCGCGCGGTGGGTCCAGTGCCACCGGCCGGCGTCGCTGACGAAGGCCATCGAACTTGCGGAGGACCAGCTGGTGGCGTGCCCGGGGGTCGGCGAATCCCTTCCGGCGGCTTCACTCTCTCTCCCCACCCCTTCTTTTTCTTCCCCGTCTCTTTACAGGCCAGTTCCGGCTCCCAGGACGAGGGGGGGCTTCCAGAACCGGGGTGCAGCTTGGGGAAGGGCTGGAGGTTTCCCGGAGCGGTTCTTGGGCGCACGAGCGCCACCCCGGGGCGTGGAGCCGACAGAGCGGCACTTGTCTGCGGGTCCTGTTTCCTCCCTCTCTCCACGCCAATTCATTGATCCGCTTGCTGCCACCGGCGCGGCGGGGAAGCCTGGGCCGGCCTGTTGGCGCTGCGGGGACCCGGGCCACTTCATAGATCGCTGTCCAGTGATGGAGGTGGGGACGTCCCCGACGCGCCACAGGCTGCCCTCGATCGAGACGGGCTGTACCAGATACCAGTGAGTATCCAGGGGGGTACCTATCCAGCTTTGGTGGATTCAGGATGTAACCAAACCTCCATCCATCAAAGCCTGATACAGCCGTTGGCATTGAATAGGAGCCGCATGGTTAAGGTACGGTGTGTGCACGGGGATGTGGTGAATTATCCGCTGATGACTGCCGTCGTTCAATTTCGGGGACAAAAACATAGAGTGGAGGTGGCGGTTAGCCCGCACCTTCGACATCCGCTGATTTTGGGAACTAATTGGCCGGCTTTTAGAGAATTATTAGGGGTTTTATGTGCGAATGTTTCTTGGGGGGAAACAAGGCGGGGAGAGAGAGCGGTTGTGCAGGTGGGAGAGACTGAACCAGGACCCCCGGGGGTTGTTTCAGAGAGACCGAGCGTTGTGGAGAGGCTAAACCTCACCGAACGTGATGACTTCCCTCTGGAACAATCCCAGGATGAGACCCTAAGAAATGCGTTTGCTCAGGTCCGAGCGATTGACGGTCAGTTCATCCACCCGGACCAACCGGTCTCTTATCCTTATTTTGCCATAATAAAAGACAGGTTGTATCGAGTGGTCCAAGACACTCAGACAAAACAGGATACAACTCAGTTGTTAGTTCCGAAGAGCCGTCGGGAAATGCTTTTCCAGGCGGCTCACTCTAATCCGATGGCAGGGCATTTAGGGCAAGCGGCGACACTGAATAGTTTAATGGTCCGGTTCTTTTGGCCTGGCATTCACGAGAATGTGCGCAGGTGGTGCGTGTCGTGTCGTGAATGTCAGCTGGTAAATCCGCCGGCCGTACCAAAAGCGCCATTGCGCCCCCTTCCATTGATGCAGGTCCCCTTCGAGAGAATTGGGATGGACCTCATCGGACCATTAGAACGATCTGCACGAGGGCATCGTTTTGCATTAGTCCTGGTGGATTATGCAACACGATATCCCGAAGCAATTGCCCTCCGCAGCATTTCGGCTAAAAGTGTTGCGGATGCGTTGTTTCGCTTAATCTCCCGAGTGGGGATCCCGAAAGAGATCCTCACTGATCAGGGCACGGCGTTTATGTCATGTACACTACGCGAACTTTATGAATTATTGGGCATTAAATCGATTCGCACCAGCGTCTATCACCCACAAACGGACGGCTTGGTGGAACGATTTAATCGCACGTTGAAGACAATGATTCGAAAGTTCGTACAGGAAGACGCCAAAAATTGGGATAGATGGTTGGATCCCCTGTTGTTTGCCGTGCACGAGGTCCCGCAAGCCTCCACAGGGTTTTCCCCGTTCGAGCTCCTCTATGGACGTCAGCCCCGCGGGGTGTTAGACGTTCTCAGAGAAGCTTGGGAGGACGGACCTTCGCCAGCGAAAAACGAAATTCAGTATGTCATGGACCTGAGAACAAAACTCCACACATTGGGGCGGCTATCTATGGAGAATTTGTTACAGGCTCAGGACAAACAAAGACGGCTTTATGACAGGGGAACTAAACTCTGCGAATTTGCACCGGGAGATAAAGTGCTTATATTACTCCCAACTTCCAGCTCAAAATTACTCGCCAAGTGGCAAGGGCCGTTTGTGGTCACACGGTGAGTGGGGGATCTCGATTATGAGGTCATTCAGTCGGATAGGAGCGGAGCGCATCAAATATACCACCTTAACCTCCTAAAAAAATGGAGCGAGGTGGAGTCAGTGATGCTAGCAACGGCGGTGAGTGGAGAGGATGATCTCGGGCCAGAGGCGAGCACAAAAAGCACATCTATCGCTCTGGCCCCGGGGGGAGATCATCTCTCGCCCTTGCAGCTCACTGACATAGCCCAGTTGCAGAAAAGTTTTTCTGATGTGTTCTCGCCCCTACCCGGCCAAAACCGACCTCATTCAGCACCACATTGAGACGGAGCCGGGCGTGACAGTTCGCAGCCGGCCCTATCGTTTGCCAGAACACAAAAAAAAGGTGGTTCAGGACGAATTAGAGGCAATGCTAGACATGGGAGTTATAGAAGAATCATACAGTGACTGGGCCAGCCCGATAGTTTTGGTACCTAAAACGGGCGGCTCGGTCCGGTTCTGTGTGGACTATCGCAAGGTGAACGCTGTGTCGAAGTTCGACACATATCCAATGCCAAGGGTTGACGAGTTGCTCAATCGGCTAGGCTCCGCTCGATTTTATTCGACACTGGATTTGACGAAGGGATATTGGCAGATCCCCTTAACGCCTCTATCTAAAGAAAAAACAGCCTTCACGATGCCGTTTGGGTTACACCAATTTGTTACGCTTCCGTTCGGGTTATTCGGGGCTCCGGCCACGTTTCAGCGCCTCATGGATAAAATTCTCCGGCCGCACACTGCATATGCCGCTGCCTACTTGGATGATATTATCATCTATAGTAACGATTGGTAGCGGCATATGGAGCACGTGCGCGCGGTCCTGAGGTCGCTGAGGGTGGCCAGGCTGACGGCCAACCCGAAGAAGTGTGCGATTGGGCGCGTGGAGGTGAGGTATCTGGGTTTCCACTTGGGTCATGGGCAGGTGCGTCCACAAATTGACAAGACCGCTGCAGTTGCGACCTGCCCGAGACCCAAGACCAAAAAGGAGGTGAGGCAGTTCTTGGGGCTGGCAGGATACTATAGGAGATTCATTCCTAATTATTCTGACCTCACCAGCCCGCTGACTGACCTCATTAAAAAGGAAGCGCCAGACCCGGTCCAGTGGTCAGAGCTGTGCCAGCAGGCTTTTACCCAGGTGAAGGCTGCTCTATGTGGCGGGCCGCTCTCACAGTCACCTGATTTTTCTCTCCCTTTTGTGTTACAGACGGACGCGTCGGACAGGGGGCTGGGGGCAGTCCTAACCCAGGAGAGGGAGGGTGAGGAGCGGCCGGTGTTGTACATCAGTCGCAAGCTCTCAAAGAGAGAGACGATGTACAGCACCATAGAAAAGGAGTGTTTGGCAATCCGATGGGCCGTGCTCACCCTCCGGTATTATCTCCTGGGGAGGGAGTTCACCCTCTGTTCGGACCACGCCCCTTTGCAGTGGCTCCACCGCATGAAGGATACCAACGCGCGGATCACCCGTTGGTATCTAGCTTTACAGCCGTTTAAGTTCAAGCTGGTCCACAGGCCGGGGGCGCAGATGGTTGTGGCTGACTTCCTTTCCAGAAATGGGGGGGGGGAGGCTGCAGGCCGGATGGCTCCCCGGCCTGAGTCGGGCGGTGGGGGTATGTGGCGAGGGGGGTGTGGTTTAGCAAAGTCTGTGACGGGAGAGAGAGTCAGAGGACGAGCGGCACGTAAGTGGATGAAGCACAAATGATGAACACCTGTCTCTTGTTGCAGTAATTGGCGTGGAGAGAGTACATAGAGCAGGAGGAAACGAGAGAGAAGGAGAGAGAGCTGGAGACGGAGAGACAGACTGGAACTCGGCTGGGGGAGGAAGCAGAGAGGAACTGCTGGAGAGAAACCGACGATTGAGAATTTATGATACTATATGAGGAACTTCTTTATGTTTGTGCGAAGTGCACGCTATTGTAACCTGAGTAAAACTGAGTTAATAAAACCCCCACGAGTTCCAGTAAGCCGACCCCTTTGTCTTCTTCCTTACCATCCCACGAACATCACAGTATGTTTTGTAAATTCCGTTACAAGTCATTTACAAGTGATTAGTAAATGATTAACTAATAATTTAAGAAACATGACAGTAGAATATCCTACACACAGTGTCAGAAAAGTTGACTTATGGCTTTATTTATGACCATAACTATGTCCACGTGTCACTCAAACTGACAGTTCAGTGGCTGTCAATGGATGTATTTATGAGGGGCGTCACCCTGATTGGTATAGGGTCAGATATAGGGTCAGTTGGATTTATATGGAAACTGTTTGTGATTGTGTTTCCTTTGATTGTTGGGGGGTGAAAGTCACACAAGCAAGTTTTTAACTTTATGTTGACGTCTCAGCAGGATCAGCAGTGTTTGATAGGCTATATGTTAATTGTGTCAAGACATACAGGAATACCATTACCCCTATGCAGCACTGGCTATATCCATTAAAATAACTTGTATGGGCATGATCTATTTAGATCAACTGTGTGTGTGTGTGTGTGTATTGCCACCACATTAGTACCTGAACTATAGGTTAATGTTAGTGTTTAAGACAAAGAAACAGAAATAATCATCAAGCCAAAGAGTCCTCATTAGCGACATACCCATCCTATTTTCTTCTCAACAATGTTGAAAACATTGTAGAACATCTGAATCTGTGTTTCCAGACACAATGATAGGATCTATGTTAAAAATAAAAAAATAATTAAAAACATTTATTTAACTCAAAATGAAGGTGTTTGCGAGTCGATCTGGTGGGGGAAGAGAGCATCCTTAATGTGTGAATGGATTTACGACAGTTGCTTTGTCTAGATGTTTAACGAAGTTTAAAGACATTTTATCAAAACCTTTCTGTTGATTCTGGGATCTTATTTGGATTTAGTGCACATAGTTTTGTCTTCATTTTTGTTATTTAAGAATTTTTGTTTTTAAAGAAATGTTTTAGCTTTTAATCCAACCATACACTGTGTGTGTGTGTGTGTGTGGGCATGTTTTTGTGAAATATCAGGACACAAATGTGTATAATGACATGGGTATGACACAGGTATTACAAAAAGAGGGTGAAATATGAGGACGTTCCCCATGTCCTCACTTTTCAAAATGCTAATAAATCACACAGAACAAGTTTTTTTTTCACAGAAAGTGAACTGCACAGTCTCCTGTGAGGGCTAGGTTTAGGGGCAGGGGCAGTGTAAGGGGATAGAAAATACGGTTTGTACGGTATAAAAACCATTACGCCTATGGAATGTCCTCACATTTCACAAAAACAAACGTGTGTGTGTGTGTGTGTGTGTGTGTGTGTGTGTGTGTGTGTGTGTGTGTGTGTGTGTGTGTGTGTGTGTGTGTGTGTGTGTGTGTGTTAGTAGTAGTGGTAGTAGTAGTAGTATTAGTGCTAAAAATCTTTGTGTGCATTTTTATATTTTAAATTTTTTCAGGGGTTATGTCACACCGCTGTTATTCAAAGTTCCACACTCTTTTAAAGGCTATGGATAACTTTCAAAATAATCCTTATACAGGAATCATGTGTCCAAAACACCTTTTATTTTTAAATTCAAAAGACCAAGAATGACCTTACTAAGAAAAGACAACATACATTAAAAAGTATCATTGATAATGAATACAAAACAAAAAAAATACATTTGTGAGCAATTGTGAAAGTTTGTAAATTTGGTTTTGTAAGTTATGTTTTTGTATCTTACATCGGAAAGTGTGTGTGATGAACACAGACCTTTATGTGCAATTTGTAAGTTTGTTACAAGTTTGTAAATGTGTTTTTACATTTTACTTGTGTTCTTCTATTACTCTATTACTAGATTTAGTCATCTTGTTCAGATAGCAGATGACATTTTCATGTTTCTTCTTCTGTTGGGCTGTTTTGTTTTAGGTGAAGACGCCTCTTTGGATGTTGTCAACAAAACATGATCAAATCAGAGTAAGATCATAATTCTCACATTGGAAAGTGTGTGTGTGTGAACACAGAACTTTAATTTACGAAAAGTTTTTTGGTCTTTTTGACAAACATTTCAAATGATTTCCCTAAGGTGTTTATCATTTGCAGAATCATTTCTTTCAACACCCCGCTTGACATTAAATATTATAGTATGTTTTCAGCTATTATCACCATCAAAAAAAGCTACTACATGTGCTAAAATATTTGAACATGTTTTGCTCTTCTATCAGAACTATGCCACACTGTTGTAATGCAAACACATTAAGAACTATAAAGTTGTAAAGGCTGGATAAATTAATAACATCATCTTTATACAAGTATTCATTTTACACAAAAGTAAATTCAAGAAGTCAATTTATTAGGAATGTGTGTAAGGCATATAGGAAAAGAGTCATTTAGCTATAAAGAATACAGAAAAACTTTATTCTGATCTTTTGTGAAAGTTTATGATGATTTTGTAAATTAAAATTTTCACTAGTCGATGACACTGTTTACATTTTTTGTTTCTTTGTTTTTGTACAGTTTGTAAAGACTACTCTCATGAAAACATGAACAAAGCATAGCGAGAATAGGTGACAGTCCTTCTACATGACACTGTTTAAGACTAAACTAATTATTTTTATTTGAAGTCATCTTTTCTGGGTAGTCTGAAACATCGACATGAAAATGAGTCTTGCTGTTTTCTACCTGTACAACTATTACACTTTAAACTATTGCACTAACATCTGTGAATTTCACGGCACAGTCACAGATACTGTTATTTTGTGTATGTCTCTAAAAAAACGTTAAGTAAATGTAAAACAGTTAAGTAGTAATTTAAGTGAAAGGTGAGATGATTCTTGTTTTTTTTTTTTTTTGTTCACACCAATACTTTGACAGCAGTGATTTCGGTGTCTGTCTTATAGATCTGATGCAGAAAACAGACGTTGTATCTCAATATTTTGTTATACCAAAATGTTTTAACATACTGTAAATATGTTGTAATAAATAGTTAGTTCAATAGTTCTGTTGCATTTGCTAGCTGAGATCATTTACAGTTATATGTGAAACAAAATAAGTCACATCAGAGTTAGATTCTAATTTATATTGAACATTTGTTATTGTACCGCACGTTTAACAGTGTTAGGGCCCTATTTTAACGATCTGAAACGCAAGTGTCAAAGCGCGAAGCGCAAGTAACTTTGTGGGCGGGTCTCGGCGCTGTTGCTATTTTCCCGGCGGGATAAATGGCTCTTGCGCCCGGCGCAAATCTAAAATGGGTTGGTCTGAAGTAGCTTCATTATTCATAGGTGTGGTTTGGGCGTAACGTGAATAAACCAATCAGAGCGTCATCCAACATTCCCTGTAAAAGCAGGTGCGCAAGTTCCATTATGGATTGCTATTATTATGGCGTATTTACCAGGCGCACGCCAGGAGCGGTTCACAGCCGAGGAGACTGATGTTCTTGTAAGAGCAGTGAAAGACAGAGAAGTTGTGTTGTATGGGGATGGGAGAAACCCACCCAAAATAGCGTCGGTTAAACAGGCGTGGGAGGAAATAGCCACAATTGTTTCATCAGCTGGCATCCCCACGACGTCGCACCAGTGCCGCAAGCGCTACAATGACATCAGAAGACGGGGAAAGTCCAAGCTTGCCAGCATCAATCGGGCACGCCGTGAAACGGGAGGTAGATCTGCCTCTACTCAGGACCTGACGCCAGCAGAGGACATCGCTGCGTCCACCCTTACCGATTTTTTTTCCTGGTTCTTGACGGACAAACCAATTTGTTAGATGTCCTTATATACGTCTTGCCAGAAGTTGCCACTATTGGGCAAACAGGTCTCCTTAATTATTAGACTACAATTAGCCTGAATAATTTGTAAGCTAGATTTATGCCTATTTTTTCACATCTTCGTGGCACACCACAATGATTTCCGTCATCTCATGTGTTAATATTTTTTAGTGTAACAATTTATGATTTGCAAAAATAACTGTTGCATCTGTGTAGATTACATGAGCAAAGTGTATGCGCGTTGTGCACGCTATACATTATGGTCAAGCATGCGCCCTTAAAATAGCATAATGAACAATGGCAGTGGACAACGTGCCACTGACTTTAGACTAGTTTTTTTCTGGTCAGTGGCGCAATTGTTTAATGGAACAGCAAAATAGCACCAGGGATTGTTTGCGCCGGAACACGCCTCCTTTTTTGCGCTGAACTGCCCAGGTAGCGCAAGTTCATTCACTAGTTTAGCGACGTGCTTCTGTGGAGAGAAAAGCGCGCTTTGCGCGGGTGCAAAATAGGAATGACACATGCGTCGGTGTACAAAGTCAATTGCGCTGGGTGCAAGATAGGGCCCTTAGTGTTCTTGGCCCTCATCAAGGTTCACATAAGTCACAAGGTCTTTCTTAGTGGTCATCTGACTCTGAAACAGACAAAATATTAGCATGTAACCGTATGGAGACATTTTTTGTTGTTTTTATGCGTTCTTTTATTTTGTTTGCATTTCTCCTGAAACACACTGTTTTGAAATTGTGTACCACTTTTTAACATCACCATTCTCTCTGTGTGATTGCAATGTGTTGTGTGTGTGTGTGTCTGTTTTCCTTACACTTTGCAAAACAACAACAGTGTTTCGTAGAATCTGCTGTAATGTTAGGGAACGTCTCGGTTACGGATGTAACCCTCGTTCCCTGAGGAGGGAACGGAGACGTAACGTTAGTGACTAACGAATGGGGGTTTCACTTAGAAGCCTATCATCTTCGAGCTTAGAGAAAACGCCCAATGGCGTGCCAATGCCATGGGGCATACGGAATTTGCATACGTAACTCCGCCTCACCGCGTGAGTATATAAGGAAGTACATATAGCGGGTTCGTGGGAAAAATCCCATGCGTTTAATTGTCCAATTGGCGCAATAACACCCGGTGGGACCGTAGGGTGGATTCGGATCTCTTATGCTAGTTATTTAATTCGCCATCGGACCTTTTGTACTAACCCCCCCTCCCGCTGACCGCAGCTCGATTCCCCCGGGATAACGGCCGTTTGGACGCATATAGGGGGCGACCAAGGGCTAATGGGTGCCCCCCCCCCAGTCCACAAAACACTTAAATGCCCGTTTCCCATCGTTACACTGGTCAAAGGGGGTAGGGGGCAGAGTCGGTCCCAAAAACCTGCCATTTGCCCGATTCAACATTAGGGAATGGTCCTCTCATTGACCGCTGCCCGTCAGCCCGCTATTAGTCCGTTCGGCTATCGGTCTTGTGGAGGGGTCAGTGTGGGTGTGGCCAGCGTCCCACCAACATAATATTTGCCCGATTACCTACTATTTTGGCATTTCCCTGTATTTCCATTGGTCTAACCCTCAGGTGGGCGGGGTGGCCACGCCCCCCATCCCACGGAACCATTATTTGTCCAATTACCCACTAAATTTTCAATTCGCCCCCGTTCGGAAGCGGAACGCCGGGGCACCTCGAGATTTGAGATCCCGAGGCCCAGGGGGCCACCGACCAGGCCCCCCGAAGCGTCTGGCTCTGCGACGCCGCAAATTTTTTCCCTAGACCCTAGGGCCGCGCCCTTTAGGTGTGTCGCTCGGAGGGCCCCCGTGAGCCACCGTGCAAAATTTGGAGCCCGCGGGACCTTCGTAGCAGGTTCCACTTTGGTTATTATTTGAATGGGTTTGCCGTAGCGGGTTCGCGCACGCCTCTTGGAAAGGGCCGATCGGCGAGGGGGTGCAGTTTTTCTTCTCGCCCCGACCCCTCGGGTGAGACGGAAAAGTTTGTTGGCCCTTCGGTCCCTTTCAGGGTTCGAAGGGTCAAAAAAGGGGCCACGGTCCCACCAGGCCGGTGCGACGTAAATCAGGTGTAGGACGGTCCCCGTACTGGCACGGAAGGGCGTGGCATCTCGAGATTTGACGTCAAGACTCTCTAGGGGCCCCCCTCGCACGGCCCCGAAGCGTGAAACGCCAGGACCTTCCGGACCGTCAACCTTAACCCTAACCCTATCCCTCGAAACCGGTACTCGCGTAATTGTGAAGTGGAACGGCCCCCGTTCAGAGACGGAAGGTCGCGGCATCTCGAGATTTGACGTCAAGACTCCCTTGGGGCCCCCGACTCACGGCCCCGAAGCGTGAAACGCCAGGTCCTTCTGGGAAAAAGTTGGTCTAAAAAAATCAAAAACCACTTCGAATCCTCTGTGGGTGCAAGAGCGACAGAGGATCGTGTGAGAAATTGGAGTCAAAGGCTCAACATTTGTCCTCTAGGCCCCACAGCCAGGCGGCGTCAGTATGTCGCTCGGGGGGCCCCCAGGAGCCACTGTGCGAAATTTGGGGCCCGCGGGACCTTTGTAGCAGGATCCACCTCGGCTATTATTTGAATGGGTTTGCCGTAGCGGACTCGTGGACGGCGCTTGGAAAGGGCGCTTTTTTCTTCTCGCCGCGGCCCCCCGGGTCAGACGGAAAAGTTTGGTGGGCCTTCTGCCTCTTTCAGGGGTCAAGAGGTCAAAAAAGGGAACGAGCACATGTTTTTGAAGTTTTCTGTTAATATTTTTGCTGATTTTTTAAAAGGCACTTCCCAAAACCTGAGGAATTCGGCTCTTTGACACGTAGTACCCGAGCGCCCCACGTACTAGCATTCGACGGCACTAGCGATTCGGGGCCTTTTGGTACAAATGGGAGCGGAAAACACAAAGACGTCCCACTTCCATATTATGTGGTGGCCGCCTAATAACTGGCCACACGGACACTGCCATTTCTATGCAAATTAAGCACTCAAATGACTTGAAAGTTACATGAACGTGTTCGGTTGAGTGTGCCCAGTACAGAAGAGGTGTTTTTATCCATGAAAATGTATATTAAATGTTAAATATCATCCATAAACACTGTGTCTGTGGACCACTTATTTGGTGGCCATTACAAAATTGGGAAGTGGGATGTCTTTGCGTTTCCAGCTCCCGTTCGGCTCTGGAAGGTACTAGGGCCACCAAACTTGCGCTCCTGTCTACGTCTCGATGCCGTCTACCAGAATCCAGAGTTTGGAGAAGATCGGAGAAACTCGAAAATTTCCCCCCAAAAAAACCCAAAGGGGCCCCTTATAGGTTTTTTGGGTCGGAAAATAAAGTTTCTCCGATCTTCTCCAAACTCTGGATTCCGATAGGGGGCGCTGAGACTTAGACATGTGCGCAACTATGGTGGCCCTAGAGCCTTCCAGAGCTCAACAGGAGCCCAAAACACAAACACGTCCCGCTTCCATATTATGTAGTGGTCGCCAAATAACTGGTCCACGGACACTACCATTTTTTATGCAAATTAAGCACTCAAATGACTTGAAAGTTACATGAACCTGTTCGGTTGAGTGTGCCAAGTACAGCAGAGGTGTTTTTATCCATGAAAATTGATATTAAATGTGATATGGCATCTATAAACACTGTGTCCGTGGAACACTTATTTGGCGGCCACTACATAATCGGGAAGTGGGACGTCTTTGCGTTTCGTTCAAATTTCCCCATCCAAGTGGAACCGCGTTTCATTCAAATTCCCCCACCCACGTGTAACCGTGTTTCGTTCAAATTCCCCCACCCACGTGTAACCGCGTTTCGTTCAAATTCCCCCACCCACGTGTAACCGCGTTTCGTTCAAATTTCCCCACCCACGTGTAACCGCGTTTCGTTCAAATTCCCCTATCCATCTTTATCCGATGTGCCGCCCGCCGATTGGTCGGCCTTTTCCCCAATCCGATTTCGCACTCGTTTGACACGGAGTTGGAATCCTTAGGCTATAAAAGGCCCCTGCAAGCTCCTCACCTCCTGTCGCTCCCCCAGGATGGAAGTGGTGGCAGCAGCAGCAGAAGAGGAGGAGGACGACGACGAGACCCTGGCCCAGCCGTTGGAAGTACCCTGCCAGGACCCTGATCCAGTGGCTACTGCTACTGCTACTGCTACTGCTGCTGCTGCTGCTGCTGTGGCGACCACATCGACCCCCTCTGTAATGTAATGGTGGGGCTGAACCAGGAGATCCGAAATATGATCCGGCGGAGAGTGGTCATGCACGAGGTCAAAGTAAAGCATGCCAAGGAGGGCCGCCTTATCCCCAAGTCCACTCTCCACCAGTGCCTGGCCAAGGCAAAGGTTGCCATCCCTGAGATCCTGGGTAAGTTTTTGACTCTGACCTCCAATACACAAACACACACACACACACACACACACACGCTTGACACTTCTCCCTCTTTTCACGCAGCCCGCCTCCGCCAGTCGCCGGAAAGGACCGTCCAGTGGTCGTTGTATGGACACCTCACCGCATACTTTGCCTGCATTTACGGGCATCGCGGTGGGGTGTTCCAAAACATGACGATCCGGGAGGTCGAGGCGGCCAGGGACACATACAGGGATGGCTGGTATGTGATAAACGTGAGTGGTTTTCTCTCTCTCTCTCTCTCTCTCTCTCTCTCTCTCTCTCTCTCTCTCTGCTACGTTCCTCTCTCTCTCTCTCTCTCTCTCTCCCTCTCTCTCTCTCTTACGCTTTGTCTCTGTTTCCGCAGATCCTTGCACATAAGACAAATCAAGCGTTCGGGGCGGCCCAGCTGGCTTTAACAGAGGAGGAATACGGGTGGATGACGGGGTTCCTGGAGCTGAGGCCCTATATGGTGGGGGGGTCCGACCCCACTTTTTTTTTCTTAACATCCAAGCCCAGCTCATGCAAAAATTTGAATCAGTACTTTCAGGAAGCATGGGCTGGGATCACTGCATGAAAAGTGTGATTTTCGTCAGTATGTGGCACTGTAGATTGCCGTGGAACTTCAGGTTTACGACTGTGCATGGCAATTTGCAGGCAACACCGAAAACTGCCGTAAATTGTCGGAAATTGACGTGGGCCTTGCTTGGCAGTTGTCCCCCCATGACCCCCCCCTCCCCTTAATTCTAGGGGGGGCTTTATCATGTAAATGAACATGCTGTGAGCTACACAAATGCAAATCAGAGTAGCAGCAGGGGGAGTTTTATCATTTATAAGTTAAAATTTATACAATTATACAAAATCAATAAAATTTTTACATTTATAAGTTAAAATGTTAACTTAAATTTAAGTTAAATGTACTCGATTTAGTTCACATTACTAAATTTTTAGGGCAACCAGTTTGCTCCAATTTTTTAAGTAGATTCAACTTGTCCGGGCTCACAGTGTAGATTAATTACTCTGTATGTCATTAGCAATAACCAATGTTATGTAAAAAAACAAAAATACAGGACAGCAGTTCATGTCTTCAACCTTTAGAGAGGTTATGTGATGCAACAAGACAATGAACCAAAGCACACAAATAAATCAAGAAAGCATACAGTTTACATACCAAAATTAATTTTTCCACCCTGCACTGTGAATGATTTTTTAAATGGCTATTAATCATAAATGTGAAAAGTACAAGTTTGTGTGTTTATAGTTAAGTCAGATTGTGTTTTTCTGTAATTGTCATTTAAATTGACACACCACATTTTATGAATTATCATTGCAGATTTTCAAGAGGTGGTTTCCTGGTTTAAATTATGCCAAGAGTAGGCCTAATCTAGTAAATCGCGAGTTAAAAAATTGTTACCTGGAACAAAGATTAAGCACAGATTACTAACACCTGGACTATGAGTCCTGAACTAAAATAAACTGGATTCATTTACAGTTTTATCTAATTGCTTACACACAATTTCTGAAAATACGGCTCCATTTCTTGTAACTCTACACACAAAACACACAACATGCAAAACATCAGACATCGCTTGCAAAAGCAACACTTTGTGCAAAACTATTTTAACTCTTCCAAAAATGTTGTTTTTGCATATATCTAACTACACACAAATATGCACAACTGAGGAATTTACAGTTGAACTGAAATCAGTTGAACTGAATCAACACTGAAGTCACTTGAGCTGAATATTGACACTATATTGGCTTGTTAGAGCCGGTTTACAGCAGAATTTGTTTTGAACTTGTTACTGAAGCTGCTATGAAACAATATATTTTGTTGTATGCATATTCTTTATTTCTCAAACCTTAGTTTTGATTTCTAAGTGATCAATTTATGTATAAGTGTTTTCACACATGATCATTGGCTGTATGGGTCCTCAGTAAATTAATGTGGCATTTAAATGGCAAAAGTTATTCTTGTCTCTATAACTTATGGCTTCCTAAAGACATGTTTATGGGTAAATAAAATATTATAATATAAATAAAATGTATATCAAAACAAGTCATTTTATTATAGCACTCATCAGATGTTCCTGGAAACAAAACAGAGACAGAACAGTATAAACAAACTATACAACAAACTAAACACCAAATTACAAAAACATTATTATGTGAAAGTGAATAAAGTTGTTTGTGTGTGTGTGTGTGTTTTCAGTTATAAATGTGCTGTGTAAATTAGCCTATATATACTTTTAGAAATTATATCCTAACTTTAAAAAACAAACAAAAACCCATATAGATAAATTATAATAATTGTATAATATTAAGCATTTACTTAATATACATTGTAACATTAGGCTACTTTACTCTAGCACAGTAGTCAGTTAAGCAATTAATTAATATCTTATATTAATATGTATGTAGCCTAGGCTACATCTAAAGGTAAGTCTGCTTTAAAAAAATATATATTACACTTCGACATGTACAGAATGTGCGCGTTAAGAAACACGTTCAAATGTGTCTTCTTAACATGTTAAAACTGTGCGTCGACTGTGCGTGTATACCTGTTACACGACCAGAATGTGCGTGTCTACACATACAAAAGAAACACGTAAAAAATTGTTACGTTGACGCGGAAAACAGTGCGTGTTGACACCATAGACCGTAAAAAACAGTCATAAGTCACGCGTTTCGTATAAAGAGATTTGGCCCCGAGCGCGTTCCATAGTAGAGCCCTAGTCCAATGACGTGCGAGGTCGAGGTCATGGCCATGACGCGTAGAAGACGAGCTTTAAACTTTTTTTTTTTTACATTTCCTATGTTTTTTGCTGCTTTCCTTTTTCGCGATCAACTATGACAGGACGCCGTCTTCAACTCTGCATGGACGCGACCAACTTTTTCGACTCATTTTCAGGAGGCTGTCTTCGTCTTCACAACTCTGAGGCAAACTGCAGGCGCTATGAACAAGGGCATGGGTAATGTAACGTTACGATTTAAAGAATATGCTTTTATTCAGCTGTATAAGGAAATGGATGCGTTAATAGATCCGAGCTTAAAACTGCACATTTTGTTTACACAGACTATCCTCGCCTCATAACGAAGCCGTGAGCTCTTATCTGCTTGGAGCGATTTCCGCGAATCCAGATTTAACCGCTGATCACGACGAAATTGTGTGTAAGTAACTTCTAATGTGTTTCTCATTCCTTGTTTAATTTTACCGTGACTGTTTTTATTAATACCAGTCTCATGTAATTGTTTTCCAGCTGCCTGTAAGACGTATTATGAATCGACACGCCGGAGCTTCAGATACAAACAACCTGAACTTACATAGCAGGCGGAAACTGCAAAGTTTAGCTCGGAGTCGATCAAGAAGAAAAAGGGTAAGATTTATTATATTAGATCCGTTTTTTGTCAATGTGAGTATTTTTCAGGTTGCTTATTGTCTTTATGGATTGTATTACAGTTTCTGGAAGCGAGAGTGTGCTGGATGAGGTGGACATTTGGAAGTCCGCGACCATTGAACTCATGTTTGACGAGGAAGACGGCTTTGTTGACGGGGTGTCTGGATGGATTGTGCGGCCACCGCCCTCTCGCAGCCTGGAGCACGCCGAACTTTACATTACATTACGAGACATTACTGCTGCACTGTACATAGTTGTGTGTTTAGCAATAAAGCTCTTTCTTTGAATAAACAGCTGTGTTTTATAAATGAAGCCCTTTCTTTGAATGAACAGCTGTATGCTTATAAATGAAGCTCTTTCTTTGAATAAACGGCACGGTCCGTATAATTTTCCCATATATTCCTTGATGGTATGAATACTTCATAGCACAATAACATTAATATAAAACAAATTATTACAACATAAATTATATATTTATTATTATTATTGGGGTTTACATTTATAATGAGCCAGGGGGACCAATAATGATTGGTTTGCAGTGATCTGCCAACCAATCACGAGGGATTTTTCTTTTTTAAAAGTTGTGGCTTCAGCCAATAGTGAGTGAGTAAATTCAAGTCTGGCCGTTGACTCTCTGGTTTCGCTGCTATTCATATGCTAATTAGAGGCGTTGCACCTCCGCGCGGTCTCTCAGCGGGGGGCTCTCCACCTACGTCATGGTTCATTTACGACAATTTGTGTCACAGACGAACGCGACGTTCGCTGCCTCTAAATTGTCGAAAACTGCCGAAAATTAGGGAGATTTCCGGGAGTAAACAGGCGTTTACAGGGTCGAAAATCCCACTTTTCATGCAGTGCGCTATGCTGTATTTGTTCATGTTTTCATGAGAGTAGTCTTTACAAACTGCACAAAAACAAAGAAAAAAAATGCAAACAGCGTCATCGACCAGTGAAAAATTTAATTTACAAAATCATCATAAACTTTCACAAAAGATCAGAAGAAAGGATTTCTGTATTCTTTATAGCTAAATGACTCTTTTCCAAAATGCCTTACACTCATTCCTAATAAACTGACCTCTTGAATTTACTTTTGTGTAAAATGAATACTTGTATAAAGATGATGTTATTAATGCATCCAGCCTTTACAACTTTATAGTTCTTAATGTGTTTGCATTACAACAGTGTGGCATAGTTCTGATAGAAGAGCAAAACATGTTCAAATATTTTAGCACATGTAGTAGCTTTTTTGATGGTGATAATAGCTGAAAACATACTATAATATTTAATGTCAAGCGGGGTGTTGAAATAAATGATTCTGCAAATGTTAAACACCTTAGGGAAATCATTTGAAATGTTGGTTTGTCAAAAGAGAATGTTTAGACAAAAAAACTTTTCGTAAATTAAAGTTCTGTGTTCACACACACACACACACACACACACACACACACACACACACACACACACACACACACACACACACACACACACACACACACACACACACACACACACACACACTTTCCAATGTGAGAATTATGATCTTACTCTGATTTGATCATGTTTTGTTGACAACATCCAAAGAGGCGTCTTCACCTAAGACGAAACAGCCCAACAGAAGAAGAAACATGAAAATGTCATTTGCTATCTGAACAAGATGACTAAATCTAGTAATAGAGTAATAGAAGAACACAAGTAAAATGTAAAAACACATTTACAAACTTGTAACAAACTTACAAATTGCACATAAAGGTCTGTGTTCATCACACACACTTTCCAATGTAAGATACAAAAACGTCTCGGTTACGTATGGTAACCCTCGTTCCCTGAAGGAGGGAACGGAGATGTACGAAGTGGGATCACTTCTGGGAGCCCCTATCAGCTTCGAGCTATCTAGAACCGGCCAATGAACAATTGGCGTGCGAGATTTGCATCTCGCGCTCCGCCCCGCGCCGCGGGTATAAACAGGAAGCGAGAGCGAATGCACGCTGTTTTTCACTGAGGAGCCAAATGTAGTGGCTCAACCTGCAGTGATGGTACAGCAACTGTGGCGACGGGACGTACGTCTCTGTTCCCTCCTTCAGGGAACGAGGGTTACCATACGTAACCGAGACGTTCCCATTCAGTCGGTCACGTTCGACGTACGTCGGACGTACCGACGAATTGGGATCCCCTATGGAAAACGCCATAGTTACTACCACTTCCAGCGCCCAGCGATGAGCCCCACAGACCCCGATCTGATGCGGGCGGGAAAGTTCACGCAGGGAGAGTCAAAGCTGCTGTTCCGGAAGACCCACTCAGCTGACTGTATTGGATAACGCTGGGAAAGCGTGCCTGTGAAGGCAGCTGCGGAAGCCACATCATGCCCAGAGGGAGTTACCATGTGGAGAATACACATATGGGCTGGCCGTGGGCAGCACAACATACGGAAGTCCCAGGGGTGGCCCCGGCCAATTAGGAGGGAGACAACACGTACCTGGGACGGCAGAGGGAACTCTGCTGAGGGAAAGACACAGGCTCGCCGTAGGGAGCCGTACCGTGGAAGAATACACATATGGGACCGCCGTGGGGGTCACTACATATGGAACCCAGCCTAACACAAGTTCCACCAATGCATACGAGTGTTAGACCTGGCGTCGAACGCTCCGCCACGTCCGACTGCCGCGGGTTGCGGAGGACTCAACAGGTTTCGCCGTTCTGGGGAACTCGACTGGAGCAAAATAAGCGCACGCATCCGTCTACCATAGGGGAGGGAATGGCGCAGCAAGCTGACACTACAACGGGCACTTCGGTGTTACTGACTATGGGAAGTGAGCACACACGGAGGCTATAGAATCTAGCGAACGTGTTAAGTGTCACCCAGCCCGCAGCTCTACAAATATCTGTCAGCGAGGCGCCACGAGCCAGCGCCCAGGAAGAGGCAACACCCCTAGTGGAGTGGGCTCTTAACCCGAGCGGGCAGGGCACGTCTTGGGACTGATAAGCCAAGACGATGGCATCCACTATCCAGTGGGCCATCCTCTGCTTGGAGACAGCCTTTCCCTTCTGCTGTCCTCCGTAACAGACGAAGAGCTGCTCTGAGGTCCTGAAGCTTTGCGTTCTGTCCACGTAAGTCCGGAGAGCACGGACGGGACAGAGAAAGCTAGGGCTGGGTCTGCCTCCTCCGAAGGCAGCGCTTGCAGGCTCACCACTTGGTCCCAGAAGGGAGTAGTGGGAACCTTGGGCACATATCCAGGCCGGGGTCTCATGATCACATGAGAGTTACCGGGCCCGAATTCCAGGCACGATTCGTCGACCGAAAATGCCTGCAGGTCCCCTACCCTCTTGATGGAGGCCAACACGGTCAGGAGTATTGTCTTTAACGACAGAACTTTCAACTCAGCTGACTGCAGAGGCTCAAAAGGTTCTCTCTGTAGTGCAGTTAGCACCAGAGTTAAGTCCCAAGAGGGTATAGAGGGAGGACGAGGCGGATTTAATCTCCTCGCTCCCCTAAGGAACCTGACGATCAGATCGTGCTTACCTAGAGATTTTCCATCTACGAGCTCATGATTAGCGGCGATAGCGGCGACATAGACTTTGAGGGTGGAGGGAGACAGCCTTCGCTCCAACCCATCTTGTAGAAAGGTAAGCACAGATGCGATCGAACATCTTCGGGGGTCTTCTCGGCGAGTAGAGCACCAATCGACGAACAGGTTCCTCTTCAACACATAGAGGCGCCTCGTAGAGGGGGCTCTAGCGGAAGTGATGGTGTCAACTACCGCTTGCGGTAGGTCACCTAGAACCTCCGCGTCCCGTCCAGGGACCAGACATGGAGTTTCCAGAGGTCCGGACGCGGGTGCCATAGGGTGCCCCGTCTCTGAGTCAGGAGGTCCTGCCTCAGAGGAATGGGCCAGGGAGGTGCTGTCGCAAGGAGCACTAGTTCCGGGAACCAAGTCCGGTTGGGCCAATACGGAGCGACCAACAGGACCTGCTCCTCGTCCTCCCTGGCTTTGCACAGTGTCGGCGCAAGAAGGCTCACTGGGGGAAATGCATACTTGCGTTCTTCCCGGGGCCAGCTGTGGGCCAGGGCATCCGACCCGAGGGTACCCTCGGTCAAGGAATAAAACCACTGACAGTGGGTCATCTCTGGGGAGGCAAACAGGTCTACCTGTGCGGCCCCGAAACGACTCCAGATTAGCTGGACCGCCTGGGGATGGAGTCGCCATTCTCCCGGAAGTACCTGCTGACGTGACAGCTCGTCGGCCGCACGATTGAGCAGGCCCGGAATGTGAACGGCTCGAAGCGACCTCAGATGCTTCTGACTCCATAAGAGGAGATGGCGGGCAAGTTGCGACATGCGACGGGAGCGTAGACCACCCTGTTTGTTGATGTACGCTACGGCCGCAGTGTTGTCCGTCCGGACCAGAACGTGCTTGCCTCTGAGCGGCACTTTGAAGCGGCTGAGTGCAAGACGAACTGCTAACAACTCGAGGCAATTGATATGC
Source organism: Gobio gobio (assembly GCF_949357685.1). Classification (NCBI taxonomy): domain Eukaryota; kingdom Metazoa; phylum Chordata; class Actinopteri; order Cypriniformes; family Gobionidae; genus Gobio; species Gobio gobio. The sequence goes on from NC_137104.1 coordinate 41,034,103, forward strand.
CATTGCAGTTGAGGCCCCGTCCACAGACCCGAAACTGCAAGCCCGTTGTATGTGGCACCCCAACCCGTGGATGAGTGCCTGGACACTTGTTCTAGGGGAACTCCCTCCCGGAGAAACAGAGGGTCCGACCACGGGCCGAAGGTTTGGCGGCACCTCGGAGTCACTTGGACCCGGAGGGAACCGCTGTGCCACGCCCATCTCGGGACTCGATCGTGTAGCCAGCGTTGAAACGGTCTCATATGAAGCAATCCGAGCGGCGTTACTGCGGCTGCGGATGCCATATGCCCCAGGAGCCTCTGAAAATGTTTCAGTGGTACCGCTGTCCTGCCTTTGAACGAATTCAAGCAGTTCAACACTGACTGGACGCGCTCCTCGGTGAGGCGCGCAGTCATGGCGACTGAGTCTATCTCCATACCGAGAAAAGAGATCCTCTGTGTGGGACAGAGTTTGCTCTTCTCCCAGTTGACCCGAAGTCCCAACTGGCTGAGGTGACTGAGCACCTTGTCCCTGTGTTCGCACAACTGTTCTCGCGACTGGGCAAGAATCAGCCAGTCGTCGAGGTAGTTGAGGATGCAAACACCATGCTCTCTCATGTGAGCAATGGCCGCCTCCGCAACCTTCGTAAAGACGCGGGGCGACAGGGACAGGCCGAAGGGTAAGACGCGGTACTGTTCTGCCCGTCCCTCGAACACGAAGCGCAGAAAGGGCCGGTGTCGAGGGAGAATCGAGACATGAAAGTACGCGTCCTTCAGGTCGATCACTGCAAACCAATCTCGGGGACGGATGCACCTGAAGATGCGCTTCTGCGTTAACAACGTGAACGGCAGCCTGTGAAGGGACCGGTTCAGGAATCGCAGGTCCAAGATCGGTCGTAACCCGCCGCCTTTCTTGGGTACAATGAAGTACGGGCTGTAGAACCCGGACCTCATATCGGCTTGAGGGACCGGCTCTATCGCGTCCTTCGCCAGTAGGACAGCGATCTCCGCCCTGAGCACGGGGGCGTTCGCCTCCACTACAGTCGTGAAGTGAATGCCCCTGAACTCGGGGGGACGCCGGGCGAACTGAATCGCATAGCCGAGTCTGATGGTACGGAGGAGCCACCGAGACGGGCTGGGAAGCGCTAGCCAGGCTCCCAGACTCCGAGCAAGGGGGATCATCGGCACCACAGACGTACCCGCAGCGGGGCAGCGAGGCGGAACGCAGGGATCCGGCTCGGACGGCATGGGAGCGGCCTGGAGCGGGATCTGAGAGTGCTGTGCAACACTTACCTGCATCCGCGGAGGGGACGTGCGAGTGTGGGGAGGCCGCTTGTGTGCGTCCCGACAGCCGGCGTCCCCTGCTGGCGAAGGGAGAGGTACTTGAGGGTGGCGAGGCATGGGAGCGTCGACCACCGCCAAGCGCGCTCTCTTGGCACCCAGAGATATTGGAAACTGCTCTTTTATTGAAGTTTTGGGTGCCGCTGGCACTGGGGCCAGCGGCAGAACAGACAAACAAAAGATTTTCCCCCGGCACTCCTCCGGGGGAAGGAGTGGTGCTGCAGCCATCTCCCTCAGAGCAGTTTCCTCCATCTCTGGGTGGCCCGTCTCAGGGCCACTTGCGACGACGCTTGCCACCTGGCTTGGCAGCGGCCTGAGCGGGCTGGACGTCCTTCTCACGGCGGGCCCCACGCCGACGGCTGGTGGAAGGCTGCTGCGGTGCCTTGGCGGGGGCGGAGGCGGCGGCGGGTGGACGTCCTCGGCGACGAGTAGTCGGAGGCGCTGCCGCTGGCGGCGGGGTGGAGGCAGCAGCGGGCCGCCGGGGCAGGATGTGTTTTATCGCCTCCGTCTGCTTTTGGGCGGCCGAGAACTGCTGGGCAAAGCTCTCGACCGCGTCGCCGAACAACCCAGCTGACGAGTCTCCCTCATGTCAGCCAGGTTTAACCAGAGATGACGCTCCTGGACCACAAGCGTGGACATCGCCTGACCGATGGCACGGGCGGTGACTTTCGTCGCCCGGAGGGCGAGGTCCGTCGCCGCCCGGAGCTCCCGGAGGAGCTCTGGGTCAGGCCTACCCTCGTGCATGTCAAGGAGTGCCTGGGCCTGGTGGACCGGCAGCAACGCCATGCCATGCAAGGCGGATGCAGCCTGTCCGCAAGCCTTGTAAGCCTTCCCGGTCAGACCGGAAGAGAACTTACAGGCCCAGGACGGGAGACGTGGGTCACCGCGCCAGTTAGAGGCGGTCGCCGGACAAAGTTGCATCGCGACGGCGCGCTCCACTGGCGGGATCCCCACGTAACCCTTGGCTGCCCGCCGTCGAGGGTAGTGAGGGGGGAGGAGTCACTCGGCCGGTTTCTGGCAGAAAAAGGTGCCGTCCACGACCTCGTGAGCTCCTCATGCACCTCCAGGAAGAAAGGTGTCGGGGCGGGACGCTGAGAACCAGCGCGACCCACCTCGAGGAACCAATCGTCCAACCTAGAGGGTTCAGGACACGGTGGAGGGTTCCACTCGAGCCCAACCCTTTCGGCGGCCCGGGCAAGCATAGCAGCCATCTCAGGGTCCGGGGCAGCCGTTGCCACTCTCCCAGAGGGAGGCAGTACAACTGAACCTTCATCCCCCGAGGACTGAAACTCCCCCTCCGATGCAGCGATCGACATCTGTTCGTCCGCCGGAGCTCCAAAAGTCACCACTGGTCTCCCGTGGGAGGGTCCAGCGGGTTCCCTTGGAGGCTCTACCGGCTGCGGAGCAGAGGGAATAGGGGCCTGCGGAGATTCACTCTGCGGGTTTGCCCTAAACGTGATCCTCAGATTACCCTGGCCATCCAAAGAAGCAGGTCCACCCGGGTTAGGGGTAGACCTAGTTCGTGGGATGGGTAAGGGGACTCCCCCAGCCCGGAGGTAGGAGAGTCTCGATCTTAGCTCCGAGATAGTCATGTTCCCGCAGTGGGAACATGAACTATCCACAAACGCCGCCTCAGCGTGCTGTGTGCCCAAACACGTGAGACAGCAATTGTGACTGTCAGCAGGGGACAGGGAACGACCGCATCCAGAAACGCACGGGTGGTAAGACATCTTGAAAAAGACGGCACGTCACCCGTGAAGCTCTTTTGTGAGGAAAACGCTCTGTGCTGAAGCACTCAGGGGGAAACGCGACAGCACACGGGATTGTTAGTGCAGCCCGTGCCTGTACTCAGCAGGAAAAACGCCCTACCCAGACCAACAGGGTTGCTGTGATGACAGCAGTTTTTCTGCACTCAGAGGCAGCTCGATGAGTTCAGCGTGGATCCCGCTGAAAGGTGCCGTTCCTCCAACACGCGTCCTCCTCTGGTTTCTCCGGTGTCTGTAAACAGTCTTTGCTGATAGCAGCGAAAATACTCAATGTTGAGTGAGTCCTTCATGTGCCGTTTGGCTCCGAAGTGAATGACAGCGTGCATTCGCTCTCGCTTCCTGTTTATACCCGCGGCGCGGGGCGGAGCGCGAGATGCAAATCTCGCACGCCAATTGTTCATTGGCCGGTTCTAGATAGCTCGAAGCTGATAGGGGCTCCCAGAAGTGATCCCAATTCATTGGTACGTCCGACGTACGTCGAACGTGACCGACTGAATGGGAACATAACTTACAAAAACCAAATTTACAGACTTTCACAATTGCTCACAAAATGTATTTTTTATTTTTTTTTGTATTCATTATAAATTATACTTTTCAATGTATGTTGTCTTTTCTTAGTAATGTCATTCTTGGTCTTTTGAATTTAAAAATATAAGATGTTTTGGACACATGATTCCTGTATAAGGATTATTTTGAAAGTTATCCATAGCCTTTAAAAGAGTGTGGAACTTTGAATAACAGCGGTGTGACATAACCCCTGAAAAAATAAAATATATAAAAATGCACACAAAGATTTTTAGCACTACTACTACTACTACTACTACTACTACTACCACTACTACTAAACACACACACACACACACACACACACACACCAAGAAAAAAACATCTAACTGTGTATTGTGTCGCTTTGATAAATCATCCCATTACCTGTTTATTTGGGGTCAAAGAGGATGGTAATAGTTGAAACATCCTAAGCTCATCTCTTTCATTTTCTGCTGGATATTAGTAAAAAAAACAAAAACAAACAAAAACTTTAAAGCAACATGAAACCATAATATGCAATATATTGTATATTTACATGTTGAAGCATACTCACGGTGTGTGAAAATGACTTCCAGAATATTTTGTAAAGTTCCTAAACGTAATTTAGGGAGGAGCAAGCCCATCTAATCTTCCAATCAACAGACATCTTAGGTACCTTGCCCTACATAATCACATCCTATATTTAGTCACTGTGGGGGTATATCCGAGCTCAAGTTGAAGCTGTTTCATCGAGCCCCCTCATCAGTGGACAGCAAGCCAAATAGGTTAAACCCAATATCTTAAAATTATATGGGCAAACAAACTTATTAACTTTTATTGAACCTTTGTCTGGCTCACCCAACACTAAATTTTGTGTTCTGGCCTCACAAAGATTAAACCAAGATTAGCTTTCTTGAACATCACATGTTTGCACTACCTGAAACAAAGAGATCAACATGTATCTCTTGTGGTTGTTAAACACCTCAGGTAAATCATCTGAAATATAGTTCTACCAGGAAGACTCGGGAGACCAGATAAAGTATGATAACACCATTAGTTTATTAACAGACCAGCAAGTATTAAATTAGAGGTTCTTTGGCGTAGGCCCCGTCCGTAGCGCTCGTCACGAGGGTAACGGACTCTGCATTTCCTGCCTGAAGATGAAGGCAGGGGAGCAGACGACCCCCGGGAGGTATAGACAGGGACCGACCTGGTGGTGGTGGGGAGGATGGAGGCAATGCTGGCGTCAGCATCTGTGAACTCAGACATGTGTTAATTACCGATCTTTTATACTCTGAGAATTATGACTTGATTGGATAGGTCTGAATGTGATAAGTGACGTAACATTGAATCTTCCAGCCAGAACTTGTGCATAAGCTTCATTTCTACCAGGAAGACTCGGGAGACCAGATAAAGTATGATAACACCATTAGTTTATTAACAGACCAGCAAGTATTAAATTAGAGGTTCTTTGGCGTAGGCCCCATCCGTAGCGCTCGTCACGAGCGTAACGGACTCTGCATTTCCTGCCTGAAGATGAAGGCAGGGGAGCAGCCGACCCCCAAAAATTGGTGGAGGAAATTAGTTCCTCCAGGACGGGACCTACTCACCCCCAAAAATTGTAAAAGAATTGTATACTCGCCCGTCGTAAATGCTGCGATTCCTTGAACGGCCACAGATGGGCCTTGATCAGCCAGGTAGAGACAAAAGCCTTGAACGGCCGCAGACAGGCCTTGATCAGCCAGGTAGAGACGAAAGCCTTGAACGGCCGCAGACGGGTCTTGATCAGCCAGGTAGAGACAAAAGCCTTGAACGGCCGCAGACGGGTCTTGATCAGCCAGGTAGAGACAAAAGCCTTGAACGGCCGCAGGCGGGCCTTGATCGGCCGCATGGAAATGAAGGCAACGTTAGGCCACCTGGAGACGAAGGCCACGTTAGGCTGCATGTAGACGAAGGCCACCTGGAGACGAAGGCCACATTAGGCCGCATGTAGACGAAGGCCACGTTAGGCCACCTGGAGACGAAGGCCACGTTAGGCCACCTGGAGACGAAGGCCACGTTAGGCCACCTGGAGACGAAGGCCACGTTAGGCCACCTGGAGACGAAGGCCACGTTAGGCAATTGACGAAGAATAAGAGCTATAGAGACTGACAAACGGCATGAGTAATAATCTGAGAATGTGACGCTGTGACACCACCACCAGTATTTGCATAAGAATTACTTCGAATATGGACATTGAACATGCAATAGATATGGATATTGACATAGGTGTTGACCAATAAACAGAGGGAATTGTTATGCTACTGCAAAAGCCGCGTAGGCTGTATGGACTGCCACGTTGGCCAAATATTCAATGCCTCAATAGGCCATGGTACGGAGAGCTGCGTAGGCTGTATGAACTGCCACGTTGGCCATATATTCACTGCCTCAATAGGCCGGGGTACGAAAAGATGCATAGGCTGCATGTTCTGCCACGTTGGCCATATATTCACTGCCTCAATAGGCCAGGGTACGAAAAGCCACGTAGGCTGTATGTTCTGCCACGTTGGCCATAAATTCACTGCCTCAATAGGCCGGGGTACGAAAAGCCACGTAGGCTGTATGTTCTGCCGCGTTGGCCATATATTCACTGCCTCAATAGGCCATGGTACAGAGAGCTGCGTAGGCTGTATGATTGCCACGTTAGCCGAGTATACTGCCTCAATAGGCCGGAGTACGAAAAGCCGCGTAGGCTGTATGACTGCCACGTTAGGTCGTATATACTGCCACGAGAGGCCGGGGTACGAAAAGTTGCGTAGGCTGTATGGACTGCCACGTTAGGCCGTGTATACTGCCTCGATAGGCCGGGGTACAAGAAAGACGCGGCGACTGAGAATGATAAGCCGGTGCGCAGAGAAGGCTGCGATAGCCCATAGTGAAGAGAAGACAGCGTGGGTGCATGAGTTGGTCTCGATAGACCCCATGAAAAAGTATTAGGAGTTAAATGATAAACTGTAACTTACCTGATGCTTGTCAAGACACGTAGGCAATCTTAGATTACCTGAAGGTTTGCGCATTCTATAATATTAGAATGCTGACGACCATCTTGACAACCAAACAATCCTGCGTTCAGTTGCTGTTGTAGCAGCACATAACCCTGAATGAATGTCCGGTATACTGAGGAGATGGTCTGTAGGTCTGTCTCTAGGTGAGTTAACCACCTTGATATGGGAGAGCGTTGGGGAATATAAAAATTGCAGAATGATTAGGGGTGCAGGGATGTGCTTAGAAATATCCTCTTTTACCGAGACGAAGGCCACGCTGATGAAGCCGCAGTAGGCCACAGAGATGAAGGCTACAATAGGCCACCTGGACAGAGACCACGTTAGGCCACAGAGAAATTCATGAAAGGCATAGAGACTGACGAAACAGGATTGATGAGTAGTAATGAAGGAGAAAACATGCCACCGCCAGTATTTGCATGAAAATTATTACTTGAAGTTGCTGAGTGTTTGAGTCAGATCTTGCTTGTACTATAATGCGGAGGATGACCATGTACACGGCACCTTGATAGAGTATGCGGACTCCACGCATTGAGCTGCGTTCGTAGCAGCCCCAAGCCAAAGAATGACCTAGGCATAGAGGAGTTGGGGAACTGCAGTTCTTAGCATCTGCAGTTGGAGGATTCGAAACCATTGGGTGTGACTCCAGCTCACAGCTAGATAGAACACCATCTAACCATCAGAACCTGTTGAGAGAACCCGCAGAAGAAAATAAACCAGAACAGCATGACAAATACATAACCGAAAATTGAAAACCAAACAAATGCCCTTACGGAAGGATAAGAATGTTTTAGAAGACGCTTTACTAGCTAATAAACCATAGCTGGCTATAGAACCCTGCAAAGCAACCGAACCAATGAAAAACATTAATCAATGTGAGAGTCATCGTTTGATAACCTGAGCCAAGTTCATACTGTATGATGATTTTTTTTTTTTTTTTTTGGTCCACGTTTGGCAGTCTGAGACAAATATCGCAATCCTAAATTCTTTTGACCATAGGTTAAAATCTTGTGTCTTTGATAACATGTTTGACATACTCACCAACAGCCATGATAAAATTATAACCTGAAGTAAATTAAACAAATGTGAGTGGGTTGATGTAACCTCCAGACAAATTCTTGTGCGTTTGATTATCATGCAGTCTGACTTTAATGCAGCGGAGTTCCCACAGTGTGACATCAGGATCACAGTCTGAAAAGCAACGAATCACAATGATTATAAGCCGCACCGTGTGTGCCAGCTTTGGTGACGAGAAATACAAAAAGCTCACTGCGAGAGAGCTCGTCATTTGCAGAAATCAGTATGCATGTGCAGACTTTGTCAAACAGTCACACTATATTTACTCCTCGTATATTGTGTTAGTCTCGATAGACTGACGAATGTTGGTGTTTACAATGCGAGCGTAGCTAATCACAGACACGTCTTTCCTGAAGCTCAAACAGTAGAGCGTAGCACCAGCAACGCCAAGCCATGGGTTCGACTCCCAGGGAAAGCAAGATCCAACAAAATACCAAATATGCACCCTAAACACGATGTAAGTCACCCTGAACCAAAGCGTCCGCCAAATGCGCAAATGTAAATGTCTGTGGAGCTCTGTGAATGCAATGGCCAATTGGAGGAGCCAACACAACATGCCCAGTCAACAATTTGATCTCACAATGATGTCACTATGAGCTCAGAATATTCTCATGGTGCGGTCATAATGTGAGTGTCACAGTGAACTAAAAGTGTAACCACACAGAGCTCTCACTGTGTGCTCATACTTTGTTCACAACATGAGGTCACTGCACAATCACAGTGCACTCATACTGTGGTGGAAATATGAGGTCACATCACACTCACTGTGTGCTCATACTGTGGTCACTGTGTGTGCTCATACTGTGGTCACTGTGTGCTCATACTGTGATCACTGTGTGCTCATACTCTGGTCACTGTGCACTCACTGTGTGCTCATACTGTGGTCACTGTGATGTCACTGCGCACTCACTGTGTGGTCATACTGTGATCACTGTGTGCTCATACTGTGGTCACTGTGATGTCACTGCGCACTCACTGTGTGCTCATACTGTGATCACTGTGTGCTCATACTGTGATCACTGTGTGCTCATACTGTGATCACTGTGTGCTCATACTGTGATCACTGTGTGCTCATACTGTGATCACTGTGTGCTCATACTGTGGTCACTGTGATGTCACTGCGCACTCACTGTGTGCTCATACTGTGATCACTGTGTGCTCATACTGTGATCACTGTGTGCTCATACTGTGGTCACTGTGATGTCACTGCGCACTCACTGTGTGCTCATACTGTGATCACTGTGTGCTCATACTGTGATCACTGTGTGCTCAAACTGTGATCACTGTGTGCTCATACTGTGGTCACTGTGATGTCACTGCGCACTCACTGTGTGCTCATACTGTGGTCACTGTGTGCTCATTCTGTGGTCACTGTGATGTCACTGCGCACTCACTGTGTGCTCATACTGTGATCACTGTGTGCTCATACTGTGGTCACTGTGATGTCACTGCACACTCACTGTGTGCTCATACTCTGGTCACTGTGTGCTCATACTGTGGTCACTGTGATGTCACTGCACACTCACTGTGTGCTCATACTCTGGTCACTGTGTGCTCATACTGTGGTCACTGTGATGTCACTGCGCACTCACTGTGTGGTCATACTGTGATCACTGTGTGCTCATACTGTGGTCACTGTGATGTCACTGCGCACTCACTGTGTGCTCATACTCTGGTCACTGTGTGCTCATACTGTGATCACTGTGTGCTCATACTGTGGTCACTGTGATGTCACTGCGCACTCACTGTGTGCTCATACTCTGGTCACTGTGTGCTCATACTGTGATCACTGTGTGCTCATACTGTGATCACTGTGTGCTCATACTGTGGTCACTGTGATGTCACTGCGCACTCACTGTGTGCTCATACTCTGGTCACTGTGTGCTCATACTGTGATCACTGTGTGCTCATACTGTGATCACTGTGTGCTCATACTGTGGTCACTGTGATGTCACTGCGCACTCACTGTGTGCTCATACTGTGAGATCACCATATAACACCACTATGCAATAATGGTGTTAGTTCACTGTTATCTAAAATTATTCAGTTAACTCAAACTTTTACACCCACATTCTTTATTTCCATAAATAAAAACAATCAAACAAAAAGTCAGCTTTTTCCTTTATTTGGTTTCCTTTTCAGCCTGGTGTTGGCGTTGGACAAAAAAATTTCTACTTGGCGAATACATTCCGCGTCTGGTGTTGTTCTGGTGGTTACTTTTAGCTTCTTCACCTCTATTTCATTTTGTTTGTGAAAACACCTGACACATTCTAAAAACACAAAGAGCAAGGTGTTAACATTACAATTTCTATAGCAGCATCCAGATGCACAAACCAAAACTTAAACACTTACTTTTCAAACATGTCAGGAGCACAGGTGGCAACACCTTCTTCCCATCTTTCCCCGTTCTGTTATACAGACAGAGAACATTGTCTGACGCTATGCTTTTTAAAGCCTGTCTCACCATCTCACCTATATTGGAGCTGCCGTGAGTATGGATGAGATGGTGTACCTGACAAAAACATACATAATATTGTCATGATTAAAATATACCAGGCTTCAACATTTCTTTTACATGGTATCTGCTGCAAAAAAATAAAAAAATAAAACTGTGGCTTTGTTGTAAAAAATAAACGCTAAATTTATATAGTAGTACTAACATAAAGCTCTCGATAATTTTTGTCTTCTTCAAGCCTCTGACAGAAGGCTTCAAACGTTTCAAAGCTGGAGCACTGTTGTTGTTTAAAAAGTTCCTCATGGGCATCTTCTTCTGCCTGCTTCATGAGAACAGACTTAACTTTTGCCAAGTCATTCATGATGACAGCTTGTCTCTGTTCCAGCATTTGAATTTGTTGGAGTATCTTAGTATTCAGATCTGAAAAATTGTAAAGTTAGATTGTTATATAGCAAAGGATTGTTGTCTGTATAAATAAATAATGTCTAATTGATATATCACATACCAAACAATTTCTCCATGGTGACTTTGCATTTTGTTTCCTTCCCTGTTATCAAAATTACATACATAAGGTCAGTGAAATTGTATTTATCTAAATCAGTTATATTGTTTCTATATTTATTTTTCTACATCAATTAAACCGTTTTTTCCCTGATCGTTTTATCCACAATGCACATGTAGGTGGTTCACTTTAATTGTGGGGACATTTGGTACAATGTAAAAAAAACACGCGCACGCACACACGCGCACACACGCACGCACACGCACGCGCACGCACACAATAAATTATATTAAATTATAACTCACCTAAAGAAGCAGAGCTTTTGGGATGATCATCCTCATGCATTGCCACATTTCCCTGAAGAGTATCTGTGAGAGTCATGACACAACATTCTCTTATAAGGTACCTTGTGATGTGTTTGCATGTGTTAAAGGGAATATCTATTGTCTCACCTAAGAATACTGGGTTGGGCTGGCTTGAGTTTAAATAACTGTCATCAGGGCTTCCATTGTTATCATCCAGACAGTCACCTGAACAATGCGAATTAGAATGATCAAATTAGCTTAACCAGATTCAATTTAAGAGAAAAAGTGTTTCATACTCACCCGATGTTTTGACACACAGAGCTTTCTGAATAAGTGGACTCTTGACTACTTTCAAGAAAAGACATAAGACATTCAAAATCTGCAAATAAAATTATAAAGCTGATTCTGCTAAGTTCCTTAGATAAGTTAAAACACAAGCTTACCATGGTATCTGGGAGTTTTGGCCAGCTGAACATTCTTTGTCTTCAGACCAACTCGCTTCATTGCATTTCTTGACTTCTTTAAATGCACATCATCTGTTTATCACATTAAAATTAGTATGATCACCTAATCTTTTGCCATAACAAACCTTGTATACACATGTCAAGTCATGTGATGTTGTTGAAGATCATGAAAGTCTGAGAGGAATATATAGAAGTAAGTGGCTTAATGTACATCAATACATGAATGCATGGGTTTTCTAACCGGGGTCAGGGGACCCAAAACATTGTAAGGGTCTTCATAAAATTCATAAAAAACATAAATATTAATATATTCAAACATTGTTACAGTCACATTTTTAAGTTCTTGATAGAGACATTTAAGTGTTTATATTTGGGGGTTTTTATCTGTAGTATGGGATTTGTATTTCTTTGTAAAACAGAATTCTTTGTAAAGCTTCTATAAAACTAATAAATTTGAACTAAAAATGTTTATCTTCAGGTTTACATGTCCAACATTACTCCTTAGCTAAAGGTTCATCATATATGGTGGGTTTTGGCAATATAAAGTGTAAAAACCTCTGCATAGTAACACATTATACACACCATTAATACATGAATTTATCTTTTGAATATGTGTGTATATGTTTAAATCACCTGAGACATCAGAGCTTGTGGGCTTGGGATCATCCTCATCTTTTTTCCCACTTCTCTGAAGAGTATCTTTAAAGATAGATCATGCAGAAGAAAAATATTTTATATTAAATAAAAGTTTAGTTAAAAAGTTAAAACACTGTCACACTGAACTTTCTGAATGAGCTGAATATTGACTAATGTTCAAAAGAAGAAAAAAACAAACTAATAAAAAATGGATTGAAAAAACATAAAAGCGCTTTAGCAAGTTCAAAGTTCTACATCAAAGTTAAAACAGGCTAACCATGGTATATAGGAGGTTTGGGCAGTGGGACATTTCTTGACTTCAGACCAGATTGCTTCACTTCATTTCCTGACTGCTTCAAGTTCATATCATCTGTTTAGTACATAAAAATAAAGAATGATCACAGAGTTATGGCTAAATTGTTTTCTGCATACCAATCATTTCAATATATACAGACCTTCACAGGAAGATGTCTCTGAATTGATGTCACTTTCATTACAGAGCTTATTTTTCCTTTTTCTCTTCTCACGTAATTCCACAACTGCAGGGTCTGTCATTGAATAAGTAATTGAGTCCTCTGCTGCTGAGACCCCCGTTGTGTAATCTGAGATGTATTGATTTGCTTGATCATAGTCTCCTGTAAGTGGTAAATTTATGTATACTATGTGTATAATGGAAATTCAGTCAACTATTTATTCATCATTGAATACATAAATATATTATGATTAGTAAATTTATAAGACCACCTATCATAATATTGAGAAAAAAATCTTCCAGAAATGTTAAATACTTATGTAAAACTAAAATTGTGATTGTCTTATATTAAGCACAACAACTTGAATTTGTGTTCTTATACCCACATTTCAGCATCACATTCATTTTCAATTCAAATGCACCATTATTGCAACTTCTTACCAATTGATGGTCCAACGATCTTCACAATGTCATAAACCTTCCAGTTAGGGTTTGGTGGAGAATTGTTTTTAATGTTTGAGAGTGATGATGTCCATCGACACTTCAATGTTCCATTGTCATCAAAAATCCAACTGATTGGTACAACAGATGTCTGTCCATCACCGAATAAACAAATTCGATACTGACACACACACACACACACACACACACACACACACACACACACACACACACACACACACACACACACACACACACACACACACACACACACACACACACACACACACACACACACACACACACACACACACACACACACACACACACACACACACACACACACACACACACACACACACACACACACACACCTTAATTTTTGTTTCCAAATCCTAACAGGCCAAAAAGAACTTCTGTATTAGTAAAACATTATATGAAACACATAAATCTTTTACACATTTTTTTAGTTTGAGAGGACAACCTTAGCCACTCTCACTGATTACTGTATTTGATAATTGTTTAAGAAGTCTTCTTTGGACAATTGTTGTGCATCCTAAAGAAAGTGTGTATCATAAAGTACTTTAAACTACACTTTTGTAGATCTACACTTTACATTCTTAATGATGTAGTGTTGCATCTGATGTCTGGGTAAAGTTGCTTGTTATGTTAATAAGAGGATGAATGTCAGTCACTTTGAGTTTTGGTAAATGGGAAGTGACGTTGAAGCTTTTAACATAAAACAGCTACAGTTCTGCAGATAGAAGTTGTTGTTAAAAAACTAGTCATATAGCGTGGTGAAATAAGGCTTTTTATCTTTAATATGAGTATCTAAGAGTAGGCGTACTTCATCTTTTTATCCAAAGAGCAATGATAGTTTGAATGAGCAACCAGTGCAGCATTCTTGCTTACTGTTGTTTTACAGCGCTTGTTAATTATTGAAATATAAGTATAAATAAAAAAAATGTATATATTGAAATATAAAGTTAGTAATGTTGTAATGATCTGACTTAACAGGCCTAACAATTCACAAATACTGATATGCAAACTAGCTGCAGCTAGCAATTTTGGTGTGATTACTGAAGGTAAAAGGGCTGGTGCACATGTAGCATGTGTGAGCAGTACTCTGCTAAAAAAAAAAAAAAAAAAGACCAGACCACATTGCACATCTAAAAGTTTGTAAATAGGCCACTCACCATTTCTGCGGTGTAACAATACCATGCACAACTTTTTCTTCTTCTTTACATGTTTTATGGTGGTTGGAAGACCAGCTTAGATGGTGCATTTACCACCGCCAACTGGACCGGAGTGTGAAGCATTCACAATGAGCTCACGCTTTACACACATGCTGAGGATCACAGTATGAGAATCAGATGAACTCACAATGAGCTCACGCTTTACACACATGCTGAGGATCACAGTATGAGAATCAGATGAACTCACAATGAGCTCACGCTTTACACACATGCTGAGGATCACAGTATGAGAATCAGATGAACTCACAATGAGCTCACGCTTTACACACATGCTGAGGATCACAGTATGAGGATCAGATGAACTCATGTTGAGCTCACGCTTTACACACATGCTGAGGATCACAGTATGAGGATCAGATGAACTCATGTTGAGCTCACGCTTTACACACATGCTGAGGATCACAGTATGAGGATCAGATGAACTCACCTTGAGCTCACGCTTTACACACATGCTGAGGATCACAGTATGAGGATCAGATGAACTCACCTTGAGCTCACGCTTTACACACATGCTGAGGAACACAGTATGAGGATCAGATGAACTCACCTTGAGCTCACGCTTTACACACATGCTGAGGATCACAGTATGAGGATCAGATGAACTCACCTTGAGCTCACGCTTTACACACATGCTGAGGATCACAGTATGAGGATCAGATGAACTCACCTTGAGCTCACGCTTTACACACATGCTGAGGATCACAGTATGAGGATTGTGTGATGTCACTGTGATCATCGCATGATCTCACGTGTTGACTGGGTGGAACATACACAATCAGGATTGAATGGCTCAGCGCTTGTTCACTGACCAATTCTGCCTTCTAGTGCATACGTTTGACCAACGAAGAGTAGAACATGCTATAGATTCATGATTTGGTTTAGTCAGATTGACCGAAACGGTTTCAACTAGTGTCAGAGTTAAGTTGAACTGAAGCATTTGATGGTTTCATGCATTTATAAAGGGAACGCACTCTGCTCACTTACTATATTCATAAAAGATTTGAATAATTGTATTCCCGTGCTGCGATTTAGTTGCTGTACAGGATGCAATCTTAATGAAAAATGGGTCGGATTGAGTACGGAATTAAATTGCTGCTATCGAATATCCAGTCAAACCTTGTTTATTAAGCAAACCTTACTTGACATATGGTGCTTTGAGTACTAGCGAGATACACTTTGTTTAATTCATAATTGTAACCATGGCGTCGTAGTACAGAAGGACCGAATGAGACATAGCACTAAATTCTAAAGTTCCTAAAATAGACAGAAGCATCCAGATATCAGTAGCGGAATAAAACACGAATAGAGTCATATTAACTGGAGTAACGCAAAGACAAAAGCACAATTACTATACATGTTTGCTTTAATGAACTAATTTATTAATATGAAGCGCATATTTATAAAGCAATAAGCAACGGCACCTTTATAAGAGCACAGAACGCTACGGTTCTTCCTCATAGTAAAGGAAGCCATGTCAAATCACACAAGGAAGCCATTTCAACACTGGGTGCCCCGTATGTTTGAGCAAAATATGTACTCTGCTGATGACAGGCCCATAACACTTCTAAGCTTGAAACTATGGTGTCAGTTTCAATTGCATTTTGTATGTGACGAACTCACAGCGTTTGCAAGATGGATAGCACCATTGAATGAGAACGGATCAAGCACTGATGTCGGTGCTGTACTTAAAAATATATGCTGAGCAAATTAGCATAGTTAATTCAACTTTAGCGATCTGATAACACTGAATCCATTCGCGATTTCAGCTTAACTTCTGTTAATCATGAAGCCCCGATTAATGGGTGCATGTCGCTTTAAAACCCGTATTGGATTCCTTGCATTCATGGGGAGAATGATAGAGGCTAATATGCTGTGCCAGCTGTTCGGTTTCAGCTTTTCTAAACAAAATACAATCGTTAACGGTAACCAGTGTCATGCGAATCATTTACAAGGCACTGTGGATAGTTTACAACACGAGCAAGCGATAACGAGCAACGCACAAGCAGGTGCGCGTCTCGTGCACGCATGCTTGCGACAATTTGAGAAAGAGTAAAATACTACACCCGATCGATATTGGAAATGCATAATCACATATCACTGTGATGAATGGTGATGAAGTGATGACGCCAGAATGGTGATGAAGATCACAGCCGTGTCTTTGATAACATGCCCAGATAGTCCTCCATTGAAAGTGACTGCTCTGGATCTAAACGCGTGTCTGTTGCCGCGACAGCCCAATGAACAGAATGATAGGCTGACATGGACTTTGAACGCCACTGTATTGCACATTAGGACCAGCGATCGACCGCCACGGAACGTCCGGATCGTCAACTGCAATGCTGGTGTCAGCATCTGTGAACTCAGACGTGTTAATTACCGATCTTTTATACTCTGAGAATTATGACTTGATTGGATAGGTCTGAATGTGATAAGTGACGTAACATTGAATCTTCCTGCCAGAACTTGCGCATAAGCTTCATGTTTGTCAAAAGAAAAAGGTTCAGTCCAAACATTAAAACGTTTTCTAAGTGAAAATGATGTGTTTGCCAAAAACACATCCAAAGAGTTTTTACTTGACTTTACTAATCACTCCTGAAGAAAAAATACATGTCACCAGACTTTTTTTTAATAAGAATTTAAAGAATAAAAATAGTCAAAGTCAAGTTTTATTAAAAGAAAATAGACAACATGCTTTGCTTTTGTGGCAAACAAACTATATATATTTTTTAAATCGTGTATGTCTTATTTTGTAGTCAAAAGTGTATTTGTTCTTTTGCAACACACACACACACACACACACACACACACACACACACACACGCACACACACACACACACACACACACACACACACACACATATGTATGTGTGTATTTATTTAAATATATATTATATGTGTGTGTGTATATATATATATATATATATATATATATATATATATATATATATATATATATATATATATATATATATATATATATATATATATATATACATACAACTTAAATCTGGTCACCCTACTGAAAGTTATAGTTTAATTTTATTATGAACATTGATGTAACAGCATAAGTATGACTTCAGTGTAACCTATTTGTTATTGTGTCTAGATATCACTGGAGGCAGAAAGTGCCAACCTGAAAGCTTTCTCCTGCAGTTGTGCGGCTGGTAAAGGATTCTGCAATCACGTAGTTGCCATCCTGTACCAGACAGCACATTATTCACAGTTGGGTCTGCAGGCTGTCCCCCTCCCCTTGGCCTGCACAAGTGGCTTGCAAACATGGCACAGACCAAGAACACAGGTGGGTTTGTGATAAACATGTCATTGTGATTTAAGAACTTATGTGTATCTATAACAACTGTAAATTATTATAAAAACACCCCTAGTAGTGCCTACAGACTGTAACTGCTTTTTGTCTTCTACTTTTAAGGGAATCCTGAACCTGTTAGTGAGCTGGTGGTGCAAAAGCCCAAAACAGTGGGCAAGAACGGTCTGAGGTCC
This sequence comes from Gobio gobio, assembly GCF_949357685.1. Taxonomy (NCBI): domain Eukaryota; kingdom Metazoa; phylum Chordata; class Actinopteri; order Cypriniformes; family Gobionidae; genus Gobio; species Gobio gobio. Next base: position 41,051,858 of record NC_137104.1, read on the forward strand.
ACTTTGTATAAGGCATATACAGGTGATACATTTGTTAACTGTTTGATTTTTGCTTTGTGAGAGTAAGTTAAGTTTTTATTTTATTTTATGTTATGACTAGCATCATTATGGTTACCACTGAAACAATGAAGAAAATGTAAATGTAGTTAAGCACTCATGTCTAACTATTCTTTTGTGTGGCCAATAATCTTGTGCATCTCTTTGCTCTTTTTTTCTAGGACCACTGCCAGATCCATATATGATGGCATCTGGAAGCAAATTAAGCCAGGTGCAGCCCCAGCCTCTCATGGCTGTTGTATTGGATGGGGTTATTGAGATGGAGCTGACGCCATCTAAATTTGGGTCTGTCCCTCGTGGATCCCCCATGTCCTATCACTGTCCACCCAAGAAGTCCAGTGACCTCATCTTACACCACATGGCTCCAGAATTTCCATCTCTTCCTCTGATGCAGCACACTTTTCCCAGGTTGCATTTCGTCCCGACCTTACATCAGTTAATGCATCTCCAGTCTCTTGAAGTGTCACCGCAGCTGTCCAGAGAGATAGCAAAAGAAACTCAGCAGCAGTCCAAATGTCCTGCGTGGACACAGCTACGGCGACCAAGGCTGACTGCCAGTCGTTTTTGGGATGCATGTTGTAGTAGGGCGTGTCGTGCAGAGCAGGAGCCTGCAGCTATTCAGATGATCAGAGGCTCCACAAAGCAAACAGCTGCAATGAAGCGTGGTCTGCTGGTGGAGCCTGAAGTGCTGGCAAACTATTCTGAACTGATGCTAGTTAATGTGCTACCAGCAGGATTCATCATTCACCCTGACGCACCACATCTCGGGGCCAGTCCAGACGGTCGGGTGTATGACCCTTCAGAGCCGTCTCCTTTTGGCCTGGTTGAGGTGAAGAGCAGCACAAAAAAATTATCCTTCTCAGGTTGCTCACCTCAAGGTGCAGGAAGGCCATGCCAGTCTGAGGCGTTCAAATAAGTACTACTGGCAGGTTCAGGGCCAACTGGCAATCACAGGACTGACGTGGTGTGACTTTGTTACCGATACCCTATCAACTTTTACTGTGGAAAGAATTTGGCGCGATGACTCATTCATAGCGGAAATGAAAGGGAAATTAGATCTATATTATTATGGCACATACATGAATGCATACCTAGAATTCCACTAATCTTGTCTTTACCAATCAGTTTTGCCTTCTGTTTTACTGTTGATAAACTTTAATGTTATTTTCTATTGTAAATGTTTGATGTTATTTATTGAATAAGTTGTTATTAATCAGTTGATGTTACACATACAAAAAAAAATTAAAGGATGCATCATTTTGACCAAAATTGTTTTAATTGTTTATTCATTGTTTTAGTGAAATCAGTCACATTTCAACAGGAAAATATTAAGACTATAACAATTACATTTAATTTGATGTTTAAGAATATGTGGGAATACTATTTACATACTATTAACACATTATACATACAAAAATATTAATTAATTCACTCTTCAAAACAAAAAGGTCCTTGATAATTTGCTAAAACACAGCAGTTAAGTCAGATCTGATTCACACTGTCAATCAGTGTGAGCGGCACAGGAGAGTCCCAGATGTGAAAAGACTTTACTCTACAGATCACTCTCTCCACTATGATTCTGAGGCGGCTATGGCTTGGGTTTGTTCCATTTCCTCCTTGCTGAATTGAGCTGAACGCTTAAAAGGTGGAATGATGAGATTAGCTCCAATGTCAGCAAGGAGGTCTTGAATGTGGAACCCTTTATCCGCCATGATATCGTCCCCTGGCTCCAGCAAGGGAAGGACTCCACTGATCCTGGAGATCTCCTTATCTGAGATGCACCCAGTGTACAGTGGTGAGACGAATGTCACCAAACCATTGGGAGCAACTCCAATCAGCCCTTTCAATGTTGTCCTGTTTTTGTAGTTTGAAAATGTTTCTGACTGCAAGGTCAGGGATGAGGCTGTCTCCAGGGCAATTTCTGTGCAGTCCAGTATCCCTCTGACATTGGGACATGACCTCTGGAATTTAAAGAGCACCTATCATGGCATTTAAAATGTTCCAAATATTGTTTTAGAAGTCCCCAACAACAGTTTTGCATGCATGCAATGACAAAAAAGACTTTAGTTTTCTTATAATATGCATTTATTTTTACCTGTTTTGACAGCGATTCTCAAATGATTCCTTTAGTGATTCACTTTTCAAAACCCCGCCTTTACGTGACGCTAATCTGCGGTGATTGGTCCGATGACCCAGTCAGTTGTGATTGGTATAGTCTGTGCCGTCTATGGTCTGTGCAGATATTTTCGGAAACGGAACGCCCATCAAAGTCTTATAGTGACAGTAATTTGTTAATATGTGTCAGGAGTTATGAATATGAAAACCGCGTCGGTACCGTTTGATTGTAATATGAGCCTCAGCTGATCTCATTCATAAAAAAACTCCTCTATTCTCCTCACGAAGACTCGCGACAAATCAACATCCCTCAGGGCTTTTAGTTCAAAAGTGTGCAGATGAGGAGACATATTGATAGATTCTCATATGTCTGTGTCAAATTTCTAAACAGAGGAGTATTTTTTATTCAATACTTCCTCAAAATGGGCAGTTATAGCCTAATCATGAGCGATTGAGTCTCTTCTGTGTTGTTTTCAATTCATACTGGCAGCCGGAGGGCGCTCTGTGCACATGTAGTCCATGTACAGACAGACGAAGAAGAACCATGTGCCATAATAGAAGTCCATAATAAAATCTTCCTGAGATCGCGAAACATACATTTGACGACTAATAAACACACAATCGCGACGATGTATGGTTTGTCTTCAAGCCACTTAGTCTTCAAATGCTCATCCTTGGGCAGATGAAAGAAGTTTGCTTTTGAGTCGCACTTCAGAACACCGCGTCTCGTCTCCATGATGTTTTCTAGTTTTCACTGGCGTCTTGGAGCGCAATAAGTGGGCGTATCGTATTCAAATAACTTGACAAGTTGACGTCATCTAGTCAGAGAAAAAGCTTCGGTCTTCTAACGATTCTTAAAAATGACTCCGAGTCGACTCTTACTTTTGAAAGAAAATAACTATATATACGGTGCACTGTCATATTTCAAGCAATCACAGGATGTTTTTGTTCACTTAGATCTATGTTACACACTACATGAAAGGTAAATTTCAAAATTCCATGATAGGTGCTCTTTAAGGGGCATAGTGGACTTAACCTTTTCCCTGCTTATCCAGATGGGAAGTGAGCCCAGCATCATGACAAGATAATTGGCACAGGTAATGGTAACCCTGCTGACCCTGGCAATGCTCACATTAAACATGTCATCAATGAGCTGCTCCTTCATGCCAACTGCAACCCGCATGGAGTACATCAAGAACTCATCTATTAATGGCATGATGCGTGGTGGGCTGGGATCCTGGCAGCCTTCCTCACCTGCCCTCTTTGCTTTGGTCCAGTACACCAGTCTAAGGGCAGATGGTGCAACCGTCCCTTCTCAAAGGAGCAGTAAAATTGTTCCAAGGGAATAGACTCGAGACAACACCACTCTTCAGGCGACGAATGACGCAGCCACCAACGTAATCATCCAGAGCGAAGTGCCGGCTGCAGACATAGGTGCTCCCTCTTTTTATATTAAAACTGTTCCCTTCCTCTCTTCGGATCGCCTGGATCCATTTGGGTTTCAGTTTTGGATCCACAGAAAAAGAATGAAATGAAAGGTAGGGCTGTTTTTGGGTGGAACACGAACAGCCTGGAACACAACAGACACTGCGACTCATTGACTCTGACATCTTTCGTATCTGCCGCTATGACAACAGGAAGTTCTAATACACTTCATTGACGTATTTCCGGTCGAAAAATGCGGATGTGCGTAAAAGGTCTATAGCGGATGAGAAACCCCTCGTAATTTAAAAATACTACTGTTAATGTTTCACAAAATGTAGTTTTAAGACTTTTTCAGGCGAGAATGTACTTGTTTAAAGCTCAAATCTGTGGTTTACTTATAAAGAGAGCGCCTTTTTGAAAATTTGATCCGGCGTTTTCGGAGTTGTGAGATCCAGTCGATCAGCGGGCGCTTTCCCCGCCGAGAGCAGCCCGAGAGAGCACGGCTAGTCCTTCTGACGTCAGCCGCTGGGTCTGATGTCTTCAGATATAATTTGTCTTCTAACGGGCGATCTTTGGTCTCATGAATCTATAATTTGTTCCCTGGCAATCGTTTTGACTGAGGGCAAAGTGAAGTTTCATATTTTTAGGCAATTAAACACATAAACTGACATTTAAGAAAAATAGACTGGGTTGTGTTTTATGTCATAATTCATTTTATTACAGTGATAATCACACCTGTCTGAACCACATATTAATGTTTTTTTTTTTATGTAAACGAAAAGAGGCAGGGTTTTTAATATTTCGTTTTGTTATAATTATACATGCAATAACATCGCCTGCACTACATTTGTGTAGCTATAATATGTTTAATATTTTTGAATGAAAATGAAAAGAGGCAGAGTGATGTTTTATCATATATTTTGTTTTATTGTAGCCTAATATATACATGTATACACACTGAATAACACTATCAAGAACGCTGCTGTTCCATTAGCAGAGTACCAGACTATTGTCCTCCCGTCTTCGGGAGTTCGTTCTCCGGAGTTGAACTTGGCAAGCCTGAACTACCACGGACGCAAGTCAGAAGTTTGCGTACTTGGTAAATAGAAACTTATATTTTAGGCTACAATAAAACAAAATATGTCATAAAACACCACTGCCTCTTTTCATTTTTTTTTTTACAAAAAAATCTTAAACATATAAGCCACACAAATGTCGTTCAGGCAGCTACATTGATTATCTCAGAATCAGAATCAGAATCAGAATCAGAAAAAGCTTTATTGCCAAGTCCATTTTTACACATAAAAGGAATTTGTTTTGGTGTTGAGCAAGTCACACCGAGTCGACCATCTGCGGCGTCTCTTGAGTTGGAAAGAAGAATACAGCATAACATGAGGAGAGGTGAGATGTGGAGAGGAGAAAGAAAAAAAACAACCCCCAGACTATGCTCCTTTCGGGAGTACAGTGTGGGAACAGTAAAAAAAACACCTCAGCAACATAAGCGCATACACTTTACAACATGAAAAACACACGACTTGCAACAGGGTAGGGGAGGGGGAGGGGGAGTTAGGGGTTGAGGTATCCCAGCACAGGCAGGCGGCCACACGGCCTTATATATTACCTTATAACAAAACAAAGAATAAAACACAACCCTGCCTCTTTTCGTTTAGATTTAAAAAAAATAATAGGCCTATATTAAACATTAATATGTGGTTTAGGTAAGGTGACCAGATTTCTGAAATGGAAACCGGAGACATTTCCTATTTGAGTGGTCAAATATCACTAAAACCGAATTTGTTATTATCTTTTAATTAAAAAACGGGACAATATATTTTTAAATGTTTTTGTTTGTTTATTTGTTGTTGTTGTTGTGGGCTCTCTATATTATTATTAACATTAATAATTATTATGATTTAGTTTGATTATTAGGATTTTTATATGGATTTAATACAATTCAACGCACCCGCAAAAAAAAAAAAAAAAAATTAAATCGTTAATAGTTGCCATTGTAAATAACAAGCAGTTCCAAACAATATTATAACATGACTTAACAAAAACACATTACAAAAATAAAACATAAATATGATAAATAAAACTATTTAACAAATTTTTAACATTTTATAATTGTATTTAATATTTTAATTTTCACAAGTTTATGCTACTATATAAGTAATAAATAAAAATAAAAAATGTTTTATTAGGCTTGTGCTTAAAAATAACTCTTACTATCCTAAATTGGTCTTGTTTTGCATTTTAGGCTTATTTTAAGCAGAAATGATGTGTATTCTGGATGTGTTGCAAGTGACAAAACAATGCCGCACCCCGTTGAGGCTCTGTTATAAAGCACAAGCAAACAGTATTACTTTAATTGATGATAATGTTGCTCTGCTCTCGGTAACGTTCTTAGTAGTAGAGGCTCGCGCACAACCAAGTTCAGCATATCATGCTGGGGTGTTGGGGGCATAAAGGCCAATTTATACTTCTGCGTCTGACCTACGCCGTAGCTACGCCGTACCCTGACGCGCACCTCTCCAAAAATGTAACGCGTCAATTCTACGCGGACTGCAAGCACTGTGATTGGTCTGCCAGAACCCCTCCCTCAGGTCAACAAATAAATAAAAAATCTGCAATAGGAGTGTGTGTGTGTTTGTGTGTGTGTGTGTGTCCAGAAATGGGATGATAGTTCCTTACGTCTGCTATAACACAATATTTTGTAGTCCAGCGATTCTTTATGCAACTAAATAAATACATAGATCCGCTGAGTAGCCTATAGTTCCCATTCAGTCGGTCACGTTCGACGTACGTCGGACGTACCGACGAATTGGGATCACTTCTGGGAGCCCCTATCAGCTTCGAGCTATCTAGAACCGGCCAATGAACAATTGGCGTGCGAGATTTGCATCTCGCGCTCCGCCCCGCGCTGCGGGTATAAACAGGAAGCGAGAGCGAATGCACGCTGTCATTCACTTCGGAGCCACACGGCAGATGAAGATGACTCTCATTCAAGTTAATGAGTTTATCGCTGCTATCAGCAAGACTACGAGAAAACCGGAGAATCCAGGAGACGCGTGTTGGAGAGACGGCACATTTCAGCGGGATCCGCGCTGACTCATCGGCTGCCTCTGCAAGCAGAGAAAAACTGCTGTTTTCACAGCAACAGCAAATATCTGTTGGTCTGGGTGAGCGTTTTCCTGCTGAGTACAGGCACGGGCTGCACTACAATCCCGTGTGCTGTCGCGTTTCCCCCTGAGTGCTTCAGCACAGAGCGTTTCCTCACAAAAAGAGTTCACGGGTGACGTGCCGTCCTTTTCAGGATGTCTTATCACCGGTGCGTTTCTGGATGCGGTCGTTCCTTGTCCCCTGCTGACGGTCACAATCGCTGTCTCACGTGTTTGGGCGTACAGCACGCTGAGGCTGCGTTTGTGGATAGTTCATGTTCCCACTGCGGGAACATGACTATCTCGGAGCTAAGATCGAGACTCTCCTACCTCCGGGCTGGGGGAGTCCCCTTACCCATCCCACGAACCAGGGCTGCCCCTAACCCGGGCGGACCTGCTTCTTTGGATGGCCAGGGTGATCTGAGGATCACGTTTAGGGCAAACCCGCCGAGTGACCCTCCGCAGGCCCCTAATCCCTCAGCTCCGCAGCCGGTAGAGCCTCCGAGAGAACCCGCTGGACCCTCCCACGGGAGACCAGTGGTGACTTTTGGAGCTCCAGCGGACGAGCAGATGTCGATCGCTGCATCGGAGGGGGAGTTTCAGTCCTCGGGGGATGAAGGGTCAGTTGTACTGCCTCCCTCTGGGAGAGTGGCAACGGCTGCCCCGGACCCTGAGATGGCTGCTATGCTTGCCCGGGCCGCCGAAAGGGTTGGGCTCGAGTGGAACCCTCCACCTTGTCCCGAACCCTCTAGGTTGGACGATTGGTTCCTCGGGGTGGGCCGCGCTGGTTCTCAGCGTCCCACCCCGACACCTTTCTTCCCGGAGGTGCATGAGGAGCTCACGAGGTCGTGGACGGCACCTTTTTCTGCCAGAAACCGGCCGAGTGACTCCTCCCCCCTCACTACCCTCGACGGCGGGCCAGCCAAGGGTTACGTGGGGATCTCGCCAGTGGAGCGCGCCGTCGCGATGCAACTGTGTCCGGCGACCGCCTCTACCTGGCGCGGTGACCCACGTCTCCCGTCCCGGGCCTGTAAGTTCTCTTCCGGTCTGACCGGGAAGGCTTACAAGGCCTGCGGGCAGGCTGCGTCCGCTTTGCATGGCATGGCGTTGCTTCAGGTCCACCAGGCCCAAGCACCTGGCGAAGGACGCGATAGAGCCGGTCCCTCAAGCCGATATGAGGTCCGGGTTCTACAGCCCGTACTTCATTGTACCCAAGAAAGGCGGCGGGTTACGACCGTTCTTGGACCTGCGATTCCTGAACCGGTCCCTTCACAGGCTGCCGTTCACGATGTTAACGCAGAAGCGCATCTTCAGGTGCATCCGTCCCCGAGATTGGTTTGCAGCGATCGACCTGAAGGACGCGTACTTTCATGTCTCGATTCTCCCTCGACACCGGCCCTTTCTGCGCTTCGCGTTCGAGGGACGGGCATATCAGTACCGCGTCTTACCCTTCGGCCTGTCCTGGTCGCCCCGCGTGTTTACGAAGGTTGCGGAGGCGGCCATTGCTCCCATGAGAGAGCATGGTGTTCGCATCCTCAACTACCTCGACGACTGGCTGATTCTTGCCCAGTCGCGAGAGCAGTTGTGCGAACACAGGGACAAGGTGCTCAGTCACCTCAGCCAATTGGGACTTCGGGTCAACTGGGAGAAGAGCAAACTCTGCCCCACGCAGAGGATCTCTTTTCTCGGTATGGAGATAGACTCGGTCGCCATGACTGCGCGCCTCACCGAGGAGCGCGTCCAGTCGGTGTTGAACTGCCTGAATTCGTTCAGAGGCAGGACAGCGGTTCCACTGAAACATTTTCAGAGGCTCCTGGGGCATATGGCATCCGCAGCCGCAGTAATGCCGCTCGGATTGCTTCATATGAGACCGCTTCAACGCTGGCACGAGTCCCGAGATGGGCGTGGCACAGCGGTTCCCTCCGCGTCCAAGTGACTCCGAGGTGCCGCCAAACCTTCGGCCCGTGGTCGGACCCTCTGTTTCTCCGGGCGGGAGTTCCCCTAGAACAAGTGTCCAGGCACTCCGTTGTCTCCACGGATGCCTCATCCACGGGTTGGGGTGCCACGTACAACGGGCTTGCAGTTTCGGGTCTGTGGACGGGGCCTCAACTGCAATGGCATATCAATTGCCTCGAGTTGTTAGCAGTTCGTCTTGCTCTCAGCCGCTTCAAAGTGCCGCTCAGAGGCAAGCACGTTCTGGTCCGGACGGACAACACTGCGGCCGTAGCGTACATCAACAAACAGGGTGGTCTACGCTCCCGTCGCATGTCGCAACTCGCCCGCCATCTCCTCTTATGGAGTCAGAAGCATCTGAGGTCGCTTCGTGCCGTTCACATTCCGGGCCTGCTCAATCGTGCGGCCGACGAGCTGTCACGTCAGCAGGTACTTCCGGGAGAATGGCGACTCCATCCCCAGGCGGTCCAGCTAATCTGGAGTCATTTCGGGGCCGCACAGGTAGACCTGTTTGCCTCCCCAGAGACGACCCACTGTCAGTGGTTTTATTCCTTGACCGAGGGGACCCTCGGGTCAGATGCCCTGGCCCACAGCTGGCCCCGGGAAGAACGCAAGTATGCGTTTCCTCCAGTGAGCCTTCTTGCGCAGACTCTGTGCAAAGTCAGGGAGGACGAGGAGCAGGTCCTGTTGGTCGCTCCGTATTGGCCCAACCGGACTTGGTTCCCGGAACTAGTGCTCCTTGCGACAGCACCTCCCTGGCCCATTCCTCTGAGTCAGGACCTCCTGACTCAGAGACGGGGCACCCTATGGCACCCGCGTCCGGACCTCTGGAAACTCCATGTTTGGTCCCTGGACGGGACGCAGAGGTTCTAGGTGACCTACCGCAAGCGGTAGTTGACACCATCACTTCCGCTAGAGCCCCCTCTACGAGGCGCCTCTATGCGTTGAAGTGGAACCTGTTCGTCGACTGGTGCTCTTCTCGCCGAGAAGACCCCCGAAGATGTTCGGTCGCATCTATGCTTACCTTTCTACAGGATGGGTTGGAGCGAAGGCTGTCTCCCTCCACCCTCAAAGTCTATGTCGCCGCTATCGCCGCTAATCATGAGCTCGTAGATGCAAAATCTCTAGGTAAGCACGATCTGATCGTCAGGTTCCTTAGGGGAGCGAGGAGATTAAATCCACCTCGTCCTCCCTCCATACCCTCTTGGGACTTAACTCTGGTGCTAACTGCACTACAGAGAGAACCTTTTGAGCCTCTGCAGTCAGCTGAGTTGAAAGTTCTGTCGTTAAAGACAATACTCCTGACTGCGTTGGACTCCATCAAGAGGGTAGGGGACCTGCAGGCATTTTCGGTCGACGAATCGTGCCTGGAATTCGGGCCCTGTAACTCTCATGTGATCATGAGACCCCGGCCTGGATATGTGCCCAAGGTTCCCACTACTCCCTTCCGGGACCAAGTGGTGAGCCTGCAAGCGCTGCCTTCGGAGGAGGCAGACCCAGCCCTAGCTTTTCTCTGTCCCGTCCGTGCTCTCCGGACTTACGTGGACAGAACGCAAAGCTTCAGGACCTCAGAGCAGCTCTTCGTCTGTTACGGAGGACAGCAGAAGGGAAAGGCTGTCTCCAAGCAGAGGATGGCCCACTGGATAGTGGATGCCATCGTCTTGGCTTATCAGTCCCAAGACGTGCCCTGCCCGCTCGGGTTAAGAGCCCACTCAACAAGGGGTGTTGCCTCTTCCTGGGCGCTGGCTCATGGCGCCTCGCTGACAGATATTTGTAGAGCTGCGGGCTGGGCGACACCTAACATGTTCGCTAGATTCTATAGCCTCCGTGTAGAGCCGGTGTCTTCCTGTGTGCTCACTTCCCATAGTCAGTAACACCGAAGTACCCGTTCTAGTGTCGGCTTGCTGCGCCATTCCCTCCCCTATGGTAGATGGATGCGTGCGCTTATTCTGCTCCAGTCGAGTTCCCCGGAACGGCGAACCCTGTTGAGTCCTCCGCAACCCGCGGCAGTCGGACGTGGCGGAGCATTCGACGCCAGGTCTAACACTCGTATGCATTGGTGGAAATGAAGCTCTAGCATAAGTTCTGCGGGGAAGACTCAATTACTACGTCACTTATTGCCTTCATTCTAACCCAATTATATTCTCATGCTCACCGTATAAAAGCCCGGTACTTACACATGTTTGAGTTCGCAGATACTGAAGTGACGATTACGCAGCTCTGAAGCGACGATTACGCAGATCTGAAGCGACGATTCAGTAAACGTTCTGGATGTTCCGTAGCGATCGATCGCTGGTCCTATTATAAAGTTAATAATATGCACACAGTGGCGTTCTAAGTCCATGTCAGCCATCATTCTATCCACCGGGCTGTCGCGGCAACAGACACGAGTGCCTTCACTAATGAGAGCAATCTCGCGTTCAGATTCAGAACAATCACTCCCACGGAGGACTATCGGGCATGTTATCAAAGACACGGCTGCGATCTTCATCACCATTCTGGCGTCATCTCTACATCAGCATTCACCACAGCGATATGTATATGATTATACATTCCGATGCCGATTGGGTGTAGTATTGTACTCTTTCTCAATTTGTCGCAAGTCTGTTCAGTGCAGACACAAGCATCATATGAGACGCGCACAGGTGTCTGCCGGTCTGCTCGTGCAATGTGAGCGCTCGTTAGGGCTCACTTGTGTCGTAATCCATAGTGCTGTAAATGATTCGCATGACAACGGCCTGTATTGATGGCAAATTGTTTAGAAAAGCTGAAACAAATCAGATGGCACAGCATAATAGCCTCTATCACTCTTCTATGAACGCAAAGAAACCAATATGAGTTTAAAGCAACATGCACCCAGTTAATCGGGGCTCATGATTAACAGAGTTAAGCTGGAATCGCAATGGGTTCTGTGTTATTAATCAATACAATTGAATTAAATATGCTAATTTGCTCAGTATTGTTTTTAAGTAGGCTACAGCACTGACATCAGTGCTTTGATCCGTTCTCATTCAATGGTGTTATTCTCTTGCAGCTCTGTGAGTTCGTCACATACAACATGCAATTAAAACTGACACAAAGTTTTAAGCTTAAGTGTTTTTGGGCTGTCATCCAGCAGAGTACATCATCTGCTCAATCATACGGGGCACCCAGGTTGAAATGGTTTCCCTTAGTGATCTGACATGGCTTCCTTTCTGATGAGGAAGTACTGTAGCGTTCTGTGTTCCATAAAGGTGTCGTCTTATTGCATTATAATTATGCGCTATATTATATATTAGTCAATTGAAATAAACACGTTATGTATAGTAATTGATGCTTTGTTTTCGCTTAACTCCAGTTAATTACTTGTGTTTTATTCAGCTGATATCTGTATACCTCTTTCTATTTTAGTAACTTTAGAATTTAGTATTACGGTTCACTTGGTCCTTCCGTGCTAGGACGCCATGGCTGCAACTAGTATAAAACAAACGTGTATCTCACTTGTACTCACAGCACCATAGGTCAGGTAAGGTTTGCATATTAAACTAGTTTTCGATATTCGATTGCAGCACTAATATATTTCCGTAGGCTACTCAATCGACCCGTATTACATAAAGATTGCATCTAAATCGCAGCACGGGAACACTTATTCAAATCTTTAATGAAAACAGTGAGTGAGCAGAGTGTGCTCCCTTTATAAATGCACGGAACCGTCGGAAGTGCTTTAGTTCAGATAAACTCCTACACTAGTGGAAACCGCTGCGGTCAATCTACACCGAATCATGATCTATTGCATGCTCTATTCTTCGTTGGTCAAATGTATGCACTAGAAGGCAGAATTAGCCAGCGAACAAGCGCTGAACCACTCAAATGTGATCGCGAGTATTGTCGTGTTGACTCCTCCAATTCGTCACTGCATCCAAGCGCTCAATAGACTTTACATTGCATTATGCTTTTGGCAGACGCTTGTCCGGGCGACTTGCTTGAATTCGGGGTGCACATTCGGTATTCTGTCCGGTCTTGCTTTCCCTGGGGGCCGGGCCCGTGGCTTGGCGTTGCTGGTGCCGCGCCCTACTGTTCGAGCTACAGGAAGACATGTCTGTAATCGGCTACACTGCACCATTAACGCAACATTTTCAGTTATTGAGTCTAACACAATATACAGGGGAGTAAATATAGCGTTGACTGTAGACTCAGTCTGCACATGAGTGTTGATTTCCGGGTGCACCGCTAATGACGAGCTCTCTGGCAGTGAGCTTTTCTCTTCGCTAAAGCTGGCACACAGTGCGCTTATAATCTTTGTGATTCGTTGCTTTTCAGACTGCGATCTGATGTCATACTGTGGGATTTCAGTGCATTAATGCCAGGTACGTTAATCAGATCCACGAGGACTTGTCCGGAGTTTACATCAACCCATTCACCTTAGTGAAATTATTCAGGCCAAAATTTTATTATGGCGTTGGTGAGTATGTCAAACTAACTATTATAGACTTCAGATGTTATTCCAGGGTCAAAGGATTTTTTAGGATTGTGATATTCGTCTCATACTGCCAAATGTGGCTACAATCTCACAGTATTATCCTGGCTTAGGTTATCAAATGATGAATTTTTTCATAGGTCCAGTAGCCGTGCCGGGTCCTATATAGCTAGCTATGGTTTTATTAGTTAGTAAAGCTTAAACATATAAAACATTCTTATCCTTTTGCAAGGGCATCGTCTGATGTTCTCAATCACATGCCCATGTTATGTTTGTCATGCTGTCTGGTTTATTTTCTTTAGGGGCTCTCTTAGCAGGTTGACGGTTAGATGGTGTTCTATCAAGACGTGAGCGGGAGTTACGCAAGGGTTTAGAATCCCCCTAATTGCAGATGGAAAGAAATATGTTCTCCAACTCGCACGTGCATGGGACATTTCTTCAGGTCAGTATTGCTACGAACATAGTTCAATGCGTGGAGTTGGCATCCTCTACCAAGGTCTCCTCTATTAAGTATGCGGGATGCCATGATGGTCAAGATGGTTTTCTTCAGCAATCCCAGCTCAGTCTTTCGGTAGGCGTTTTGTCTCTCCATCCGCAGCTACAGCGTTCCCTCTTAGAGCGAACATCGTCCAAGACTTTCAGACGGCTCTGCATAAGCCAACCCGGACCCAGCACCCTGTCCTCCCCTAGCAGCATTAATATTATATTAAACTATCTGCTAATATAGGCTAGAAAATTTATTCCTAAAGTGTCGCTTCCTCAACCTTCAAAACTTAAACGTCCGCACGGTCAGTTTTTCTATGTTCTGTTTTGCCTCAAATGTCAGTATTTCCCACTTTGATTTTGACTATTTGTTCCCTTCTCTTTAAAAAAAAAAAAAAAAAAAAACTCTTACATCCGCCGACTCCTCGCTGGCATCAAATCCTATGCAAAGTTCTATAGTCCTAACTTTACAAGTCTTTTCTCTGAAACTTCCATTTGTTTACTCCTTAAAGGCTTCGCTAAATCATCTAGTAAACTAATAGATAAAACGTCTGCTCATTTCTCTCCCGTAGCGGCATAGGTTCATCAGTTCCGTCCGCAACGGTCTCTTTCCTTTTACATCAAGATTCTACTAGAAGCAGTGTTCTAGTTGCTTTCCACGGTTCATGCGTCCAGGCGAATTCTCCTCAGATACTAATACATTTGATCCTACCTCTGGTATTTCCTTCTCTGATATTCGTTCTCACCTAATCGCTCCACTCTAATTCTTAAAAAAAAAAAAAAAAAAAAAAAAAAAAAAAAAAAGCTCAAGGCTACGGCATCACCTTATCTTTCTCAAAATCAATAATGATTCTTTGTCCATTCATCTATGGTCAAAATCCTTAAAAACCACCCTAAAACTTCTAATTATGCCCCTCTCTTTATCTTACCTAACGGTGCACCTCTTTCATAAGGCTGGTTCAGAACCCAGTTAAACTGTCGTTAAAAGCTGCAGTCTATCCCCCACTCTCTACACCGGCCACTCATTCAGAATCGGGGCAGCTACTACAGCAGCTGAACGAGTAATCCCCATGCCGGCCATCAAAGTTTGGGTAGATGGTCTCCTCTGCTTTGAATCATACAAAAGAACGATTCTAAAACCATTCTTCAAGCCCAGCAAGCTCTACAGTAACCATAAGGTAAATTCCTTTGCAACTACTGGTGGTGGTGTCATAATCATATTTCCCTCATCCCGTTATTATTCTAGCCAGCACTCCTCAACGACTTCTAGTCATCTAATATGTGTGGCCTAGCGGCTCTGTTCAATGTGGCCTCGTCTCTATGTGGCTGTAGCAGCCGTTGTGCCTTTGTTACATGTTCGTTTTTTAAATAATCTTAAGTTAATAATATTATTATATTAAAAAAAAAAAAAAAAAAAAAAAAACTTGGATGTCTTATTTATTTATGCGATATTTTTGTTCTATGTGGTCTCCTGTGACCGTGTAGCCTAATGTGGCCTTGTCTCGTGGTCTTGTGGCCATAAAGCATGGCATGTTCTGTGTGGCCTAGCGGCTCTGTCTCGTTGGCCTCATTCAGTGTGGCTTAGCAGCCTTGTGGCCCGGCGGGCCTCGTCTCTGTGGTACAATGTTGCCTTGTTCCATGTTCGGCCTTCAAGGGTGCGGCCTTTATGGCTTCGTTTCGTGTGGCTTAGTGGCCATCGTCTGTACGTCTCGTCTAAGTGTGGGATTATGGTTTAGGAAACATTCTATGTTCTGTGTGGTCTACTGTGACCGTGTAGCCTAATGTGGCCTTGTCCCGTGGTCTTGTGGCCTTCATGGCATGGTTAAATGTGGCCTAGTGGCCTTGTATTCAAGTATGTCTGTCTATGTGTGGCAATAGTGGCCTTGTGGCCACGTGGGCCTTGTGTTCATGTGGGGCTTGGCGCCTTGTGGCATATGTTTGCCTTGTCCTTTAAAAAGATGCCTGATCGGCCAGTGGCCCCCCTGGGGCATATGTTTAATGTGGCTTAGATGCCGTAGTCTCTTGTGGTTTGTATTTGTGCGGCCCTAGTGGCTTGGTCTTGTCCTCAAAAGATGCCAATAGTGGCCAGTCGCCCCCTGGGGCATAAGTCTTTGTGTAAAAAAAAAAAAAAAAAAAAAAAAAAAAAAACAACAACAAACTTCTAGCCATGTGGCTTCGTTCACGTGCAGTCCAGTCTTACCTCGTCTCTTTGTGGCATTAGCGGCCGTTGTGGCTTCGAAGCCTCGTCTCTGTGGTCTGTATAGGCCGGGTGGCTCATCAAGGCCTTGTCTCTGTGGTCTATAAAGGCCGTGTGGTCCAATGAGGCCAGAATATGTGTGATTTATGTACGGCCCTAGGTGGCCTGCTATATGTGGTCCAATGTGACCGTTCTATAATAGCCAATGCGGCTCTGTCTGTGTGGTCCAATGAGGTCGTGTGGTCCAATGAGGCTGTTTATTATTTTTGCCAAGGCGGCTGCCCGTATGGTCCAATGAGGCCTTGTCTATGTGTTTTCCTAGGAGTGAACTGGCAATATATATATAAAAAAAAAAAAAAAAAAAAAAAAAAAAAAATTTTAAAAAAATAAATAAATAAATAAATAAATAAATAAATAAATAAATAAATAAATAAATAAATAAATAAATAAATAAATAAATAAATAAATATATATATAATAATAATAATACAAATAAATAAATCGTCTTTTCATTAAGCTATAGGCATGCCGTATTTCTTCACATCTTAATTCTACCACATAGTAATTTTCTTCTCTATTTTTCAGGAACCCCAGGATTCTAGTCCGGTGGGTATACTCAGTTACCAACTTTTGGGGGTTGGCGGGCCCCGTCCCGGTGTATTCATACTCCACCTTCTTTTGGGGGTCGGCTGCGCCCCTGCCCTTGTGTTCAGGCAGGAATTGCAGATCCGATACCCTCGGATTATGCCTACGGACGGGGCCTACGCCAAATTGACTCTGTATATTATTAGCTTGCTGAGCTATTATTAAATGCACTATTGTTGATATAATTCTCCCGAGTCTTTCCTGCAGAAATGAAGCTCTAGCATAAGTTCTGCGGGGAAGACTCAATTACTACGTCACTTATTGCCTTCATTCTAACCCAATTATATTCTCATGCTCACCGTATAAAAGCCCGGTACTTACACATGTTTGAGTTCGCAGATACTGAAGTGACGATTACGCAGCTCTGAAGCGACGATTACGCAGATCTGAAGCGACGATTACCCCCATCCTCCCCACCACCACCAGGATGGTCCTGTCCATACCTCCCGGGGGGTCGGCTGCGCCCCTGCCCTTGTGTTAAGGCAGGAATTGCAGATCCGATACCCTCGGATTATGCCTACGGACGGGGCCTACGCCAAATTGACTCTGTATATTATTAGCTTGCTGAGCTATTATTAAATGCACTATTGTTGATATAATTCTCCCGAGTCTTTCCTGCAGAACTTGTGTTAGGCTGGGTTCCGTATTTAGTGACCCCGACGGCGGTCCCATATGTGTATTCTTCCACGGTACGGCTCCCTACGGCGAGCCCGTGTCTTTCCCTCGGCAGAGCTCCTCTGCCGTCCCAGGTACGTGTTGTCTCCCTCCTAATTGGCTGGGGCCACCCCTGGGACTTCCGTATGTTGTGCTGCCCACGGCCAGCCCATACGTGTATTCTCCACATGTTAACTCCCTCTGGGCATGATGTGGCTTCCGCAGCTGCCTTCACAGGCACACTTTCCCAGCGTTATCCAATACAGTCAGCTGAGTGGGTCTTGCGGAACAGCAGCTTTGACTCTCCCTGCGTGAACCTACCCGCCCGCATCAGATCGGGGTCTGTGGGGCTCATCGCTGGGCGCTGGAAGTGGTAGTAACTATGGCGTTTTCCATAGGGGATCCCAATTCGTCGGTACGTCCGACGTACGTCGAACGTGACCGACTGAATGGGAACGTCTCGGTTATGTATGGTAACCCTCGTTCCCTGAAGGAGGGAACGGAGACGTACGTCCCGTCGCCACAGTTGCTGTACCATCACTGCAGGTCGAGCCACTACGTGTGGCTCCTCAGTGAAAAACAGCGTGCATTCGCTCTCGCTTCCTGTTTATACCCGCGGCGCGGGGCGGAGCGGAGCGCGAGATGCAAATCTCGCACGCCAATTGTTCATTGGCCGGTTCTAGATAGCTCGAAGCTGATAGGGGCTCCCAGAAGTGATCCCAATTCGTTGGTACGTCCGACGTACGTCTCCGTTCCCTCCTTCAGGGAACGAGGGTTACCATACGTAACCGAGACGTTATTGCTATAAAAACTCTAAATCTCCACAGTGTGTTTATGGCAAGAAATGACAACGCAAACACACTGGTGTCGTGATTTACTATCTAACAGGGGACCGAGTCATTGTGTTTAACATAATCATTATTAATGATGATCTGCAATTAATACATTAGATAATTTTTTCTGCTTGATTTAACTCTTAAAACTCAGTTATTGCTTTAAAAACTCTAAATCTCCACAGTGTGTTTATGGCAAGAAATGACAACGCAAACACACTGGTGTCGTGATTTACTATCTAACAGGGGACAGAGTCATTGTGTTTAACATAATCATTATTCAAAGATGATCTGCAATTAATAAATTAGAGAAATATTTCTGCTTGATTTAACTCTTAAAACTCAGTTATTGCTATAAAAACTCTAAATCTCCACAGTGTGTTTATGGCAAGAAATGACAACGCTAACACACTGGTGTCGTGATTTATTATCTAACAGGGGACCGAGTCATTGTGTTTAACATTATCATTATTTACTATATAAAGTGATGACCTGTGATTATTACCTTAAAGAACAATTTCTGCTTGTCCAGTCCTATATTTATTTATTTTTTATTGGTGCAAGAAATCAAATCTCACTCTAAAAATCTCAAAAACAAAGGACATTTTTTGGGATTTTAGAGAGCAGAAACTATGTTTTAATTAAAAATAAGTCACACATTAAAATACCTTTATTGTAAAAAAAAATTCAGGTCTCCAATTGAAAATTTTCTGTAAATTGATGCACTTTAATTCAATTAAAATTCAAGAAATTCAATTTGGCCAACTAAAAAATTTAGATGTGATCGGTCACTAGAAAATTTTCAATTGGAGACCTGATTTTTTTTTACAGTGTTGGTGTTCTTGAAAATAAGCTTAAATGAGAGATGTGGACGGATCATATACTGTAAGTATGAAGACACAACAGAGAATGAATTTCTTAAAGATAATTCTTAATTTTAAGAATTTTTTAATTTCTTAAATTCTTTTCTGTAATGTCCACAACATGGCTTTTTCTCCGTTGTGTGCTCATTGTGTTCCCTGATGCCTGTGTGAACATTATATAATTATATATATATATTAAATAATGAAGACAGACTTGACTGCCAGCTCTCTTCCCTTTCACACACACAGCTCCATTGCAAGCTATGGAGGTCCCCTGTTGGATAGGTAGACATCGGTCAGGTCCCCTCTTGGCATGTTTAAAAAAAAAAAAAAATAAAAAAAAAATGCTTATTTGAAGTTATATTATGAAAAAAGACCTTAAAACAAAATTTTGTATCTCAGTTTTGTTTCTTCAAAATGACTAGAAACACAGTGTGTGGGTGTGGGCTGGGGATTTTCAAACTTGCAGTAAAACATATTATGGGCAGTTATGGGCTAATAAATAGGCTAATTGTAAATTGTAAATATATAAAAAGATTTATATATTTAAATATATATTAACCTATGTGTTACAAAGTCAAAAAGACCCCCCCCCCCTCCCCCCTACAAAAGCTCTTCATAAGTTCACCAGCCTTCAGGTGCCGTCACCCTTCCCCCCAAGTGTACCTTTCTCACCTTTTGTGACCTCGAGTACCCTGAAAACAACTTATTTGATTGGTGTAAGTGCGTTGACCAGTTTAATTTGATTGGTCAAATACCGACACCGACGGCGCCGGAGGCATCGATGATGAACTTCAAGGATCATACATGCAGGAGTATCATTGTCAGCGTAAGTAACTATGTTAACTATGTTCTGATGTAACCATATATATTTGCAATTTGCAATTTGCATGACTTGTATTTTTAATTAAATATCGTTTGATGAATGCAATTTTTAATGGATCTAAAAAGTTCTTAATGGCAGTCTCTCATAGGCTACCTATATTGACAATAAACATATATATTTTTTTGCAATAGGTATCGACACTTGTTTGACTAAATTATGGAAGGTAAGCAAAGTCATACCACTTTATTATTTGCTTTGCATTTTATTTTATAATGAATGTTTTAGGACGATATCCAAATTAGGTGTGTTCTGGCGTCGTTACACAGACAAATTGACGGAGACATCAAAGTACCGCGCGGTACATTGATGCCATACACCGATCGGTCTGTGCAACGACGCTGCGAGTAAAACAAACAAACAAAAAAAATCCAAAACACACCTAAGGGTTTTGCAGTAAAAGAGAACAAAAAGACCATTGCGTTTACGTGAAACTTTCATTATTGATAATGATTGGCTTAAGATTGTTTTATTTATTTATATAGACGTATACTTCTTACAAATGTACCAAACAATTTTGATATTTGCAAATAAGTAGAAATGGATGTGAACATTATTAGACTTATTTTCCAATCACATGTAATTTGACTAAATCTCTCTCTCTCTCTCTCTCTCTCTCTCTCTCTCTCTCTCTCTCTCTCTCTCTCTCTCTCTCTCTCTCTCTCTCTCTCTCTCTCTCTCTCTCTCTGTGCCAATCAGCCCATAATAAGTTACACTGCTTCTTCTGTTTTTATTTGAAAGGAAGGGTATTTGAGTTTCTCTGCAAAGAGGATTTTTTGGAACTTGGAGGTGATCATGCTTGTTGTTACTGCTCTTCTTCAGTTACAGCATCTACAAATAATTTTTTCATAAAGCATTTGAGATTTGCTGTAGACTTTAAAGAAGTAATATCTTGAGAATTAAATTTGGCAAATATTAATAATCTATAAAATGTATAGAATGTATGTATTATTGACACATTGTCAAAACATCCTATTGTCTTGGTAGGCAAGTTCACCATACCATGCCACTGTCCAGAGAGGAAAAGTGGTAAAAGGAGCCATTGGCATTGTCCTAAGTGTGCCAAAATAATAAATAGATCCCCAGATTTCAAATCCCACATACAAAAGCATGGTAGGTCAACATAAACATTAAAATCATACTCTTTGTGTCTTTGACAAGTTTATAATTCACACTATATCTGTCAAATGTATTTTTCCTTTTCTTTGCCACAACAGGTCTGATGCTGACAGCAGGACCTTCTGGTGAGTACACTCACAAATATAAACCAAACAGAAGTAGAGATATATACAAGAGTAGTTTATAACTGAAGTGGTTGAGGACACTGTCAACATTCGATACCAAATCAGGTAAATGGCACTGCCAGTGTATAGGCTCAAGAAAACGGATCAGCTGTGTACATAGATACTTGTCTATGTGGTGGCTGTTCCAAGAGCATCCTCACTTGGCCAAAAATGCTGTGGATACCTCAAACGAGGATATTGAAGATCTTGAGGAAATGGTCAGTGGAAATGTGGGTATGCACTATCAGCCAGAATACACACATAGTAGTGTGATCACTATGACCAACTACTTGTGGAATTTCAAGAGAATCCCAGAGGATCTACCACTGGATTTAACCAAGACAGATAATCCCCTTCCACAGAACTTTGAGCCTGCAGAGACAAAGTGTCCTTACTGTCCAGGGCCGTGTCCTCCAGAACTTACTACTTTCATCATTACAACACAAGCAACAGTCTATGGAATATTTTCCCAGAGCAAAGGTAGGGCATTCTGTAAAATGTTTACACTTATATAAATTGTGCATATATAAAACGGGAAATGACAATAAATGTGTGTTTTCATGTAGGTATTTCAGCCTATGGAAAGGAGTGCCCAGTTTGCAGTAACGTAGTTTGTTTTCAGGAATACAGTTCCGGATTTCATAACTACAACAACATGATCTTTCTTTCCATACCCTTATGTTCTCTTCTAACAACCGGTCTTTCTGTGAGTACATACAATCGGATTGTTACAACTGTGGGACATATTTGTACTAAATTAAACATATACAAAAATATTTACAACATGTTTAAGAACATATTTTTTATTGTCTGCAGAATCACATTGCTGTTGGGCGGATGTTGCGCACAATTGCGTCTCATTCTGGGACTAAAGTGCCATACAACTCCCTACGGAAAGCGTTTTATCATTTCTGCGCTCTCAGAAAATATTTGTACAACTATTTCTGTTACCGCTGTGGACATCACCCATCTGTTGTCATCGCTGACACTGGAAAAAAAAAACTGGAAAGTTGCATTTGAATTGCCAGGTGAGAGTTACTTTAAAATGTAATTCAAAACTTCAAACGATATTAATGCCACATTCACATGCTCACTGTCACTACCCTTTTTTTCACAACTACCAGTCCATCTCTTGAAACGTCCGGAGAACCATAACAACACTCCCCAGGAAATGGAGGTTAATGTGGCAGCAAGATGGGAGAACATGGAAAAGGAAATTGTAGCCACCGGATTCTGTGATGGTAAGTACAATATTTTGTATACGTTGACAACTGCTCTGTGATATTTTGCAACATTGTTAATCTTATTACTTTTAATTTGTAAAAGTAATAATTTATTACACTAATTGTAACCTAATTGTAATTAAGTTACAATTCTGTATTGTTTCACAACATGGTTGAAGCCATATATTTTTTATAGTACTTACATACATGCATGACAAATTAATTTCATACATGACTGAGTTTTAACCTTACACATTCCATACTTTAGATGCTTCTGGCAATCCATTTCAAAGCACATTGGCATACTCAGCCTTTGCTCCATGGATGGGGCAAGATACACGAACCAGCGATACCCTTTCAAAAACTGAAATTCTCAAAGGGCTATCATACAGTCACAGGGCAAGCACCAGTCCTGTTCCGAAAGAGATTGATGAGGACCATATTTTACAAGTTCTCAAATCAAAATCGGTAAAGTACAAAACTTTCACATTAACATGCAACACACTACTATCAAATATTGCATTCTAAAACACTTTTTAATGTAAATTATCATTTGATCAGCCAAAAAAGGATGAACTGATAAAAGTCTGCAATGTCCTCGGAGAGTCTGCCAGTGGATCAATCGCTGACATGCTAAACAGGCTTGAGGAGCTTCTCCTTTATAAGGATGTTTATCCTAAAATGTTTGTAAAACTCAAAAAGGCTGGAGGTAAGATGAGTTTTGTTACTCTATGGCATGTTTATAATTTATAGTTGGGAACAATATATTAGACATTTTCTTTTGTCAGTTTACAATATATATATTTTTGGTTAATACTCTGTTTGATAAATTAAGGTAACATGTCATATTTGTTGTAATACAGGTGGAGTGTTACACATGGGATGCACCCATGGAGTGGTCTACTATGCTTCACCTATATGGTGGCAGGAGTCCGCTCGGGATCATGGGGATGCCCTATTGAGTTTCAAGCACCCTCCCACAGTGTACATATGTGACATTGCTGGACGTGTTGCCAGACATGTCAACAATTGCACACAGCAAAGATTTTTCAAGCCACATAATGGGAGGGTGTGTGAGCCAACAGAGGCAAATATATCATTGGCATCCGCTGGGAAGTTGAGGGTACATCTTGACTGGGTCAACAATATCAAGTTGAAAACTAGGCTCAACCCAGAACCATCAACAATGGACAAATTGTCACAACCACATCCAGAAACTGGAACATCAGACCGCTTCTCCTTTTATGATAGGTTCCACCAAAAGAACCAAAAACGACCAGAGGAGAAATTGCGGAGTCTAAAAGTAATCCCTGAACTGGCTTCTCTTATCAACACCTCAGAAGCTGAACAAGTGAACAGGGAGCTGTCCTCAAGCCGGTATTCTCTGTGCCAGATGAGAGATACGCACTACATGTTTTCAATACGCCTGTACTTCCATCTACATAATACCAG
This sequence comes from Gobio gobio, assembly GCF_949357685.1. NCBI lineage: Eukaryota > Metazoa > Chordata > Actinopteri > Cypriniformes > Gobionidae > Gobio > Gobio gobio. The sequence continues at coordinate 41,075,538 of NC_137104.1, forward strand.
GAAAAACTCCGCATTTTTGAAAGAAATGCAGAAACTCACAGATGAAAACATACACCTAGGACTACAGGGCAAACTGATGTGTGGCCAAAAAGGTAAATTTGAAGTAATGTGTGCTGTTACACTTTTTTATGATAGCTGATCTGTAATATTTACTGTGGAGTAATGTATTCATAAATAATTGCAGAAACAAACAAACGACCAATGGAAGAACAGGGCAGAGAACCACATGGCCCAGCAAAAGTGGACAGTATGCCTGAGCAGGGGAAGACGTTTTCTGTGGCAATGTTCCCCACTGAGCAGACTCACAAGGTAACTACATTGGAATGTTCACTCTACTGATAACCACAAACCAAACAATAATTACCAATAAAATAGTGCTAACAACATGTACTGGTAATAGTAATTGTATTTTTCCAACATTAGGAAACCATCGCCAAACTTTATGCTGTAAAGAGGAAAGATGATGTCATTGCAAAGATTTCTTTGTATGCCGTTTTGTTTCTGCGGGACCTGATATCTGTTCTCCCCCCACATCTGTTGAGTGACACAAGCAGTATAGCAATGCCTTGGCTAACTGATAATGTAAGTATAAAATGCTCTAAAGTATTATAAAAGTTGTCATATCCATAATTTTTTATGCATATATATGGCATCACCCCATATTATTTCATTTTTTTGGGGGGGGTTTGTTTAAAGGCGGTCAATTGCCGCGTTGCTCAAATTGCGGAAGAGACTAAGGATGTAAGTTATTCACACAGAACCTATGACTATATGTGACATTTATAGTTGGTTATATAAAGACTAAAACCTGTAATTTTGGCTTTCAGGTTGTGGCTTTGAACACAGACACATTCATTCTATGGCACAGAGATTGGCAGAGTAATGCAACTGTGTCAGATGACCACTTGAAAGTTCTTGGGGTATTTACAAAATGTGCAATACAAAATGCACATCTTTTTTCATGAGCATCAAGACTAATACTTTGACATAATAGTGTCATAAATGTCTTAGAATTTAATGTTTTCAGTTTGCTTCATTTCAGAATGTTTCAGAGGTCCAGAAAATACTTTTGCCAAGGATTGTTGGAGCTGGAAATAACCCAGAGACAGGATGCCACTTCATTCTTTGGGTAAAAAAAACTAATTTTTTCCCTTTGTGTTCAAGGCTGCTGTAAACTGGACCACTATATCATATTGCAGTAGCTAATGCTTTTTCATATTTAGAAGATGTTACTATTATTTTTACTTTACAGGTTTTTGACATGACTAGAAAACACATCAGAGTTTATGACAACACCAGTCAATATCTGACAATATCTGAACTCCACATGGAAATTCTGAAGTAAGATTTTCTTACCGTAATTCTTATTTTTACACACTATTTTATGCAATTACAAATTGTGCTGAATACATTATGATTTATAAATAATAAATTGTCAAAATTACTTAATTTACCAAACTACTTGCTTTTTTCTTTTTCAGAGATGCTTTTAGAAATATTGCATCATTGGACGATTGGACTGTGTCCAGTCCAATGCAATAGAAGAGAGATGATGGAAGGAACTGTGGTGTTTTCGTATGCACAGTGAGTTTATATACATGAATTATGTTGATGTTGTTTATATATTTTGTAATATAAAAATGTTTGATGAATGTAACTGATTTTTGGAGTAGATGGCAGAAATGGAAGCAAAAAATATTAAAATGTGCCAGGAAATGCTGCACGATGAACAGATGGGATACCTTCGTCTTTACCATGCTTCGTGCATGGTGAAAAATCTGCAACCAGAGGTAATGCTGGGAATTTAAAAAAAGTTTACAGTTTACAGGGTATGCAAAGCTTAACATTAAAGGGGTGGTAAACCACGATTTCACTATTCTAACTTTAGCTAGCGTGTAATGTTGCTGCTTGAGCATAAACAACATCTGCAAAGTTACAACGTTCAAAGTTTAAAGCAAAGGGAGATATTTGCTTTTAAAGAAATCAGTTTCTAAGGACTACAGCAAACGGCCAGTAGGCGACTACACACATTCCTCCAGGGCTTGCTGACATCACCAGGCTCAATATTTACATAAACCCCTCCTCCGAGAATATTAAATAAGGGAGGGTGAGGCCATTTTGTATTGCGGCGCTGTTGTGGTATAAGTTAGTTAGGCTGGAGTGTTGTTGCCGTGATAACGAGGAAACGCTGTTATTTCCATCCGGATTGCCAACACATTCTCACACCCAACTCGTCACATATGGACGCTTGACCCGGACCCCTTGTCGTCACTTTTCAACGAACTGGGCGTACCTTTATCGTCAATTTTCGACGTGCAGGGTAGTCCGATAGACTTCTATAGAACTCTGAACTGGAGCCTGTGGCGTTGAAATTTGACGTATTGGGTAAGCACACCGCAGCCCGTTGTCTGCGGTGAATGGGTCGAGACTACAATAAATAAAAATTAAAAGGAATAGGCTACAATAAATGATCTATGCCAGGGCTAGTCAAAAGGCAGCCACCAGATCATATTTATTTGGCCCTCCAACTGGTTTTTGATGTTCAAAACCCCTCGCAATCTGATATCAAAGTGCCCTCTGTGCAAAGGTTTAGCTCGTTCATAGGCAACCGCATTCAGCGGTGAGTTTAACAACGCAGGTAAAATGGCATTCAGAGGTGAGTTTAACCAAGACAACGCTCAACTGCAGGTAAAACGGCATTCAGAGGTGAGTTTAATAACCCTCCATGGCGCGTTCAAGTAAGCATTTAAGCGTTTTCTTGTCATGGGTAACATTAGTGACAATGCTTTAACTAGAGCATGATGGATAACGGATATTTAATCGGAGGTTTGTTGATGTTAATAAATATATATTTAATATGCTACGATTGTGTTCAATTAGTCAAAGTTGTGTTTAATTAATTATTTATATTTATTAAATCCTCTTAATTAATTACGCTGACGTCACTGTGGGGCGACCCCAAGGACCATTGCGATTTTCCACTCGGTAAGTAGTAGAGTTCATTAATAGAGGTGGATACTATTCTTAAATTTACACATCAAAAACTGTTGCATCAGGGCACTAAGTTGTGTTTAGAACCTTTAGACGTGTAAGGTGGTAATTTCTAATGACGCTAAATGATATAGAAGACATTATTAATAAATATATAGGCCTAGCTTTCCTACACCTACAGGCTAGCAAAGTTAGCTAATCAAATACTGAAAGTTCATTTTTGTCGTATATAATCATGCAAGGTACAATCATAGGGAAATGTAAGATTTACAGTATTACATTAGCCCACAACTTTTATCCAACATTATAAATGTTCAGATGAAGAACGGTGTTGCCAGATTGGTTTTTTTACAGCCCAGTAATTGTTTAAAATCCACACAAAATTTTATAATAAACACCCACATAAATCTATAATAAACTTTACAAATTAATTCATAACTACAACATTGTGCCTCATCACAAGTTTTCAATATGAAATAAAACAATTAATGTGTATAATTAATGTAATAAGTAATGCTGTCATAACTTATTGACTGATTCATATATATATATATATATATATATATATATATATATATATATATATATATATATATATATATATATATATATATATATATATATATATATATATATATATATATATATATATATATATATATATATATATATATATATATAATTTAAAAGTTCTGCTGTGGGTTTGTTTGTTTTTTTTGGGGGGAGAAATAGAGCAAAACTTACATTACTATTTTTTTTGTCTAAAATGTAATTATTAACAATAGTAACTTGTGTATTGAACTGTATAAAATCAATATCACATACACTCTAGCCCATTCTGGCAGCACAGATGAAGAGAATACTGGTGTAAAATGTTCAAATCTGTTTTTCTTTTTTTTTTTTAGATCCTTCAAATTTGGCAGCATCAATTTCATTTTATTCTACCCCCCACCATATATACATACACACACACACACACACACAAACAAAGGCACTTTTAAGAGCCACGTCCGTCCGTCCGTCCGTTAACTTTGTTAACCTGTACTCAGTCTCTCTCTCTCTCTCTCTCTCTCTCTCTCTCTCTCTCTCTCTCTCTCTCTCTCTCTCTCTCTCTCTCTCTCTCTCTCTCTCTCTCTCTCTCTCTCTCTCTCTCTCTCTTTCTCTCTCTTTACATCTACCGGTATATTTGTTTTATCTGTCCATCTCTTCGTTGTGAGTCTTTCTGTCTGTTTGTGTTTCTGTCCATCACAATGTCCATGAGTGATCCAGAAATCCAAGAACAACTCATGATCTTGGATAACCTGGTTGGTGACCAAGAACTGAAGGATGAGCTCCAAAGTCTTGATGACCTTCTTGTTGAGCTGCAAGAAGAGGAGGCAGCAGCACCAGTGAAGACACCTGAGCCGAGGGTGGTATGGAGAAAAAGAGACAATACTGGGAATATTGTCTATGCAAGGTGTAGTGGGATCCGGTATTTATCCCAGTTCCTGATTAACCCTTAAGATACAATTATATTAATTGCAGATAAGCAGTCTTGTGCTGTCAGGTCAGTATTAGGTCTAAGCCTACACTAGCTCGTTATCTCATACCATTAATCTAGTGATATGAACATCTCGTCCCTTAATGAACAATACAAAATCAATAAACAGTCAATAACCCTTGTAATGAGACCATACTCACCACCCGGTGGTTTTTCTCAACGATGGTTGCTTGACCCCTTGGCCGTGTCAGATGCGATAAAAATGCTCTATCTATTCTTTATGCAATTGACTTTATAAGCTGAGGTAAAAAACTGAAAAATACTTTTTCTTTATAAAATGAAAATTTATTTATACAAAAGATAAAAGTACTGGTTAAACAATGATCCAAAAGTAATTAGCAAAATAATAAAAGGTTACAGGTTATAATACTTCAGCTTATCCAATCTCAGACAATCATGAATGAGTGGGTCAATATAAAGGTTTGAAATACCTGGTATGCAGTTTCAAGCAATAGATGTAAAAAAGTAACTTGTTCTCGTCCGAGCAATACAAGTCAGATTGATACAGCAGAGCAATGCAAATAAAAATACAGAGAGAGAGTAATTCTCAATGATGGTACATCAATCAAAAGAAATCGAAAAGGAATGCACACCGACAGAAAAAATACAGGGGTATTTATACCGAACTGTTTACATGTTAAGCAATCTGGGTTCTTTCCAAAGAGGAAGTCTATTTTGTCTGCAAAGGAAATCAAGTGTGTCGATATCTTGTCATCTTAGTTACTCTTGTACAGACGATGCTGGCTCTTGCAGATTCTTCCATACTTTATGGTTCTTCCTTCCTTTTCTCCCCGTCATCTTAGGATGTCGTTTAACATGAGTGTGGGTGTATAATTCAGGAAGTGTTTTCGTTAGTTCATTTATACTCATATTGTAGCTTTCCCTTACACCCCCTCTTGCACTCACGGAAATACTTTTACTATTAACTTTGTCAGGGTATATTACGTTCAATTCATCCAATCTAACATTAAAAACATAGACAGTAGGAAGTACATAATCCAAACAACACTCATGAAACCGATACCTAGTCTCACTCTCTTTCCAGAAGAAACCAATCACGAGAGTCCCGTACTGTGCGGACAGATTCTTAACCGTCTCCCGGTACCATGTCTTCGACACGGACATCCATCGGAATGAGTTCCTTCTCCTCGGGGCTCGATCCATTGCCATCAGCACTTGCGGAGATAACGCCAACTCGGCACCACTCTCCAATATGCTTTCGTCTACCATCCTTGGAACCCAGTGGGCTCTCGACAGACGTACAAAGCAGAGCTGTTGGATCGAGCACATAGACAAAGACAATTTGGCCGTTAACACGCGCCATCCTTGTACAAAACCCCGGAACAACCATTTTCCGCCATAGATAGGTTTGAATCTCCGCACAGCACCGTCCTTTCGAAATAGTTTCTCTGTGTCCAATCAAAAGCTCAACAGCTTCGTCTAGGTCTACAATTATCCATTTCATGTCAATAATAAAGCTCAATGCGTGATAATCGAGATGATGAGTGCTCTTTGGGTCAGTAAAATCCGCCATCGCTTTATAAAATGTAATAGATCTTATTTCAGCCATGTAATAACCCTGTTTGATTACACATTCTGTACAAAAATTCACATACATCAACATTTCTCTCTTATAAACTATTAATTTCAAAGGATAACAATATTTTTCACATTCGTGACATCTTCTCTGCATTGCCCCGCCCGGTGTCTTTTTCATTATAGGCACCTAATGTAACACACAATCATAAAACAATAAATCATTTATCCTGCCCTATCTAGGATAGTTAATTCAAAAATAAAAGAAAACAAAAATAAATCAACTTATCGTTCTATTAATCATAATTCATTCAATGACAGAAAACCTAATACCTCCAAACCAAATCAATGTTAGATGATGGTAGATTATGTTAAAGAGAGAAAAATCAACAAAAACAAAAAGAAAACATTTATCAATCATAAAGAGTGAAATCCTCTTTGTTGTCTGCTTTTATTTGGCCAGAATAAAAACAGAGAACATTTTAACATACTATTAAAAATTTACTATCAATTACTCGTAAATCTGCTTTAGTCTATAACTAAAAAAAAAAAATGAATAATTCGAGCAATAGATCATAAATTTTCAAAAAAAAATTTTGTTTTGAAAGAAAAAATCAAAATACAGAATATTCGTCTTCTTCATCTGTCGTCATCAATGATAACAAACTAATACAATTCAAGTTCCAAAAAACGTCATATCTTCCTATTTACCAAACTATTTGGAAAAATCTATGGAGAACTAAAATTAATGAAGACCTTATAAAAGTAATCCTTCTAATTTCATAATAAAAATAAAATGAAAACAACTCATCATGGTCTTAAAAATAAAAATGATAAACAAAATCATCTTGGTCTTAAAACATAATGAAATGAAAACAAAATATCCCCGACCCTTGTAAATAGAGGGCAATGACTCATTTTTTTTTTTTTTTTCATGAGTCATTCTCCTCCTGTGTTCAACTGTGTTTCAACAACACCAAAATTTACAATTATCTAAAAATTTGAATAATCGGCTGTAATCATTAATGCCCACAAGAATTGAGAGCATGAATAATTTTGGCTCTTCAGTGTGCCGAGAACTGGCAGCCATTATAATTACTAAAAAATACAAAACTGCCAGTTTTATCACAAGGGGTCTAAGCATATTATTTCTCTGATAGCTTAATGCGATCAGAAAAATGTATGTTAGGATAGCAATCACTATTCCAACATATTTCAGCCAAAAAACGTCAAGATAACATCTAGCGAAATTGTATACAAAAATTGCGCCTGCAAAAATCATTACCGCAAAAATGCCTCTTTGACCAAAAAGTTTTACATATCTAGCGCTTCTCAACAGCTGTGATACTAAAATCAGAACTAAAGAAAAATCATCCAAAATGTTAAAAAGACCTAGGCTCAAACACATTAGCAAAAATTGTTGGCGGTGATTATAGAACAGCCCAGAAATCCAATACATAATTAACCAAAAGTTTATAATAAACATACTCACTATATCGCGGTTCGCTTGTTCTTGGCTGGGCCAGGACGAGCTTGTGTTTGAGCAATTTAGATAGGCCATTATCTTTTTTTTTTTTTTCGTAATGACCGCTGTTGTAATTCAGTTATGTTCAGTCACCTTCCAGTGTCAGTCTGTGTCAAGTTCACTAGTCAACATGCCATGCTTATAAGGCCTCGAGGGGCCTTTTAAAATTGCGTAACTCTCAGTCTTCAAACTTTTCCATCCTCAATGTCAGAGTCGAACTCGCTTGCAGAGAGAAGCGCTTTCCGGTCCTTTAAGGAACCGTTCAGTTTCGACAGTCGATTGCAAACCAATCCTAATTTGGAAAATTTAATTATCATAACTGTCGATACTGTCACTATAAAGATGACAGCCAGGCAGATTACCACTATTTGTATGTAAAACCATGATTCTACGAATAAATCCCAAATGGAGACAGCAAGCTCCTTAACATTATCCAAAGCCCACAGAATCGCTTTAGTTTGTACTTTCCAATAAACCGTAAATAGATTCCCTGTATTGGGCCTTATTAATTGAGATGAGAAGTCTGCAGAAAACATAAAATGCGGGCCCATTGAAAGGCCTTCCAGGTAATCGTCGACTAAATCAAAAATACCCCCCAGCTCAAGTTGACTTTTCACCATCGATGAAAATGCACATTTTTTCATTATTTGATTTTTTGCTATCAACATTAAAGGAGCCCCTGGCGTAATTTGACTTATATCTTCCCATCGTTCCTCACTTCCAATCTTGTCTTGGCCCAATTTCATCAAGTCTTTAAATGTACAATATAAGTGTTCCCCTTTATACATCCATGTTATATTAGGGCTGAACATGTCACCTGGGGTTTTAACAGTCCATTCATCGAACATCTTTTTGTCGCAAGCCTGTTCTATACCCGGAAACCACAAATATTTCTCCTCTTCATCTCTTTTAAATTGAAACTTGCCAACTCCAAAATTCCATGAGCTTGATCTAATTTTATTCACGTCCTTTAAATAGTCATCAGACCGTAGACTATGCCTAGAAAAAGGACTCGATCTTTTTATATTAAAATTAGATGATGCCATCAATACTTTATAATCCTTACCATTGCTACCCCGATGTTCGCTAGGTTTCAACATTGGTAAATAGTATTTATTACTCCAATAGCCATGGGTCAACACTAATTTGTTCAGTCCTATATTTGATTTATTATTCCTATAAGATATAGAAATTGGGAATACATTCTTATTTTTGCTCTCTTGGAACGTTCTCCAAGTGACTGTTTGGCTAGATATCTCATCCAATCCCATTGCTACAGGGAACACATCCCAAACACGGTACTGGAAGTTGGATAGTCCAATCCATCTTAATGTACCTTTATTCATTCCATCACTATGATTACTCCAAATACCTTGATTTGTATGAGTCCACCGAAGTGGGCCTTCAATTGCCAAACAATAAAGCACTATAGCGGATCTATATTGTTGATCAGATATATTAGTTAGAATATAACTCACTATCCCTGATGCATTCGCTAGTTCTAACGATATTCCTGCTCGTGGCGCATAATCCAAAGTCAATGGGTGTAGTCTACTACCCCCTACTCCGTTTTTCCACAAGGTGTCGTTAATCGTCCATGTGTCTCTTTTTGACTCGGCCTTAACCATTTCATTGTTTGCGTCTTGATAACTCATCCAAGAATGCCACAGCTTGATGACCTCAATGCCATACTCTTTAAATTTATCGTTATCCCATTTGGATTCACTATCCAAATAGCAAATCCAGGCACTAGTCGTACCATATTCCGTTTTACAATGTATATCTAAGTTGTACCATAACTGGTTTTCAGGTTTATTACTCAAAAACCTATTTTTAGTCAAATATGGGCAATCTTTTCTGTTTTCACACAATGCAAGCGGCACAACCTTTTTCTCACATGTCACCCAGTCTAACTCTGCATAGGCTGGTTTGGGTCTATTTTTAAACACCCCCAAAATTAATACATGTGGCTTCAGTCCTATCGGCCAATAACTTTTCTGCACTGGGTTGCTCAAATCTGCATTATTCCACGTGTTCTTAGTTATTGTAATTTTACTAGCAGATCTAATTTTTCGTTTTTTGTTTGCTCCAATTACACTGTCATTTTTTATTTCCATAGTTATGGGTCTTTCTATGCCACTTTTCCCCATCCAGGTTTCCTGCACTGTAGTACTGACCTGTTTAGTTAAACAATCCCATTTGTCTTTTTGCGATACTTCCACAAGAGGACTATTCCATATTTTGTACACATGCGACCTGAACGTAAGGTTAGTTATATCTGAAAAATTATAAACCAAACCCTTCAATTTTACATGTGTCTGGTTATGGGCTTTTAAACTACTCCATTGTAACTTTGTTTTATTCTTTATTACTTTATTCCCATAAAGAACTGGCCCTTTGGTTGCACTGATTCGTTTTGTACCCTTACAATTCCAAAAAGATTTATCTATTTTAGCAATAAATCCCTTGAACATTTCCCTTATCATTCTTGGCCCATATATTTCGCCTTTTAAAGTTACATTTTGTTTATAACAAATTTTACTAACTATTCTTTCAATTTCAGAACACGAGGCTACTCCTATTTTACTTTCTTTATTTTCTACAGATATGCCCAAGCAAACTATGAAAAAACTTATTAACAACGATATTAGTGACGCAACCAGGAACAGACTTAAGGTTCTCCTTTTTCCTCTCAGCGTCCTCTGCTTTCGTCTCGTTTCCGTTCCTTTACGCCTCATGTTGCTGCAAAACAGAAAAAGAGACACAGAGAGACATGTCAACCTAAACTTTCCCTAACTGCTTTCTGAACCAATTGGTTACTTTGCTCAGCGAGTTAGGTTTAGGGATTACTGATCGTTCCACATGAACCCCCTCTATTGATCTTCCAACCCCCATGTAATCTGAGGTAGTTGTTAGTGAGACTTTCACTTCCCACTCTATACTGTGCTGTCCAGGTTCTATCTTGACCTTTACTATTTCTGACCCTGTAAACGTCCTCTGACGACGTGCTTGGATAGTAAGGTTCGTTTCCCAGACATAAAAACTATACTCTCTCGGCATATAAATAGGGAATTCTTCCTGGAAAGACATTTCTTTAATTACATCAATCATCAAATCGTATAACAATTTTTCCTTGTACTCTCCCTTTTCTTTATAGTTCACAAGACCATCCCCGTCATGCAATGATTCTTTCACCACTTGCTTCCATAGATTCAGGTCAGTGTCTCTAGACAAGGTTTTGTCCAGAACCTCCCCTTTTCGGAACGGGTCGGAATCTAACGGTATTTGTTGTCCACAAATAAACAGCCTGTCCCATAAAAATGCCTTTTCTTTGTCAGAGATTAAGGCTAATGGGTTCACTTCCCATTTTTCCATAATTTTACCATGTTGGAAACATCCTAAACTGGTACTACTTTTCCTAGTTTGCCATACTCCTTTCTGGCTGGTCACAACCATCCAGCGTTTTTTCAGAAGAATGACACACTTGTCACACCTTTTAAGTTGTCCTTGTTCAACTAGAACACACTTACACTCTTGGCCTCGTAGATTAAATTTTAATTTACAATCTACACAGTTTTTACAACCACAATTCCCAGTGGTTAGTTCGTACTGCCAAACGATCCAATTCTGCGTTTTTATCCGACATGCTCCACAGATTGAAATGTCTCCGATTGCACATGGGCCAACGGTTCTTTCACTACAGAACCATTTTGGCACAGTTTCCACCTGCGCTTTAAGCCAGGTGTGGCTTTCCCTCATTTCTCGAGTTCCTGCCCAGAGGAGTTTGCAAACTTCCTGTTTGCCACAGATCACACAGTCAGTTGGTCTCCGTCGGATAGAGGTAGTGCCCTCTCGACTCTCTCTATTCCACGTTTTCACCAAAAAGGATTCACTAAAATCTTTAACAACTACTACAGCGCCCTCCGTCGGATACTTAAAATCCTGCTGAGAGGTCACTCGCTGTTTGTTCATTATAGTTTTCTTAGTCTTTGCTCCCCACAAGATCTCTAACTGACCAAATTCCGTTTGCTTCAAGTTTAACGGTCGTATTTGAAGTTAATTCTACTACCTTATCTTCAGTTCCCGTTTTACTTCGAAAACGTCCCTGTTTTTGTTTTAATAAGATATAAACTTTTTGGCCTACCTTAAACGGATTTTTGCTTGTGTCAGTCGGTTCAGTAATTTGATTTGTTTTTTAAACCCTATAATTCAGAAAATGGAGGCATTCTGGAATTAGTAGGTCCCAGTCTCCTAGACTCTGATTTTTAATAAACCAATTTTTACATCTTTTCACACAATTCTCAGCTATTCCATTTGAACTTGGCTGATATTTAACTGCTTTAATTAAGGTGATACCTTGTTCTTCACAAAAGTTTTCAACCTCTAGCCCTGTTAAATTATGTGCATTATCTCCACGAACACGTTCTGGCGCACCTCTGTATTTTATCCAGTCCTTTAAGCTATTCACAACCACTGTGCTCGTAGCCTGTGGACATGGGTATATTTGTGTGAAATTTGAGCAATTGTCTACTATCACTAAGAAATAAACCTTATTTCTCTTCGTTTTAGGTCTCAAGGGACCCGCGAAATCGAGGCTTATTTCGACATTCTCTTTTTCAGTTTTGATTTTTCCAAAATCATGATATACACTGGTCATTACCTTCCTACAATCAGGACAGTTAAGCTTGATTTTGTAATAGCTGGTTTTCAGGTTCTGAACATACAAACCCATTTGTTGGCAGTATTTCGCAATATACGCTGTGGAAGGATGCTTCAGTTTATCGCTCAGTTCTTGCAATAGGGTCCCCTCTCTTGCTTTCGTAACTGCTCGCACTCGAATGTATTCATCGACCTTTCCTCTTGCAGCTTCCGTTTTTTGAACAGTGTGGCTTGTCTGATGCAATACTCTTGGTTTAGCAATCTCATAGTTGTCTTTAATATTCATCCATAATTCTCTTTGTGCTAAAGGTTTCCCTTTTGCATTATGGAATTCATTCTGTTGCCATATGTCCAAATTTTGAACTATACCCAAATATACATATTCACTGTCCGTTACTAGTATACAATCTTTATGATTGTTATCTTTCATATGTGAAATTGCTCTGTCCACTGCAGTTACTTCAGCTTCCTGAGCACTTTTACTATCCTCCAATCTACCTTTCTCTCTATGGATAATTTTTCCATTTAGCTTGACTAAGAAACCCCACCATACTTGGCCTTTTTCTGAACTACCATCAGTAAAGTAACACATTTGTTTCGGGTTTATCATAGTCTGTTTTTCCTTTTTAGGCGTTTTTTCATTTCTAAATTCAATCTGTTTATCAAAGATTAATTTTTTCCATTTCGCCCAGGTAAAGGTTTGAATCATCTTTTGTTCATTCACAAGATTTTTGGCTTCTCTTTACCAGTAAATCTATACCTTCGCCTTTAGCTACTACTATTATCAGTTTCTCTGCAGCTAAGGATTTAATTGTCAGTAAATTTCTTGCTAACGTCGCTAATATGTCAACTGATGACATATTTTCATGCTTTCTTTGATTTGCCGGTTTTTCATGCGAAATGAACATCACTGGTGATTTTGAGCTACCTTCATTATATAAGATAACTTCCATTTCTTCATTTGTGTTATTAACTTTAACTACCAGGTTCTTATCAGGATCTCTTCTGATAATCCTCCCTGAGTTTAAGGCCATTTCTATTAGGTCACATTTTATTTTTTCCAGGTTTTCATCCCATTTAAAGCTATCCCCGGCTGTGGCTTTATACATTGTTTTTGCTTTAGCACTATAACCTGGAATTAAATCTCGTATGAAATTTAATCTCCCTAGCAAGTTTTTGCAACTGTTTCAAGCTTTTTATTTCTGTATTTTTTAACTCTGTAAGTTTCTCTTGGGTTGATTGTACAATTCCCCTTTCATTTCCTGAAATTTCAAACCCTAGAAAATTGACCTTCTCCTTCCCCAACTCTAGTTTTTTTTTTTTTTTTCAGATTTAACAGGAAGCCAGCTTCTGCTAATCTGCCAATGGTGTCCGTTAGGACTTCCATATGATCTTTTACGGTTTCCGTGGCAATTAATACATCATCAATGTACACTGTGACAGGTAAACCTTCCAAAATTTCCAATGTTATTGCCTGGAATACATTAGGAGAGTTGCAGAACCCTTGTGGCAAACGGTTAAATATCATCTGTTTCCCTTCAAAGGTGAAGGCCGTACGTGGTCGGCTTTCTTTAGCCAATGGGACTGACCAGAACCCATTAGCTAAGTCTATTTTAGACAGGATTTTACCACCTTGCAGGCCATTTGTTGCGTCTCTCGCATTAATTAAATACCTGGTGTCAGGTACTGTTACTTTATTTAATGCTTTGAAATTTGTCACTAAACGATAGGTCCCATCAGATTTTTCCACGCTCTGAATTATTGGTGGGACAATTTTCCTGTATACTCATAACCTTTTTACGAAGCAATTCCCCTATAGTTTGTTTTATTTCTGCATATGCAGCTTTATTCAGCGGGTATTGCCTCTGTGGTGTTGGGATTCCTCCCACTATATTATACTCATATTTATCTGATAACTTCCCACAATCGTTTTTACTTTTTGCGCAGTTATTTTTATATTTTTAGAGTAATTTTCTTAACTCGTCTTTTGGTAGTAGAGTCTCGTTTACAACTCTATTTATCTCTTGCCCCAGGTCGACTGTTTTAAGCCACTTAACTTCCCTGATCTCCTCAGGAACCTTCTCTGTCATTTCTTTAACGAAAATAACATCTTTCAAACACATTAAATTTGAGCTGCCTAATATGCAATGCAAACCTTCCCAAAGATATCTATCTCTAGTGACAGGCCCCATTTCCTTACTAAATCCATACACTCTATATTTGCTTTTTCACTAGGCCTGAGCTTATGTCGGTCATTTGATCGGAATTTATCTTTTTGAAAGTTAGATTTTTGTTTGTCTCTCGCTCTCTCCGCTGGTCTGTTCCTTTCTGGTCCTGAACTGTCTTTCATTCTTTGTCTTCTATTTGTTTCTCTGTCATATCTTGCTGCAAATTTAGACAATTCTGACCAGTCAGTTTCCGCCCCCCAACTTGCAATTTCTCTGCAACCTGGTAGGTCTACAACTATCTTTTTTTGTTTTTTAATCTGGCTAGCAGTTTTGTTTCAGTCCAGCCTTCTCTAGCCTTTTCAGATAAATATGGCCACAATCCTGTGGTTTTTACTATCTCTACTTCTTTCCTAAATTCGGCTTCCTCATTTATTCCAATTACTTTTGAATTATGATCTTTTTAATGTTTCCAATCTTAGAGACAACCCGGTATGATACTTAATCATTTGTTCAATCAGTCTTTTTGTGACATTTAACGTTTCCCCCAATTCAGCTACCATCCTAGCTTTGGCCATGTTCTTTTCGCCTTCGCCCTGGAATCTCATATTCTGCAGTAGCTGAATTGAAGTGACGCTGTCAGTTTTTGCCTGTCTTTTCGGCCCACGCCTCAGTTTAGGCCTTACTTCCTCATCTGATTCTGAGTTTACTCTTCCCTTTTCCTGCCTAGAGATGGCTGCCATTAGTGACAAATCTATTTGAGGCTTAGGAGGAAGTAACTGTTTCTTGCTGCTGGTCTCCTCTCTGTCAGAAGTTGAGTACTCAGATTCAGACAGAGATTCTGAGGATTCTTCTTCATCCTCTATTTTCCTTTCATATTTTTCTATTCTGTAGTATCTTTCACTACTCTCCCTGATAAGCTTTCTAGTTTTATCAGGTTTTAATTGTTTTCTGGGAGCTTTGCCCTTACGGGGCGGTAGCTCCTGATGTGTGTATTCTCTCAACTTCCAAATTTCGTTGTTAGTCGGTTCTTGTCTGTCGTTTCTGTTATCATCTAACAGCATGTAACACAACGATTTCTGCATACAATCTAATTGTTCTGCTAACATATCTATTTTAGCCTTTGAACCTGTTCAATTCGATTGAACAGAATCGATTTAAGTATTATTCAGTATGATAATCAGATACTTAATACTTTTTTGGCCTGGTCCCTTTATATTTGTTAGGTTCGAATATCCTGCTTTAAGAACAAGACCGGGGCAGGTTAAGAACGTTCTTCCTCCCAAACTGTCATGTTCTCTTTAATGAGAGCTACTTAGCCCCTCACGAGATTGGCTTCTAGATTTTTTTGTAAATAATTTTCTTTCTACGAGGTATTTCCTCATCCTCACTATATTCTGAACCAGAACTTTTATCAGATCTACCTTCTACCCGTATTCTGTAATTATCTTTTACTTTTTCTTTCCGTGGATGTTTAATACGGTCTAAACGCATTTTTTCCAAATTCCCATGATCCTCCCCCCGTTATCAGAGGCCTGAATCTTTTAAGGAAAGCACTATTTTTAGGAATCGCCCCTGCCTCCATTGGCATTATTCTACTTCCTTCTTTTAAATGGTCCGCATCTCAACCCGTCGCTCCCTCCCTGTCAGATTCTGATGGGGTAGGCGAGTTTGCTAAGACCAATGCTTCCGTATTGGGAACACCGTTTTTAATCACTCGTATGTTAATTCCTTTAACAATTGGAACGGTGGTTTCACTGTCTTCAATATCTATTATAATTTGTTTTCTTTTACTCGATTCCCCAACCTTTTTGACTAGTTTTCGTAAACTTTCTACATTAGCGGTGTATAAAGTGTTTCTAGTGGTTAATATTTCCTCACTTCCTTCATATCCCGCATTTTTTAGTCGTTTAGTTAATTCATCTTGGGAGAGCAAATTGATATTAGTTATATTATCCATAGCTGTGTATCTGTTTCCTCTCTTTTGGTAATTATCCTTTTACATTTGAGGTCCTAGTATTGGGTACTCTCTTGGTCCCACAGCGCTGTCCTCCAGATTTTATTACCAGTTTTAACAACAGAAATATCTTTTCTCAGGCGTCCCTGAGATATATTACTGAAGTTAAAAAATGCGGAAGTTACTTTCCTAGTAGCTTCCTCTCTGTGCTTTGAGACTCTGATGGAGCATTTGAATAAAAACGCTTTATTGATTTAAATTATTATTGTTCACTCGGATTCTTTTTAGGTTTGTCAATATTAAATTATATTAATATTAAACAATCCCGGACGATAGCCCCCATGTAGTGGGATCCGGTATTTATCCCAGTTCCTGATTAACCCTTAAGATACAATTATATTAATTGCAGATAAGCAGTCTTGTGCTGTCAGGTCAGTATTAGGTCTAAGCCTACACTAGCTCGTTATCTCATACCATTAATCTAGTGATATGAACATCTCGTCCCTTAATGAACAATACAAAATCAATAAACAGTCAATAACCCTTGTAATGAGACCATACTCACCACCCGGTGGTTTTTCTCAACGATGGTTGCTTGACCCCTTGGCCGTGTCAGATGCGATAAAAATGCTCTATCTATTCTTTATGCAATTGACTTTATAAGCTGAGGTAAAAAACTGAAAAATACTTTTTCTTTATAAAATGAAAATTTATTTATACAAAAGATAAAAGTACTGGTTAAACAATGATCCAAAAGTAATTAGCAAAATAATAAAAGGTTACAGGTTATAATACTTCAGCTTATCCAATCTCAGACAATCATGAATGAGTGGGTCAATATAAAGGTTTGAAATACCTGGTATGCAGTTTCAAGCAATAGATGTAAAAAAGTAACTTGTTCTCGTCCGAGCAATACAAGTCAGATTGATACAGCAGAGCAATGCAAATAAAAATACAGAGAGAGAGTAATTCTCAATGATGGTACATCAATCAAAAGAAATCGAAAAGGAATGCACACCGACAGAAAAAATACAGGGGTATTTATACCGAACTGTTTACATGTTAAGCAATCTGGGTTCTTTCCAAAGAGGAAGTCTATTTTGTCTGCAAAGGAAATCAAGTGTGTCGATATCTTGTCATCTTAGTTACTCTTGTACAGACGATGCTGGCTCTTGCAGATTCTTCCATACTTTATGGTTCTTCCTTCCTTTTCTCCCCGTCATCTTAGGATGTCGTTTAACATGAGTGTGGGTGTATAATTCAGGAAGTGTTTTCGTTAGTTCATTTATACTCATATTGTAGCTTTCCCTTACAAAGGCCAAGATCAAGCAGGAATCAGTCAAATAAGGGTCAGTATTGTTTTTTATTCAAGATATTTTGAAGATCTACATTGTTAAGGCACTTACTGTATGAGTGTATCAAATCAAGGAATATATATATATAGCTTGATATGTCAGGAAAACAATCAAACCAGAACCAATCTTTTGATTTATTAAATATGTCACTAGTCTTGGATTAAGTGAAAGAGACACATTAAGGCTAATATTTCATATTTGTGTAAAGCAGTATAAACTAGCAAGTTAGCGCTTAAAATAGGTTTAATTGTGGGCTGTATTGACATTGTCAGGAAATCTTGTCAATATGGTTATTATGTCAAATGAGCTAGCCTGCACTAAATCTCTTGCAAGTTATTGGTCTTGGCAAGGCTGTGTCTGAAACAGTTTGTTCTTCAGAGTGTGTTGTCAATGGCCAGCCAGCTTGTTTCTTTTTAATCTGCTTTTATATAAGCATTTCTATTTGCTGTCATCATTCAGTGACACCTTAAATGCAGATAACCGACTGTAATTGGACTGTCTCTGTTAGCGTTTGGGAAATAAAAAGTGTACTAGTATTTCTCTAGCTATAGGTCAAACAGTGAGCTTGCACTAATTTAGGCTGGTAACCAGGCCTTGGGACAAGTTGGAAATTTGAATAATATAAATGTTGATTTGTGTTGTTTTTATCCTCTTCAGCTGATCACATTCGGAAGACTGATCCTCCCTTCATTGCTCCGGACACTAACTGTGAGGTGGCCTTTACTCCAGAGCCTGTTGGTGTGTGCTTCATTGTGTTTCCATTAGCCCGTGTGTGTGTGTGTGTGTGTGTGTGTGTGTGTGTGTGTGCGTGTGTGTGTGTGTGTGTGTGTGTGTGTGTGTGTGTGTGTATATATGTCTATATGACAGTGGTTTAGAATGTAAATAAATGTTTCTAATGTAATGTAAATAAATGTAAATAAATTTGCTAGAATACTGAACCTTTCACAGCCAAAATTAGTACATTTTAATATTGTAAAAATATACTCTATATATGTACATAAAGGGAAATTATTGTTCCCTTTCGTTCAGTCACTACGACGTACGTTAGTGACTAACGAATGGGGTTTCGCTTAGAAGCCAATCATCTTCATCGTGTTCAACAGCGCCCAATGGCAGTGCCAATGCCATGGGCATGCGGAATTTGCATGCGTAACTCCGCCCCACCTCGTGGGTATATAAGGAAGTACGCTGCCAACATCGCATTATGTTTCTGCTTTGGAGCCAAGAGGATCTCTTCGCTCCTACAAGCCTGATCTGAGTCATCGACAGCTTTCGAGACGAGCAGCTTTCCAGAGGCGTTGGTGTTACGGCGCGTTCCAGTGATCATCATACTGCCTGCCTGCTGATCTGCGCAGTGGTCCGCTAGACAGCTGGTGTGTGGTCCCTGGGCGCTTCGGCGTTCTCTGCGAGGCTTTCCTCTCATAAAAGAGCTTACACGTGACGCGTCCTTTTCAGGATGTCTCGTCCGTGTACTTCTGGGTGTGGTCGGTTGCTTTCCTCCTCTGATGGGCACGAACGCTGTCTGGTATGTTTGGGCTTTCAGCATGCTCAGACAGCGTTCGTGGATGCGTCATGTTCTCACTGCGGGAACATGACCATCGCAGTGTTGCGGTCAAGACTCCATGACCTTCGTTCTGAAGTGAGAGTCCCCTCTACCACACCCCGATCTACTGAGTCCCAGAGGCCCAGTACTTCGGCTGGTGGTCAGGGTGACTTGACGGTTACGGTGTGGAACAAAGCCCCGACGCTCATGCCTCGGGCCACACCCCCGTCTTGCACATTGCAACCCGCGAGCTTTCAGATGCAGATCGCGGGGCCGGCTCCGGCCCCCCCGCGCATCTCATTTGGCGCTCCGGAGGAGGATGCGATGTCGATCACCGCATCACAAGGTGGGCTCGAGTCCTCTGGAGATGATGACTCGGCTGTGCTGCCGCCCTCGGGCGTGCCAGCATTGCCCGAGTCAGATCCAGAGCTGACAGCCATGTTGTCTCGGGCAGCCGCGAGTTTAGGGATCGAGTGGAACCCTCCACCCTGTCCCGAACGCTCAAGGCTCGATGATTGGTTTTTGGGGGCTCGCGCTGACACCCGTCAGTCCTTGCCCTCAATACCTTTCTTTCCCGAGCTGCATGAGGAACTCACGCGGTCCTGGAAGTCCCCGTTGTCTTCCCGTGACCGTTCACTGACTTCCTCCGCCTTCTCCGTCCTCGATGGGGCGGCAGCTAAAGGGTACACTGGGGTCCCTCCAGTTGAACGTTCTGTTGCGATGCAACTGTGTCCTCAGAGCGCTTCAACCTGGCGTGGTGATCCTAAGCACCCCTCCAAAGCCTGTCGATTCACATCAACCTTGGTGTCGAAATCGCACAGAGCCGCGGGGCAGGCTGCCGCTTCGCTGCATGCCATGGCGATCCTTCAGGTCTACCAGGCCAGGATCCTCAAGGACATGCACGAGGGTGGAGTTGATCCGGGGCTCTTAAATGAGCTGCGTGCCGCCACCGACCTCGCTCTCCGGGCGACGAAGGTGACCGCACGCTCCCTGGGTCAAGTGATGTCCACAAATGTGGTCCAGGAGCGTCACCTGTGGCTGAACCTGGCCGATATGCGGGACACCGAGCGAACCCGGTTCCTCGATGCCCCCATATCCCAGGCCGGCCTCTTCGGCGGGGCGGTTGAGGACTTTGCCCAACAGTTCTCAATCGCCCAGAAGCAGACTGAGGCTATCAAGCATGTACTGCCCCGGCGGCCAGCTGCTGCCTCCACCCCGCCGCCGGCACAGTCAACTCAGTCTGCTCCACGCCGAGGACGCCCTCCTAAGGCTCCCGCCCCTCCCACCCGGTCCAAGCAGCAGCCTTCACCCGGGCCGGGTCGCGGAGGAAGCCGTAGGAAGGCGTCCAAGTCCCCTCAGGCCGCCCCGCGCCCCGCTAAACGCCAGGCCAAGCGGCGCTCCTGAGACGGACGGCTCAGGGATGGGAAATTCTTTCGAGGAGATGGTAGCAGGACCACTCCTTCCCCCGGTGGAGGGCCGGGGGAGAATCCTTTGTTCAGCTGCTGGCCCCCGGGTCAGCAGCACCCTATTTTGGTCAAAGAAAGAATTAACACTCCCATCCCTGAGCCCACAGAGTCCGGTGATGACGGTGCGCGCCACCCACGGGTCCCGCCACTCGCATCCCACTCTGTCGCCAGCCTCCTGGCAGAGCAGACCCCAGTGGAACGCTGGTCCTTCCCTGGTCTCCTCTGTCAGGACGCAGCTGTCAACCGTGCCCCCGCACCGGGACGCCCCACAGCCTCCCATGTCCGGGCCGGTGACGCTGCATCGCTGCAAGCCCACACCGGGTACGTCTGTACACCGTATGACCCCGCTGGTGCAGTTTCTGGATGTCTGGCTTCAGCTTCCAGGGCTGTCCCGCTGGGTCGAGCGGACCGTCAGGCGCGGCTACGCGATTCAGTTCGCGCAGGTTCCTCCCTGCTTCCGGGGAGTCCGTTCCACCATGATCGGGGCCAACGCCCCCGTCATGCGAGCGGAGATTGCCACCCTACTGGCGAAGGGTGCGATCGAACCTGTCCCTCCAGCCGAGATGAATTGCGGGTTTTACAGCCCGTACTTCATTGTACCCAAAAAGACCGGTGGGCTACGGCCAATCCTGGACCTGCGCGTCTTGAACCGTTACCTTCACCGGTTTCCGTTCAAGATGTTGACAGCGAAACGCCTTTTCGAATGCGTTCGTCCACACGATTGGTTTGCAGCGATCGACCTGAAGGACGCCTACTTCCATGTCTCCATTTTGCCTCGACACAGACCGTTCCTACGGTTTGCTTTCGAGGGGCGGGCATATCAGTACGCAGTTCTACCATTCGGGCTATCTCTGTCCCCTCGCGTCTTTACGAAGATTGCCGAGGCAGCCCTTGCGCCCCTTCGGCAGCACGGGGTCCGCATCCTGAACTACCTCGACGACTGGCTCATACTGGGTCCCTCTCGAGAGCAGGTTTGCGGACACAGAGATCTGGTGCTCCATCACCTAGCCCGTCTGGGCCTTCGGGTCAACTGGGAGAAGAGCAAACTTTGCCCCGCGCAGAGGATCTCTTTTCTCGGTATGGATATCGACTCGGTCGCCATGTGCGCGCAGCTTTCGAGCGAGCGCGCGCAGTCTCTGCTGACTTCCCTTCGACAACTCGAGGGCAAGAGTGCGGTTCCACTGAAACACTTTCAGAGGCTCCTGGGGCATATGGCATCTGCAGCCGCGGTAACGCCGCTCGGATTGCTTCATATGAGACCGCTTCAGCACTGGCTACGCGATCGAGTCCCGAGATGGGCATGGCGGTCTGGCACGCTCCGGGTCCCAGTGACCCGGGCCTGCTTACAGACACTCACCCCGTGGTCGAACCTCAAGTTTCTACGGACCGGAGTGTCCTTAGAACGAGCTTCCCGGCATGTTGTTGTGACAACAGATGCATCATCCACGGGCTGGGGTGCCATGTGCAATGGACAAGCAGCCGCGGGCTCCTGGACAGGACCCCAGCGCCTTCTGCATGTCAATTGCCTCGAGTTACTGGCTGTACGGTTCGCCCTGCACCGCTTCCGAGCGTTGCTGAAGGGTCAACATGTGCTAGTCAGGACAGACAACACGGCCGTAGTAGCGTACATCAACCACCAGGGCGGTCTACGCTCCCACCGTATGTCTCAACTCGCCCGCCATCTCGTTTTGTGGAGTCAGAAGCGCCTGAGGTCCCTTCGTGCTGTCCACATCCCTGGAGACCTGAACTGTGCAGCCGACGAGCTCTCACGGTTTCAGCCTCTCCCCGGAGAGTGGAGACTCCACCCCCAGACGATCCAGCTGATATGGGAACGGTTCGGCGACGCACAGGTAGATCTGTTTGCCTCCCAGGACTCTTCCCATTGCTCCCTGTATTATTCCCTGACCGAGGGCACCCTCGGCACGGATGCACTGGCGCACAGCTGGCCGTCAGGGCTACGCAAGTATGCGTTTCCCCCAGTGAGCCTTCTTGCACGGGTACTGTGCAAGATCAGGGAGGACAAGGAGCAGGTCGTCTTGGTCGCCCCGCTTTGGCACGGCCAGACCTGGTTCCCAGAACTCTTACTCCTTGCGACAGCCCCTCCCTGGCCTATTCCTCTGAGACCGGACCTCCTTACTCAGAGACGGGGCACCTTTTGGCACCCGCGTCCAGCGTTCTGGAAGCTCCACGTGTGGCTTCTGGACGGGACACGGTAGGTTTGAGTAGCCTTCCACCTGCGGTGGTCGCTACCATCACTTCCGCTAGAGCTGAGTCTACACGACGTCTCTACGCGTTGAAGTGGAACCTCTTCGTCACATGGTGCTCTTCCCGCCAAGAAGACCCCTGGAAATGCCCGATCGGGTCCGTGCTATCGTTTCTCCAGGAGGGGGTGGAGCGAAGGCTGTCTCCCTCCACCCTTAAAGTGTACGTGGCCGCAATATCTGCCTACCACGATCTCCTGGGAGACAAAAAGGTAAGTCAGCACGACCTGATCATCAGGTTCCTGAGGGGGGCGAGGAGACTGAATCCTCCTCGCTCTCCTCTCGTTCCCTCTTGGGACCTCTCAGTAGTCTTAAGTGCTCTGCAGAGGCCTCCCTTTGAGCCTTTGCGGTCGGCCGAGATTAAGTTCTTGTCTATCAAGACGGCTCTGCTGACCGCATTGGCCTCGCTTAAGAGGGTCGGGGACCTGCAAGCATTTTCGGTTGACGAAGCGTGCCTTGAGTTCGGGCCGGCTAACTCTCACGTGATCCTGAGACCCCGGCCCGGATATGTGCCCAAGGTTCCCACCACTCCGTTCCGAGACCAGGTGGTGAACCTGCAAGCGCTGCCTTTGGAGGAGGCAGACCCAGCCTTGGCATTGCTCTGTCCAGTACGCGCTCTCCGCGCCTACGTAGACATGACGCAGTGTTTCAGGACCTCAGACCAGCTCTTTGTCTGTTATGGTGGAGAGCGGAAGGGAAGCGCTCTCTCAAAGCAGAGGTTGTCTCACTGGATAGTGGACACCATTGTTTTGGCTTACCAGCAGCAAGGCCGACCATGTCCCCTTGGTGTGAGGGCACACTCCACCCGGAGTGTGGCCTCCTCTTGGGCTCTAGCGCATGGCGCCTCGCTAACAGACATCTGCAGAGCTGCAGGCTGGGCGACACCCAACACATTCGCCAGATTCTACAATCTCCGAGTGGAGCCAGTGTCCGACTTTGTACTCGCCCCTACGGGTGGCCGGTAATGGACCACGCTCAGGTGTCTTCGCTTGCTCGCCATTCCACTCCACGGACTGGATACGTGCGATATTTTCCTCAGGTGAGCTCCCCGAGAGCCCTGAGCTCCTCCAGCACTGTCGACGCCGACATCAGTTCAGTCTGCCCTTTCGAGCCCAGACCCTCATGTCCGGCCAGGTGCTCCGTGTGCATGGTTCCCCTCCGGCGACCCCCACACGAGTATTCCCACCGTAAGCCTCCTCAGTGAGCAGGTGTCTTTCCCCTGGCAAGTCCCTGCCACCCCTAGGGTTAAAAATCCACCTTCGGCTGGTACCCTAGAGATCTTCCATATGCAACCCTCAGCGGGTCATATGTGTATTCTCTAAGTCCTCCCTCCGGTAGGCATCTTGGCATTCCCTCACTGGGATATGCTTCCCAGTGTACCTTGGTAATCCTGTGATAAGTGGGAGTCCTAGGGCCTTAAGTGGCGGGATCTCACACTTACGCAGGGCACTGGATGACAGCTGAGTGGCGTTGTTGAATAGGATCCCCCATTCGTTAGTCACTAACGTACGTCGTAGTGACTGAACGAAAGGGAACGTCTCGGTTACGTATGTAACCCTCGTTCCCTGAGGAGGGAACGGAGACGTACGTTTCCTTAGCCACGTCAGCTGTGCTGCCTGGAACGCGGGAGTTCAGTCTTGGCTCCTGCAGCAGTAACATAATGCGATGTTGGCAGCGTACTTCCTTATATACCCACGAGGTGGGGCGGAGTTACGCATGCAAATTCCGCATGCCCATGGCATTGGCACTGCCATTGGGCGCTGTTGAACACGATGAAGATGATTGGCTTCTAAGCGAAACCCCATTCGTTAGTCACTAACGTACGTCTCCGTTCCCTCCTCAGGGAACGAGGGTTACATACGTAACCGAGACGTTTTTTTATATTCCTTACCATTTACAGAGTGTTTTCTACAAGATCTCCAGCACACTAAGCGAATCCTCTGGTGATGAGGCATCACCTCTTGAAACCCCAAAACTTCTGGCTTCCTCGAACTGGAGCACACGACAAAGTCTCTTTTCAGAGAGGTGGAGGGCAGAGAGACCCCGTCTGGTGAACACTGCTGCGGCCCAAGAAAATGTAGCAACACACATCTGCCAACAGTGTGGGAGAAATCCAGCTGCTGTCCGGTGTTGTGACTGTCGACCACGTCCCTTCCTCTGTGCTGAATGTGATGTCAGCATGCACACCAGACATGTCCTCCACAACAGAGATGCCATGACTGCTGGATTCTTCCAGCCATTGCCTCCAACAACTTTCGTGGTGGACAAGGCTCTTTCCCATTGTGGTAAGTTCTGGTTTGTGTGTGTACAACATAAATCTCATTCTCAGAATAGTTAAGCTCATAAGCTTTACTATTTAAATTATGCCTTTTTGTGTCTTATTGTTTTATCTTGAATGTATGTGGATACTCTGTGTTTTCAGTCCGGCTTGTACCTGTGGAGATGCCTGACAAAATCTGTGGTTGTTCACCAGAGTCATTGAGGGTTTGTCCAGGAAAGATTGTTGCTGTGGTCACAATGAATGGTAAGAATGTGAAGAACTTTATTTTGTCCTGTTTGAGAAGCGTCTTAAAAAGAAATATCTATCCATATGCGACTCCCTACATGTTTGACATAGATATAAAACTTAAAAAATATATGTGAAGTATACAAAGTACTGTAATGTATAAATTGTACAAAGAACCCAAACCCTGATTAATCAGCTAAGGTTTACATTACAATGGATGTGTTTTTGATATTTCCAGGACGACATGATCTAAGCATGCCAGAGTTAATTTGTGAGGCATGCCAAGCCACTTGGACTGCTGGAGTCGCTGACCTAAACCGAAGTGACTACTGGCCTGCAACCCTTCAATTTGCAACAGTTTATGCCACAGATATCTTTTTTTCATTTGAAGAAATGAAGATGGCAGCACCAGGACTGTCCTGCCAAGCATTTCTAAGAATGCTGAATCAGCGAACTGTCCGCTTTGGTCGTGTGAGTATTGAATTTATCTATCCTGCAGTATTGTTGATATCTTTGAGTTGTGGGTTGAAAAGCTGTTTGATGTTAATGTATTTGTTGTACATTAGTAGCTTTAGGTTTCCTTATTTTTAATAGACTGGCAAGATCTCAGCAGACAGTTTTCAGAAAAGTTTTTTTGAGTGGGAGGCTGTGCGATTTGAGGTGGACAATATATGCAAGGAAGAGCCCTTCAACTGTCCTGCATGCACCCCAGATATGCTTGCAGTTTCAGTTGATGGAAACCGCAAACATTACCGTTTCAAGAATGCTGCTAGGTACACCAAACTGTGGATCACAGTTTTTGTATTAATAAGAAAACATAGCTGTGAACCAAGTAATCTCAGATTATAAATTATCATAAATTATTGTTTTTTAGATCTGAGGAACAGGCCATCTTTGAAGGTGTCTTCATTGCCAAGGACGAAGAAGTGAAAAAATTTGTGGACCACATTCACAACACAACCAAACATGTAAAATTCTAGATGATAATTAGACTACAGGACTATAATAACCTCTTTCTGAAGAGTTTGTTAAGGAGAGTCTTATTTTCATCAACCATTTCCCATATTGTAGGTCAGTGGAAGAGGTGTTTGTGGAGGGGAGTGGTCAGCAGCCAGAGAGACCTCCCAAAGATCTGCCAGCAAGGTAGACGAGGAGGGATTGGAGCTTGCGGTGTGTCGGCACGGAGTTCTGCTCTGTGCCTTAAATATGTATAGGGGGGAAATTTTTGCCTATCCCCTGTACCTGCAAGAAAAGCTGGCCAGTAGGCAAATCACTTTTTTTTGTATGGATGTGACCTGCAAATATTGGCCTTACCTCCAAAGAGTTGCAAAAAGCTGTCCAGAGCTCCAGCACCTTCTTAACATGAAGCCATTCCTTTCGGTATTTCATGCCAAAGCCCATGATTTTAAATGCGAGGTAAGGAAATGTTGCTATGTGATAGAATAGCATTATCTAAACTGAACATCTGCAAAGATTTTTTTTTAATTCTTAACCAGGTGAAATGGAGTGGGGCATATCAGGATGGTGCTGGTTTAACTCTAGGGGAGGAGGTGGAACAGTGCAATGCCTTCCTCTCTAGGATTGCAGTGACCACAAAGCATATGTCAAAAGCAGGTAAGATGACCACATACTGCACTAGGTACATCCTTACAAAATAAGTAGGGGGATATGGTAACATCATATTTTTTTGTGTTTGCAGGACGCACAGACATGCTGACTCTAATGGCCATGCGCTGGAATCAGCAAAAGTTCCACAATTTGGCTATCTCACTGACCCGCCGATATCAAAAGGTAATGACATCAGTAGAATTAATTTGAGATGTTCAGTATTGCATGTTAGCAGTGTATGAAGCTGTGCATTGAACATTTGGTTCTTTTTTCTTACTATTGTTTGTTATTGTTGACCACAAAATCTCTGCAAAGCCAGTTACAAAGCCTAGAGTCGATGAAAGCCCAATTGACAGTGACCGCAAGCCAATTGGAAGACTGGGTCAATGATGTAAAGGAGTGGGCTGACGGTGAGGAAATTATTACTTGTAATATATTTAGTCACAAATAATTGTAATTGTTACTGGTATTGTAAAGTGCAAACCACACCTATTTATTCTCAGCATCAACAACAACAACTACAAATGATGCTGATGCCTTGGCCAGCAGAATTGAGGTGCTGGTAGCCAGTATCAAGAGACGTTCCCAGCGCCTCTATAAAGATGCCGATGGCAACAAAGGTCGTGCCAGAATCCGCCGCAAGATCAGGGAGGAGAAGGGAATCCTGACATCTGTTGTGGAGAAATACAACAGAATGGTTCCAATCACAGAATCTCTTTGCCTGGAAACCATTCTGTCTGGTGAGACAGCTTGGCCATGGCAGCTACCACACAGTGGTATGTACACTAGTCTGTTGACTGCTTCTGACAAATCTGATACATAATGACACATAACCCGCAATGCTTTAAATCTCATTCTGTAACCCCATACGTTTTAAGAGATTCTTTTAAGGTTGATGTTTAATACAAATTATTTGTTTATTTATCATAAATCATCCAGACTCTGTCGATCTAAGGACAAAAAGAAGGGCTTTTGACATAATCATGTCAGTGAGGAGACTTGAAGAGGAGCAGAAGATTCTTGTTGCAGAGATGGACCACCATTGGAAATCTCTTTCAACTCGTTCCGATACCCTCAGAGAGCTGTCCTGCTTGTTTTCTAGTGAGACAATGAAAAGTATGTATTTGTAATAAATTACATAAACATAGGGTTGTCCCGACCAAAGATTAATATTAGGGGGCAGCCCTAATAAATATACACAACAATTATGACTGTTTATAAAGTTTCTAAGGCTGGTCTTATATTATTTTGTTCCTCTTTTAAGATTCGCAATGTGGCCTAAGTGAAGAGGGTTTGAAGGGTCTGCAGAGCATCATCCTCAGAAAACGGCATCAAATCAGAGAAATGAAGGTGCAAGCAAGAGACTGTTACCTGCAAGTTTTGTCTGGAGCAGAGAACATCAACTTCTTGGACAATGCTTCAGCTGATGAGTACGACAGTGACTACGAAATATCTGATGATGGACTGTAATCAACAAGAGTGTAGCACCTTTCATACTTCTGGACAATGACCTTAACTATGAATATTAAGCATGTAATAACATCTGCTTTTTATCACCATATAAATATAACGGTAACACTTTACAATAAGGTTCATTAGTTAACATTAGTTAAAGGGTTAGTTCACCCAAAAATGAAAATTCTGTCATTAATTACTTACCCTCATGTCGTTCGATACCCGTTAGACCTCCGTTCATCTTCGGAACAGAAATGAAAATATTTTAGTTGAAATCTGATGGCTCTGAAAGGCCTCCATTGACACAATGGCACGGTTCACTCTCAAGACACCGTTATGAATCAGCGAGCCGAATGATGATTCGGATCGCGTGTCAAACCGCCAAACTGCTGAAATTTGGCGATCCAAACCGCTGAATCGACTCGCTGATTCATAACGCTTCGAAGCTTCATGATGCCGTGTTTTGAAATCGTCATCACTATGCAAGTCGTTATTTAGGGTTTTTTTGCGCACAAAAACTATTGTCGCCAATTCATAAAGTTATTGTAGAACCACTGTAGTGAGATGGACTTTGTAACAACGTCTTTAGTGTCTTTTAAGGGTCTTGAGAGTGTAAAGTGCCATTGTGTCAAAGGAGGCCTTTCAGAGCATCAGATTTCAACTAAAATATCTTCATTTCTGTTCCGAAGATGAAAGGAGGTCTGACGGGGTCCAACGACATGAGGGTAAATAATTAATGACAGAATTTTCATTTTTGGCTGAACTAACCCTTTAATGTATTATTAACTAACATGAACTAACCATGAGCAATCCATTTCTTACTGTATTTGTTAAATCTTTGTTAACGTTAGTTAATAAAAAATACAGCTGTTCATTGTTAGTTCATGTTAGTTCACAGTGCATTAACTAATATTAACAATATTTTAATAAAGTATTATTAAATGTTGAAATTAACATTAACAAAAACATTAACAAAGATTTATTCCCAGCTGGTGGAACGATCTGCCCACCGCCATCCGAAATGCTGATTCGTTGACAACATTCAAAAGTCAACTAAAAACTCATCTCTTTCACGAGCACTTAACCTCTTAAAAAAAAAAAAAATCTTTCCTTTCCTCTTTCTCCTCCTCTTTCCCTCCCTACTCTAGCCTGTGCTACACTGAGCAATGTACACGGACTAAGTATTTCAGGCACTTGTTGCGCTCACTCGACTCTTCACGACCAATCGCTTATTGTACCCCCAAGTTGTAAGTCTCTTTGGATAAAAGCGTCTGCTAAATGCATAAATGTAAATGTTAATAAATGCTGTATAAGTGCAGTTAATTTTTAGTTCATGCTAGCTAATGTTAACTAACGAACCTTATTGTAAAGTGTTACCGATAAAACCAAAGTGTTACTTCTTCTTTCACATGTATAGAAATGTGTGCATGCATGCCTCTACAACCAGTCAGTGGTGGAAATAAATTGCATTAATTAATGTACTGTACTGTGTGGGGTACTTTATTTGAACTTTTTAGTTGAACTCTATGGTGCTGTATAACAACATGTTTAGAGACATGGAAGAAGCAGATTATGAGGAAGAAAACCATAATGATGAGGAGGAATATTTTTTCCCCAACATAATATTCAATGTGCTTTCTGTATAATCTAGTACAGGTTTCATAGTCAACTGATGTGATTCTGTGGTACTCAAAACCATTTTATCTGTGCAATAATCATACACAAAGTGAGTCAATATTATAAACACTACAGTCATTCGTTAGACACTACAGTACATCAAAAATGAACAGAAAATGAAAAATGAAGAACACAGAATCCAAAGCACACCATTACAGAAAAAAAGCATATCGTAACTAATTAAACAAATTTTCCAATTACATAGTAACTATAGTAATTACAACTTACCGTAGTAAGGTGAATAACTTGTGTACTGACTGAATATTGTATAGTATTGAACAGTGTTGGGGAAAGTTACTTTGAAAAGTAATGCATTACAATATTGCGTTACTCCCTTAAAAAGTAACTAATTGAGTTACTTAGTTACTTTTTAAGAAAAGTAATGCGTTACGTTACTTTTGCGTTACTTTTTCTCACCTGGGATGGGCTTGCTTTTTTTATTTTGTTTTTTAATAGCAAAAAAAGTAATTTTTAGTGCAAATGTAAAGACCTCTTCATACCAAAATTTAAATAATAGGCCTCAGGCTGAGGTAAAAATGTGCTGCCATTCTGGATCATGGAAGAATAGGACGCAGGAGAAAAAAGTTACCAATAAAAACAAAAATCTAGTAATTTTTGCTCATGGCTTAACTGAATCATCAAAGGTCAGTAGCACGACATTGGTCAATAAAGGTAGATTTAAATGCATAAAAATATTAGTTTTATTTAACATTTATATATTTGTGGTTTGCATAGTATTCTGATTTTGCATTTGACTGATTTTATTCATTTTGAGGAGGACAGAATCTTCATTGTGCAAGTGAGATGAATAAATGCTCACATTTAGTCTAGAACTACAATAACACATTTACACACACACACACACACACACACACACACACACACACACACACACACACACACCTCTGCACTTACTCTCACTTTTCTCAACATGGGGGCAGGAGAGCTGTCAGTCAAATAAATGTGAAAAAGTAACTTGCGTTACTTTTTTGAATAAGTAACTCAGATATTTTGTTGTAAATTTGAAAAGTAATGCGTTACTTTACTAGTTACTTGAAAAAGTAATATTATTACGTAACTCAAGTTACTTGTAATGCATTACCCCCAACACTGGTATTGAATGTCTGTATATTCAGCACTTGCATACTGTGAAAATACAGTGAACCAACTGCAAAAGACAAAAAGGTTACAGTAAAAAACTCAACATGAAAAGCATTATAGTCACCCAGAAGAGATGTGCAACTGCGGAATCAAGGTCAGTGAGAGATATTTATTCTGCTTTAGCTTCATGTCTTCATGTTGGGTTCAGACTGATGACTTTATTCACATCACAGAAAATATCAAATCTGCAGGCAAAGGGAAAAACCCTAAAGCAGATCCAACCTTGACAACATTCTCCACACTTGCTCTTTCTCATCTTCCTCCTTGTTCACCACCTCTTTCACATACTCTTCCTCCTCTCCCTCACATCCATTGTTGGTATCAACATTCAATGCAACATTTTGAGTCAATTTTGGCACTCTGAAATTATTTGTATTATGTAGCCTCCAGCTTGACAAAATAGATCAGGCTATTTAGAATTGTGGGGGGGGGGGCATTTGTTGTCCATGATGAAGAGAGTACATCTGTGTAGGTTTTACTGCCCTTCCTCCCTCTGGGGTCCCACAGCACCCATGGAAGAGCAAAAAAATGCACATTCTGCAAAGTCTGTAAATGCAAAGTTTGATAAGCGTATCAAAGTGAAAATTGGTAGGACAATTATTTATGCTATGTTTAATACATAATGTTGGACAGAGATGTCTGGCATACATGGAAAGGTGTTATAAAAACATTTTAAAAAGTGCCCACAGTAAAATACCAAATTTCAGTCTGGCTCTCAAATATGTCGAAGAGGTTTGTATAATGAACATATTTGGATGTCCCTTTGTTCATTAGAGATTGTATTTATTTAATTATATTACTAGACGTTTTTAAACTACATTACCCATAAGCCTCTATCATTGTGTCGATGGGACTGGCGCTGTAAATTGTAGTTCATTGAAGTGTGTAGTTACACTATAGGGTTAGGGTTGGGATCTCGGTAAACGTGTAATTTCTTTCAATATAGCAACACCTCATTGTTAACTGACAGTATTACTTACGTCATAACGACAGCAAAACATAGTTTGCGATATGGAGCGCTTTTTATTTTACTAAACGTTATTCCACCCACAGCTTGTCCTGCTTGTGCCAAGGAAACGTCAAAATCACGTCACACATGTCCATATATGGAATTTACAAGCTCTTCCGACGTTTGATGTACGTCCAGCATATTTTTAGTGGTGCTTGCGTAGCAAGGCATCACTATTACTATCTTGCCCCAGAACGGTTTTAGTGATGCCTTGCGCAGCAAGGCATCACCATCACTCTCAAACATACTTATTAGTGGGCCTTGCGAAGCAAGGCATCAATATTGTTATTCTCCATACTTATTAATATTCGTGGAGCTTGTTTAGCAAGGCGTATATATACTATGTAACCCAGGAATGGCTTATTAGTGGTGCTTGCGTAGCAAGGCATCACTATTACTATCTTGCCCCAGAACGGTTTTAGTGATGCCTTGCGCAGCAAGGCATCACCATCACTCTCAAACATACTTATTAGTGGGCCTTGCGAAGCAAGGCATCAATATTGTTATTCTCCATACTTATTAATATTCGTGGAGCTTGTTTAGCAAGGCGTATATATACTATGTAACCCAGGAATGGCTTATTAGTGGTGCTTGCGTAGCAAGGCATCACTATTACTATCTTGCCCCAGAACGGTTTTAGTGATGCCTTGCGCAGCAAGGCATCACCATCACTCTCAAACATACTTATTAGTGGGCCTTGCGAAGCAAGGCATCAATATTGTTATTCTCCATACTTATTAATATTCGTGGAGCTTGTTTAGCAAGGCGTATATATACTATGTAACCCAGGAATGGCTTATTATTAGTGGTGCTTGCGTAGCAAGGCATCACTATTACTATCTTGCCCCAGAACGGTTTTAGTGATGCCTTGCGAAGCAAGGCATCACCATCACTCTCAAACATACTTATTAGTGGGCCTTGCGAAGCAAGGCATCAATATTGTTATTCTCCATACTAATTAATATTCGTGGAGCTTGTTTAGCAAGGCGTATATATACTATGTAACCCAGGAACGGCTTATTAGTGGTGCTTGCGAAGCAAGGCATCACTATTACTATCTTGCCTCAGAACCGTTTTAGTGATGCCTTGCGCAGCAAGGCATCACCATCACTCTCAAACACACTTATTAGTGGGCCTTGCGAAGCAAGGCATCAATATTGTTATTCTCCATACTTATTAATATTCGTGGAGCTTGTTTAGCAAGGCGTATATATACTATGTAACCCAGGAACGGTTTATTATTCTTATTCCTTATTCTTATTATTCCGGACAACATTTTGACGCGCTACTCCTCCCGCACCGTTTGTCACAGACCCATGAATGAGGCGTCAAAACGTGCGGCCTAATCGGGAATGGTGTGCTATATCTTTTCTAAGGGGTCGGGGGTGCGGTGTTCGCCCCAGGGGCGAAAAAGTAGCGAAAAAAATCCCATAGACTTAACATTGCGAAAATTTTTAACGAGTCATAACTCTGAGCGAGGATTTCGTAGAAACTTGTGTGTCACCACATTTGAAGAGGCTGACAGGCCCTATAAGATGACACATCACAATGGGGTATAAGTTGTACCCCTGGGGCGCTAGAGCTCCCCAAATTTCCTCAAATTTCCCCATTGACTTATAATGGGGAGGGACGTCCCATTAAACTCATGCGTTTCTCTTACTATAGGAAATTGCATAGGGATTTTGTATTGACCATAGCTCTGGCTCACAGTGTCTCAGAGACAAGGGGGTGGGCTCAATTTACTCAGACAGCCAATCACTATCTCAGGATGATTGTCAACCTATCAAGCCACGCCCTAGCAACCACTTAGAGCTCCCTAGCAACTGATCCCATAGACTTCCATTGAAAGAGATCAAAGGGATATCTTTTGATAGAAGTGTCATAGAAACAAGAGGGTGGGTTTGTTTGACTCGGGGCATCAACAGCCAATCACAAGTCACCTTCAATACTTCCTAGCCACGCCCTAGCAACCATTATCAAGCAGCCTAGCAACCGTTTAGCAAGACCTATATCTCTGCATCAGAACAACATAGAGACATGGGGGTTGTTTTATATCATTAATATTGACAAGCAGCCTTTGGAGTATGATCATTGGCAGCTGCCAAGCCACTCCATAGCAACCAAACAGAGTACCCTAGCAACCGTTTAGCAAGACCTATATCTCTGCCTCAGAACATCATAGAGGCATGGGGGTTGGTTTATATCATTCATACAGACAAGCAGTATCATCATTGGATGCTGCCAAGCCCCCCTAGCAACCAAACAGAGTACCCTAGCAACCGTATACCAAGACCTATATCTCTGCTTCAGAACATCATAGAGGCATGGGGGTTGGTTTATATCATTCATACAGACAAGCAGTATCATCATTGGATGCTGCCAAGCCCCCTTAGCAACCAAACAGAGTACCCTAGCAACCATATACCAAGACCTATATCTCTGCTTCAGAACATCATAGAGACATGGGGGTTGGTTTATATCATTCATACAGACAAGCAGTATCATCATTGGATGCTGCCAAGCCCCCTTAGCAACCAAACAGAGTACCCTAGCAACCATATACCAAGACCTATATCTCTGCCTCAGAACATCATAGAGACATGGGGGTTGGTTTATATCATTCATACAGACAAGCAGTACCATCATTGGATGCTGCCAAGCCCCCCTAGCAACCAAACAGAGTACCCTAGCAACCGTGTACCAAGACCTATATCTTTGCTTCGGAACATCGTAGAGACATGGGGGTTGGTTTATATCATTCATACAGACAAGCAGTATCATCATTGGATGCTGCCAAGCCCCCCTAGCAACCAAACAGAGTACCCTAGCAACCGTATACCAAGACCTATATCTCTGCATCAGAACATCATAGAGGCATGGGGGTTGGTTTATATCATTCATACAG
Organism: Gobio gobio; assembly: GCF_949357685.1. Lineage (NCBI taxonomy): Eukaryota > Metazoa > Chordata > Actinopteri > Cypriniformes > Gobionidae > Gobio > Gobio gobio. The sequence goes on from NC_137104.1 coordinate 41,110,857, forward strand.
ACAAGCAGTATCATCATTGGATGCTGCCAAACCCCTCCATAGCAACCAAACAGAGTACCCTAGCAACCGTTTACCAAGACCTATATCTCTGCCTCAGAACATCCTAGAGACATGGGGGTTGGTTTATATCATTCATACAGACAAGCAGTATCATCATTGGATGCTGCCAAGCCCCCCTAGCAACCAAACAGAGTACCCTAGCAACCGTATACCAAGACCTATATCTCTGCTTCGGAACATCGTAGAGACATGGGGGTTGGTTTATATCATTCATACAGACAAGCAGTATCATCATTGGATGCTGCCAAGCCCCCCTAGCAACCAAACAGAGTACCCTAGCAACCGTATACCAAGACCTATATCTCTGCTTCAGAACATCAAAGAGGCATGGGGGTTGGTTTATATCATTCATACAGACAAGCAGTATCATCATTGGATGCTGCCAAACCCCTCCATAGCAACCAAACAGAGTACCCTAGCAACCGTTTACCAAGACCTATATCTCTGCCTCAGAACATCCTAGAGACATGGGGGTTGGTTTATATCATTCATACAGACAAGCAGTATCATCATTGGATGCTGCCAAGCCCCTCCATAGCAACCAAACAGAGTACCCTAGCAACCGTTTACAAGGACCTATTTCTCTGCATCAGAACATCGTAGAGGCATGGGGGTTGGGTCTTTTGACTCAGACTGGCAAATAGTCTTTAAATGTCACCCCATAAATTGTATAGCCACTCCATAGCAACCATATAGAGTACCCTAGCAACCGTACAAACACATGAATAGGACATATCTCAGCTCCACAACATCGTACAGACTTGGGGGTGGCCTCTTTTGTTTCGGGTGAGAATCCAGTACACACAACATAGCATCCGAGAGGATTTTTTTGCCACGGCAAGCACCACTCACATTTTCTTCAGGAAATGTACATTCTAGTTAGTGGTGCTTGCGAAGCAAGGCATCACTATTACTATCTTGCCACAAAACGGTTTATTAGTGATGCCTTGCGCAGCAAGGCATCACCATCACTCTCAAACATACTTATTAGTGGGCCTTGCGAAGCAAGGCATCAATATTGTTATTCTCCATACTTATTAATATTCGTGGAGCTTGTTTAGCAAGGCGTAATATACTATGTAACCCAGGAACGGTTTATTAGTGGTGCTTGCGTAGCAAGGCATCACTATTACTATCTAGCCCCAGAACGAGTTTTAGTGATGCCTTGCGCAGCAAGGCATCACCATCACTCTCAAACATACCTATTAGTGTTGCTTGTGAAGCAATGCATCAATATTGTTATTCTCCATACTTATTAATATTAGTGGGGCTTGCGTAGCAAGCCCTAAATATTAATATCTCACCCCATATCGGTTTATTTTTATTATTCTTATTCCGGACAACATTTTGTCCCGCTACTCCTCCCACATTTTTCGTCACAGACCCATGAATGAGGTGTCAAAACGTGCGGCCTATTCGGGAATGGTGTGCTATATCTTTTCTAAGGGGTCGGGGGTGCGGTGTTCGCCCCAGGGGCGAAAAAGTAGCGAAAAAAATCCCATAGACTTAACATTGGGAAAAATGTAAAAAACATTTAACAAGTCATAACTCTAAGCGAGGATTTCGTAGAAACTTGTGTGTCACCACATTTGAAGAGGCTGACAGGCCCTTTAAGATGACACATCGCAATGGGGTGTGAGTTGTACCCCTGGGGTGCAGGAGCTGCCTAAATTTGCCCCATTGACTTACTATGGGGAGGGACGTCCCATAAAACTCATGTGTTTCTCTTACTATGGGAAATTGCATAGGGATTTTGAATTGACCATAGCTCTGGCTCACAGTGTCTCAGAGACAAGGGGGTGGGCTCAATTTACTCAGACAGCCAATCACTATCTCAGGATGATTGTCAACCTATGAAGCCACGCCCTAGCAACCATTTAGAGCTCCCTAGCAACTGATCCCATAGACTACCATTGAAAGAGATCAAAGGGATATCTTTGGATAGAAGTGACATAGAAACACGAGGGTGGGTTTGTTTGACTCTGGGCATCAACAGCCAATCATAAATCACCGTCAACACTTCCTAGCCACGCCCTAGCAACCATTATCAAGCAGCCTAGCAACCGTTTTACAAGACCTATATCTCTGCCTCAGAACATCATAGAAGCATGGGGGTTGGTTTATATCATTCATACTGACAAGCAGCCTTTGGAGTATCATCATTGGATGCTGCCAAGCCACTCCATAGCAACCAAACAGAGTACCCTAGCAACCGTATAACAAGACCTATATCACTGCATCAGAACATCGTAGAGACATGGGGGTTGGTTTATATCATTCATACTGACAAGCAGTATCATAATTGAATGTTGCCAAAACATTCCATAGCAACCAACCAGAGTTCCCTAGCAACCGTTTACCAAGACCTATATCTCTGCATCAGAACATCGTACAGACATGGGGGTTGGTTTATATCATTCATACTGACAAGCAGTATCATCATTGGATGCTGCCAAGCCCCCTTAGCAACCAAACAGAGTACCCTAGCAACCATATACCAAGACCTATATCTCTGCTTCAGAACATCATAGAGACATGGGGGCTGGTTTATATCATTCATACAGACAAGCAGTATCATCATTGGATGCTGCCAAGCCCCCTTAGCAACCAAACAGAGTACCCTAGCAACCATATACCAAGACCTATATCTCTATCTCAGAACATCATAGAGACATGGGGGTTGGTTTATATCATTCATACAGACAAGCAGTATCATCATTGGATGCTGCCAAGCCCCCCTAGCAACCAAAAAGAGTACCCTAGCAACCGTGTACCAAGACCTATATCTCTGCTTCGGAACATCGTAGAGACATGGGGGTTGGTTTATATCATTCATACAGACAAGCAGTATCATCATTCGATGCTGCCAAGCCCCCCTAGCAACCAAACAGAGTACCCTAGCAACCGTATACCAAGACCTATATCTCTGCTTCAGAACATCATAGAGGCATGGGGGTTGGTTTATATCATTCATACAGACAAGCAGTATCATCATTGGATGCTGCCAAACCCCTCCATAGCAACCAAACAGAGTACCCTAGCAACCGTTTACCAAGACCTATATCTCTGCCTCAGAACATCCTAGAGACATGGGGGTTGGTTTATATCATTCATACAGACAAGCAGTATCATCGTTGGATGCTGCCAAGCCCCTCCATAGCAACCAAACAGAGTACCCTAGCAACCGTTTACAAGGACCTATATCTCTGCATCAGAACATCGTAGAGGCATGGGGGTTGGGTCTTTTGACTCAGTCTGGCAAATAGTCTTTAAATGTCACCCCATAAATTGTATAGCCACTCCATAGCAACCATATAGAGTACCCTAGCAACCGTACAAACACATGAATAGGACATATCTCAGCTCCACAACATCGTACAGACTTGGGGGTGGCCTCTTTGGTTTCGGGTGAGAATCCAGTACACACAACATAGCATCCGAGAGGATTTTTTTGCCACGGCAAGCACCACTCACATTTTCTTCAGGAAATGTACATTCTAGTTAGTGGTGCTTGCGTAGCAAGGCATCACTATTACTATCTTGCCCCAGAACGGTTTTAGTGATGCCTTGCGCAGCAAGGCATCACCATCACTCTCAAACATACTTATTAGTGGGCCTTGCGAAGCAAGGCATCAATATTGTTAATCTCCATACTTATTAATATTCGTGGAGCTTGTTTAGCAAGGCGTATATATACTATGTAACCCAGGAATGGCTTATTATTCTTCTTCTTCTTCTGGCCACTTTTTCGGCGCGCTTCTCCTCCCACAAATTTTGTCACAGACCCATGAATGAGGCGTCAAATCGACCGGCCTATACGGGAATGGTGTGCTATATCTTTTCTAAGGGATCGGGGGTGCGATGTTCGCCCCAGGGGCGTAAAAGTAACCGAAAAGTCAATGGGATTTAACATTGCGGAGACTTTGACCCCTCATAGCTCTGAGCGAGGATTTCGGAGAAACTCGTGTGTCAGCACATCTGAAGAGGCTGACAGGCCCTGTAAGATGACACATCGCAATGGGGTATAAGTTGTACCCCTGGGGCGCTAGAGCTGCCCAAATTTCCTCAAATTTCCCCATTGACTTATAATGGGGAGGGACGTCCCATAAAACTCATGTGTTTCTCTTACTATGGGAAATTGCATAGGGATTTTGTATTGACCATAGCTCTGGCTCACAGTGTCTTAGAGACAAGGGGGTGGGCTCAATTTACTCAGACAGCCAATCACTATCTCAGGATGATTGTCAACCTATGAAGCCACGCCCTAGCAACCACTTAGAGCTCCCTAGCAACTGATCCCATAGACTTCCATTGAAAGAGATCAAAGGGATATCTTTTGATAGAAGTGTCATAGAAACAAGAGGGTGGGTTTGTTTGACTCGGGGCATCAACAGCCAATCACAAGTCACCTTCAATACTTCCTAGCCACGCCCTAGCAACCATTATCAAGCAGCCTAGCAACCATTTACCAAGACCTATATCTCTGCCTCAGAACATTATAGAGGCATGGGGGTTGGTTTATATCATTCATACTGACAAGCAGCCTTTGGAGTATCATCATTGGATGCTGCCAAGCCACGCCATAGCAACCAAACAGAGTACCCTAGCAACCGTTTACCAAGATCTATATCTCTGCATCAGAACATCATACAGACATGGGGGTTGGTTTATATCATTCATACTGACAAGCTGTATCCATTGGATGCTGCCAAGCCACTCCATAGCAACCAAACAGAGTACCCTAGCAACCGTTTACCAAGACCTATATCTCTGCATCAGAACATCATAGAGACATGGGGGTTGGTTTATATCATTCATACAGACAAGCAGTATCATCATTGGATGCTGCCAAGCCCCCCTAGCAACCAAACAGAGTACCCTAGCAACCGTATACCAAGACCTATATCTCTGCTTCGGAACATCGTAGAGACATGGGGGTTGGTTTATATCATTCATACAGACAAGCAGTATCATCATTGGATGCTGCCAAGCCCCCCTAGCAACCAAACAGAGTACCCTAGCAACCGTATACCAAGACCTATATCTCTGCTTCAGAACATCATAGAGGCCTGGGGGTTGGTTTATATCATTCATACAGACAAGCAGTATCATCATTGGATGCTGCCAAGCCCCCTTAGCAACCAAACAGAGTACCCTAGCAACCATATACCAAGACCTATATCTCTGCTTCAGAACATCATAGAGACATGGGGGTTGGTTTATATCATTCATACAGACAAGCAGTATCATTATTGGATGCTGCCAAGCCCCCTTAGCAACCAAACAGAGTACCCTAGCAACCATATACCAAGACCTATATCTCTGCCTCAGAACATCATAGAGACATGGGGGTTGGTTTATATCATTCATACAGACAAGCAGTATCATCATTGGATGCTGCCAAGCCCCCCTAGCAACCAAACAGAGTACCCTAGCAACCGTATATCAAGACCTATATCTCTGCTTCGGAACATCGTAGAGACATGGGGGTTAGTTTATATCATTCATACAGACAAGCAGTATCATCATTGGATGCTGCCAAGCCCCCCTAGCAACCAAACAGAGTACCCTAGCAACCGTATACCAAGACCTATATCTCTGCTTCAGAACATCATAGAGGCATGGGGGTTGGTTTATATCATTCATACAGACAAGCAGTATCATCATTGGATGCTGCCAAGCCCCCTTAGCAACCAAACAGATTACCCTAGCAACCGTATACCAAGACCTATATCTCTGCTTCAGAACATCATAGAGGAATGGGGGTTGGTTTATATCATTCATACAGACAAGCAGTATCATCATTGGATGCTGCCAAGCCCCCCTAGCAACCAAACAGAGTACCCTAGCAACCGTATACCAAGACCTATATCTCTGCTTCAGAACATCATAGAGGCATGGGGGTTGGTTTATATCATTCATACAGACAAGCAGTATCATCATTGGATGCTGCCAAGCCCCTCCATAGCAACCAAACAGAGTACCCTAGCAACCGTTTACAAGGACCTATATCTCTGCATCAGAACATCGTAGAGGCATGGGGGTTGGGTCTTTTGACTCAGACTGGCAAATAGTCTTTAAATGTCACCACATAAATTGTATAGCCACTCCATAGCAACCATATAGAGTACCCTAGCAACCGTACAAACACATGAATAGGACATATCTCAGCTCCAGAACATCGTACAGACTTGGGGGTGGCCTCTTTTGTTTCGGGTGAGAATCCAGTACACACAACATAGCATCCGAGAGGATTTTTTTGCCACGGCAAGCACCACTCACATTTTCTTCAGGAAATGTACATTCTAGTTAGTGGTGCTTGCGTAGCAAGGCATCACTATTACTATCTAGCCCCAGAACGAGTTTTAGTGATGCCTTGCGCAGCAAGGCATCACCATCACTCTCAAACATACCTATTAGTGTTGCTTGTGAAGCAATGCATCAATATTGTTATTCTCCATACTTATTAATATTAGTGGGGCTTGCGTAGCAAGCCCTAAATATTAATATCTCACCCCATATCGGTTTATTTTTATTATTCTTATTCCGGACAACATTTTGTCCCGCTACTCCTCCCACATTTTTCGTCACAGACCCATGAATGAGGTGTCAAAACGTGCGGCCTATTCGGGAATGGTGTGCTATATCTTTTCTAAGGGGTCGGGGGTGCGGTGTTCGCCCCAGGGGCGAAAAAGTAGCGAAAAAAATCCCATAGACTTAACATTGGGAAAAATGTAAAAAACATTTAACAAGTCATAACTCTAAGCGAGGATTTCGTAGAAACTTGTGTGTCACCACATTTGAAGAGGCTGACAGGCCCTTTAAGATGACACATCGCAATGGGGTGTGAGTTGTACCCCTGGGGTGCAGGAGCTGCCTAAATTTGCCCCATTGACTTACTATGGGGAGGGACGTCCCATAAAACTCATGTGTTTCTCTTACTATGGGAAATTGCATAGGGATTTTGAATTGACCATAGCTCTGGCTCACAGTGTCTCAGAGACAAGGGGGTGGGCTCAATTTACTCAGACAGCCAATCACTATCTCAGGATGATTGTCAACCTATGAAGCCACGCCCTAGCAACCATTTAGAGCTCCCTAGCAACTGATCCCATAGACTACCATTGAAAGAGATCAAAGGGATATCTTTGGATAGAAGTGACATAGAAACACGAGGGTGGGTTTGTTTGACTCTGGGCATCAACAGCCAATCATAAATCACCGTCAACACTTCCTAGCCACGCCCTAGCAACCATTATCAAGCAGCCTAGCAACCGTTTTACAAGACCTATATCTCTGCCTCAGAACATCATAGAAGCATGGGGGTTGGTTTATATCATTCATACTGACAAGCAGCCTTTGGAGTATCATCATTGGATGCTGCCAAGCCACTCCATAGCAACCAAACAGAGTACCCTAGCAACCGTATAACAAGACCTATATCTCTGCATCAGAACATCGTAGAGACATGGGGGTTGGTTTATATCATTCATACTGACAAGCAGTATCATAATTGAATGTTGCCAAAACATTCCATAGCAACCAACCAGAGTTCCCTAGCAACCGTTTACCAAGACCTATATCTCTGCATCAGAACATCGTACAGACATGGGGGTTGGTTTATATCATTCATACTGACAAGCAGTATCATCATTGGATGCTGCCAAGCCCCCTTAGCAACCAAACAGAGTACCCTAGCAACCATATACCAAGACCTATATCTCTGCTTCAGAACATCATAGAGACATGGGGGCTGGTTTATATCATTCATACAGACAAGCAGTATCATCATTGGATGCTGCCAAGCCCCCTTAGCAACCAAACAGAGTACCCTAGCAACCATATACCAAGACCTATATCTCTATCTCAGAACATCATAGAGACATGGGGGTTGGTTTATATCATTCATACAGACAAGCAGTATCATCATTGGATGCTGCCAAGCCCCCCTAGCAACCAAAAAGAGTACCCTAGCAACCGTGTACCAAGACCTATATCTCTGCTTCGGAACATCGTAGAGACATGGGGGTTGGTTTATATCATTCATACAGACAAGCAGTATCATCATTCGATGCTGCCAAGCCCCCCTAGCAACCAAACAGAGTACCCTAGCAACCGTATACCAAGACCTATATCTCTGCTTCAGAACATCATAGAGGCATGGGGGTTGGTTTATATCATTCATACAGACAAGCAGTATCATCATTGGATGCTGCCAAACCCCTCCATAGCAACCAAACAGAGTACCCTAGCAACCGTTTACCAAGACCTATATCTCTGCCTCAGAACATCCTAGAGACATGGGGGTTGGTTTATATCATTCATACAGACAAGCAGTATCATCATTGGATGCTGCCAAGCCCCTCCATAGCAACCAAACAGAGTACCCTAGCAACCGTTTACAAGGACCTATATCTCTGCATCAGAACATCGTAGAGGCATGGGGGTTGGGTCTTTTGACTCAGTCTGGCAAATAGTCTTTAAATGTCACCCCATAAATTGTATAGCCACTCCATAGCAACCATATAGAGTACCCTAGCAACCGTACAAACACATGAATAGGACATATCTCAGCTCCACAACATCGTACAGACTTGGGGGTGGCCTCTTTGGTTTCGGGTGAGAATCCAGTACACACAACATAGCATCCGAGAGGATTTTTTTGCCACGGCAAGCACCACTCACATTTTCTTCAGGAAATGTACATTCTAGTTAGTGGTGCTTGCGTAGCAAGGCATCACTATTACTATCTAGCCCCAGAACGAGTTTTAGTGATGCCTTGCGCAGCAAGGCATCACCATCATTCTCAAACATACTTATTAGTGATGCTTGCCACGCAAGGCATCAATATTGTTATTATCCATACTTAAAATTATTATTGGGGCTTGCGTAGCAAGCCATAAATATTTAATATCTCACCAGGATCGGTTTTTATAATTATTCTTTTTCCACACAACATTTTGTCCCGCTACTCCTCCCACAGTTTTTGTCACAGACCCATGAATGAGGTGTCAAAACGTGCGGCCTAATCGGGAATGGTGTGCTATATCTTTTCTAAGGGGTCGGGGGTGCGGTTTTCGCCCCAGGGGCGAAAAAGTAGCGAAAAAAATCCCATAGACTTAACATTGGGAAAAATGTAAAAAAAAATTAACAAGTCATAACTCTAAGCGAGGATTTCGTAGAAACTCGTGGGTCACCACATTTGAAGAGGCTGACAGGCCCTGTAAGATGACACATCGCAAAGGGGTGTGAGTTGTACCCCTGGGGTGCAGGAGCTGCCTAAATTTGCCCCATTGACTTACTATGGGGAGGGACGTCCCATAAAACGCATGCGTTTCTCCTACTATGGGAAATTGCATAGGGATTTTGTATTGACCATAGCTCTGGCTCACAGTGTCTCAGAGACAAGGGGGTGGGCTCAATTTACTCAGCCAACCAATCACTATCTCAGGATCACTGTTAACCCATCAAGCCACGCCCTAGCAACCATTTAGAGCTCCCTAGCAACTGATCCCATAGACTTCCATTGAAAAACATCAAAGGGATATCTTTGGATAGAAGTGTCATAGAAACATGAGGGTGGGTTTGTTTGACTCGGGGCATCAACAGCCAATCACAAATCACCTTCAACACTTCCTAGCCACGCCCTAGCAACCATTATCAAGCAGCCTAGCAACCATTTACCAAGACCTATATCTCTGCCTCAGAACATTATAGAGGCATGGGGGTTGGTTTATATCATTCAAACTGACAAGCAGCCTTTGGAGTATCATCATTGGATGCTGCCAAGCCACGCCATAGCAACCAAACAGAGTACCCTAGCAACCGTTTACCAAGATCTATATCTCTGCATCAGAACATCATACAGACATGGGGGTTGGTTTATATCATTCATACTGACAAGCTGTATCCATTGGATGCTGCCAAGCCACTCCATAGCAACCATACAGAGTACCCTAGCAACCGTATAACAAGACCTATATCTCTGCATCAGAACATCGTAAAGACATGGGGGTTGGTTCATATCATTCTTACTGACAAGCAGTATCATCATTGAATGTTGCCAAAACACTCCATAGCAACCAAACAGAGTTCCCTAGCAACCGTTTACCAAGACCTATATCTCTGCATCAGAACATCATAGAGACATGGGGGTTGGTTTACATCATTCATACTGACAAGCAGTATCATCATTGGATGCTGCCAAGCCCCTCCATAGCAACCAAACAGAGTACCCTAGCAACCGTTTACCAAGACCTATATCTCTGCCTCAGAACATCATAGAGACATGGGGGTTGGTTTATATCATTCATACAGACAGGCAGTATCATCATTGGATGCTGCCAAGCCCCCCTAGCAACCAAACAGAGTACCCTAGCAACCGTATACCAAGACCTATATCTCTGCTTCAGAACATCATAGAGGCATGGGGGTTGGTTTATATCATTCATACAGACAAGCAGTATCATCATTGGATGCTGCCAAGCCCCCTTAGCAACCAAACAGAGTACCCTAGCAACCGTATACCAAGACCTATATCTCTGCTTCAGAACATCATAGAGGCATGGGGGTTGGTTTATATCATTCATACAGACAAGCAGTATCATCATTGGATGCTGCCAAGCCCCCTTAGCAACCAAACAGAGTACCCTAGCAACCATATACCAAGACCTATATATCTCCTTCAGAACATCATAGAGACATGGGGGTTGGTTTATATCATTCATACAGACAAGCAGTATCATCATTGGATGCTGCCAAGCCCCCTTAGCAACCAAACAGAGTACCCTAGCAACCGTATACCAAGACCTATATCTCTGCTTCGGAACATCGTAGAGACATGGGGGTTGGTTTATATCATTCATACAAACAAGCAGTATCATCATTGGATGCTGCCAAGCCACTCCATAGCAACCAAACAGAGTACCCTAGCAACTGTTTACCAAGACCTATATCTCTGCATCAGAACATCATAGACACATGGGGGTTGGTTTATATCATTCATACAGACAAGCAGTATCATCATTGGATGCTGCCAAGCCCCCCTAGCAACCAAACAGAGTACCCTAGCAACCGTATACCAAGACCTATATCTCTGCTTCAGAACATCGTAGAGGCATGGGGGTTGGTTTATATCATTCATACAGACAAACAGTATCATCATTGGATGCTGCCAAACCCCTCCATAGCAACCAAACAGAGTACCCTAGCAACCGTTTACCAAGACCTATATCTCTGCCTCAGAACATCCTAGAGACATGGGGGTTGGTTTATATCATTCATAGAGACAAGCAGTATCATCATTGGATGCTGCCAAGCCCCTCCATAGCAACCAAACAGAGTACCCTAGCAACCGTTTACAAGGACCTATATCTCTGCATCAGAACATCGTAGAGGCATGGGGGTTGGGTCTTTTGACTCAGACTGGCAAATAGTCTTTAAATGTCACCCCATAAATTGTATAGCCACTCCATAGCAACCATATAGAGTACCCTAGCAACCGTACAAACACATGAATAGGACATATCTCAGCTCCACAACATCGTATAGACTTGGGGGTGGCCTCTTTTGTTTCGGGTGAGAATCCAGTACACACAACATAGCATCCGAGAGGATTTTTTTGCCACGGCAAGCACCACTCACATTTTCTTCAGGAAATGTACATTCTAGTTAGTGGTGCTTGCGTAGCAAGGCATCACTATTACTATCTTGCCCCAGAACGGTTTTAGTGATGCCTTGCGCAGCAAGGCATCACCATCACTCTCAAACATACTTATTAGTGGGCCTTGCGAAGCAAGGCATCAATATTGTTATTCTCCATACTTATTAATATTCGTGGAGCTTGTTTAGCAAGGCGTATATATACTATGTAACCCAGGAATGGCTTATTATTCTTCTTCTTCTTCTGGCCACTTTTTCGGCGCGCTTCTCCTCCCACAAATTTTGTCACAGACCCATGAATGAGGCGTCAAATCGACCGGCCTATACGGGAATGGTGTGCTATATCTTTTCTAAGGGATCGGGGGTGCGATGTTCGCCCCAGGGGCGTAAAAGTAACCGAAAAGTCAATGGGATTTAACATTGCGGAGACTTTGACCCCTCATAGCTCTGAGCGAGGATTTCGGAGAAACTCGTGTGTCAGCACATCTGAAGAGGCTGACAGGCCCTGTAAGATGACACATCGCAATGGGGTATAAGTTGTACCCCTGGGGCGCTAGAGCTGCCCAAATTTCCTCAAATTTCCCCATTGACTTATAATGGGGAGGGACGTCCCATAAAACTCATGTGTTTCTCTTACTATGGGAAATTGCATAGGGATTTTGTATTGACCATAGCTCTGGCTCACAGTGTCTTAGAGACAAGGGGGTGGGCTCAATTTACTCAGACAGCCAATCACTATCTCAGGATGATTGTCAACCTATGAAGCCACGCCCTAGCAACCACTTAGAGCTCCCTAGCAACTGATCCCATAGACTTCCATTGAAAGAGATCAAAGGGATATCTTTTGATAGAAGTGTCATAGAAACAAGAGGGTGGGTTTGTTTGACTCGGGGCATCAACAGCCAATCACAAGTCACCTTCAATACTTCCTAGCCACGCCCTAGCAACCATTATCAAGCAGCCTAGCAACCATTTACCAAGACCTATATCTCTGCCTCAGAACATTATAGAGGCATGGGGGTTGGTTTATATCATTCATACTGACAAGCAGCCTTTGGAGTATCATCATTGGATGCTGCCAAGCCACGCCATAGCAACCAAACAGAGTACCCTAGCAACCGTTTACCAAGATCTATATCTCTGCATCAGAACATCATACAGACATGGGGGTTGGTTTATATCATTCATACTGACAAGCTGTATCCATTGGATGCTGCCAAGCCACTCCATAGCAACCAAACAGAGTACCCTAGCAACCGTTTACCAAGACCTATATCTCTGCATCAGAACATCATAGAGACATGGGGGTTGGTTTATATCATTCATACAGACAAGCAGTATCATCATTGGATGCTGCCAAGCCCCCCTAGCAACCAAACAGAGTACCCTAGCAACCGTATACCAAGACCTATATCTCTGCTTCGGAACATCGTAGAGACATGGGGGTTGGTTTATATCATTCATACAGACAAGCAGTATCATCATTGGATGCTGCCAAGCCCCCCTAGCAACCAAACAGAGTACCCTAGCAACCGTATACCAAGACCTATATCTCTGCTTCAGAACATCATAGAGGCCTGGGGGTTGGTTTATATCATTCATACAGACAAGCAGTATCATCATTGGATGCTGCCAAGCCCCCTTAGCAACCAAACAGAGTACCCTAGCAACCATATACCAAGACCTATATCTCTGCTTCAGAACATCATAGAGACATGGGGGTTGGTTTATATCATTCATACAGACAAGCAGTATCATTATTGGATGCTGCCAAGCCCCCTTAGCAACCAAACAGAGTACCCTAGCAACCATATACCAAGACCTATATCTCTGCCTCAGAACATCATAGAGACATGGGGGTTGGTTTATATCATTCATACAGACAAGCAGTATCATCATTGGATGCTGCCAAGCCCCCCTAGCAACCAAACAGAGTACCCTAGCAACCGTATATCAAGACCTATATCTCTGCTTCGGAACATCGTAGAGACATGGGGGTTAGTTTATATCATTCATACAGACAAGCAGTATCATCATTGGATGCTGCCAAGCCCCCCTAGCAACCAAACAGAGTACCCTAGCAACCGTATACCAAGACCTATATCTCTGCTTCAGAACATCATAGAGGCATGGGGGTTGGTTTATATCATTCATACAGACAAGCAGTATCATCATTGGATGCTGCCAAGCCCCCTTAGCAACCAAACAGATTACCCTAGCAACCGTATACCAAGACCTATATCTCTGCTTCAGAACATCATAGAGGAATGGGGGTTGGTTTATATCATTCATACAGACAAGCAGTATCATCATTGGATGCTGCCAAGCCCCCCTAGCAACCAAACAGAGTACCCTAGCAACCGTATACCAAGACCTATATCTCTGCTTCAGAACATCATAGAGGCATGGGGGTTGGTTTATATCATTCATACAGACAAGCAGTATCATCATTGGATGCTGCCAAGCCCCTCCATAGCAACCAAACAGAGTACCCTAGCAACCGTTTACAAGGACCTATATCTCTGCATCAGAACATCGTAGAGGCATGGGGGTTGGGTCTTTTGACTCAGACTGGCAAATAGTCTTTAAATGTCACCACATAAATTGTATAGCCACTCCATAGCAACCATATAGAGTACCCTAGCAACCGTACAAACACATGAATAGGATATATCTCAGCTCCAGAACATCGTACAGACTTGGGGGTGGCCTCTTTTGTTTCGGGTGAGAATCCAGTACACACAACATAGCATCCGAGAGGATTTTTTTGCCACGGCAAGCACCACTCACATTTTCTTCAGGAAATGTACATTCTAGTAATAATACTTATTATTCTTCTGGACGCTTTTTCGGCGCGCTTCTCCTCCCACAAATTTTGTCACAGACCCATGAATGAGGCGTCAAATCGACCGCCTTATACGGGAATGGTGTGCTATATCTTTTCTAAGGGATCGGGGGTGCGATGTTCGCCCCAGGGGCGAAAAAGTAGCCGAAAAGTCAATGGGATTTAACATTGCGGAAACTTTGACCCCTCATAGCTCCGAGTGAGGATTTCGGAGAAACTCGTGTGTCACCACATTTGAAGAGGCTGGCAGGCCCTGTAAGATGACACATCGCAATGGGGTATAAGTTGTACCCCTGGGGCGCTAGAGCTCCCCAAATTTCCTCAAATTTCCCCATTGACTTATAATGGGGAGGGACGTCCCATTAAACGCATGTGTTTCTCTTACAATGGGAAATTGCATAGGGATTTTGTATTGACCATAGCTCTGGCTCACAGTGTCTCAGAGACAAGGGGGTGGGCTCAATTTACTCAGACAGCCAATCACTATCTCAGGATGATTGTCAACCTATAAAGCCACGCCCTAGCAACCATTTAGAGCTCCCTAGCAACTGATCCCATAGACTTCCATTGAAAGAGATCAAAGGGATATCTTTTGATAGAAGTGTCATAGAAACAAGAGGGTGGGTTTGTTTGACTCGGGGCATCAACAGCCAATCACAAGTCACCTTCAATACTTCCTAGCCATGCCCTAGCAACCATTATCAAGCAGCCTAGCAACCGTTTAGCAAGACCTATATCTCTGCATCAGAACAACATAGAGACATGGGGGTTGTTTTATATCATTAATATTCACAAGCAGCCTTTGGAGTATGATCATTGGCAAATGCCACGCCACTCCATAGCAACCAAACAGAGTACCCTAGCAACCGTTTACCAAGACCTATATCTCTGCATCAGATCATCATAGACACATGGGGGTTGGTTTATATCATTCATACTGACAAGCAGTATCATCATTGGCAGCTGCCAAGCCACTCCATAGCAACCAAACAGAGTACCCTAGCAACCGTTTACCAAGACCTATATCTCTGCATCAGAACATCATAGAGACATGGGGGTTGGGTCTTTTGGCTCATGCTAGCAAACTGGACTTTCAACATGCTACACATGCTAGCACTGAATAGCTACATGCTAATAATGATTAGCTAACAGCTAAATCAGGCTGAGAACATGCTAACAACTCTATAAAAACTCCATAGTAACCATTTGTAACAATTGACAACTGCCTAACAACAACATAGCAACCACCCACAATACCTTAGCAATGCCTAGCAACCGCCCAGAACACCTTAGCAACCGCCTAGCAACGCCCTAGCAACCACCCAAAATACCTTAGTAACCACCTAGCAACCACCCAGAATACCTTAGCAACCGCCTAGCAACACCCTAGCAACCACCCAGAATACCTTAGCAACTGCCTAGCAACCGCCCAGAACACCTTAGCAACCGCCTAGCAACGCCCTAGCAACCACCCAGAATACCTTAGCAACCGCCTAGCAACGCCCTAGCAACCACCCAGAACACCTTAGCAACCGCCTAGCAACGCCCTAGCAACCACCCAGAATACCTTAGCAACCGCCTAGCAACACCATAGCAACCACCCAGAATACCTTAGCAACCGCCTAGCAACCGCCCAGAACACCTTAGCAACCGCCTAGCAACGCCCTAGCAACCACCCAGAATACCTTAGCAACCGCCTAGCAACACCATAGCAACCACCCAGAATACCTTAGCAACCACCTAGCAACACCCTAGCAACCACTCCGAATACCTTAGCAACCGCCTAGCAACGCCCTAGCAACCACCCAGAACACCCTAGCAACCGCCTAGCAACCACCCAGAATACCTTAGCAACCGCCTAGCAACCCCTAGCAACCACCCAGAATACCTTAGCAACCGCCTAGCAACGCACTAGCAACCACCCAGAATACCTTAGCAACCGCCTAGCAACCGCCCAGAACACCTTAGCAACCGCCTAGCAACGCCCTAGCAACCACCCAGAATACCTTAGCAACCGCCTAGCAACACCATAGCAACCACCCAGAATACCTTAGCAACCACCTAGCAACACCCTAGCAACCACTCCGAATACCTTAGCAACCGCCTAGCGACGCCCTAGCAACCACCCAAAACACCCTAGCAACCGCCTAGCAACCACCCAGAATACCTTAGCAACCGCCTAGCAATGCCCTTGCAACCACCCAGAATACCTTAGCAACCGCCTAGCAACCGCCCAGAACACCTTAACAACCGCCTAGCAACGCCCTAGCAACCCAGAACACCTTAGCAACCGTTTACCAAGACCTATATCTCTGCCTCAGAACATCATAGAGACATGGGGGTTGGTTTATATCAGTCATACTGACAAGCAGTATCATCATTGGATGCTGCCAAGCCACTCCATAGCAACCAAAAAGACTATCCTAGCAACCGTATAACAAGACCTATAGCTCTGCATCAGAACATCGTAAAGACATGGGGGTTGGTTTATATCATTCATACTGACAAGCAGTATCATCATTGAATGTTGCCATGCTACTCCATAGCAACCAAAAAGAGTACCCTAGCAACCGTTTACCAAGACCTATATCTCTGCATCACAATATCATACAGACATGGGGGTTGGTTTATATCATTCATTCTGACAAGCAGTATCATCATTGAATGTTGCCAAGCCACTCCATAGCAACCAAACAGAGTACCCTAGCAACCGTTTACAAAGACCTATATCTCAGCCCCAGAACATCCTACAGACATGTTGCTTGTCTTTTTTGCATTATCCGGGTGGCGAGTTTTGCCACGGCAAGCACCACTCACATTTTCTTCAGGAAATGTACATTCTAGTGTTGTGATTACTATTCACCTTTTCAAAACTTTGGCACGCTACTCCTCCGGCACCGTTTGTCGTAGACCCATGAATGAGGTGTCAAATCGTGCGGCTTATTGAGGAGAGGTGTGCTATATCTCTTCTAAGCGATCGGGTGTATGATGTTAGTTTTCGGCTGGAAAAAAATCGTCCCAATCAAGTCCCCATTGATTTAACACGGAGAACAGGTTTATGTGATCATATCTCCGCATCAGAACATCACAGAGACTTGGGGCTGGTCTCATTTGAATTGGCCTATCAAGCAGCTATTAACTAGTGACATTCAAACTTCATAGCCACGCCCTAGCAACCAGCTACAGCACCCTAGCAACCATATATCAACATTAACAAGCCATATCTCAGCCCCAGAACATCGTACAGACATGAGGGTGGTCTCTTTTGACTCAGACTGGCCAATATTCTTTAAATATCAAACCATAAACTGTATAGCCACACCCTAGTAACCATTTACAGTACCCTAGCAACCGTACAAACACATTAATAAGCCATATCTCAGCCCCAGAACATCCTACAGACATGTTGCTTGCCTTTTTTGCATTATCCGGGTGGCGAATTTTGCCACGGCAAGCACCACTCACATTTTCTTCAGGAAATGTACATTCTAGTTAGTGGTGCTTGCGTAGCAAGGCATCACTATTACTATCTAGCCCCAGAACGAGTTTTAGTGATGCCTTGCGCAGCAAGGCATCACCATCACTCTCAAACATACCTATTAGTGTTGCTTGTGAAGCAATGCATCAATATTGTTATTCTCCATACTTATTAATATTAGTGGGGCTTGCGTAGCAAGCCCTAAATATTAATATCTCACCCCATATCGGTTTATTAGTGGTGCTTGCGTAGCAAGGCATCACTATTACTATCTTGCCCCAGAACGGTTTTAGTGATGCCTTGCGCAGCAAGGCATCACCATCACTCTCAAACATACTTATTAGTGGGCCTTGCGAAGCAAGGCATCAATATTGTTATTCTCCATACTTATTAATATTCGTGGAGCTTGTTTAGCAAGGCGTATATATACTATGTAACCCAGGAATGGCTTATTATTCTTCTTCTTCTTCTGGCCACTTTTTCGGCGCGCTTCTCCTCCCACAAATTTTGTCACAGACCCATGAATGAGGCGTCAAATCGACCGGCCTATACGGGAATGGTGTGCTATATCTTTTCTAAGGGATCGGGGGTGCGATGTTCGCCCCAGGGGCGTAAAAGTAACCGAAAAGTCAATGGGATTTAACATTGCGGAGACTTTGACCCCTCATAGCTCTGAGCGAGGATTTCGGAGAAACTCGTGTGTCACCACATCTGAAGAGGCTGACAGGCCCTGTAAGATGACACATCGCAATGGGGTATAAGTTGTACCCCTGGGGCGCTAGAGCTGCCCAAATTTCCTCAAATTTCCCCATTGACTTATAATGGGGAGGGACGTCCCATAAAACTCATGTGTTTCTCTTACTATGGGAAATTGCATAGGGATTTTGTATTGACCATAGCTCTGGCTCACAGTGTCTCAGAGACAAGGGGGTGGGCTCAATTTACTCAGACAGCCAATCACTATCTCAGGATGATTGTCAACCTATGAAGCCACGCCCTAGCAACCACTTAGAGCTCCCTAGCAACTGATCCCATAGACTTCCATTGAAAGAGATCAAAGGGATATCTTTTGATAGAAGTGTCATAGAAACAAGAGGGTGGGTTTGTTTGACTCGGGGCATCAACAGCCAATCACAAGTCACCTTCAATACTTCCTAGCCACGCCCTAGCAACCATTATCAAGCAGCCTAGCAACCATTTACCAAGACCTATATCTCTGCCTCAGAACATTATAGAGGCATGGGGGTTGGTTTATATCATTCATACTGACAAGCAGCCTTTGGAGTATCATCATTGGATGCTGCCAAGCCACGCCATAGCAACCAAACAGAGTACCCTAGCAACCGTTTACCAAGATCTATATCTCTGCATCAGAACATCATACAGACATGGGGGTTGGTTTATATCATTCATACTGACAAGCTGTATCCATTGGATGCTGCCAAGCCACTCCATAGCAACCAAACAGAGTACCCTAGCAACCGTATACCAAGACCTATATCTCTGCTTCGGAACATCGTAGAGACATGGGGGTTGGTTTATATCATTCATACAGACAAGCAGTATCATCATTGGATGCTGCCAAGCCCCCCTAGCAACCAAACAGAGTACCCTAGCAACCGTATACCAAGACCTATATCTCTGCTTCAGAACATCATAGAGGCCTGGGGGTTGGTTTATATCATTCATACAGACAAGCAGTATCATCATTGGATGCTGCCAAGCCCCCTTAGCAACCAAACAGAGTACCCTAGCAACCATATACCAAGACCTATATCTCTGCTTCAGAACATCATAGAGACATGGGGGTTGGTTTATATCATTCATACAGACAAGCAGTATCATCATTGGATGCTGCCAAGCCACTCCATAGCAACCAAACAGAGAACCCTAGCAACCATATACCAAGACCTATATCTCTGCCTCAGAACATCATAGAGACATGGGGGTTGGTTTATATTATTCATACAGACAAGCAGTATCATCATTGGATGCTGCCAAGCCCCCCTAGCAACCAAACAGAGTACCCTAGCAACCGTATACCAAGACCTATATCTCTGCTTCGGAACATCGTAGAGACATGGGGGTTGGTTTATATCATTCATACAGACAAGCAGTATCATCATTGGATGCTGCCAAGCCCCTCCATAGCAACCAAACAGAGTACCCTAGCAACCGTTTACAAGGACCTATATCTCTGCATCAGAACATCGTAGAGGCATGGGGGTTGGGTCTTTTGACTCAGACTGGCAAATACTCTTTAAATGTCAACCCATAAATTGTATAGCCACTCCATAGCAACCATATAGAGTACCCTAGCAACCGTACAAACACATGAATAGGACATATCTCAGCTCCACAACATCGTACAGACTTGGGGGTGGCCTCTTTTGTTTCGGGTGAGAATCCAGTACACACAACATAGCATCCGAGAGGATTTTTTTGCCACGGCAAGCACCACTCACATTTTCTTCAGGAAATGTACATTCTAGTTTTTATTATTCTTATTCCGGACAACATTTTGTCCCGCTACTCCTCCCACATTTTTCGTCACAGACCCATGAATGAGGTGTCAAAACGTGCGGCCTATTCGGGAATGGTGTGCTATATCTTTTCTAAGGGGTCGGGGGTGCGGTGTTCGCCCCAGGGGCGAAAAAGTAGCGAAAAAAATCCCATAGACTTAACATTGGGAAAAATGTAAAAAAAAATTAACAAGTCATAACTCTAAGCGAGGATTTCGTAGAAACTCGTGGGTCACCACATTTGAAGAGGCTGACAGGCCCTGTAAGATGACACATCGCAAAGGGGTGTGAGTTGTACCCCTGGGGTGCAGGAGCTGCCTAAATTTGCCCCATTGACTTACTATGGGGAGGGACGTCCCATAAAACGCATGCGTTTCTCTTACTATGGGAAATTGCATAGGGATTTTGTATTGACCATAGCTCTGGCTCACAGTGTCTCAGAGACAAGGGGGTGGGCTCAATTTACTCAGACAGCCAATCACTATCTCAGGATGATTGTCAACATATGAAGCCACGCCCTAGCAACCATTTACAGCTCCCTAGCAACTGATCCCATAGACTTCCATTGAAAGAGATCAAAGGGATATCTTTGGATAGAAGTGTCATAGAAACACGAGGGTGGGTTTGTTTGACTCGGGGCATCAACAGCCAATCACAAATCACCTTCAATACTTCCTAGCCACGCCCTAGCAACCATTATCAAGCAGCCTAGCAACCGTTAATCACGACCTATATCTCTGCCTCAGAACATCATAGAGGCATGGGGGTTGGTTTATATCATTCATACTGACAAGCAGCCTTTGGAGTATTGTCATTGGATGCTGCCAAGCCACTCCATAGCAACCAAACAGAGTACCTTAGCAACCGTTTACCAAGACATATATCTCTGCCTCAGAACATCATACAGACATTGGGGTTGGTTTATATCATTCATACTGACAAGCAGTATCATCATTGGATGCTGCCATGCCACTCCATAGCAACCAAAAAGAGTACCCTAGCAACCGTTTACCAAGACTTATATCTCAGCCTCAGAACATCATGCAGACATGGGGGTAGGTTTATATCATTCATACAGACAAGCAGTATCATCATTGGATGCTGCCAAGCCCCCCTAGCAACCAAACAGAGTACCCTAGCAACCGTATACCAAGACCTATATCTCTGCTTCAGAACATCATAGAGGCCTGGGGGTTGGTTTATATCATTCATACAGACAAGCAGTATCATCATTGGATGCTGCCAAGCCCCCCTAGCAACCAAACAGAGTACCCTAGCAACCATATACCAAGACCTATATCTCTGCTTCAGAACATCATAGAGACATGGGGGTTGGTTTATATCATTCATACAGACAAGCAGTATCATCATTCGATGCTGCCAAGCCCCCTTAGCAACCAAACAGAGTACCCTAGCAACCATATACCAAGACCTATATCTCTGCCTCAGAACATCATAGAGACATGGGGGTTGGTTTATATCATTCATACAGACAAGCAGTATCATCATTGGATGCTGCCAAGCCCCCCTAGCAACCAAACAGAGTACCCTAGCAACCGTATACCAAGACCTATATCTCTGCTTCGGAACATCGTAGAGACATGGGGGTTTGTTTATATCATTCATACAGACAAGCAGTATCATCATTGGATGCTGCCAAGCCCCCCTAGCAACCAAACAGAGTACCCTAGCAACCGTATACCAAGACCTATATCTCTGCTTCAGAACATCATAGAGGCATGGGGGTTGGTTTATATCATTCATACAGACAAGCAGTATCATCATTGGATGCTGCCAAACCCCTCCATAGCAACCAAACAGAGTACCCTAGCAACCGTTTACCAAGACCTATATCTCTGCCTCAGAACATCCTAGAGACATGGGGGTTGGTTTATATCATTCATACAGACAAGCAGTATCATCATTGGATGCTGCCAAGCCCCTCCATAGCAACCAAACAGAGTACCCTAGCAACCGTTTACAAGGACCTATATCTCTGCATCAGAACATCGTAGAGGCATGGGGGTTGGGTCTTTTGACTCAGACTGGCAAATAGTCTTTAAATGTCACCCCATAAATTGTATAGCCACTCCATAGCAACCATATAGAGTACCCTAGCAACCGTACAAACACATGAATAGGACATATCTCAGCTCCACAACATCGTACAGACTTGGGGGTGGCCTCTTTTGTTTCGGGTGAGAATCCAGTACACACAACATAGCATCCGAGAGGATTTTTTTGCCACGGCAAGCACCACTCACATTTTCTTCAGGAAATGTACATTCTAGTTAGTGGTGCTTGCGTAGCAAGGCATCACTATTACTATCTAGCCCCAGAACGAGTTTTAGTGATGCCTTGCGCAGCAAGGCATCACCATCACTCTCAAACATACCTATTAGTGTTGCTTGTGAAGCAATGCATCAATATTGTTATTCTCCATACTTATTAATATTAGTGGGGCTTGCGTAGCAAGCCCTAAATATTAATATCTCACCCCATATCGGTTTATTTTTATTATTCTTATTCCGGACAACATTTTGTCCCGCTACTCCTCCCACAGTTTTTGTCACAGACCCATGAATGAGGTGTCAAAACGTGCGGCTTAATCGGGAATGGTGTGCTATATCTTTTCTAAGGGGTCGGGGGTGCGGTGTTCGCCCCAGGGGCGAAAAAGTAGCGAAAAAAATCCCATAGACTTAACATTGGGAAAAATGTAAAAAAAAATTAACAAGTCATAACTCTAAGCGAGGATTTCGTAGAAACTCGTGGGTCACCACATTTGAAGAGGCTGACAGGCCCTGTAAGATGACACATCGCAAAGGGGTGTGAGTTGTACCCCTGGGGTGCAGGAGCTGCCTAAATTTGCCCCATTGACTTACTATGGGGAGGGACGTCCCATAAAACGCATGCGTTTCTCTTACTATGGGAAATTGCATAGGGATTTTGTATTGACCATAGCTCTGGCTCACAGTGTCTCAGAGACAAGGGGGTGGGCTCAATTTACTCAGACAGCCAATCACTATCTCAGGATGATTGTCAACATATGAAGCCACGCCCTAGCAACCATTTAGAGCTCCCTAGCAACTGATCCCATAGACTTCCATTGAAAGAGATCAAAGGGATATCTTTGGATAGAAGTGTCATAGAAACACGAGGGTGGGTTTGTTTGACTCGGGGCATCAACAGCCAATCACAAATCACCTTCAATACTTCCTAGCCACGCCCTAGCAACCATTATCAAGCAGCCTAGCAACCGTTAATCACGACCTATATCTCTGCCTCAGAACATCATAGAGGCATGGGGGTTGGTTTATATCATTCATACTGACAAGCAGCCTTTGGAGTATTGTCATTGGATGCTGCCAAGCCACTCCATAGCAACCAAACAGAGTACCTTAGCAACCGTTTACCAAGACATATATCTCTGCTTCAGAACATCGTAGAGACATGGGGCTTGGTTTATATCATTCATACAGACAAGCAGTATCATCATTGGATGCTGCCAAGCCCCCCTAGCAACCAAACAGAGTACCCTAGCAACCGTATACCAAGACCTATATCTCTGCTTCAGAACATCGTAGAGACATGGGGCTTGGTTTATATCATTCATACAGACAAGCAGTATCATCATTGGATGCTGCCAAGCCCCCCTAGCAACCAAACAGAGTACCCTAGCAACCGTATACCAACACCTATATCTCTGCTTCGGAACATCGTAGAGACATGGGGGTTGGTTTATATCATTCATACAGACAAGCAGTATCATCATTGGATGCTGCCAAGCCCCCCTAGCAACCAAACAGAGTACCCTAGCAACCGTATACCAAGACCTATATCTCTGCTTCAGAACATCATAGAGGCATGGGGGTTGGTTTATATCATTCATACAGACAAGCAGTATCATCATTGGATGCTGCCAAACCCCTCCATAGCAACCAAACAGAGTACCCTAGCAACCGTTTACCAAGACCTATATCTCTGCCTCAGAACATCCTAGAGACATGGGGGTTGGTTTATATCATTCATACAGACAAGCAGTATCATCATTGGATGCTGCCAAGCCCCTCCATAGCAACCAAACAGAGTACCCTAGCAACCGTTTACAAGGACCTATATCTCTGCATCAGAACATCGTAGAGGCATGGGGGTTGGGTCTTTTGACTCAGACTGGCAAATAGTCTTTAAATGTCACCCCATAAATTGTATAGCCACTCCATAGCAACCATATAGAGTACCCTAGCAACCGTACAAACACATGAATAGGACATATCTCAGCTTCACAACATCGTACAGACTTGGGGGTGGCCTCTTTTTTTTCGGGTGAGAATCCAGTACACACAACATAGCATCCGAGAGGATTTTTTTGCCACGGCAAGCACCACTCACATTTTCTTCAGGAAATGTACATTCTAGTGTTGTGATTACTATTCACCTTGACGAAACTTTGGCGTGCTACTCCTCCGGCACCGTTTGTCGTAGACCCATGAATGAGGTGTCAAATCGTGCGACTTATTGAGGAGAGGTGTGCTATATCTCTTCTAAGCGATCGGGTGTATGATGTTAGTTTTCGGCGGGAAAAAAATCGTCCCAATCAAGTCCCCATTGACTTAACATGGAGAAGACGTTTATGTGATCATATCTCCGCATCAGAACATCACAGAGACTTGGGGCTGGTCTCATTTGAATCGGCCTATCAAGCAGCTATTAACTAGTGACATTCAAACTTCATAGCCCCGCCCTAGCAACCAGTTACAGCACCCTAGCAACTGTACAAATACATTAATAAGCCATATCTCAGCACCAGAGCATTGTAGAAATACAGAGTTGGGCTCTTTTGACTCAGACTGGCCAATAGTCGTTAAATATCACCCCATTAACTGTATAGCCACACCGTAGCAACCATTTAGAGCACCCTAGCAACCTTACAAACACATTAATAAGCCATATCTCAGCCCCAGAACATCCTACAGACATGTTTCTTAGTTTTTTTGCATCACAGTAGCATCCGAGAGGATTTTTTTGCCACTGCAAGCACCACTCACATTTTCTTCAGGAAATGTACATTCTAGTTAGTGGTGCTTGCGAAGCAAGGCATCACTATTACTATCTTGCCTCAGAACGCTTTTTAGTGATGCCTTGCGCAGCAAGGCATCACCATCACTCTCAAACATACTTATTAGTGGGCCTTGCGAAGCAAGGCATCAATATTGTTATTCTCCATACTCATTAATATTCGTGGAGCTTGTTTAGCAAGGCGTATATATACTATGTAACCCAGGAACGGTTTATTATAATTATAATTATTCTTCTGGACGCTTTTTCGGCGCGCTTCTCCTCCCACAAATTTTGTCACAGACCCATGAATGAGGCGTCAAATCGACCGCCTTATACGGGAATGGTGTGCTATATCTTTTCTAAGGGATCGGGGGTGCGATGTTCGCCCCAGGGGCGAAAAAGTAGCCGAAAAGTCAATGGGATTTAACATTGCGGAAACTTTGACCCCTCATAGCTCCGAGCGAGGATTTCGGAGAAACTCGTGTGTCACCACATTTGAAGAGGCTGACAGGCCCTGTAAGATGACACATCACAATGGGGTATAAGTTGTACCCCTGGGGCGCTAGAGCTCCCCAAAATTCCTCACATTTCCCCATTGACTTATAATGGGGAGGGACGTCCCATTAAACGAATGTGTTTCTCTTACTATGGGAAATTGCATAGGGATTTTGTATTGACCATAGCTCTGGCTCACAGTGTCTCAGAGACAAGGGGGTGGGCTCAATTTACTCAGACAGCCAATCACTATCTCAGGATGATTGTCAACATATGAAGCCACGCCCTAGCAACCATTTACAGCTCCCTAGCAACTGATCCCATAGACTTCCATTGAAAGAGATCAAAGTGATATCTTTGGATAGAAGTGTCACAGAAACACGAGGGTGGGTTTGTTTGACTCGGGGCATCAACAGCCAATCACAAATCACCTTCAACACTTCCTAGCCACGCCCTAGCAACCGTTATCAAGCAGCCTAGCAACCGTATACCAAGACCTATATCTCTGCCTCAGAACATCATAGAGGCATGGGAGTTGGTTTATATCATTCAAACTGACAAGCAGCCTTTGGAGTATCATCATTGGATGCTGCCAAGCCACTCCATAGCAACCAAACAGAGTACCCTAGCAACCGTTTACCAAGACCTATATCTCTGCATCAGAACATCGTAGAGACATGGGGGTTGGTTTATATCATTCATACTGACAAGCAGTATCCATTGGATGCTGCTAAGCCACTCCATAGCAACCAAACAGAGTACCCTAGCAACCGTTTACCAAGACCTATATCTCTGCATCAGAACATCATAGAGACATGGGGGTTGGGTCTTTTGGCTCATGCTAGCAAACTGGACTTTCAACATGCTACACATGCTAGCATTGAATAGCTACATGCTAATAATGATTAGCTAACAGCTAAATCAGGCTGAGAACATGCTAACAACTCTATAAAAACTCCATAGTAACCATTTGTGACAATTGACAACTGCCTAACAACAACATAGCAACCACCCACAATACCTTAGCAATGCCTAGCAACCGCCCAGAACACCTTAGCAACCGCCTAGCAACGCCCTAGCAACCACCCAAAATACCTTAGCAACCACCTAGCAACCGCCCAGAACACCTTAGCAACCGCCTAGCAACTCCCTAGCAACCACCCAGAATACCTTAGCAACCGCCTAGCAACACCATAGCAACCACCCAGAATACCATAGCAACCACCTAGCAACACCCTAGCAACCACTCAGAGTACCTTAGCAACCGCCTAGCAACGCCCTAGCAACCACCCAGAATACCTTAGCAACCGCCTAGCAACCACCGAGAATACCTTAGCAACCGCCTAGCAACCGCCCAGAACACCTTAGCAACCGCCTAGCAACGCCCTAGCAACCACCCAGAATACCTTAGCAACCGCCTAGCAACACCATAGCAACCACCCAGAATACCATAGCAACCCCCTAGCAACACCCTAGCAACCACTCCGAGTACCTTAGCAACCGCCTAGCAACGCCCTAGCAACCACCCAGAACACCCTAGCAACCGCCTAGCAACCACCCAAAATACCTTAGCAACCGCCTAGCAACGCCCTAGCAACCACCCAGAATACCTTAGCAACCGCCTAGCAACCGCCCAGAACACCTTAGCAACCGCCTAGCAATGCCCTAGCAACCACCCAGAATACCTTAGCAACCGCCTAGCAACACCATAGCAACCACTCCGAATACCTTAGCAACCACCTAGCAACACCCTAGCAACCACTCCGAATACCTTAGCAACTGCCTAGCAACACCCTAACAACCACCCAGAACACCTTAGCAACCGCCTAGCAACGCCCTAGCAACCAACAAGAATACCTTAGCAACCACCTAGCAATCACCCAGAACACAATAGCAACCGCCTAGCAACGCCCTAGCAACCACCCAGAACACCCTAGCAACCGCCTACCAACACCCTAGCAACCACCCAGAAAACCTTAGCAACCGTTTACCAAGACCTATATCTCTGCCTCAGAACATCGTAGAGACATGGGGGTTGGTTTATATCATTCATACTGACAAGCAGTATCATCATTGAATGTTGCCAAAACACTCCATAGCAACCAAACAGAGTTCCCTAGCAACCGTTTACCAAGACCTATATCTCTGCATCACAATATCATACAGACATGGGGGTTGGTTTATATCATTCATACTGACAAGCAGTATCATCATTGAATGTTGCCAAAACACTCCATAGCAACCAAACAGAGTTCCCTAGCAACCGTTTACCAAGACCTATGTCTCTGCATCACAATATCATACAGACATGGGGGTTGGTTTATATCATTCATACTGACAAGCAGTATCATCATTGAATGTTGCCAAGCCACTCCATAGCAACCAAACAGAGTACCCTAGCAACCGTTTACAAAGACCTATATCTCAGCCCCAGAACATCCTACATACATGTTTCTTGGCTTTTTTGCATTATCCGGGTGGCGAATTTTGCCACGGCAAGCACCACTCACATTTTCTTCAGGAAATGTACATTCTAGTTAGTGGTGCTTGCGTAGCAAGGCATCACTATTACTATCTTGCCTCAGAACGGTTTTAGTGATGCCTTGCGCAGCAAGGCATCACCATCACTCTCAAACATACATATTAGTGGGCCTTGCGAAGCAAGGCATCAATATTGTCATTCTCCATACTCATTAATATTCGTGGAGCTTGTTTAGCAAGGCGTATATATACTATGTAACCCAGGAACGGTTTATTATTATAATAATACTTATTATTCTTCAGGACGCTTTTTCGGCGCGCTTCTCCTCCCACAAATTTTGTCACAGACCCATGAATGAGGCGTCAAATCGACCGCCTTATACGGGAATGGTGTGCTATATCTTTTCTAAGGGATCGGGGGTGCGATGTTCGCCCCAGGGGCGAAAAAGTAGCCGAAAAGTCAATGGGATTTAACATTGCGGAAACTTTGACCCCTCATAGCTCCGAGTGAGGATTTCGGAGAAACTCGTGTGTCACCACATTTGAAGAGGCTGACAGGCCCTGTAAGATGACACATCTCAATGGGGTATAAGTTGTACCCCTGGGGCGCTAGAGCTCCCCAAATTTCCTCAAATTTCCCCATTGACTTATAATGGGGAGGGACGTCCCATTAAACGCATTTGTTTCTCTTACAATGGGAAATTGCATAGGGATTTTGTATTGACCACAGCTCTGGCTCACAGTGTCTCAGAGACAAGGGGGTGGGCTCAATTTACTCAGACAGCCAATCACTATCTCAGGATGAATGTCAACCTATAAAGCCACGCCCTAGCAACCATTTAGAGCTCCCTAGCAACTGATCCCATAGACTTCCATTGAAAGAGATCAAAGGGATATCTTTTGATAGAAGTGTCATAGAAACAAGAGGGTGGGTTTGTTTGACTCGGGGCATCAACAGCCAATCACAAGTCACCTTCAATACTTCCTAGCCATGCCCTAGCAACCATTATCAAGCAGCCTAGCAACCGTTTAGCAAGACCTATATCTCTGCATCAGAACAACATAGAGACATGGGGGTTGTTTTATATCATTAATATTCACAAGCAGCCTTTGGAGTATGATCATTGGCAAATGCCACGCCACTCCATAGCAACCAAACAGAGTACCCTAGCAACCGTTTACCAAGACCTATATCTCTGCATCAGATCATCATAGACACATGGGGGTTGGTTTATATCATTCATACTGACAAGCAGTATCATCATTGGCAGCTGCCAAGCCACTCCATAGCAACCAAACAGAGTACCCTAGCAACCGTTTACCAAGACCTATATCTCTGCATCAGAACATCATAGAGACATGGGGGTTGGGTCTTTTGGCTCATGCTAGCAAACTGGACTTTCAACATGCTACACATGCTAGCACTGAATAGCTACATGCTAATAATGATTAGCTAACAGCTAAATCAGGCTGAGAACATGCTAACAACTCTATAAAAACTCCATAGTAACCATTTGTAACAATTGACAACTGCCTAACAACAACATAGCAACCACCCACAATACCTTAGCAATGCCTAGCAACCGCCCAGAACACCTTAGCAACCGCCTAGCAACGCCCTAGCAACCACCCAAAATACCTTAGCAACCACCTAGCAACCACCCAGAATACCTTAGCAACCGCCTAGCAACACCCTAGCAACCACCCAGAATACCTTAGCAACTGCCTAGCAACCGCCCAGAACACCTTAGCAACCGCCTAGCAACGCCCTAGCAACCACCCAGAATACCTTAGCAACCACCTATCAACACCATAGCAACCACCCAGAATACCTTAGCAACCACCTAGCAACACCCTAGCAACCACTCCGAATACCTTAGCAACTGCCTAGCAACGCCCTAGCAACCACCCAGAACACCCTAGCAACCACCCAGAATACCTTAGCAACCGCCTAGCAACGCCCTAGCAACCACCCAGAATACCTTAGCAACCGCCTAGCAACGCCCTAGCAACCACCCAGAACACCTTAGCAACCGCCTAGCAACGCCCTAGCAACCACCCAGAATACCTTAGCAACCGCCTAGCAACACCATAGCAACCACCCAGAATACCTTAGCAACCGCCTAGCAACCACCCAGAACACCTTAGCAACCGCCTAGCAACGCCCTAGCAACCACCCAGAATACCTTAGCAACCGCCTAGCAACACCATAGCAACCACCCAGAATACCTTAGCAACCACCTAGCAACACCCTAGCAACCACTCCGAATACCTTAGCAACCGCCTAGCAACGCCCTAGCAACCACCCAGAACACCCTAGCAACCGCCTAGCAACCACCCAGAATACCTTAGCAACCGCCTAGCAACGCCCTAGCAACCACCCAGAATACCTTAGCAACCGCCTAGCAACGCACTAGCAACCACCCAGAATACCTTAGCAACCGCCTAGCAACCGCCCAGAACACCTTAGCAACCGCCTAGCAACGCCCTAGCAACCACCCAGAATACCTTAGCAACCGCCTAGCAACACCATAGCAACCACCCAGAATACCTTAGCAACCACCTAGCAACACCCTAGCAACCACTCCGAATACCTTAGCAACCGCCTAGCGACGCCCTAGCAACCACCCAAAACACCCTAGCAACCGCCTAGCAACCACCCAGAATACCTTAGCAACCGCCTAGCAATGCCCTTGCAACCACCCAGAATACCTTAGCAACCGCCTAGCAACCGCCCAGAACACCTTAACAACCGCCTAGCAACGCCCTAGCAACCCAGAACACCTTAGCAACCGTTTACCAAGACCTATATCTCTGCCTCAGAACATCATAGAGACATGGGGGTTGGTTTATATCAGTCATACTGACAAGCAGTATCATCATTGGATGCTGCCAAGCCACTCCATAGCAACCAAAAAGACTGTCCTAGCAACCGTATAACAAGACCTATAGCTCTGCATCAGAACATCGTAAAGACATGGGGGTTGGTTTATATCATTCATACTGACAAGCAGTATCATCATTGAATGTTGCCATGCTACTCCATAGCAACCAAAAAGAGTACCCTAGCAACCGTTTACCAAGACCTATATCTCTGCATCACAATATCATACAGACATGGGGGTTGGTTTATATCATTCATTCTGACAAGCAGTATCATCATTGAATGTTGCCAAGCCACTCCATAGCAACCAAACAGAGTACCCTAGCAACCGTTTACAAAGACCTATATCTCAGCCCCAGAACATCCTACAGACATGTTGCTTGGCTTTTTTGCATTATCCGGGTGGCGAATTTTGCCACGGCAAGCACCACTCACATTTTCTTCAGGAAATGTACATTCTAGTTAGTGGTGCTTGCGTAGCAAGGCATCACTATTACTATCTAGCCCCAGAACGAGTTTTAGTGATGCCTTGCGCAGCAAGGCATCACCATCACTCTCAAACATACTTATTAGTGGTGCTTGCCAAGCAAGGCATCAATATTGTTATTCTCCATACTTAATATTATTAGTGGGGCTTGCGTAGCAAGCCATAAATATTTAATATCTCACCCCAGAACGGTTTATTTTTTTTATTCTTCTTCTTCTTCTGGACACTTTTTCGGCGCGCTTCTCCTCCCACAAATTTTGTCACAGACCCATGAATGAGGCGTCAAATCGACCGGCCTATACGGGAATGGTGTGCTATATCTTTTCTAAGGGATCGGGGGTGCGCTGTTCGCCCCAGGGGCGAAAAAGTAACCGAAAAGTCAATGGGATTTAACATTGCGGACACTTTGACCCCTCATAACTCTGAGAGAGGATTTCGGAGAAACTCGTGTGTCACCACATTTGAAGAGGCTGACAGGCCCTGTAAGATGACACATCTCAATGGGGTATAAGTTGTACCCCTGGGGCGCTAGAGCTCCCCAAAATTCATCAAATTTCCCCATTGACTTATAATGGGGAGGGACGTCCCATAAAACGCATGTGTTTCTCTTACTATAGGAAATTGCATAGGGATTTTGTATTGACCATAGCTCTGGCTCACAGTGTCTGAGTGACAAGGGGGTGGGCTCAATTTACTCAGACAGCCAATCACTATCTCAGGATGATTGTCAACCTATGAAGCCACGCCCTAGCAACCATTTAGAGCTCCCTAGCAACTGATCCCATAGACTTCCATTGAAAGAGATCAAAGGGATATCTTTGGATAGAAGTGTCCTAGAAACATGAGGGTGGGTTTGTTTGACTCGGGGCATAAACAGCCAATCACAAGTCACCTTCAACACTTCCTAGCCACGCCCTAGCAACCATTATAAAGCACCCTAGCAACCGTTTACCAAGACCTATATCTCTGCCTCAGAACATCATAGAGGCATGGGGGTTGGTTTATATCATTCACACTGACAAGCAGCCTTTGGAGTATTGTCATTGGATGAAGCCAAGCCACTCCATAGCAACCAAACAGAGTACCCTAGCAACCGTTTACCAAGCCCTATATCTCTGCATCAGATCATCATACAGACATGGGGGTTGGTTTATATCATTCATACTGACAAGCTGTATCCATTGGATGCTGCCAAGCCACTCCATAGCAACCAAACAGAGTACCCTAGCAACCGTTTACCAAGACCTATATCTCTGCATCAGAACATCATAGAGACATGGGGGTTGGTTTATATCATTCATACAGACAAGCAGTATCATCATTGGATGCTGCCAAGCCCCCCTAGCAACCAAACAGAGTACCCTAGCAACCGTATACCAAGACCTATATCTCTGCTTCGGAACATCGTAGAGACATGGGGGTTGGTTTATATCATTCATACAGACAAGCAGTATCATCATTGGATGCTGCCAAGCCCCCCTAGCAACCAAACAGAGTACCCTAGCAACCGTATACAAAGACCTATATCTCTGCTTCAGCACATCATAGAGGCATGGGGGTTGGTTTATATCATTCATACAGACAAGCAGTATCATCATTGGATGCTGCCAAGCCCCCTTAGCAACCAAACAGAGTACCCTAGCAACCATATACCAAGACCTATATCTCTGCTTCAGAACATCATAGACACATGGGGGTTGGTTTATATCATTCATACAGACAAGCAGTATCATCATTGGATGCTGCCAAGCCCCCTTAGCAACCAAATAGAGTACCCTAGCAACCATATACCAAGACCTATATCTCTGCCTCAGAACATCATAGAGACATGGGGGTTGGTTTATATCATTCATACAGACAAGCAGTATCATCATTGGATGCTGCCAAGCCCCCCTAGCAACCAAACAGAGTACCCTAGCAACCATATACCAAGACCTATATCTCTGCATCAGAACATCATAGAGACATGGGGGTTGGTTTATATCATTCATACAGACAAGCAGTATCATCATTGGATGCTGCCAAGCCCCCCTAGCAACCAAACAGAGTACCCTAGCAACCGTATACCAAGACCTATATCTCTGCTTCAGAACATCATAGAGGCATGGGGGTTGGTTTATATCATTCATAGAGACAAGCAGTATCATCATTGGATGCTGCCAAACTCCTCCATAGCAACCAAACAGAGTACCCTAGCAACCGTTTACCAAGACCTATATCTCTGCCTCAGAACATCCTAGAGACATGGGGGTTGGTTTATATCATTCATACAGACAAGCAGTATCATCATTGGATGCTGCCAAGCCCCTCCATAGCAACCAAACAGAGTACCCTAGCAACTGTTTACAAGGACCTATATCTCTGCATCAGAACATCGTAGAGGCATGGGGGTTGGGTCTTTTGACTCAGACTGGCAAATAGTCTTTAAATGTCACCCCATAAATTGTATAGCCACTCCATAGCAACCATATAGAGTACCCTAGCAACCGTACAAACACATGAATAGGACATATCTCAGCTCCAGAACATAGTACAGACTTGGGGGTGGCCTCTTTTGTTTCGGGTGAGAATCCAGTACACACAACATAGCATCCGAGAGGATTTTTTTGCCACGGCAAGCACCACTCACATTTTCTTCAGGAAATGTACATTCTAGTTAGTGGTGCTTGCGTAGCAAGGCATCACTATTACTATCTAGCCCCAGAACGAGTTTTAGTGATGCCTTGCGCAGCAAGGCATCACCATCACTCTCAAACATACTTATTAGTGGTGCTTGCCAAGCAAGGCATCAATATTGTTATTCTCCATACTTAATATTATTAGTGGGGCTTGCGTAGCAAGCCATAAATATTTAATATCTCACCCCAGAACGGTTTATTTTTTTTATTCTTCTTCTTCTTCTGGACACTTTTTCGGCGCGCTTCTCCTCCCACAAATTTTGTCACAGACCCATGAATGAGGCGTCAAATCGACCGGCCTATACGGGAATGGTGTGCTATATCTTTTCTAAGGGATCGGGGGTGCGCTGTTCGCCCCAGGGGCGAAAAAGTAACCGAAAAGTCAATGGGATTTAACATTGCGGACACTTTGACCCCTCATAACTCTGAGAGAGGATTTCGGAGAAACTCGTGTGTCACCACATTTGAAGAGGCTGACAGGCCCTGTAAGATGACACATCTCAATGGGGTATAAGTTGTACCCCTGGGGCGCTAGAGCTCCCCAAAATTCATCAAATTTCCCCATTGACTTATAATGGGGAGGGACGTCCCATAAAACGCATGTGTTTCTCTTACTATAGGAAATTGCATAGGGATTTTGTATTGACCATAGCTCTGGCTCACAGTGTCTGAGTGACAAGGGGGTGGGCTCAATTTACTCAGACAGCCAATCACTATCTCAGGATGATTGTCAACCTATGAAGCCACGCCCTAGCAACCATTTAGAGCTCCCTAGCAACTGATCCCATAGACTTCCATTGAAAGAGATCAAAGGGATATCTTTGGATAGAAGTGTCCTAGAAACATGAGGGTGGGTTTGTTTGACTCGGGGCATAAACAGCCAATCACAAGTCACCTTCAACACTTCCTAGCCACGCCCTAGCAACCATTATAAAGCACCCTAGCAACCGTTTACCAAGACCTATATCTCTGCCTCAGAACATCATAGAGGCATGGGGGTTGGTTTATATCATTCACACTGACAAGCAGCCTTTGGAGTATTGTCATTGGATGAAGCCAAGCCACTCCATAGCAACCAAACAGAGTACCCTAGCAACCGTTTACCAAGCCCTATATCTCTGCATCAGATCATCATACAGACATGGGGGTTGGTTTATATCATTCATACTGACAAGCTGTATCCATTGGATGCTGCCAAGCCACTCCATAGCAACCAAACAGAGTACCCTAGCAACCGTTTACCAAGACCTATATCTCTGCATCAGAACATCATAGAGACATGGGGGTTGGTTTATATCATTCATACAGACAAGCAGTATCATCATTGGATGCTGCCAAGCCCCCCTAGCAACCAAACAGAGTACCCTAGCAACCGTATACCAAGACCTATATCTCTGCTTCGGAACATCGTAGAGACATGGGGGTTGGTTTATATCATTCATACAGACAAGCAGTATCATCATTGGATGCTGCCAAGCCCCCCTAGCAACCAAACAGAGTACCCTAGCAACCGTATACAAAGACCTATATCTCTGCTTCAGCACATCATAGAGGCATGGGGGTTGGTTTATATCATTCATACAGACAAGCAGTATCATCATTGGATGCTGCCAAGCCCCCTTAGCAACCAAACAGAGTACCCTAGCAACCATATACCAAGACCTATATCTCTGCTTCAGAACATCATAGACACATGGGGGTTGGTTTATATCATTCATACAGACAAGCAGTATCATCATTGGATGCTGCCAAGCCCCCTTAGCAACCAAATAGAGTACCCTAGCAACCATATACCAAGACCTATATCTCTGCCTCAGAACATCATAGAGACATGGGGGTTGGTTTATATCATTCATACAGACAAGCAGTATCATCATTGGATGCTGCCAAGCCCCCCTAGCAACCAAACAGAGTACCCTAGCAACCATATACCAAGACCTATATCTCTGCATCAGAACATCATAGAGACATGGGGGTTGGTTTATATCATTCATACAGACAAGCAGTATCATCATTGGATGCTGCCAAGCCCCCCTAGCAACCAAACAGAGTACCCTAGCAACCGTATACCAAGACCTATATCTCTGCTTCAGAACATCATAGAGGCATGGGGGTTGGTTTATATCATTCATAGAGACAAGCAGTATCATCATTGGATGCTGCCAAACTCCTCCATAGCAACCAAACAGAGTACCCTAGCAACCGTTTACCAAGACCTATATCTCTGCCTCAGAACATCCTAGAGACATGGGGGTTGGTTTATATCATTCATACAGACAAGCAGTATCATCATTGGATGCTGCCAAGCCCCTCCATAGCAACCAAACAGAGTACCCTAGCAACTGTTTACAAGGACCTATATCTCTGCATCAGAACATCGTAGAGGCATGGGGGTTGGGTCTTTTGACTCAGACTGGCAAATAGTCTTTAAATGTCACCCCATAAATTGTATAGCCACTCCATAGCAACCATATAGAGTACCCTAGCAACCGTACAAACACATGAATAGGACATATCTCAGCTCCAGAACATAGTACAGACTTGGGGGTGGCCTCTTTTGTTTCGGGTGAGAATCCAGTACACACAACATAGCATCCGAGAGGATTTTTTTGCCACGGCAAGCACCACTCACATTTTCTTCAGGAAATGTACATTCTAGTGTTGTGATTACTATTCACCTTGACGAAACTTTGGCGTGCTACTCCTCCGGCACCGTTTGTCGTAGACCCATGAATGAGGTGTCAAATCGTGCGACTTATTGAGGAGAGGTGTGCTATATCTCTTCTAAGCGATCGGGTGTATGATGTTAGTTTTTGGCGGGAAAAAAATTGTCCCATTCAAGTCCCCATTGACTTAACATGGAGAAGAGGTTTATGTGATCATATCTCCGCCTCAAAACATTACAGAGACTTGGGGCTGGTCTCATTTGAATCAGCCTATCAAGCAGCTAATAACTAGTGACATTCAAACTTCATAGCCACGCCCTAGCAACCAGTTACAGCACCCTAGCAACCATATATCAACATTAATGAGCCATATCTCAGCACCAGAACATTGTAGAAATACAGAGTTGGGCTCTATTGACTCAGAGTGGCCAATAGTCTTTGAATATCACCCCATTAACTGTATAGCCACACCCTAGCAACCATTTAGAGCACCCTAGCAACCGTATTGCAACATAAAGAAGCCATATCTCAGCCTCAGAACATCCTACAGTAATGAGGGTGGGCTCTTTTGTCTCAGACTGGCCAATAGTCTTTCAATATCACCCCATAAACTGTATAGACACATCCTAGCAACCAGTTACAGTACCCTAGCAACCGTACAAACACGTTAATAAGCCATATCTCAGCCCCAGAACATCCTACAGACATGTTGCTTGGCTTTTTTGCATCCCAGTAGCATCCGAGAGGATTTTTTTGCCACGGCAAGCACCACTCACATTTTCTTCAGGAAATGTACATTCTAGTGTTGTGATTACTATACACCTTGAAGAAACTTTGGCGTGCTACTCCTCCGGCACCGTTTGTCGTAGACCCATGAATGAGGTGTCAAATCGTGCGACTTATTGAGGAGAGGTGTGCTATATCTCTTCTAAGCGATCGGGTGTATGATGTTAGTTTTCGGCGGGAAAAAAATCGTCCCAATCAAGTCCCCATTGACTTAACATGGAGAAGAGGTTTATGTGATCATATCTCCGCATCAGAACATCACAGAGACTTGGGGCTGGTCTCATTTGAATCGGCCTATCAAGCAGCTATTAACTACTGACATTCAAACTTCATAGCCACGCCCTAGCAACCAGCTACAGCACCCTAGCAACCCTATATCAACATTAACAAGCCATATATCAGCCCCAGAACATCGTACAGACATGAGGGTGGTCTCTTTTGACTCAGACTGGCCAATATTCTTTAAATATCAAACCATAAACTGTATAGCCACACCCTAGTAACCATTTACAGTACCCTAGTAACCGTACAAACACATGAATAAGCCATATCTCAGTCCCAGAACATCCTACATACATGTTGCTTGGCTTTTTTTGCATTATCCGGGTGGCGAGTTTTGCCACGGCAAGCACCACTCACATTTTCTTCAGGAAATGTACATTCTAGTGTTGTGATTACTATTCACCTTGACGAAACTTTGGCGTGCTACTCCTCCGGCACCGTTTGTCGTAGACCCATGAATGAGGTGTCAAATCGTGCGACTTATTGAGGAGAGGTGTGCTATATCTCTTCTAAGCGATCGGGTGTATGATGTTAGTTTTTGGCGGGAAAAAAATTGTCCCATTCAAGTCCCCATTGACTTAACATGGAGAAGAGGTTTATGTGATCATATCTCCGCCTCAAAACATTACAGAGACTTGGGGCTGGTCTCATTTGAATCAGCCTATCAAGCAGCTAATAACTAGTGACATTCAAACTTCATAGCCACGCCCTAGCAACCAGTTACAGCACCCTAGCAACCATATATCAACATTAATGAGCCATATCTCAGCACCAGAACATTGTAGAAATACAGAGTTGGGCTCTATTGACTCAGAGTGGCCAATAGTCTTTGAATATCACCCCATTAACTGTATAGCCACACCCTAGCAACCATTTAGAGCACCCTAGCAACCGTATTGCAACATAAAGAAGCCATATCTCAGCCTCAGAACATCCTACAGTAATGAGGGTGGGCTCTTTTGTCTCAGACTGGCCAATAGTCTTTCAATATCACCCCATAAACTGTATAGACACATCCTAGCAACCAGTTACAGTACCCTAGCAACCGTACAAACACGTTAATAAGCCATATCTCAGCCCCAGAACATCCTACAGACATGTTGCTTGGCTTTTTTGCATCCCAGTAGCATCCGAGAGGATTTTTTTGCCACGGCAAGCACCACTCACATTTTCTTCAGGAAATGTACATTCTAGTGTTGTGATTACTATACACCTTGAAGAAACTTTGGCGTGCTACTCCTCCGGCACCGTTTGTCGTAGACCCATGAATGAGGTGTCAAATCGTGCGACTTATTGAGGAGAGGTGTGCTATATCTCTTCTAAGCGATCGGGTGTATGATGTTAGTTTTCGGCGGGAAAAAAATCGTCCCAATCAAGTCCCCATTGACTTAACATGGAGAAGAGGTTTATGTGATCATATCTCCGCATCAGAACATCACAGAGACTTGGGGCTGGTCTCATTTGAATCGGCCTATCAAGCAGCTATTAACTACTGACATTCAAACTTCATAGCCACGCCCTAGCAACCAGCTACAGCACCCTAGCAACCCTATATCAACATTAACAAGCCATATATCAGCCCCAGAACATCGTACAGACATGAGGGTGGTCTCTTTTGACTCAGACTGGCCAATATTCTTTAAATATCAAACCATAAACTGTATAGCCACACCCTAGTAACCATTTACAGTACCCTAGTAACCGTACAAACACATGAATAAGCCATATCTCAGTCCCAGAACATCCTACATACATGTTGCTTGGCTTTTTTTGCATTATCCGGGTGGCGAGTTTTGCCACGGCAAGCACCACTCACATTTTCTTCAGGAAATGTACATTCTAGTTAGTGGTGCTTGCGTAGCAAGGCATCACTATTACTATCTAGCCCCAGAACGAGTTTTAGTGATGCCTTGCGCAGCAAGGCATCACCATCACTCTCAAACATACTTATTAGTGTTGCTTGTGAAGCAATGCATCAATATTGTCATTCTCCATAATTAAAATTATTATTGGGGCTTGCGTAGCAAGCCATAAATATTTAATATCTCACCCCAGATCGGTTCTTATTATTATTCTTACTTCTGGACACTTTTTCGGCGCGCTTCTCCTCCCACATTTTTTGTCACAGACCCATGAATGAGGCGTCAAATCGACCGGCCTATACGGGAATGGTGTGCTATATCTTTTCTAAGAGGTCGGGGGTACGATGTTCGCCCCAGGGGCGAAAAAGTAGCCCAAAAATCCCATTGACTTAACATTGCGACGAATTTTGACCCCTCGTAGCTCCGAGCGAGGATTTCGTAGAAACTCGTGACTTACCACATTTGAAGAGGCTGACAGGCCCAGTAAGATGACACATCGCAATGGGGTATAAGTTGTACCCCTGGGGTGCAGGAGCTGCCCAAAATTTTACCCCATTCATTGTCTATGGGGAGGATGTCCCGTTAAGCTCGTGTATCTCTTACTATGGGAAATTGCATAGGGATTTTGTATTGACCATAGCTCTGGCTCACAGTATCTCAGAGACAAGGGGGTGGGCTCAATTTACTCAGACAGCCAATCACTATCTCAGGATGATTGTCAACCTATAAAGCCACGCCCTAGCAACCATTTAGAGCTCCCTAGCAACTGATCCCATAGACTTCCATTGAAAGAGATCAAAGGGATATCTTTTGATAGAAGTGTCATAGAAACAAGAGGGTGGGTTTGTTTGACTCGGGGCATCAACAGCCAATCACAAGTCACCTTCAATACTTCCTAGCCACGCCCTAGCAACCATTATCAAGCAGCCTAGCAACCGTTTAGCAACACCAATATCTCTGCCTCAGAACATCATAGAGGCATGGGGGTTGGTTTATATCATTCATACTGACAAGCAGCCTTTGGAGTATCATCATTGGATGCTGCCAAGCCACTCCATAGCAACCAAAAAGAGTACCCTAGCAACCGTATAACAAGACCTATATCTCTGCATCAGAACATCGTAGAGACATGGGGGTTGGTTTATATCATTCATACTGACAAGCAGTATCATCATTGGATGCTGCCAAGCCACTCCATAGCAACCAAACAGAGTACCCTAGCAACTGTTTACCAAGACCTATATCTCTGTCCCAGAACAACCTACAGACATGTTGCTTGGCTTTTTTGCATCCCAGTAGCATCCGAGAG
Organism: Gobio gobio; assembly: GCF_949357685.1. Lineage (NCBI taxonomy): Eukaryota > Metazoa > Chordata > Actinopteri > Cypriniformes > Gobionidae > Gobio > Gobio gobio. The sequence goes on from NC_137104.1 coordinate 41,152,411, forward strand.
GATTTTTTTGCCACTGCAAGCACCACTCACATTTTCTTCAGGAAATGTACATTCTAGTGTTGTGATTACTATTCACCTTGACGAAACTTTGGCGTGCTACTCCTCCGGCACCGTTTGTCGTAGACCCATGAATGAGGTGTCAAATCGTGCGACTTATTGAGGAGAGGTGTGCTATATCTCTTCTAAGCGATCGGGTGTATGATGTTAGTTTTCGGCGGGAAAAAAATCGTCCCAATCAAGTCCCCATTGACTTAACATGGAGAAGAGGTTTATGTGATCATATCTCCGCCTCAGAACATCACAGAGACTTGGGGCTGGTCTCATATGAATCGGCCTATCAAGCAGCTAATAACTAGTGACATTCAAACTTCATAGCCACGCCCTAGCAACCAGCTACAGGACCCTAGCAACCATATATCAACATTAACAAAACATATCTCAGCCCCAGAACATCGTACAGACATGAGGGTGGTCTCTTTTGACTCAGACTGGCCAATATTCTTTAAATATCAAACCATAAACTGTATAGCCACACCCTAGTAACAATTTACAGTACCCTAGTAACCGTACAAACACATGAATAAGCCATATCTCAGCCCCAGAACATCCTACAGACATGTTGCTTGGCTTTTTTGCATTATCCGGGTGGCGAATTTTGCCACGGCAAGCACCACTCACATTTTCTTCAGGAAATGTACATTCTAGTTAGTGGTGCTTGCGAAGCAAGGCATCACTATTACTATCTTGCCTCAGAACCGTTTTAGTGATGCCTTGCGCAGCAAGGCATCACCATCACTCTCAAACACACTTATTAGTGGGCCTTGCGAAGCAAGGCATCAATATTGTTATTCTCCATACTTATTAATATTCGTGGAGCTTGTTTAGCAAGGCGTATATATACTATGTAACCCAGGAACGGTTTATTATTAGTGGTGCTTGCGAAGCAAGGCATCACTATTACTATCTTGCCTCAGAACGGTTTTAGTGATGCCTTGCGCAGCAAGGCATCACCATCACTCTCAAACATACTTATTAGTGGGCCTTGCGAAGCAAGGCATCAATATTGTTATTCTCCATACTCATTAATATTCGTGGAGCTTGTTTAGCAAGGCGTATATATACTATGTAACCCAGGAACGGTTCTTATTATTCTTATTATTTCACACAACATTTCGGCGCGCTACTCCTCCCGCACCGTTTGTCACAGACCCATGAATGAGGTGTCAAAACGTGCGGCTTAATCGGGAATGGTGTGCTATATCTTTTCTAAGGGGTCGGGGGTGCGGTGTTCGCCCCAGGGGCGAAAAAGTAGCGAAAAAAATCCCATAGACTTAACATTGCGAAAATTTTTAACGAGTCATAACTCTGAGCGAGGATTTCGTAGAAACTCGTGTGTCACCACATTTGAAGAGGCTGACAGGCCCTGTAAGATGACACATCGCAATGGGGTATAAGTTGTACCCCTGGGGCGCTAGAGCTCCCCAAATTTCCTCAAATTTCCCCATTGACTTATAATGGGGAGGGACGTCCCATAAAACTCATGTGTTTCTCTTACAATGGGAAATTGCATAGGGATTTTGTATTGACCATAGCTCTGGCTCACAGTGTCTCAGAGACAAGGGGGTGGGCTCAATTTACTCAGACAGCCAATCACTATCTCAGGATGATTGTCAACCTTTGAAGCCACGCCCTAGCAACCGTTTAGAGCTCCCTAGCAACTGATGCCATAGACTTCCATTGAAAGAGATCAAAGGGATATCTTTGGATAGAAGTGTCATAGAAACACGAGGGTGGGTTTGTTTGACTCGGGGCATCAACAGCCAATCATCAATCACCGTCAACACTTCCTAGCCACGCCCTAGCAACCATTATCAAGCAGCCTAGCAACCGTTAACCAAGACCTATATCTCTGCCTCAGAACATCATAGAAGCATGGGGGTTGGTTTATATCATTCATACTGACAAGCAGCCTTTGACATATTGTCATTGGATGCTGCCAAGCCACTCCATAGCAACCAAAAAGAGTACCCTAGCAACCGTTTACCAAGACCTATATCTCTGCCTCAGAAAATCATAGAGACATGGGGGTTGGTTTATATCATTCATACAGACAAGCAGTATCATCATTGGATAATGCCAAGCCCCTCCATAGCAACCAAAAAGAGTACCCTAGCAACCGTTTACCAAGACCTATATCTCTGCCTCAGAACATCATAGAGGCATGGGGGTTGGTTTATATCATTCATACAGACAAGCAGTATCATCATTGGATGCTGCCAAGCCCCCCTAGCAACCAAACAGAGTACCCTAGCAACCGTATACCAAGACCTATATCTCTGCTTCGGAACATCGTAGAGACATGGGGGTTGGTTTATATCATTCATACAGACAAGCAGTATCATCATTGGATGCTGCCAAGCCCCCCTAGCAACCAAACAGAGTACCCTAGCAACCGTTTACCAAGACCTATATCTCTGCCTCAGAACATCATAGAGGCATGGGGGTTGGTTTATATCATTCATACAGACAAGCAGTATCATCATTGGATGCTGCCAAGCCCCCCTAGCAACCAAACAGAGTACCCTAGCAACCGTATACCAAGACCTATATCTCTGCTTCAGAACATCATAGAGGCATGGGGGTTGGTTTATATCATTCATACAGACAAGCAGTATCATCATTGGATGCTGCCAAGCCCCCCTAGCAACCAAACAGAGTACCCTAGCAACCGTATACCAAGACCTATATCTCTGCTTCAGAACATCGTAGAGACATGGGAGTTGGTTTATATCATTCATACAGACAAGCAGTATCATCATTGGATGCTGCCAAGCCCCCTTAGCAACCAAACAGAGTACCCTAGCAACCATATACCAAGACCTATATCTCTGCTTCAGAACATCATAGAGACATGGGGGTTGGTTTATATCATTCATACAGACAAGCAGTATCATCATTGGATGCTGCCAAGCCCCCTTAGCAACCAAACAGAGTACCCTAGCAACCATATACCAAGACCTATATCTCTGCCTCAGAACATCATAGAGACATGGGGGTTGGTTTATATCATTCATACAGACAAGCAGTATAACCATTGGATGCTGCCAAGCCCCCCTAGCAACCAAACAGAGTACCCTAGCAACCGTATACCAAGACCTATATCTCTGCTTCGGAACATCGTAGAGACATGGGGGTTGGTTTATATCATTCATACAGACAAGCAGTATCATCATTGGATGCTGCCAAGCCCCCCTAGCAACCAAACAGAGTACCCTAGCAACCGTATACCAAGACCTATATCTCTGCTTCAGAACATCATAGAGGCATGGGGGTTGGTTTATATCATTCATACAGACAAGCAGTATCATCATTGGATGCTGCCAAGCCCCTCCATAGCAACCAAACAAAGTACCCTAGCAACCGTTTACAAGGACCTATATCTCTGCATCAGAACATCGTAGAGGCATGGGGGTTGGGTCTTTTGACTCAGACTGGCAAATAGTCTTTAAATGTCACCCCATAAATTGTATAGCCACTCCATAGCAACCATATAGAGTACCCTAGCAACCGTACAAACACATGAATAGGACATATCTCAGCTCCACAACATCGTACAGACTTGGGGGTGGCCTCTTTTGTTTCGGGTGAGAATCCAGTACACACAACATAGCATCCGAGAGGATTTTTTTGCCACGGCAAGCACCACTCACATTTTCTTCAGGAAATGTACATTCTAGTTCTTATTCCTTATTCTTATTATTCCGGACAACATTTTGACGCGCTACTCCTCCCGCACCGTTTGTCACAGACCCATGAATGAGGCGTCAAAACGTGCGGCCTAATCGGGAATGGTGTGCTATATCTTTTCTAAGGGGTCGGGGGTGCGGTGTTCGCCCCAGGGGCGAAAAAGTAGCGAAAAAAATCCCATAGACTTAACATTGCGAAAATTTTTAACGAGTCATAACTCTGAGCGAGGATTTCGTAGAAACTTGTGTGTCACCACATTTGAAGAGGCTGACAGGCCCTATAAGATGACACATCACAATGGGGTATAAGTTGTACCCCTGGGGCGCTAGAGCTCCCCAAATTTCCTCAAATTTCCCCATTGACTTATAATGGGGAGGGACGTCCCATTAAACTCATGCGTTTCTCTTACTATAGGAAATTGCATAGGGATTTTGTATTGACCATAGCTCTGGCTCACAGTGTCTCAGAGACAAGGGGGTGGGCTCAATTTACTCAGACAGCCAATCACTATCTCAGGATGATTGTCAACCTATCAAGCCACGCCCTAGCAACCACTTAGAGCTCCCTAGCAACTGATCCCATAGACTTCCATTGAAAGAGATCAAAGGGATATCTTTTGATAGAAGTGTCATAGAAACAAGAGGGTGGGTTTGTTTGACTCGGGGCATCAACAGCCAATCACAAGTCACCTTCAATACTTCCTAGCCACGCCCTAGCAACCATTATCAAGCAGCCTAGCAACCGTTTAGCAAGACCTATATCTCTGCATCAGAACAACATAGAGACATGGGGGTTGTTTTATATCATTAATATTGACAAGCAGCCTTTGGAGTATGATCATTGGCAGCTGCCAAGCCACTCCATAGCAACCAAACAGAGTACCCTAGCAACCGTTTAGCAAGACCTATATCTCTGCCTCAGAACATCATAGAGGCATGGGGGTTGGTTTATATCATTCATACAGACAAGCAGTATCATCATTGGATGCTGCCAAGCCCCCCTAGCAACCAAACAGAGTACCCTAGCAACCGTATACCAAGACCTATATCTCTGCTTCAGAACATCATAGAGGCATGGGGGTTGGTTTATATCATTCATACAGACAAGCAGTATCATCATTGGATGCTGCCAAGCCCCCTTAGCAACCAAACAGAGTACCCTAGCAACCATATACCAAGACCTATATCTCTGCTTCAGAACATCATAGAGACATGGGGGTTGGTTTATATCATTCATACAGACAAGCAGTATCATCATTGGATGCTGCCAAGCCCCCTTAGCAACCAAACAGAGTACCCTAGCAACCATATACCAAGACCTATATCTCTGCCTCAGAACATCATAGAGACATGGGGGTTGGTTTATATCATTCATACAGACAAGCAGTACCATCATTGGATGCTGCCAAGCCCCCCTAGCAACCAAACAGAGTACCCTAGCAACCGTGTACCAAGACCTATATCTTTGCTTCGGAACATCGTAGAGACATGGGGGTTGGTTTATATCATTCATACAGACAAGCAGTATCATCATTGGATGCTGCCAAGCCCCCCTAGCAACCAAACAGAGTACCCTAGCAACCGTATACCAAGACCTATATCTCTGCATCAGAACATCATAGAGGCATGGGGGTTGGTTTATATCATTCATACAGACAAGCAGTATCATCATTGGATGCTGCCAAACCCCTCCATAGCAACCAAACAGAGTACCCTAGCAACCGTTTACCAAGACCTATATCTCTGCCTCAGAACATCCTAGAGACATGGGGGTTGGTTTATATCATTCATACAGACAAGCAGTATCATCATTGGATGCTGCCAAGCCCCCCTAGCAACCAAACAGAGTACCCTAGCAACCGTATACCAAGACCTATATCTCTGCTTCGGAACATCGTAGAGACATGGGGGTTGGTTTATATCATTCATACAGACAAGCAGTATCATCATTGGATGCTGCCAAGCCCCCCTAGCAACCAAACAGAGTACCCTAGCAACCGTATACCAAGACCTATATCTCTGCTTCAGAACATCAAAGAGGCATGGGGGTTGGTTTATATCATTCATACAGACAAGCAGTATCATCATTGGATGCTGCCAAACCCCTCCATAGCAACCAAACAGAGTACCCTAGCAACCGTTTACCAAGACCTATATCTCTGCCTCAGAACATCCTAGAGACATGGGGGTTGGTTTATATCATTCATACAGACAAGCAGTATCATCATTGGATGCTGCCAAGCCCCTCCATAGCAACCAAACAGAGTACCCTAGCAACCGTTTACAAGGACCTATTTCTCTGCATCAGAACATCGTAGAGGCATGGGGGTTGGGTCTTTTGACTCAGACTGGCAAATAGTCTTTAAATGTCACCCCATAAATTGTATAGCCACTCCATAGCAACCATATAGAGTACCCTAGCAACCGTACAAACACATGAATAGGACATATCTCAGCTCCACAACATCGTACAGACTTGGGGGTGGCCTCTTTTGTTTCGGGTGAGAATCCAGTACACACAACATAGCATCCGAGAGGATTTTTTTGCCACGGCAAGCACCACTCACATTTTCTTCAGGAAATGTACATTCTAGTTAGTGGTGCTTGCGTAGCAAGGCATCACTATTACTATCTTGCCCCAGAACGGTTTTAGTGATGCCTTGCGCAGCAAGGCATCACCATCACTCTCAAACATACTTATTAGTGGGCCTTGCGAAGCAAGGCATCAATATTGTTAATCTCCATACTTATTAATATTCGTGGAGCTTGTTTAGCAAGGCGTATATATACTATGTAACCCAGGAATGGCTTATTAGTGGTGCTTGCGTAGCAAGGCATCACTATTACTATCTAGCCCCAGAACGAGTTTTAGTGATGCCTTGCGCAGCAAGGCATCACCATCACTCTCAAACCTACTTATTAGTGATGCTTGCCAAGCAAGTCATCAATATTGTTATTCTCCATACTTAAAATTATTATTGGGGCTTGCGTAGCAAGCCATAAATATTTAATATCTCACCCAGATCGGTTTATTATTATTCTTTATACTTCTTCTTCTTCTGGACACTTTTTCGGCGCGCTACTCCTCCCACAAATTTTGTCACAGACCCATGAATGAGGCGTCAAAACGTGCGGCCTAATCGGGAATGGTGTGCTATATCTTTTCTAAGGGGTCGGGGGTGCGGTGTTCGCCCCAGGGGCGAAAAAGTAGCGAAAAAAATCCCATAGACTTAACATTGCGAAAAATTTTAACGAGTCATAACTCTGAGCGAGGATTTCGTAGAAACTCGTGTGTCACCACATTTGAAGAGATTGACAGGCCCTGTAAGATGACACATCTCAATGGGGTATAAGTTGTACCCCTGGGGTGCTACAGCTCCCCAAATTTCCCCATTGACTTATAATGGGGAGGGACGTCCCATTAAACGCATGTGTTTCTCTTACTATGGGAAATTGCATAGGGATTTTGTATTAACCATAGCTCTGGCTCACAGTGTCTCAGAGACAAGGGGGTGGGCTCAATTTACTCAGACAGCCAATCACTATCTCAGGATCATAATGACACTATCAAGCCACACCCTAGCAACCATTTAGAGCTCCCTAGCAACGGATCCCATAGACTTCCATTATAAAACATCAAAGGGATATCTTTCTATAGAAGTGTCATAGAAACACGAGGGTGGGTTTGTTTGGGGTTGGCCTCAAATTACTATGGCAACCAATCACTGTCTCATACTAGAACGTAGTAAATCATGGTAAATCTTACTACAAACATGGTAAATCATACTAGAACGTGGTAAATCATGGTAAATCTTACTACAAACATGGTAAATCATACTAGAATGTGGTAAATCATGGTAAATCTTACTACAAACATGGTAAATCATACTAGAACGTGGTAAATCATGGTAAATCTTACTACAAACATGGTAAATCATACTAGAATGTGGTAAATCATGGTAAATCTTACTACAAACATGGTAAATCATACTAGAATGTGGTAAATCATGGTAAATCTTACTACAAACATGGTAAATCATACTAGAATGTGGTAAATCATGGTAAATCTTACTACAAACATGGTAAATCATACTAGAATGTGGTAAATCATGGTAAATCTTACTACAAACATGGTAAATCATACTAGAACGTGGTAAATCATGGTAAATCTTACTACAAACATGGTAAATCATACTAGAATGTGGTAAATCATGGTAAATCTTACTACAAACATGGTAAATCATACTAGAATGTGGTAAATCATGGTAAATCTTACTACAAACATGGTAAATCATACTAGAATGTGGTAAATCATGGTAAATCTTACTATAAACATGGTAAATCATACTAGAATGTGGTAAATCATGGTAAATCTTACTACAAACATGGTAAATCATACTAGAACGTGGTAAATCATAGTAAAAACGTGGTAAATCATAGTAAAAACATGGTAAATCATTTTAGCATAATGCTAGCAACATGCTCATCGTGTTAGCATTATGCTAGCAACATGCTAATTGTGTTAGCAACATGCTAACAACATGTTAATCGTGTTCGCATTATGCTAGCAACATGCTAATTATGTTAGCAACATGCTAACAACATGCTAATCATGTTAGCATTGTCATGCTATTCATGTTAACATCATGCTAACATCATGCTAATCGTGTTAGCATCATGCTAACTACATGCTAATTGTGTTAGCATTATGCTAGCTACATGCTAATCATGTTAACATTATGTTAGGTAAATGCTAATCATGCTAGCCACATGCTAATCGTGTTAGCATAATGCTAATCATGTTAGCATCGTAATGCTAATCATGTTAGCATCATGCTAGCTACATGCTAATCATGTTAGCATCATGCTAGCTACATGCTAATCGTGTTAGCATCATGCTAGCTACATGCTAATCGTGTTAGCATCATGCTAGCAACATGCTAATCGTGTTAGCATCATGCTAGCAACATGCTAATCGTGTTAGCATAATGCTAGCAACATGCTAATCGTGTTAGCATCATGCTATCAAAATGCTAATCATGTTAGTATCATGCTAGCAAAATGCTCATCGTGTTAGCATCATGCTAACATCATGCTAATCATGTTAGCACACATGGTAATTCTGACTTCCATTATAAAACATCAAAGGGATATCTTTCTATAGAAGTGTCATAGAAACACGAGGGTGGGTTTGTTTGGGGTTGGCCTCAAATTACTATGGCAACCAATCACTGTCTCATACTAGAACGTAGTAAATCATGGTAAATCTTACTACAAACATGGTAAATCATACTAGAACGTGGTAAATCATGGTAAATCTTACTACAAACATGGTAAATCATACTAGAATGTGGTAAATCATGGTAAATCTTACTACAAACATGGTAAATCATACTAGAATGTGGTAAATCATGGTAAATCTTACTACAAACATGGTAAATCATACTAGAATGTGGTAAATCATGGTAAATCTTACTACAAACATGGTAAATCATACTAGAATGTGGTAAATCATGGTAAATCTTACTACAAACATGGTAAATCATACTAGAATGTGGTAAATCATGGTAAATCTTACTACAAACATGGTAAATCATACTAGAATGTGGTAAATCATGGTAAATCTTACTACAAACATGGTAAATCATACTAGAACGTGGTAAATCATGGTAAATCTTACTATAAACATGGTAAATCATACTAGAATGTGGTAAATCATGGTAAATCTTACTATAAACATGGTAAATCATACTAGAACGTGGTAAATCATGGTAAATCTTACTATAAACATGGTAAATCATACTAGAATGTGGTAAATCATGGTAAATCTTACTACAAACATGGTAGATCATACTAGAATGTGGTAAATCATGGTAAATCTTACTATAAACATGGTAAATCATACTACAATGTGGTAAATCATGGTAAATCTTACTACAAACACGGTAAATCATACTACAACGTGGTAAATCATGGTAAATCTTACTACAAACATGGTAAATCATACTAGAACGTGGTAAATCATAGTAAAAACGTGGTAAATCATAGTAAAAACATGGTAAATCATGTTAGCATAATGCTAGCAACATGCTCATCGTGTTAGCATTATGCTAGCAACATGCTAATTGTGTTAGCAACATGCTAACAACATGCTAATCGTGTTAGCATTATGCTAGCAACATGCTAATTATGTTAGCAACATGCTAACAACATGCTAATCATGTTAGCATTGTCATGCTATTCATGTTGACATCATGCTAACATCATGCTAATCGTGTTAGCATCATGCTAACTACATGCTAATTGTGTTAGCATTATGCTAGCTACATGCTAATCATGTTAACATTATGTTAGGTAAATGCTAATCATGCTAGCCACATGCTAATCGTGTTAGCATAATGCTAATCATGTTAGCATCGTAATGCTAATCATGTTAGCATCATGCTAGCTACATGCTAATCGTGTTAGCATCATGCTAGCTACATGCTAATCGTGTTAGCATCATGCTAGCTACATGCTAATCGTGTTAGCATCATGCTAGCTACATGCTAATCGTGTTAGCATCATGCTAGCAACATGCTAATCGTGTTAGCATCATGCTAGCAACATGCTAATCGTGTTAGCATCATGCTAGCAACATGCTAATCGTGTTAGCATCATGCTATCAAAATGCTAATCATGTTAGTATCATGCTAGCAAAATGCTCATCGTGTTAGCATCATGCTAACATCATGCTAATCATGTTAGCACACATGGTAATTCTGAACTTTGTGTGATCATATCTCCGCATCACAACATCACAGAGACTTGGGGCTGGTCTCATTTGAATCGGCCTATCAAGCAGCTAATAAGTAGTGACATTCAAACTTCATAGCCTCGCCCTAGCAACCAGTTAGAGCACCCTAGCAACTGTACAAATACATTAATAAGCCATATCTCAGCACCAGAGCATTGTAGAAATACAGAGTTTGGATCTTTTGACTCAGACTGGCCAATAGTCTTTAAATATCACCACATTAACTGTATAGCCACACCCTAGCAACCATTTAGAGCACCCTAGCAACCGTATTGCAACATAAAGAAGCCATATCTCAGCCCCAGAACATCGTACAGTCATGAGGGTGGGCTCTTTTGACTCAGACTGGCCAATAGTCTTTCAATATCACCCCATAAACTGTATAGACACATCCTAGCAACCATGTACAGTACCCTAGCAACCGTACAAACACATTAATAAGCCATATCTCAGCCCCAGAACATCCTACAGACATGTTGCCTGGCTTTTTTGCATCCCAGTAGCATCCGGGTGGCGAGTTTTGCCACGGCAAGCACCACTCACATTTTCTTCAGGAAATGTACATTCTAGTTAGTGGTGCTTGCGTAGCAAGGCATCACTATTACTATCTAGCCCCAGAACGAGTTTTAGTGATGCCTTGCGCAGCAAGGCATCACCATCACTCTCAAACATACCTATTAGTGTTGGTTGTGAAGCAATGCATCAATATTGTTATTCTCCATACTTATTAATATTAGTGGGGCTTGCGTAGCAAGCCCTAAATATTAATATCTCACCCCATATCGGTTTATTTTTATTATTCTTATTCCGGACAACATTTTGTCCCGCTACTCCTCCCACATTTTTCGTCACAGACCCATGAATGAGGTGTCAAAACGTGCGGCCTATTCGGGAATGGTGTGCTATATCTTTTCTAAGGGGTCGGGGGTGCGGTGTTCGCCCCAGGGGCGAAAAAGTAGCGAAAAAAATCCCATAGACTTAACATTGCAAAAATGTAAAAAAAAATTAACAAGTCATAACTCTAAGCGAGGATTTCGTAGAAACTCGTGGGTCACCACATTTGAAGAGGCTGACAGGCCCTGTAAGATGACACATCTCAATGGGGTATAAGTTGTACCCCTGGGGTGCAGGAGCTGCCTAAATTTGCCCCATTGACTTACTATGGGGAGGGACGTCCCATAAAACGCATGCGTTTCTCTTACTATGGGAAATTGCATAGGGATTTTGTATTGACCACAGCTCTGGCTCACAGTGTCTCAGAGACAAGGGGGTGGGCTCAATTTACTCAGACAGCCAATCACTATCTCAGGATGATTGTCAACCTATGAAGCCACGCCCTAGCAACCATTTAGAGCTCCCTAGCAACTGATCCCATAGACTTCCATTGAAAGAGATCAAAGGGATATCTTTGGATAGAAGTGTCATAGAAACACGAGGGTGGGTTTGTTTGACTCGGGGCATCAACAGCCAATCACAAATCACCTTCAATACTTCCTAGCCACGCCCTAGCAACCATTATCAAGCAGCCTAGCAACCGTTAATCACGACCTATATCTCTGCCTCAGAACATCATAGAGGCATGGGGGTTGGTTTATATCATTCATACTGACAAGCAGCCTTTGGAGTATTGTCATTGGATGCTGCCAAGCCACTCCATAGCAACCAAACAGAGTACCTTAGCAACCGTTTACCAAGACATATATCTCTGCCTCAGAACATCATACAGACATTGGGGTTGGTTTATATCATTCATACTGACAAGCAGTATCATCATTGGATGCTGCCATGCCACTCCATAGCAACCAAAAAGAGTACCCTAGCAACCGTTTACCAAGACTTATATCTCAGCCTCAGAACATCATGCAGACATGGGGGTAGGTTTATATCATTCATACAGACAAGCAGTATCATCATTGGATGCTGCCAAGCCCCCCTAGCAACCAAACAGAGTACCCTAGCAACCGTATACCAAGACCTATATCTCTGCTTCAGAACATCATAGAGGCCTGGGGGTTGGTTTATATCATTCATACAGACAAGCAGTATCATCATTGGATGCTGCCAAGCCCCCCTAGCAACCAAACAGAGTACCCTAGCAACCATATACCAAGACCTATATCTCTGCTTCAGAACATCATAGAGACATGGGGGTTGGTTTATATCATTCATACAGACAAGCAGTATCATCATTCGATGCTGCCAAGCCCCCTTAGCAACCAAACAGAGTACCCTAGCAACCATATACCAAGACCTATATCTCTGCCTCAGAACATCATAGAGACATGGGGGTTGGTTTATATCATTCATACAGACAAGCAGTATCATCATTGGATGCTGCCAAGCCCCCCTAGCAACCAAACAGAGTACCCTAGCAACCGTATACCAAGACCTATATCTCTGCTTCGGAACATCGTAGAGACATGGGGGTTTGTTTATATCATTCATACAGACAAGCAGTATCATCATTGGATGCTGCCAAGCCCCCCTAGCAACCAAACAGAGTACCCTAGCAACCGTATACCAAGACCTATATCTCTGCTTCAGAACATCATAGAGGCATGGGGGTTGGTTTATATCATTCATACAGACAAGCAGTATCATCATTGGATGCTGCCAAACCCCTCCATAGCAACCAAACAGAGTACCCTAGCAACCGTTTACCAAGACCTATATCTCTGCCTCAGAACATCCTAGAGACATGGGGGTTGGTTTATATCATTCATACAGACAAGCAGTATCATCATTGGATGCTGCCAAGCCCCTCCATAGCAACCAAACAGAGTACCCTAGCAACCGTTTACAAGGACCTATATCTCTGCATCAGAACATCGTAGAGGCATGGGGGTTGGGTCTTTTGACTCAGACTGGCAAATAGTCTTTAAATGTCACCCCATAAATTGTATAGCCACTCCATAGCAACCATATAGAGTACCCTAGCAACCGTACAAACACATGAATAGGACATATCTCAGCTCCACAACATCGTACAGACTTGGGGGTGGCCTCTTTTGTTTCGGGTGAGAATCCAGTACACACAACATAGCATCCGAGAGGATTTTTTTGCCACGGCAAGCACCACTCACATTTTCTTCAGGAAATGTACATTCTAGTTAGTGGTGCTTGCGAAGCAAGGCATCACTATTACTATCTTGCCTCAGAACGGTTTTAGTGATGCCTTGCGCAGCAAGGCATCACCATCACTCTCAAACACACTTATTAGTGGGCCTTGCGAAGCAAGGCATCAATATTGTTATTCTCCATACTTATTAATATTCGTGGAGCTTGTTTAGCAAGGCGTATATATACTATGTAACCCAGGATCGGTTTATTATTATTATTTATAATTATTATAATTCCGGACGCTTTTTTGGCGCGCTTCTCCTCCCACAAATTTTGTCACAGACCCATGAATGAGGCGTCAAATCGACCGCCTTATACGGGAATGGTGTGCTATATCTTTTCTAAGGGATCGGGGGTGCGATGTTCGCCCCAGGGGCGAAAAAGTAGCCGAAAAGTCAATGGGATTTAACATTGCGGAAACTTTGACCCCTCATAGCTCCGAGCGAGGATTTCGGAGAAACTCGTGTGTCACCACATTTGAAGAGGCTGACAGGCCCTGTAAGATGACACATCTCAATGGGGTATAAGTTGTACCCCTGGGGCGCTAGAGCTCCCCAAATTTCCTCAAATTTCCCCATTGACTTATAATGGGGAGGGACGTCCCATTAAACGCATGTGTTTCTCTTACAATGGGAAATTGCATAGGGATTTTGTATTGACCACAGCTCTGGCTCACAGTGTCTCAGAGACAAGGGGGTGGGCTCAATTTACTCAGACAGCCAATCACTATCTCAGGATGATTGTCAACGTATGAAGCCACGCCCTAGCAACCATTTACAGCTCCCTAGCAACTGATCCCATAGACTTCCATTGAAAGAGATCAAAGGGATATCTTTGGATAGAAGTGTCAGAGAAACATGAAGGTGGGTTTGTTTGACTCGGGGCATCAACAGCCAATCACAAATCACCTTCAATTCTTCCTAGCCACGCCCTAGCAACCATTATCAAGCAGCCTAGCAACCGTTAATCACGACCTATATCTCTGCCTCAGAACATCATAGAGGCATGGGGGTTGGTTTATATCATTCATACTGACAAGCAGCCTTTGGAGTATTGTCATTGGATGCTGCCAAGCCACTCCATAGCAACCAAACAGAGTACCTTAGCAACCGTTTACCAAGACCTATATCTCTCCCTCAGAACATCATACAGACATGGGGGTTGGTTTATATCATTCATACTGACAAGCAGTATCATCATTGGATGCTGCCAAGCCCCCCTAGCAACCAAACAGAGTACCCTAGCAACCGTATACCAAGACCTATATCTCTGCTTCAGAACATCATAGAGGCATGGGGGTTGGTTTATATCATTCATACAGACAAGCAGTATCATCATGGGATGCTGCCAAGCCCCCTTAGCAACCAAACAGAGTACCCTAGCAACCATATACCAAGACCTATATCTCTGCTTCAGAACATCATAGACACATGGGGGTTGGTTTATATCATTCATACAGACAAGCAGTATCATCATTGGATGCTGCCAAGCCCCCTTAGCAACCAAACAGAGTACCCTAGCAACCATATACCAAGACCTATATCTCTGCCTCAGAACATCGTAGAGACATGGGGGTTGGTTTATATCATTCATACAGACAAGCAGTATCATCATTGGATGCTGCCAAGCCCCCCTAGCAACCAAACAGAGTACCCTAGCAACCGTATACCAATACCTATATCTCTGCTTCAGAACATCGTAGAGACATGGGGGTTGGTTTATATCATTCATACAGACAAGCAGTATCATCATTGGATGCTGCCAAGCCCCCCTAGCAACCAAACAAAGTACCCTAGCAACCGTATACCAAGACCTATATCTCTGCTTCGGAACATCGTAGAGACATGGGGGTTGGTTTATATCATTCATACAGACAAGCAGTATCATCATTGGATGCTGCCAAGCCCCCCTAGCAACCAAACAGAGTACCCTAGCAACCGTATACCAAGACCTATATCTCTGCTTCAGAACATCATGGAGGCATGGGGGTTTGTTTATATCATTCATACAGACAAGCAGTATCATCATTGGATGCTGCCAAGCCCCCCTAGCAACCAAACAGAGTACCCTAGCAACCGTATACCAAGACCTATATCTCTGCTTCAGAACATCATAGAGGCATGGGGGTTGGTTTATATCATTCATACAGACAAGCAGTATCGTCATTGGATGCTGCCAAGCCCCCTTAGCAACCAAACAGAGTACCCTAGCAACCATATACCAAGACCTATATCTCTGCTTCAGAACATCGTAAAGACATGGGGGTTGGTTTATATCATTCATACAGACAAGCAGTATCTTCATTGGATGCTGCCAAGCCCCCTTAGCAACCAAACAGAGTACCCTAGCAACCATATACCAAGACCTATATCTCTGCCTCAGAACATCATAGAGACATGGGGGTTGGTTTATATCATTCATACAGACAAGCAGTATCATCATTGGATGCTGCCAAGCCCCCCTAGCAACCAAACAGACTACCCTAGCAACCGTATACCAAGACCTATATCTCTGCTTCGGAACATCGTAGAGACATGGGGGTTGGTTTATATCATTCATACAGACAAGCAGTATCATCATTGGATGCTGCCAAGCCCCCCTAGCAACCAAACAGAGTACCCTAGCAACCGTATACCAAGACCTATATCTCTGCTTCAGAACATCATAGAGGCATGGGGGTTGGTTTATATCATTCATAGAGACAAGCAGTATCATCATTGGATGCTGCCAAACTCCTCCATAGCAACCAAACAGAGTACCCTAACAACTGTTTACCAAGACCTATATCTCTGCCTCAGAACATCCTAGAGACATGGGGGTTGGTTTATATCATTCATACAGACAAGCAGTATCATCATTGGATGCTGCAAAGCCCCTCCATAGCAACCAAACAGAGTACCCTAGCAACCGTTTACAAGGACCTATATCTCTGCATCAGAACATCATAGAGGCATGGGGGTTGGGTCTTTTGACTCAGACTGGCAAATAGTCTTTAAATGTCACCCCATAAATTGTATAGCCACTCCATAGCAACCATATAGAGTACCCTAGCAACCGTACAAACACATGAATAGGACATATCTCAGCTCCAGAACATAGTACAGACTTGGGGGTGGCCTCTTTTGTTTCGGGTGAGAATCCAGTACACACAACATAGCATCCGAGAGGATTTTTTTGCCACGGCAAGCACCACTCACATTTTCTTCAGGAAATGTACATTCTAGTGTTGTGATTACTATTCACCTTTTCAAAACTTTGGCACGCTACTCCTCCGGCACCGTTTGTCGTAGACCCATGAATGAGGTGTCAAATCGTGCGACTTATTGAGGAGAGGTGTGCTATATCTCTTCTAAGCGATCGGGTGTATGATGTTAGTTTTCGGCTGGAAAAAAATCGTCCCAATCAAGTCCCCATTGATTTAACACGGAGAACAGGTTTATGTGATCATATCTCCGCATCAGAACATCACAGAGACTTGGGGCTGGTCTCATTTGAATTGGCCTATCAAGCAGCTATTAACTAGTGACATTCAAACTTCATAGCCACGCCCTAGCAACCAGCTACAGCACCCTAGCAACCATATATCAACATTAACAAGCCATATCTCAGCCCCAGAACATCGTACAGACATGAGGGTGGTCTCTTTTGACTCAGACTGGCCAATATTCTTTAAATATCAAACCATAAAATGTATAGCCACACCCTAGGAACCATTTACAGTACCCTAGTAACCGTACAAACACATGAATAAGCCATATCTCAGCCCCAGAACATCCTACAGACATGTTTCTTAGCTTTTTTTGCATCCCAGTAGCATCCGAGAGGATTTTTTTGCCACGGCAAGCACCACTCACATTTTCTTCAGGAAATGTACATTCTAGTTATTCTTCTTCTTCTTCTGGCCACTTTTTCGGCGCGCTTCTCCTCCCACAAATTTTGTCACAGACCCATGAATGAGGCGTCAAATCGACCGGCCTATACGGGAATGGTGTGCTATATCTTTTCTAAGGGATCGGGGGTGCGATGTTCGCCCCAGGGGCGTAAAAGTAACCGAAAAGTCAATGGGATTTAACATTGCGGAGACTTTGACCCCTCATAGCTCTGAGCGAGGATTTCGGAGAAACTCGTGTGTCAGCACATCTGAAGAGGCTGACAGGCCCTGTAAGATGACACATCGCAATGGGGTATAAGTTGTACCCCTGGGGCGCTAGAGCTGCCCAAATTTCCTCAAATTTCCCCATTGACTTATAATGGGGAGGGACGTCCCATAAAACTCATGTGTTTCTCTTACTATGGGAAATTGCATAGGGATTTTGTATTGACCATAGCTCTGGCTCACAGTGTCTTAGAGACAAGGGGGTGGGCTCAATTTACTCAGACAGCCAATCACTATCTCAGGATGATTGTCAACCTATGAAGCCACGCCCTAGCAACCACTTAGAGCTCCCTAGCAACTGATCCCATAGACTTCCATTGAAAGAGATCAAAGGGATATCTTTTGATAGAAGTGTCATAGAAACAAGAGGGTGGGTTTGTTTGACTCGGGGCATCAACAGCCAATCACAAGTCACCTTCAATACTTCCTAGCCACGCCCTAGCAACCATTATCAAGCAGCCTAGCAACCATTTACCAAGACCTATATCTCTGCCTCAGAACATTATAGAGGCATGGGGGTTGGTTTATATCATTCATACTGACAAGCAGCCTTTGGAGTATCATCATTGGATGCTGCCAAGCCACGCCATAGCAACCAAACAGAGTACCCTAGCAACCGTTTACCAAGATCTATATCTCTGCATCAGAACATCATACAGACATGGGGGTTGGTTTATATCATTCATACTGACAAGCTGTATCCATTGGATGCTGCCAAGCCACTCCATAGCAACCAAACAGAGTACCCTAGCAACCGTTTACCAAGACCTATATCTCTGCATCAGAACATCATAGAGACATGGGGGTTGGTTTATATCATTCATACAGACAAGCAGTATCATCATTGGATGCTGCCAAGCCCCCCTAGCAACCAAACAGAGTACCCTAGCAACCGTATACCAAGACCTATATCTCTGCTTCGGAACATCGTAGAGACATGGGGGTTGGTTTATATCATTCATACAGACAAGCAGTATCATCATTGGATGCTGCCAAGCCCCCCTAGCAACCAAACAGAGTACCCTAGCAACCGTATACCAAGACCTATATCTCTGCTTCAGAACATCATAGAGGCCTGGGGGTTGGTTTATATCATTCATACAGACAAGCAGTATCATCATTGGATGCTGCCAAGCCCCCTTAGCAACCAAACAGAGTACCCTAGCAACCATATACCAAGACCTATATCTCTGCTTCAGAACATCATAGAGACATGGGGGTTGGTTTATATCATTCATACAGACAAGCAGTATCATTATTGGATGCTGCCAAGCCCCCTTAGCAACCAAACAGAGTACCCTAGCAACCATATACCAAGACCTATATCTCTGCCTCAGAACATCATAGAGACATGGGGGTTGGTTTATATCATTCATACAGACAAGCAGTATCATCATTGGATGCTGCCAAGCCCCCCTAGCAACCAAACAGAGTACCCTAGCAACCGTATATCAAGACCTATATCTCTGCTTCGGAACATCGTAGAGACATGGGGGTTAGTTTATATCATTCATACAGACAAGCAGTATCATCATTGGATGCTGCCAAGCCCCCCTAGCAACCAAACAGAGTACCCTAGCAACCGTATACCAAGACCTATATCTCTGCTTCAGAACATCATAGAGGCATGGGGGTTGGTTTATATCATTCATACAGACAAGCAGTATCATCATTGGATGCTGCCAAGCCCCCTTAGCAACCAAACAGATTACCCTAGCAACCGTATACCAAGACCTATATCTCTGCTTCAGAACATCATAGAGGAATGGGGGTTGGTTTATATCATTCATACAGACAAGCAGTATCATCATTGGATGCTGCCAAGCCCCCCTAGCAACCAAACAGAGTACCCTAGCAACCGTATACCAAGACCTATATCTCTGCTTCAGAACATCATAGAGGCATGGGGGTTGGTTTATATCATTCATACAGACAAGCAGTATCATCATTGGATGCTGCCAAGCCCCTCCATAGCAACCAAACAGAGTACCCTAGCAACCGTTTACAAGGACCTATATCTCTGCATCAGAACATCGTAGAGGCATGGGGGTTGGGTCTTTTGACTCAGACTGGCAAATAGTCTTTAAATGTCACCACATAAATTGTATAGCCACTCCATAGCAACCATATAGAGTACCCTAGCAACCGTACAAACACATGAATAGGACATATCTCAGCTCCAGAACATCGTACAGACTTGGGGGTGGCCTCTTTTGTTTCGGGTGAGAATCCAGTACACACAACATAGCATCCGAGAGGATTTTTTTGCCACGGCAAGCACCACTCACATTTTCTTCAGGAAATGTACATTCTAGTGTTGTGATTTCTATTCACCTTTTCAAAACTTTGCCACGCTACTCCTCCGGCACCGTTTGGTGTAGACCCATGAATGAGGTGTCAAATCGTGCGACTTATTGAGAAGAGGTGTGCTATATCTCTTCTAAGCGATCGGGTGTATGATGTTAGTTTTCGGCGGGAAAAAAATCGTCCCAATCAAGTCCCCATTGACTTAACATGGAGACGAGGTTTATGTGATCATATCTCCGCCTCAGAACATCACAGAGACTTGGGGCTGGTCTCATTTGAATCGGCCTATCAAGCAGCTAATAACTAGTGACATTCAAACTTCATAGCCACGCCCTAGCAACCAGCTACAGCACCCTAGCAACCATATATCAACATTAACAAGACATATCTCAGCCCCAGAACATCGTACAGACATGAGGGTGGTCTCTTTTGACTCAGACTGGCCAATATTCTTTAAATATCAAACCATAAATTGTATAGCCACACCCTAGTAACAATTTACAGTACCCTAGTAACCGTACAAACACATGAATAAGCCATATCTCAGCCCCAGAACATCCTACAGACATGTTGCTTGTCTTTTTTGCATTATCCGGGTGGCGAGTTTTGCCACGGCAAGCACCACTCACATTTTCTTCAGGAAATGTACATTCTAGTTAGTGGTGCTTGCGTAGCAAGGCATCACTATTACTATCTAGCCCCAGAACGAGTTTTAGTGATGCCTTGCGCAGCAAGGCATCACCATCACTCTCAAACATACTTATTAGTGTTGCTTGTGAAGCAATGCATCAATATTGTCATTCTCCATAATCAAAATTATTATTGGGGCTTGCGTAGCAAGCCATAAATATTTAATATCTCACCAGGATCGGTTTATTAGTGGTGCTTGCGTAGCAAGGCATCACTATTACTATCTAGCCCCAGAACGAGTTTTAGTGATGCCTTGCGCAGCAAGGCATCACCATCACTCTCAAACATACCTATTAGTGTTGGTTGTGAAGCAATGCATCAATATTGTTATTCTCCATACTTATTAATATTAGTGGGGCTTGCGTAGCAAGCCCTAAATATTAATATCTCACCCCATATCGGTTTATTTTTATTATTCTTATTCCGGACAACATTTTGTCCCGCTACTCCTCCCACATTTTTCGTCACAGACCCATGAATGAGGTGTCAAAACGTGCGGCCTATTCGGGAATGGTGTGCTATATCTTTTCTAAGGGGTCGGGGGTGCGGTGTTCGCCCCAGGGGCGAAAAAGTAGCGAAAAAAATCCCATAGACTTAACATTGCAAAAATGTAAAAAAAAATTAACAAGTCATAACTCTAAGCGAGGATTTCGTAGAAACTCGTGGGTCACCACATTTGAAGAGGCTGACAGGCCCTGTAAGATGACACATCTCAATGGGGTATAAGTTGTACCCCTGGGGTGCAGGAGCTGCCTAAATTTGCCCCATTGACTTACTATGGGGAGGGACGTCCCATAAAACGCATGCGTTTCTCTTACTATGGGAAATTGCATAGGGATTTTGTATTGACCACAGCTCTGGCTCACAGTGTCTCAGAGACAAGGGGGTGGGCTCAATTTACTCAGACAGCCAATCACTATCTCAGGATGATTGTCAACCTATGAAGCCACGCCCTAGCAACCATTTAGAGCTCCCTAGCAACTGATCCCATAGACTTCCATTGAAAGAGATCAAAGGGATATCTTTGGATAGAAGTGTCATAGAAACACGAGGGTGGGTTTGTTTGACTCGGGGCATCAACAGCCAATCACAAATCACCTTCAATACTTCCTAGCCACGCCCTAGCAACCATTATCAAGCAGCCTAGCAACCGTTAATCACGACCTATATCTCTGCCTCAGAACATCATAGAGGCATGGGGGTTGGTTTATATCATTCATACTGACAAGCAGCCTTTGGAGTATTGTCATTGGATGCTGCCAAGCCACTCCATAGCAACCAAACAGAGTACCTTAGCAACCGTTTACCAAGACATATATCTCTGCCTCAGAACATCATACAGACATTGGGGTTGGTTTATATCATTCATACTGACAAGCAGTATCATCATTGGATGCTGCCATGCCACTCCATAGCAACCAAAAAGAGTACCCTAGCAACCGTTTACCAAGACTTATATCTCAGCCTCAGAACATCATGCAGACATGGGGGTAGGTTTATATCATTCATACAGACAAGCAGTATCATCATTGGATGCTGCCAAGCCCCCCTAGCAACCAAACAGAGTACCCTAGCAACCGTATACCAAGACCTATATCTCTGCTTCAGAACATCATAGAGGCCTGGGGGTTGGTTTATATCATTCATACAGACAAGCAGTATCATCATTGGATGCTGCCAAGCCCCCCTAGCAACCAAACAGAGTACCCTAGCAACCATATACCAAGACCTATATCTCTGCTTCAGAACATCATAGAGACATGGGGGTTGGTTTATATCATTCATACAGACAAGCAGTATCATCATTCGATGCTGCCAAGCCCCCTTAGCAACCAAACAGAGTACCCTAGCAACCATATACCAAGACCTATATCTCTGCCTCAGAACATCATAGAGACATGGGGGTTGGTTTATATCATTCATACAGACAAGCAGTATCATCATTGGATGCTGCCAAGCCCCCCTAGCAACCAAACAGAGTACCCTAGCAACCGTATACCAAGACCTATATCTCTGCTTCGGAACATCGTAGAGACATGGGGGTTTGTTTATATCATTCATACAGACAAGCAGTATCATCATTGGATGCTGCCAAGCCCCCCTAGCAACCAAACAGAGTACCCTAGCAACCGTATACCAAGACCTATATCTCTGCTTCAGAACATCATAGAGGCATGGGGGTTGGTTTATATCATTCATACAGACAAGCAGTATCATCATTGGATGCTGCCAAACCCCTCCATAGCAACCAAACAGAGTACCCTAGCAACCGTTTACCAAGACCTATATCTCTGCCTCAGAACATCCTAGAGACATGGGGGTTGGTTTATATCATTCATACAGACAAGCAGTATCATCATTGGATGCTGCCAAGCCCCTCCATAGCAACCAAACAGAGTACCCTAGCAACCGTTTACAAGGACCTATATCTCTGCATCAGAACATCGTAGAGGCATGGGGGTTGGGTCTTTTGACTCAGACTGGCAAATAGTCTTTAAATGTCACCCCATAAATTGTATAGCCACTCCATAGCAACCATATAGAGTACCCTAGCAACCGTACAAACACATGAATAGGACATATCTCAGCTCCACAACATCGTACAGACTTGGGGGTGGCCTCTTTTGTTTCGGGTGAGAATCCAGTACACACAACATAGCATCCGAGAGGATTTTTTTGCCACGGCAAGCACCACTCACATTTTCTTCAGGAAATGTACATTCTAGTTAGTGGTGCTTGCGAAGCAAGGCATCACTATTACTATCTTGCCCCAGAACGCTTTTTAGTGATGCCTTGCGCAGCAAGGCATCACCATCACTCTCAAACACACTTATTAGTGGGCCTTGCGAAGCAAGGCATCAATATTGTTAATCTCCATACTTATTAATATTCGTGGAGCTTGTTTAGCAAGGCGTATATATACTATGTAACCCAGGAATGGCTTATTATTATTCTTATTCTTTATTCTGGACACTTTTTCGGCGCGCTTCTCCTCCCACATTTTTTGTCACAGACCCATGAATGAGGCGTCAAATCGACCGGCCTATACGGGAATGGTGTGCTATATCTTTTCTAAGAGGTCGGGGGTACGATGTTCGCCCCAGGGGCGAAAAAGTAGCCGAAAAATCCCATTGACTTAACATTGCGACGAATTTTGACCCCTCGTAGCTCCGAGCGAGGATTTCGTAGAAACTCGTGACTTACCACATTTGAAGAGGCTGACAGGCCCAGTAAGATGACACACCGCAATGGGGTATAAGTTGTACCCCTGGGGTGCAGGAGCTCCCCAAAATTTTACCCCATTCATTGTCTATGGGGAGGATGTCCCGTTAAGCTCGTGTATCTCTTACTATAGGAAATTGCATAGGGATTTTGTATTGACCATAGCTCTGGCTCACAGTGTCTCAGAGACAAGGGGGTGGGCTCAATTTACTCAGACAGCCAATCACTATCTCAGGATGATTGTCAACCTATGAAGCCACGCCCTAGCAACCATTTAGAGCTCCCTAGCAACTGATCCCATAGACTTCCATTGAAAGAGATCAAAGGGATATCTTTGGATAGAAGTGTCCTAGAAACATGAGGGTGGGTTTGTTTGACTCGGGGCATAAACAGCCAATCACAAGTCACCTTCAACACTTCCTAGCCACGCCCTAGCAACCATTATAAAGCACCCTAGCAACCGTTTACCAAGACCTATATCTCTGCCTCAGAACATCATAGAGGCATGGGGGTTGGTTTATATCATTCACACTGACAAGCAGCCTTTGGAGTATTGTCATTGGATGAAGCCAAGCCACTCCATAGCAACCAAACAGAGTACCCTAGCAACCGTTTACCAAGCCCTATATCTCTGCATCAGATCATCATACAGACATGGGGGTTGGTTTATATCATTCATACTGACAAGCTGTATCCATTGGATGCTGCCAAGCCACTCCATAGCAACCAAACAGAGTACCCTAGCAACCGTTTACCAAGACCTATATCTCTGCATCAGAACATCATAGAGACATGGGGGTTGGTTTATATCATTCATACAGACAAGCAGTATCATCATTGGATGCTGCCAAGCCCCCCTAGCAACCAAACAGAGTACCCTAGCAACCATATACCAAGACCTATATCTCTGCATCAGAACATCATAGAGACATGGGGGTTGGTTTATATCATTCATACAGACAAGCAGTATCATCATTGGATGCTGCCAAGCCCCCCTAGCAACCAAACAGAGTACCCTAGCAACCGTATACCAAGACCTATATCTCTGCTTCGGAACATCGTAGAGACATGGGGGTTGGTTTATATCATTCATACAGACAAGCAGTATCATCATTGGATGCTGCCAAGCCCCCTTAGCAACCAAACAGAGTACCCTAGCAACCATATACCAAGACCTATATCTCTGCTTCAGAACATCATAGACACATGGGGGTTGGTTTATATCATTCATACAGACAAGCAGTATCATCATTGGATGCTGCCAAGCCCCCTTAGCAACCAAATAGAGTACCCTAGCAACCATATACCAAGACCTATATCTCTGCCTCAGAACATCATAGAGACATGGGGGTTGGTTTATATCATTCATACAGACAAGCAGTATCATCATTGGATGCTGCCAAGCCCCCCTAGCAACCAAACAGAGTACCCTAGCAACCATATACCAAGACCTATATCTCTGCCTCAGAACATCATAGAGACATGGGGGTTGGTTTATATCATTCATACAGACAAGCAGTATCATCATTGGATGCTGCCAAGCCCCCCTAGCAACCAAACAGAGTACCCTAGCAACCGTATACCAAGACCTATATCTCTGCTTCGGAACATCGTAGAGACATGGGGGTTGGTTTATATCATTCATACAGACAAGCAGTATCATCATTGGATGCTGCCAAGCCCCCCTAGCAACCAAACAGAGTACCCTAGCAACCGTATACCAAGACCTATATCTCTGCTTCGGAACATTGTAGAGACATGGGGGTTGGTTTATATCATTCATACAGACAAGCAGTATCATCATTGGATGCTGCCAAGCCCCCCTAGCAACCAAACAGAGTACCCTAGCAACCGTATACCAAGACCTATATCTCTGCTTCAGAACATCATAGAGGCCTGGGGGTTGGTTTTTATCATTCATACAGACAAGCAGTATCATCATTGGATGCTGCCAAGCCCCCTTAGCAACCAAACAGAGTACCCTAGCAACCATATACCAAGACCTATATCTCTGCCTCAGAACATCATAGAGACATGGGGGTTGGTTTATATCATTCATACAGACAAGCAGTATCATCATTGGATGCTGCCAAGCCCCCCTAGCAACCAAACAGAGTACCCTAGCAACCGTATACCAAGACCTATATCTCTGCTTCGGAACATCATAGAGACATGGGGGTTGGTTTATATCATTCATACAGACAAGCAGTATCATCATTGGATGCTGCCAAGCCCCCCTAGCAACCAAAAAGAGTACCCTAGCAACCGTATACCAAGACCTATATCTCTGCTTCGGAACATCGTAGACGCATGGGGGTTGGTTTATATCATTCATACAGACAAGCAGTATCATCATTGGATGCTGCCAAACCCCTCCATAGCAACCAAACAGAGTACCCTAGCAACCGTTTACCAAGACCTATATCTCTGCATCAGAACATCATAGAGACATGGGGGTTGGTTTATATCATTCATACAAGCCCCTCCATAGCAACCAAACAGAGTACCCTAGCAACCGTTTACAAGGACCTATATCTCTGCATCAGAACATCGTAGAGGCATGGGGGTTGGGTCTTTTGACTCAGACTGGCAAATAGTCTTTAAATGTCACCCCATAAATTGTATAGCCACTCCATAGCAACCATATAGAGTACCCTAGCAACCGTACAAACACATGAATAGGACATATCTCAGCTCCACAACATCGTACAGACTTGGGGGTGGCCTCTTTTGTTTCGGGTGAGAATCCAGTACACACAACATAGCATCCGAGAGGATTTTTTTGCCACGGCAAGCACCACTCACATTTTCTTCAGGAAATGTACATTCTAGTTAGTGGTGCTTGCGTAGCAAGGCATCACTATTACTATCTAGCCCCAGAACGAGTTTTAGTGATGCCTTGCGCAGCAAGGCATCACCATCACTCTCAAACATACCTATTAGTGTTGCTTGTGAAGCAATGCATCAATATTGTTATTCTCCATACTTATTAATATTAGTGGGGCTTGCGTAGCAAGCCCTAAATATTAATATCTCACCCCATATCGGTTTATTTTTATTATTCTTATTCCGGACAACATTTTGTCCCGCTACTCCTCCCACATTTTTCGTCACAGACCCATGAATGAGGTGTCAAAACGTGCGGCCTATTCGGGAATGGTGTGCTATATCTTTTCTAAGGGGTCGGGGGTGCGGTGTTCGCCCCAGGGGCGAAAAAGTAGCGAAAAAAATCCCATAGACTTAACATTGGGAAAAATGTAAAAAACATTTAACAAGTCATAACTCTAAGCGAGGATTTCGTAGAAACTTGTGTGTCACCACATTTGAAGAGGCTGACAGGCCCTTTAAGATGACACATCGCAATGGGGTGTGAGTTGTACCCCTGGGGTGCAGGAGCTGCCTAAATTTGCCCCATTGACTTACTATGGGGAGGGACGTCCCATAAAACTCATGTGTTTCTCTTACAATAGAAAATTGCATAGGGATTTTGAATTGACCATAGCTCTGGCTCACAGTGTCTCAGAGACAAGGGGGTGGGCTCAATTTACTCAGACAGCCAATCACTATCTCAGGATGATTGTCAACCTATGAAGCCACGCCCTAGCAACCATTTAGAGCTCCCTAGCAACTGATCCCATAGACTACCATTGAAAGAGATCAAAGGGATATCTTTGGATAGAAGTGACATAGAAACACGAGGGTGGGTTTGTTTGACTCTGGGCATCAACAGCCAATCATAAATCACCGTCAACACTTCCTAGCCACGCCCTAGCAACCATTATCAAGCAGCCTAGCAACCGTTTTACAAGACCTATATCTCTGCCTCAGAACATCATAGAAGCATGGGGGTTGGTTTATATCATTCATACTGACAAGCAGCCTTTGGAGTATCATCATTGGATGCTGCCAAGCCACTCCATAGCAACCAAACAGAGTACCCTAGCAACCGTATAACAAGACCTATATCTCTGCATCAGAACATCGTAGAGACATGGGGGTTGGTTTATATCATTCATACTGACAAGCAGTATCATAATTGAATGTTGCCAAAACATTCCATAGCAACCAACCAGAGTTCCCTAGCAACCGTTTACCAAGACCTATATCTCTGCATCAGAACATCGTACAGACATGGGGGTTGGTTTATATCATTCATACTGACAAGCAGTATCATCATTGGATGCTGCCAAGCCCCCTTAGCAACCAAACAGAGTACCCTAGCAACCATATACCAAGACCTATATCTCTGCTTCAGAACATCATAGAGACATGGGGGCTGGTTTATATCATTCATACAGACAAGCAGTATCATCATTGGATGCTGCCAAGCCCCCTTAGCAACCAAACAGAGTACCCTAGCAACCATATACCAAGACCTATATCTCTATCTCAGAACATCATAGAGACATGGGGGTTGGTTTATATCATTCATACA
Organism: Gobio gobio; assembly: GCF_949357685.1. Taxonomy (NCBI): domain Eukaryota; kingdom Metazoa; phylum Chordata; class Actinopteri; order Cypriniformes; family Gobionidae; genus Gobio; species Gobio gobio. The sequence goes on from NC_137104.1 coordinate 41,180,883, forward strand.
GACAAGCAGTATCATCATTGGATGCTGCCAAGCCCCCCTAGCAACCAAAAAGAGTACCCTAGCAACCGTGTACCAAGACCTATATCTCTGCTTCGGAACATCGTAGAGACATGGGGGTTGGTTTATATCATTCATACAGACAAGCAGTATCATCATTCGATGCTGCCAAGCCCCCCTAGCAACCAAACAGAGTACCCTAGCAACCGTATACCAAGACCTATATCTCTGCTTCAGAACATCATAGAGGCATGGGGGTTGGTTTATATCATTCATACAGACAAGCAGTATCATCATTGGATGCTGCCAAGCCCCCCTAGCAACCAAAAAGAGTACCCTAGCAACCGTTTACCAAGACCTATATCTCTGCCTCAGAACATCCTAGAGACATGGGGGTTGGTTTATATCATTCATACAGACAAGCAGTATCATCATTGGATGCTGCCAAGCCCCTCCATAGCAACCAAACAGAGTACCCTAGCAACCGTTTACAAGGACCTATATCTCTGCATCAGAACATCGTAGAGGCATGGGGGTTGGGTCTTTTGACTCAGTCTGGCAAATAGTCTTTAAATGTCACCCCATAAATTGTATAGCCACTCCATAGCAACCATATAGAGTACCCTAGCAACCGTACAAACACATGAATAGGACATATCTCAGCTCCACAACATCGTACAGACTTGGGGGTGGCCTCTTTGGTTTCGGGTGAGAATCCAGTACACACAACATAGCATCCGAGAGGATTTTTTTGCCACGGCAAGCACCACTCACATTTTCTTCAGGAAATGTACATTCTAGTGTTGTGATTACTATTCACCTTTTCAAAACTTTGGCGTGCTACTCCTCCGGCACCGTTTGTCGTACACCCATGAATGAGGTGTCAAATCGTGCGACTTATTGAGGAGAGGTGTGCTATATCTCTTCTAAGCGATCGGGTGTATGATGTTAGTTTTCGGCGGGAAAAAAATCGTCCCAATCAAGTCCCCATTGACTTAACATGGAGACGAGGTTTATGTGATCATATCTCCGCCTCAGAACATCACAGAGACTTGGGGCTGGTCTCATTTGAATCGGCCTATCAAGCAGCTAATAACTAGTGACATTCAAACTTCATAGCCACGCCCTAGCAACCAGCTACAGCACCCTAGCAACCATATATCAACATTAACAAGACATATCTCAGCCCCAGAACATCGTACAGACATGAGGGTGGTCTCTTTTGACTCAGACTGGCCAATATTCTTTAAATATCAAACCATAAACTGTATAGCCACACCCTAGTAACCATTTACAGTACCCTAGTAACCGTACAAACACATGAATAAGCCATATCTCAGCCCCAGAACATCCTACAGACATGTTGCTTGCCTTTTTTGCATTATCCGGGTGGCGAATTTTGCCACGGCAAGCACCACTCACATTTTCTTCAGGAAATGTACATTCTAGTTATAATTATTCTTTTTCCACACAACATTTTGTCCCGCTACTCCTCCCACAGTTTTTGTCACAGACCCATGAATGAGGTGTCAAAACGTGCGGCCTAATCGGGAATGGTGTGCTATATCTTTTCTAAGGGGTCGGGGGTGCGGTTTTCGCCCCAGGGGCGAAAAAGTAGCGAAAAAAATCCCATAGACTTAACATTGGGAAAAATGTAAAAAAAAATTAACAAGTCATAACTCTAAGCGAGGATTTCGTAGAAACTCGTGGGTCACCACATTTGAAGAGGCTGACAGGCCCTGTAAGATGACACATCGCAAAGGGGTGTGAGTTGTACCCCTGGGGTGCAGGAGCTGCCTAAATTTGCCCCATTGACTTACTATGGGGAGGGACGTCCCATAAAACGCATGCGTTTCTCCTACTATGGGAAATTGCATAGGGATTTTGTATTGACCATAGCTCTGGCTCACAGTGTCTCAGAGACAAGGGGGTGGGCTCAATTTACTCAGCCAACCAATCACTATCTCAGGATCACTGTTAACCCATCAAGCCACGCCCTAGCAACCATTTAGAGCTCCCTAGCAACTGATCCCATAGACTTCCATTGAAAAACATCAAAGGGATATCTTTGGATAGAAGTGTCATAGAAACATGAGGGTGGGTTTGTTTGACTCGGGGCATCAACAGCCAATCACAAATCACCTTCAACACTTCCTAGCCACGCCCTAGCAACCATTATCAAGCAGCCTAGCAACCATTTACCAAGACCTATATCTCTGCCTCAGAACATTATAGAGGCATGGGGGTTGGTTTATATCATTCAAACTGACAAGCAGCCTTTGGAGTATCATCATTGGATGCTGCCAAGCCACGCCATAGCAACCAAACAGAGTACCCTAGCAACCGTTTACCAAGATCTATATCTCTGCATCAGAACATCATACAGACATGGGGGTTGGTTTATATCATTCATACTGACAAGCTGTATCCATTGGATGCTGCCAAGCCACTCCATAGCAACCATACAGAGTACCCTAGCAACCGTATAACAAGACCTATATCTCTGCATCAGAACATCGTAAAGACATGGGGGTTGGTTCATATCATTCTTACTGACAAGCAGTATCATCATTGAATGTTGCCAAAACACTCCATAGCAACCAAACAGAGTTCCCTAGCAACCGTTTACCAAGACCTATATCTCTGCATCAGAACATCATAGAGACATGGGGGTTGGTTTACATCATTCATACTGACAAGCAGTATCATCATTGGATGCTGCCAAGCCCCTCCATAGCAACCAAACAGAGTACCCTAGCAACCGTTTACCAAGACCTATATCTCTGCCTCAGAACATCATAGAGACATGGGGGTTGGTTTATATCATTCATACAGACAGGCAGTATCATCATTGGATGCTGCCAAGCCCCCCTAGCAACCAAACAGAGTACCCTAGCAACCGTATACCAAGACCTATATCTCTGCTTCAGAACATCATAGAGGCATGGGGGTTGGTTTATATCATTCATACAGACAAGCAGTATCATCATTGGATGCTGCCAAGCCCCCTTAGCAACCAAACAGAGTACCCTAGCAACCGTATACCAAGACCTATATCTCTGCTTCAGAACATCATAGAGGCATGGGGGTTGGTTTATATCATTCATACAGACAAGCAGTATCATCATTGGATGCTGCCAAGCCCCCTTAGCAACCAAACAGAGTACCCTAGCAACCATATACCAAGACCTATATATATCCTTCAGAACATCATAGAGACATGGGGGTTGGTTTATATCATTCATACAGACAAGCAGTATCATCATTGGATGCTGCCAAGCCCCCTTAGCAACCAAACAGAGTACCCTAGCAACCGTATACCAAGACCTATATCTCTGCTTCGGAACATCGTAGAGACATGGGGGTTGGTTTATATCATTCATACAAACAAGCAGTATCATCATTGGATGCTGCCAAGCCACTCCATAGCAACCAAACAGAGTACCCTAGCAACTGTTTACCAAGACCTATATCTCTGCATCAGAACATCATAGACATATGGGGGTTGGTTTATATCATTCATACAGACAAGCAGTATCATCATTGGATGCTGCCAAGCCCCCCTAGCAACCAAACAGAGTACCCTAGCAACCGTATACCAAGACCTATATCTCTGCTTCAGAACATCGTAGAGGCATGGGGGTTGGTTTATATCATTCATACAGACAAACAGTATCATCATTGGATGCTGCCAAACCCCTCCATAGCAACCAAACAGAGTACCCTAGCAACCGTTTACCAAGACCTATATCTCTGCCTCAGAACATCCTAGAGACATGGGGGTTGGTTTATATCATTCATAGAGACAAGCAGTATCATCATTGGATGCTGCCAAGCCCCTCCATAGCAACCAAACAGAGTACCCTAGCAACCGTTTACAAGGACCTATATCTCTGCATCAGAACATCGTAGAGGCATGGGGGTTGGGTCTTTTGACTCAGACTGGCAAATAGTCTTTAAATGTCACCCCATAAATTGTATAGCCACTCCATAGCAACCATATAGAGTACCCTAGCAACCGTACAAACACATGAATAGGACATATCTCAGCTCCACAACATCGTATAGACTTGGGGGTGGCCTCTTTTGTTTCGGGTGAGAATCCAGTACACACAACATAGCATCCGAGAGGATTTTTTTGCCACGGCAAGCACCACTCACATTTTCTTCAGGAAATGTACATTCTAGTTAGTGGTGCTTGCGTAGCAAGGCATCACTATTACTATCTAGCCCCAGAACGAGTTTTAGTGATGCCTTGCGCAGCAAGGCATCACCATCACTCTCAAACATACCTATTAGTGTTGGTTGTGAAGCAATGCATCAATATTGTTATTCTCCATACTTATTAATATTAGTGGGGCTTGCGTAGCAAGCCCTAAATATTAATATCTCACCCCATATCGGTTTATTTTTATTATTCTTATTCCGGACAACATTTTGTCCCGCTACTCCTCCCACATTTTTCGTCACAGACCCATGAATGAGGTGTCAAAACGTGCGGCCTATTCGGGAATGGTGTGCTATATCTTTTCTAAGGGGTCGGGGGTGCGGTGTTCGCCCCAGGGGCGAAAAAGTAGCGAAAAAAATCCCATAGACTTAACATTGCAAAAATGTAAAAAAAAATTAACAAGTCATAACTCTAAGCGAGGATTTCGTAGAAACTCGTGGGTCACCACATTTGAAGAGGCTGACAGGCCCTGTAAGATGACACATCTCAATGGGGTATAAGTTGTACCCCTGGGGTGCAGGAGCTGCCTAAATTTGCCCCATTGACTTACTATGGGGAGGGACGTCCCATAAAACGCATGCGTTTCTCTTACTATGGGAAATTGCATAGGGATTTTGTATTGACCACAGCTCTGGCTCACAGTGTCTCAGAGACAAGGGGGTGGGCTCAATTTACTCAGACAGCCAATCACTATCTCAGGATGATTGTCAACCTATGAAGCCACGCCCTAGCAACCATTTAGAGCTCCCTAGCAACTGATCCCATAGACTTCCATTGAAAGAGATCAAAGGGATATCTTTGGATAGAAGTGTCATAGAAACACGAGGGTGGGTTTGTTTGACTCGGGGCATCAACAGCCAATCACAAATCACCTTCAATACTTCCTAGCCACGCCCTAGCAACCATTATCAAGCAGCCTAGCAACCGTTAATCACGACCTATATCTCTGCCTCAGAACATCATAGAGGCATGGGGGTTGGTTTATATCATTCATACTGACAAGCAGCCTTTGGAGTATTGTCATTGGATGCTGCCAAGCCACTCCATAGCAACCAAACAGAGTACCTTAGCAACCGTTTACCAAGACATATATCTCTGCCTCAGAACATCATACAGACATTGGGGTTGGTTTATATCATTCATACTGACAAGCAGTATCATCATTGGATGCTGCCATGCCACTCCATAGCAACCAAAAAGAGTACCCTAGCAACCGTTTACCAAGACTTATATCTCAGCCTCAGAACATCATGCAGACATGGGGGTAGGTTTATATCATTCATACAGACAAGCAGTATCATCATTGGATGCTGCCAAGCCCCCCTAGCAACCAAACAGAGTACCCTAGCAACCGTATACCAAGACCTATATCTCTGCTTCAGAACATCATAGAGGCCTGGGGGTTGGTTTATATCATTCATACAGACAAGCAGTATCATCATTGGATGCTGCCAAGCCCCCCTAGCAACCAAACAGAGTACCCTAGCAACCATATACCAAGACCTATATCTCTGCTTCAGAACATCATAGAGACATGGGGGTTGGTTTATATCATTCATACAGACAAGCAGTATCATCATTCGATGCTGCCAAGCCCCCTTAGCAACCAAACAGAGTACCCTAGCAACCATATACCAAGACCTATATCTCTGCCTCAGAACATCATAGAGACATGGGGGTTGGTTTATATCATTCATACAGACAAGCAGTATCATCATTGGATGCTGCCAAGCCCCCCTAGCAACCAAACAGAGTACCCTAGCAACCGTATACCAAGACCTATATCTCTGCTTCGGAACATCGTAGAGACATGGGGGTTTGTTTATATCATTCATACAGACAAGCAGTATCATCATTGGATGCTGCCAAGCCCCCCTAGCAACCAAACAGAGTACCCTAGCAACCGTATACCAAGACCTATATCTCTGCTTCAGAACATCATAGAGGCATGGGGGTTGGTTTATATCATTCATACAGACAAGCAGTATCATCATTGGATGCTGCCAAACCCCTCCATAGCAACCAAACAGAGTACCCTAGCAACCGTTTACCAAGACCTATATCTCTGCCTCAGAACATCCTAGAGACATGGGGGTTGGTTTATATCATTCATACAGACAAGCAGTATCATCATTGGATGCTGCCAAGCCCCTCCATAGCAACCAAACAGAGTACCCTAGCAACCGTTTACAAGGACCTATATCTCTGCATCAGAACATCGTAGAGGCATGGGGGTTGGGTCTTTTGACTCAGACTGGCAAATAGTCTTTAAATGTCACCCCATAAATTGTATAGCCACTCCATAGCAACCATATAGAGTACCCTAGCAACCGTACAAACACATGAATAGGACATATCTCAGCTCCACAACATCGTACAGACTTGGGGGTGGCCTCTTTTGTTTCGGGTGAGAATCCAGTACACACAACATAGCATCCGAGAGGATTTTTTTGCCACGGCAAGCACCACTCACATTTTCTTCAGGAAATGTACATTCTAGTTAGTGGTGCTTGCGTAGCAAGGCATCACTATTACTATCTAGCCCCAGAACGGTTTTAGTGATGCCTTGCGAAGCAAGGCATCACCACCACTCTCAAACATACTTATTAGTGGGCCTTGCGAAGCAAGGCATCAATATTGTTATTCTCCATACTTAAAATTATTATTGGGGCTTGCGTAGCAAGCCATAAATATTACTAGAACGGTTTATTATTATTATTATAATAATTATTATTCTTACTTCTGGACACTTTTTCGGCGCGCTTCTCCTCCCACATTTTTTGTCACAGACCCACGAATGAGGTGTCAAATCGACCGGCCTATACGGGAATGGTGTGCTATATCTTTTCTAAGGGGTCGGGGGTGCGATGTTCGCCCCAGGGGCGAAAAAGTAGCCGAAAAATCCCATTGACTTAACATTGCGACGAATTTTAACGAGTCATAACTCTGAGAGAGGATTTCGGAGAAATTCGTGTGTCACCACATTTTAAGAGGCTGGCAGGCCCTGTAAAATGACACAACGCAATGGGGTGTGAGTTGTACCCCTGGGGCGCTAGAGCTCCCCAAATTTTCTCAAATTTCCCCATTGACTTATAATGGGGAGGGACGTCCCATTAAACGCATGTGTTTCTCTTACAATGGGAAATTGCATAGGGATTTTGTATTGACCACAGCTCTGCCTCACAGTGTCTCAGAGACAAGGGGGTGGGCTCAATTTACTCAGCCAACCAATCACTATCTCAGGATGATTGTCAATGTATGAAGCCACGCCCTAGCAACCATTTAGAGCTCCCTAGCAACTGATCCCATAGACTTCCATTGAAAGAGATCAAAGGGATATCTTTGGATAGAAGTGTCATAGAAACAAGAGGGTGGGTTTGTTTGACTCTGGGCATCAACAGCCAATCATACATCACCGTCAACACTTCCTAGCCACGCCCTAGCAACCATTATCAAGCAGCCTAGCAACCGTTTAGCAAGACCTATATCTCTGCATCAGAACAACATAGAGACATGGGGGTTGTTTTATATCATTAATACTGACAGGCAGCCTTTGGAGAATTGTCATTGGATCCTGCCAAGCCACTCCATAGCAACCAAACAGAGTACCCTAGCAACCGTTTACCAAGACCTATATCTCTGCATCAGAACATCATAGAGACATGGGGGTTGGGTCTTTTGGCTCATGCTAGCAAACTGGACTTTCAACATGCTACACATGCTAGCAGTGAATAGCTACATGCTAATAATGATTAGCTAACAGCTAAATCAGGCTGAGAACATGCTAACAACTCTATAAAAACTCCATAGTAACCATTTGTGACAATTGACAACTGCCTAACAACAACATAGCAACCACCCACAATACCTTAGCAATGCCTAGCAACCGCCCAGAACACCTTAGCAACCGCCTAGCAACGCCCTAGCAACCAGCCAAAATACCTTAGCAACCACCTAGCAACCGCCCAGAACACCTTAGCAACCGCCTAGCAACGCCCTAGCAACCACCCAGAATACCTTAGCAACCGCCTAGCAACACCATAGCAACCACCCAGAATACCATAGCAACCACCTAGCAACACCCTAGCAACCACTCCGAGTAGCTTAGCAACCGCCTAGCAATGCCCTAGCAACCACCCAGAACACCCTAGCAACCGCCTAGCAACCACCCAAAATACCTTAGCAACCGCCTAGCAACGCCCTAGCAACCACCCAGAATACCTTAGCAACCGCCTAGCAACACCATAGCAACCACCCAGAATACCATAGCAACCACCTTGCAACACCCTAGCAACCACTCCGAGTACCTTAGCAACCGCCTAGCAACGCCCTAGCAACCACCCAGAACACCCTAGCAACCACCCAGAACACCCTAGCAACCGCCTAGCAACCACCCAAAATACCTTAGCAACCGCCTAGCAACACCCTAGCAACCACCCAGAATACCTTAGCAACCGCCCAGAACACCTTAGCAACCGCCTAGCAACACCATAGCAACCACCCAGAATACCATAGCAACCACCTAGCAACACCCTAGCAACCACTCCGAATACCTTAGCAACCGCCTAGCAACGCCCTAGCAACCACCCAGAACACCCTAGCAACCGCCTAGCAACCACCCAAAATACCTTAGCAACCGCCTAGCAACGCCCTAGCAACCACCCACAATACCGTAGCAACCACCTAGCAACACCCTAGCAACCACTCCGAATACCTTAGCAACTGCCTAGCAACACCCTAACAACCACCCAGAACACCTTAGCAACCGCCTAGCAACGCCCTAGCAACCAACAAGAATACCTTAGCAACAACCTAGCAATCACCCAGAACACAATAGCAACCGCCTAGCAATGCCCTAGCAACCACCCAGAACACCCTAGCAACCGCCTAGCAACACCCTAGCAACCACCCAGAAAACCTTAGCAACCGTTTACCAAGATCTATATCTCTGCCTCAGAACATCATAGAGACATGGGGGTTGGTTTATATCATTCATACTGACAAGCAGTATAATCATTGGATGCTGCCATGCCACTCCATAGCAACCAAACAGAGTACCCTAGCAACCGTATACCAACACCTATATCTCTGCATCAGAACATCATAGAGACATGGGGGTTGGTTTATATCATTCATACTGACAAGCAGTATCATCATTGGATGCTGCCAAGCCCCCCTAGCAACCAAACAGAGTACCCTAGCAACCGTATACCAAGACCTATATCTCTGCTTCAGAACATCATAGAGGCCTGGGGGTTGGTTTATATCATTCATACAGACAAGCAGTATCATCATTGGATGCTGCCAAGCCCCCTTAGCAACCAAACAGAGTACCCTAGCAACCATATACCAAGACCTATATCTCTGCTTCAGAACATCATAGAGACATGGGGGTTGGTTTATATCATTCATACAGACAAGCACTATCATCATTGGATGCTGCCAAGCCCCCTTAGCAACCAAACAGAGTACCCTAGCAACCATATACCAAGACCTATATCTCTGCCTCAGAACATCATAGAGACATGGGGGTTGGTTTATATCATTCATACAGACAAGCAGTATCATCATTGGATGCTGCCAAGCCCCTCCATAGCAACCAAACAGAGTACCCTAGCAACCGTTTACAAGGACCTATATCTCTGCATCAGAACATCGTAGAGGCATGGGGATTGGGTCTTTTGACTCAGACTGGCAAATAGTCTTTAAATGTCACTCCATAAATTGTATAGCCACTCCATAGCAACCATATAGAGTACCCTAGCAACCGTACAAACACATGAATAGGACATATCTCAGCTCCACAACATCGTACAGACTTGGGGGTGGCCTCTTTTGTTTCGGGTGAGAATCCAGTACACACAACATAGCATCCGAGAGGATTTTTTTGCCACGGCAAGCACCACTCACATTTTCTTCAGGAAATGTACATTCTAGTGTTGTGATTACTATTCACCTTTTCAAAACTTTGGCACGCTACTCCTCCGGCACCGTTTGTCGTAGACCCATGAATGAGGTGTCAAATCGTGCGACTTATTGAGGAGAGGTGTGCTATATCTCTTCTAAGCGATCGGGTGTATGATGTTAGTTTTCGGCTGGAAAAAAATCGTCCCAATCAAGTCCCCATTGATTTAACACGGAGAACAGGTTTATGTGATCATATCTCCGCATCAGAACATCACAGAGACTTGGGGCTGGTCTCATTTGAATTGGCCTATCAAGCAGCTATTAACTAGTGACATTCAAACTTCATAGCCACGCCCTAGCAACCAGCTACAGCACCCTAGCAACCATATATCAACATTAACAAGCCATATCTCAGCCCCAGAACATCGTACAGACATGAGGGTGGTCTCTTTTGACTCAGACTGGCCAATATTCTTTAAATATCAAACCATAAAATGTATAGCCACACCCTAGGAACCATTTACAGTACCCTAGTAACCGTACAAACACATGAATAAGCCATATCTCAGCCCCAGAACATCCTACAGACATGTTTCTTAGCTTTTTTTGCATCCCAGTAGCATCCGAGAGGATTTTTTTGCCACGGCAAGCACCACTCACATTTTCTTCAGGAAATGTACATTCTAGTTAGTGGTGCTTGCGAAGCAAGGCATCACTATTACTATCTTGCCTCAGAACGCTTTTTAGTGATGCCTTGCGCAGCAAGGCATCACCATCACTCTCAAACATACTTATTAGTGGGCCTTGCGAAGCAAGGCATCAATATTGTTATTCTCCATACTAATTAATATTCGTGGAGCTTGTTTAGCAAGGCGTATATATACTATGTAACCCAGGAACGGTTTATTATAATTATAATTATTCTTCTGGACGCTTTTTCGGCGCGCTTCTCCTCCCACAAATTTTGTCACAGACCCATGAATGAGGCGTCAAATCGACCGCCTTATACGGGAATGGTGTGCTATATCTTTTCTAAGGGATCGGGGGTGCGATGTTCGCCCCAGGGGCGAAAAAGTAGCCGAAAAGTCAATGGGATTTAACATTGCGGAAACTTTGACCCCTCATAGCTCCGAGCGAGGATTTCGGAGAAACTCGTGTGTCACCACATTTGAAGAGGCTGACAGGCCCTGTAAGATGACACATCACAATGGGGTATAAGTTGTACCCCTGGGGCGCTAGAGCTCCCCAAATTTCCTCACATTTCCCCATTGACTTATAATGGGGAGGGACGTCCCATTAAACGCATGTGTTTCTCTTACTATGGGAAATTGCATAGGGATTTTGTATTGACCATAGCTCTGGCTCACAGTGTCTCAGAGACAAGGGGGTGGGCTCAATTTACTCAGCCAACCAATCACTATCTCAGGATGATTGTCAACATATGAAGCCACGCCCTAGCAACCATTTACAGCTCCCTAGCAACTGATCCCATAGACTTCCATTGAAAGAGATCAAAGTGATATCTTTGGATAGAAGTGTCACAGAAACACGAGGGTGGGTTTGTTTGACTCGGGGCATCAACAGTCAATCACAAATCACCTTCAACACTTCCTAGCCACGCCCTAGCAACCGTTATCAAGCAGCCTAGCAACCGTTTACCAAGACCTATATCTCTGCCTCAGAACATCATAGAGGCATGGGAGTTGGTTTATATCATTCATACTGACAAGCAGCCTTTGGAGTATCATCATTGGATGCTGCCAAGCCACTCCATAGCAACCAAACAGAGTACCCTAGCAACCGTTTACCAAGACCTATATCTCTGCATCAGAACATCGTAGAGACATGGGGGTTGGTTTATATCATTCATACTGACAAGCAGTATCCATTGGATGCTGCCAAGCCACTCCATAGCAACCAAACAGAGTACCCTAGCAACCGTTTACCAAGACCTATATCTCTGCATCAGAACATCATAGAGACATGGGGGTTGGGTCTTTTGGCTCATGCTAGCAAACTGGACTTTCAACATGCTACACATGCTAGCAGTGAATAGCTACATGCTAATAATGATTAGCTAACAGCTAAATCAGGCTGAGAACATGCT